>NC_069380.1:78104722-78753333 GCF_027475565.1 Acinonyx jubatus
TGGACCTTTGACCTGATGTTTTTAAAGATCTTTGCGAGTGTGGTTTGCATGTGTAGAATTTGAAAGCGTTGGCCATCACTGCGTTTGACCTCAAACCATTTTTACCAGCTCTATAAATAGAAAGTATTGATGTTTTTACAGAGCGCTGTTCACTGTCTTGCATTTTCTCGGTGAAAAGCTAAGTGTGCTTCTGTCTACAGCGGCAACTGCCCTCACAACGGAATCAAGTTTCCATTCCTTCAAAAGAATAAAACACAAAAGGAATGCATCCAGCCTGTTGAAAGAGCGTCTCCTGGGGGTGCCTTCCCACTTATTTTAGAGGCACCCCGTCTTTTCTCTCTCCCCCGACCCATGTGGCCATCAACGCCCAAAGCCGTGCTGTCTTTGGAATAACGCACTTGGTTCTAGAGCTTCTGAAAGATCCTTAAATGCAGTGCAGGCTTGGCCTCCCCCGGGGAACAGAGGGAACAGAGGGGCCCCGGTCTCTGATCGTTGGAGCCTCCCTCAGCCCAGGGGTGCAGGAATCAGTCACTTCCTGAACGGAGCGTCACTATCACACTGCTTTCCTTCTGAGCTTCAGGAGGACTTATAAATATGCATTTACAAATGCATCCCTGCGGTGGGGCAGACATAAATCCCCATAAACTGTCGCCATGCAGAAAGTAAATTTTACAGTGCTTGCCACGAAGACCGACTCTTTTCTCCTTCTCCAATTAAAACAACTTAACGTTTTGTTTTCGTTTTTGTTTTTGGAGTCTGAGATTCTCTCTCCCTCTTTTCCAATTTGATTTTATGACCTTGGAAAATTTCTCCTGGTGACAGTGTGGTTTTTTGTTTGTTTGTTTGTTTGTTTATCTTTTAGCCTACATCCTGTCAATGTTCCCCAGACCCCAGTCCGTTCACCTACATTCTGTTTATGCCTCTGTCTACAATATTCATCGTAAGACAGTTCGCAACGCAAGGTTGTCCGCAGCATGACTTTCATACACCCCTGCAAATATCTGCTCCCGGCCAAGCATTACTGAGGAGTTTCTGTGAGCTGTTGACAATAGATGTAAAGCTCCTGCATTTTCTCAATTACAGAGACAATAGAGAGATGCAAAGTGATATTGCAAATTACGTCTACCCCCCCCTCAAAAAAAAGGTAGAGGGAGAAATTAGCCACTGTCCTTCCTCTGCCCCTCCCAGATGCCCGCCCCTCCCCCATGCCACCATCTGTGCTGGCTCTGGCACTAGATTTCTCTATTAACAAAGCCCCACCTAGTGATTCTGCTTGAATTCACCACCCCGGCCCCCCTCCCTCTCCTTGTGCCCCCAGAAAACACGACTCCCTAATGCTGATCCCTTTGTCTACAGAGTCATGATCTGAAAAGGCGCGCTGCCCCCCCCCCCTTCTTCCCAGGCTAGGTTTCCAGTGCTGGTTCAGGTCACAAATCAGGAGAAAAATCAAGGGTCCTGTCCTTCCCGATTCCTTTCAACAGTTTCTAGAACCCACCTCAGACAGAATTCAACTCAGAGCGCGTGTAACCCGAGAATACAAGGACACGCTTCCTGGTGGCTACTGGGCTCCTTAGAAACACCACTTCATCATGCAATCAGCGTTTTATTAAAAAATTAATGCCTGTGAAATGAGTTTTTGATACAAAGCCGTGTGCCTGTGACTTTTTTTTTGTTTTAAAAACATCAGTCTCTTCAATAATTCATCTTTTATTTCTTTAGCCTTGCTAAATATTAAACAGGTTAAAGTTAAATATTTGAAAACTCGAGGCAGCTCGAGTCCCTCAGAGAAGGTCCAGGCGAGGCGCCCTAGTGCGGCTGCCTCCTGGTAGTGTTTGTAACGTGCGGTGACGGGTGCTGGTGGCCTCTGTGGGCCAGATGTGTCCTTTGCTTGGATCTTCCCTGTGGGGCAAGCGACGTGGGTACCCACGCGTGCATGCCCACCTCTGAGCGGCTGCCAGCGTCCCGTTACCTGAGATTGACGGTAGAAACGAGGATTCTGAAACACGGGAGGATGTGTACCTGTTATCAGCAGCTGGGCCCACTCAGCTCCGAGACAGAGAGAGAGAGAGAGAGAGAGAGTGTGTGGGCACTCCCCATACGCGGTCAGCTCAGCCACGGGGTTATCCGTCCCCCAGCTTTAGTTCACTCACTTGGGGGGGTCACCACATTCCCCGCCCCCAATCTGATTCACTGAGGCAACAGCATGGTCCCTTTCTTGCTGAATCATCTACATGATTTCACCTGAGTTGATCTGAGCTAAGAGATGTAAATGCCTTTCCTATCTGGCCCCCTGACAACACACACCCTTTTCATTATTAGCAGTATTAGTTTCCAGTCGGCCGAGGAATTAATTTTAGAGTGTGTGCTTGGGACATAACTTCCAGGGTAATTTTCCTCGGATGGTTTCTAAGCTGGCTATCAGCATTGCTACCTCTCCCTGACACCTTATGAAGACTGATGGCAATTACTACACTATTGACGTTTAAAAAAATTCTTTTCCTTGCAAATAGCACGTGCCCATCGAATGAGAGATGGGGGTTGCTTTAAAGTGTGTTGGGCTTTCGATGTCCACCATGGCAGAAATGAATGCTTGCTCAGAAATGGCCACTCAGAAACCTCAGCGCAGACGCAGAGACCGTGCATCTCCCAGTCAGAACAAACATCAAAGAACAAATCACTGAAGGTCAAACCATGCTGTGCTGCCGGCTCTGGATCCAGCCCTCAAACAATATTTCCACCTACTGGAAGAGAGCAAACTTGTAAACTTGACCGTGTCTAATCTGACCTTCTGCGTCGAGGGCATCCATAGAGGAGCCTATGATGTCATCCCCAGGAAAACAGGTGGAAGGAAGGGAGTATGGCTTTGTGAAGAGCGTAGGTGCTTGGCTAGCAGGCGTGATGCTGACTCCACCCGGGCTTCCCTCCCTCTGTCCCCTTCTTGGCCCGCGGAGCTCGACCAGCTCTGGAGCACACAGGCTTCTGATGCTCTTTCGAACAGAGCCTTCTGATGACAGCAACAGAGCTTTTCATGAGGCAGAGAAAGCTGTAGGCAGCCGAGTGGACGGAAACACAATGAAAATGCTAATGGGAGGCTCAGATCCACTGCCATGTTTTATTAATGACATCTGCACCATATTTGTAAAATAATTTGCATAATATGTTAATTCTCTGAAAGAAGGGGGGGATGGGAGCTCATAATAGCATAGGAAATCAGCACTTTCCCCCACTATTCCAGAGCTTCGTAAGGCTTTCAATTGTATTTTTTTTTTAATAGGGATCCTTATTGGGCTTAGGTTCCATTTAAAAGTCAGTCAAGATTAAAGTTTGAAATCTACTTTTTGGGATATAAGCTCGTTAGTAAGTGTTCATCAAGGCTTCAGACCCCGTAGAGTAGTTTTGTTTTTAAGACGAAGGAAAGATTCAGCAGCGACGGAGCCGCACGTGAGAGGAGACCAAGAGGGCTGGGAGCTCACAGAAGCACTCAGAATCTGGTCCTGCCACTGGCACGAGGCTTCCTGGGTTTATAATCGTTTCAGTCATCAATTTGCTACTCTGGCACTTTTTTTTTCTTTCACACAGTATGGAAATACCACACTACAACTCCTTTCTTAAGTAGAGGGATTTGTCAAAATTGTTCTAGAAATTTCTAAGGGGGCAATGAAAATACCGGGCAAAGGAACCAGTTGAAGGAAAAAGACTTTGGGGCAGCGCAGCTGAAGAGATGCGGATTCAGGGACCCTGGAGTAAACACCAGGGCGGCTTTGATTCTAAGGATGCTGGGTGATGACTATGCTGATAGCACCCCTGCCCCCTGCCCGTGCACAATTGAGCTTCCCCTTTTTAAAGTTTAACAGGTTACCCTTTATTAACACTAATGAGTGCTGGTCACGTAGGTATGCCCATTTCAGTGGTTTCAAAAAATAAAATTTGAATTCTCCTTGTTCCTAGTCCACTGAAGTTTTCGCAAGTTAGAAGAGTTCGTTTGTAAATGACTCTGCAACTTTGCAAGCCAGGGTGCTACGTAGAATCCCCGTGATCTGAAGCCTAGAAAGGAGGCTTTCTAAAGAGCATTCCTCAAACCAGAAACGCTTAGTCGCTGGAAAATCTGGGCAAATTTTATTCTGCGTCCACTGCTGTAAACAGATGAGGCCCAAACAGAACAGTGCAGATCCCTCTCTTTTTGCCTTTGAATTCTGGAACACGCGACTCACAGAATCAAAGTAGTATTTAAACATGGCCACATAGGGGAGCGCCCAGGTGGCCGCCAACTTCGGCTCAGGTAGTGATCTCAGGGTTCATGGGTTTGAGCCCCGTGTCGGGCTCTATGCTGACAGCTCGGAGCCTGGAGCCAGCTTCAGAGTCTGTGTCTCCCTCTCTCTCTGCCCCTCCCCCCTCTCAAAATAAATAAACATTAAAAAAAAATTTAAACATGGCCACATAGGTATGGGTAACAACCAAATACTCTAAGAAGGTACAGAAAAAAGAATGAAAAAAAAATTGTAGGTGCATCACCAACTCCTCTGTTTCAGGAGTTTTGTGGCCGTCCAGCACCAGTAACTGTTGGGAGGAAGGGGTTATTCTTATCGGTTGGTCCAAGAGAAACATTTGTTATTTTGAGAGTTGCCAAATTGCCCTGAGTACATAGCTTCTCCCTTGACTTTTAACATGAAGCTGATTTCAAGCTCTTGTCATAATTTATTCTAGTTACTGAATGAGCTTAACACACATACTTCGTACACATAACTTAACACACATAACTTCACCCATTCCTTTCTCCTCCATTGAACACCTACTGTGCGCCCAGATACTGTGCCCTGTGGTAGGGCTGGCGTGTGAGAGGGTTCCTCCTTGAAGGCTGGGGAAGTGTGTTTCTCCTTTCTACCCACACTGTATTTCTCAGGTCAAGTTTCTGAGGCTTAATTGCTAAGTGGGCCTTGCCTTTGACAACCTGATTTCTTTCTATAAAAATGGGGAAAGGGGAAGCTCAGCATTTGGGCACCCGTTCTGTGGATAATAGCTGTCTAGAGGCGTGCTGTTTTGGTTTGCCTGCAACACTAGAACACCTGTAAACTCCCAAGAGAACAGCGGACCATGACCCGAGAAGGGGTGGTAAAGACTGTGGGACGCCCAACATTTCCTGCAACAACAGAACTAAGTCCTCCATTGGAAAGTTCAACAGACTTAGGGGTTCTTCAAGCACCCTCTCTGATAGTTCCCCCGAAACAAGCCAAAGACTGACGCCAACATCTCGTGGAAGGCTGTGCCTTCTTCCAAACTCGCCCCTGCCAATGGGAGGCACCACTGAATGTGTGTGCCCCCCCCCCAAATTCATGTGTTGGAATCCTAACCCCCAAGATGATGGTATGGGGAGGTAAGGCCACTGGGGAATGATCAGGTCATAAGGGCAGAGCCCTCCTAATTAGGATTAGAGCCCCTTTTTTAAATGTTTTTTTTTAATGTTTATTTATTTATTTTGAGAGAGAGAGAGAGAGAGAGAGTGCACTCAACGGAGGGAGGGGCAGAGAGAGAGGTAGAGAGAGAATCCCAGGCAGACTCTACACTATCAGCTTGGAGCCGGACACAGGGCTCAATCCCATGCCTGTGAGATCATGACCTGAGCCAAAATCAAGAGCCAGATACCCAACCGACTGAGCACCCCAGGCGCCCAGGATTACCAGGATTAGTGCCCTTTGAAAAGAGACCCCACAGAGCTCCCTCACCCCTTCCACCGTGTGGGGACATATAGTGACAAGCCTGCAGCTGGGAAAGACCCCTCACCCGCCCAGCCTGCCACCCCAGTCCCAGATTTCCAGCCCCAGAACTGTGAGTGATAACGCCATGCTGTTTACAAGCCGCTCTGCCTGCCGTATCCAGTTCGAGCAGCCCAAACAACTTAGACGCTAGCAAACTGCTGAGTTCGAGCAGCCCAAACAACTTAGACGCTAGCAAACTGCTGAATAAAATGCACTCTGTCTTCTGCCCTGACAAATAGATCTTCATAATTACAAAATAAATTAAACGTGCCTAGGTCTAGATGTTCTGATGGTGGGGCAGACATGTTTGGGGAGGCAATAAAATATTCACACACAAAATTAATAAATTATCATGTATTTATTTCATGCAATTTTCCTTGCCTTTATTTGAATAAAAATCACTGATTATGGTCGTATAATGAGGATATTTTTCACATATTTGTGTTCTACTGATGATAATGGCAGGTTAAGCAATCTTTCTTGGGTCATGGTTTTAAGAGCTTTGTAGGCAAGGTTTTGTTATTTCAATTTGGAAAAATATCACGCCGCCAAAGCAACGGAAGTGGAAATGATAAATACAATATTTTTAAAAACGCTTTTAATATTTATTTTTGTGAGTGAGAGAGAGAGAGAGAGACCGGGGGTGGGGAGGAGAATGTAAGCAGGGGAGGGGCAGAGAGAGGGGGACAGAGGATCTGAAACAGACTCTGTGCTGACAGCAGAGAGCCTGACGTGGGGCTGGAACCCACGAACTATGAGATCATGACTTGAGTCAAATTCAGGCGCTTAACCAACTGAGCCACCCAGGCGTCCCTGATAAATAAAATTCTTAAGGCAATTCACAGGTTGGAAAATAAAGCATGAGCTCTATATGTCATATCTGAACATTCCAATGCGGCTGTATGGGATGAATCATTATTGCAGAAAATATTGAAATATTATAATTTTGTCATATAAATGACTATTACTAACATAGCAATTTTCTCTTGAATCAGTAGCTGGACCCACAAAGTATGTCTTGAGTCTTTCAAGTTTTTCAATGCAGGGAAATTTTAAATAAAACCCCAAATTGGAATATGTCATTCATGGTCAGAACAATCTCCTTAGACATTCATCTGGGGGTGATGTACCCAGGAATTTTCCTCATGTTAGTCCTGCAAAATACAAACCATACATTAATGAATGGCAAGAAAGCACATAGAAATATTCAAACAAGCTGAAAAGTGCTTTTGAAAATGTCATAGAAGTCTCATTAACTACTTTTATTAAAACAATTCACAATTTTGTGTTCAATAACCATTGAGTTCCCATGTAAAAAATGAGTATCATGTTCAATCTTGTAACATCTAGACCTACACGTATACAGATTTAAGATCCAACTGGACTTATTTAATGTTGCAAAATGTTCCTCTCTGCATCTTTCTCCACCTTTGTGAAATCTGCACTAATTCACAAACACCTTTGAAACAAAAACTGATACCTGAAGAGAAGCGAGGTATGGAATCTCCCCGTTGCTGGGGAGTGACACTTGATTATGCAAGAGTCTGTAGCATCCTTGCTCTCTGAGAAGAAGGATTTGACAAGCTAATTAATTTGTCTTTTCTTTTACCTCAGTCTTTCTGACTCACACTCCCTCTGAGCTGACACCCAGCCCCCACCTTCCATGCTGGCAGCTCAACGCAAGCCTTCCCTCATTTAGTCACCTCTCATGTCAAGGTCATAGCAATGGGTGCGGAGAAGGAATTCTGGGGATCGCACCATGCTCCCTGATGAGCTATTTAGGGTTCTGGGCCACCCAAGACCACACTAACAGCCACGGTAGCTGACGAGAAGCTGGGCACCGGCTGAACTAAGGAAGGGGCGACTTGAACAACTGTCCAGCCATGCCATCGGGAGCCAGCTGATGACCACATTTGCCTGGCACCTGTAAGGCCCTCAGAATATTTATTAAGTGGGTGATGAGTGAATGAATGAAGGCAGGAAAAATGAAGAGAAAGCCATGCTTGCCATAAAGGCAGACAGGTGCATCAGCAAAGACGTGGCAGTTTGGGGAAGGGTCTCAGAAGTGGGGTAACTGGAGGAAAAGAAATCCACCTCCCAAGGAAGGTGCGCTTTCCTCTCTGGACTTGACCACCAGGCATTTTGTCCCTACGAAGCGACAGGATCTTAAGCAGGCCGGGGGTTCCTCCTGTTTACGTTGAGTGCTGTCCGGTTATAACCATGGCCAACTTTTACACATTTGGTTAACAATTTGAGGCTCTGCTTCTGAAATCTCAATGCTTCCTTTGCAACTTCAAAGAGAAATCCCAGAATCTAGCCAGAAAGTGAAGCTGGCCTTATGGTATTCCCACGCCCCGCTGAAAACAGGAAGACAGCACAGTGATCATGACCACCCCGCACAAAGGGGCTCCCGCCTAGACCTGTCCTTGGCTCCAAAAGCAGCGAGGGCTTCTCTCACTCTGGACGGGTGACAGGTGCAGGCAGGGAGCAGAAAGCAAGATGAGGTCAAGAAACCAGAATTGATCTGTAAATAGAAAACAAACACTCCTATGCGGTCACAACCTACGGGGATCGCGGAAGAGCCACGTTTGTATCTGTTTGGCCCGAGCACACCTGCCTTCCCTGCTGGGTCCTCAGCAGCGCTAGGGAAGAAATTCCGTGTTTCCCATCTTTGAATTCTCGGAGCTTCCCACTCTGCCTGGAACATGACAGGTGTGCAAGAAATGCCTGCAGCTGACTGATTCTCCATACCTTCCACAAGTTCTGCATTAAGCTCTCACCACTCCCGCCATGTCCTGGAGCTTCAGTTTTGTTCCCCCTTTCTTTTTTTATACCAAATAGGCAGAATTTCTAGATGACTCAGTGAGTGAGGTTCACCTCTCCCAGGTACTGGTTTTTTTTTTTTTTTGGAAAAAAATTATTTTGGGGCGCCTGGCTGGCTCAGTCGGTGAAGCGTCCGACTTCAGCTCAGGTCATGATCTCGCAGTTCGTGGGTTTGAGCCCCACGTCCGGCTCTGTGCTGACAGCTCGGAGCCTGGAGCCTGCTTTGGATTCTGTGTCTCCCTCCCTCTCTGCCCCTCTCCCACTAGCGCTTTGTGTCTCTCTGTCTCTCAAGAATAAACAAACATAAAAAAATTTAAAAAAATTATTTTGATATAGCCTGTATTACATTAAGGCCTTTAAACTCGAACTTGAATCAGAAACAGCCCAGAGTTTTATTATCGGGGACCAGCAAGGGTCACAGAAGACATACGGTTCTATTTTCCATCTATTTTCAGAAGGATGGGCTGAACATTCACCACACCAAAGCAATGATCTCCAACATTTAATTAAAAAGCTTCAAAAAAAACCCCACAGACCGGTTTATTCCGGTACGTTCCTGGGGCTTCGTGTGCTGTTAGAACTTCCATCCATCTCTGAGCCTAAGGCCTTCATGCAGGGCCTCAAACATAGTAGCTGCTCAATAAATGCACGGGGAAGAAAGAAATGTAATAAAGGAAAGAAGAGAAGGAATGGAAATCAGGCATGAACCCGGAGGGTCTGCTTCCCGCCCTGCCTAAGTGGCAACGCCAACTCTGAGACTTTTTTTCAGGCTCTGACCTTTGTGGGCAAGAGTTCCCGAACTTCAGAGGGTCCGTGGGTAGCGGCTTGCTAAACCACAGACCCCGGAGTCTTTCCGTCACCCGCTGTTAACATTCCTATTCAGCAGGTCTGGAGTGGGGGCTGGGACTCTGCCCTCCTCACAAGATTCGGGTACCAGTGATGGGGGCAGCCCGGGGATCAACAGGGACAGAGAACCACCGGCTCCCAGGAGCACAGGTTCAAGCTCTGGCACAGACCCCAAACTGCTTCCTGAGAAGGACTACAACTTTACATGCAGCTGTCCCTACAGCCCCGCTCTGTGCCGAGTGGGGTAGCCTTCCCTTCGGGTTTCCTGATTTTTTAAGGGAAGAATTAACTCTGTCCCTGTTTATCTGGCCACCAAGGTTCCTGTGTCCGTCCCCACTCAGCAATTAAGGCGATCCGTTTCCATGCTAACGACCGTCACTGTTATCTCCGGCCGTCCAGCTGCCATCAACAGCCTGCTTTCCGGGAAATAATACTGGGGAAGATAATCTAAGGGAAGCTGTGATGTAGATATGCTAAGTTCCATCTTTGGACCCAATTAATGGCCAGAAAAAATAAACATGTTCATGAAATTATACCTCAATATCATGTCTGATTTTTACTAAAAGTTGCCCCAAGCTATATGTAAATGAATACTATCGATGTACTTGCCGTGAAATGATGGTGATATGACTGTGCAGTGTAGTGTCTGAATCTTGCCGGCTGGGCGTAGGCCACGCGGAGAGCGATCTTCCCTTCTGTGAGTTACCGGGAGCTGCTACCTCTCACGTGCTATGTTTCCTGCTCCCTGGGGCTGCCAGGAAGCTCAAAGTTTGGGTTTATTTTATGCACCTCGCCGCTGTAGCCTGCTTTGTTTCTGATGCACTGAATTTTTCACATGGTGTTTGTTTGTTTGTTTTCTTCTGTTTTGTTTGCAAGATGCCTGAACTCCCTTTTAGAGAGAGGACAGGTAGGGGTTCCCGCGAAGTCACAGTGTTACTGTGATAAACGGCAAATGCGTGCAGTGTTACTTTATTATCAGTTATTACGATGAACACGATGAAATAGTCGCCCATGGTAACCACGAACGATCCTCGTGTGTGGCCCCCGTGGCCACTGCCCGGCTTGTACTGCTCGCGTCCGTCCTTTCCTCCCCACCCTCTTCTCTCAGAAGGGACCCAGAAGGTTCTCCTGTTCATCCTCCGTGGAGTTCTGAGCTGCCCTCTTCCAACTTCTCCCCACCTGAGTTCATGGATTCACCTCTTGGCGGGTTTCACCTGCCTCTGAGCCCACAGCTCCCAACCCAAACTTCCGGCTACAGAATCTCTTCAAGTTCCGGAACCCGTCACAACCAAATAACACCCTGCTACTGTTGTGAAAGTGGGTAAATACTACACACGTCGAGAGCATGAGATTGCATTTGGAGAGTTCACTGTTCTCAAGGAAGACGAAAAAGCACAAGTTGGGATAGTACCCGTGCGCCTTGATAGAAAGCTCTACTCTGTAATGTGGGTTGTCTAGATCCTTACTTCTCCGCGCAGATCCTTGGTTATCCCTCTTGCCCATGGCTTCTACGTGTTACTTGAAAAATCCATTCCCCGGGCAAATAGGTTGCAAAGCCCCTCGTCTTCTCGGAGACACTCGTTACAGGGGATTTGGGGGCGGGGGAAGGTATACTTGTAACGTACTGAGTCTTGTGTGTTCTTCATTGTAAGATGCACCGTTGTTTCATGTGCCACCAGGACAGGAAGAAAAATAATGCCCATAAAACTGTGAGACAAGGCTTTCTTCTCATTTCAGATTTCTGATTTCTACCGATTGAGGTTTTCAATATCTTATTGAGGTGTAACTGACACTCAACAAACTGCATATCTACTGTTCAGTTTTTGTGTGTGTTTACCTGCGATGCCATGGCCACTATCAAAATGAACTCACCCGCCACGTCCAGATGTCTCCTCCTGCCCCTTCGTCGTACCTCCCTGTCCCTCCCTCCTACCTCCACCCTTCTCCCCAGGGAAATGCTGATCTGATTCCTGTCTCTACACAACATTGTGCTAGAATTCCATTTACGTGGAATTGTACAGATTCTTCTTTGTATCTGACTTCTTCCTTGCGGCAGAGTTAAGAGTCATCTACTTAGAATAAATATCACCAGTTCATTTTAGTGCCGAATGGTGTTCCATTGTGTGAATAGACTGGTTTGTTTATCTGGTCACCTTTCATGGGGTTTGGGGTTGTCTCCACCTTTTGGATATTACAAAATAACCTGCTATAAATACTTTCGTACATTCCTTATGTGAAAATATGCTTTCATTTCTTTGGTTTTATGACCAAAAATGCAGCCTATCTTGGTAAATATTCTGTGTGCATTTGAAAACACTGTGTATTCTGCTTTGTCTACAATTGTCAGGTCAAGTTGGTTGGGAGCGTTGTTCAAATCTTCTATGTTCTTATCGGTTTTCTATCTTTTTTAATGTTTCTTTCTTTATTTTTGAGAGGGGGGAGTGGAGGGACAGAGAGAGAGAGAGAGAGAGAAAGAATCTCAAGCAGGCTCCACACCATCAACACAGAGCCTGATGCAGGGCTCAATCCCATGAACTGTGAGATTATTCTGACCTGGGCTGAAATCAAAAGTTGGATGTTTAATCAACTGAGCCACCCAGACTATCTCTTTATCTTTTTGTATCAATTACTGAGAGACAGGTATTGAAATCTCCAGGTTTTCTGCTTCTTCTTGCACATCTCTCGGTTCTTATCTCAGGTATTTACAAGCTCTTTTTGGTGCATAAACCTTCAGAAATGCTGTATTCTCTTGGCGAATCGATTCCTTTGCCTTTATCCAATGAACTTTCTTATCCTGTAAGTGTTTTGTTGACTGAAATATCGAGGGGTTCTCACTACCCCCTCATGCTGTAGGATTTACAGCTAAGTCACATGTCATTAGGGCAATGGCAGATTGGCCACCTGTGCTTAGCAGGTGCATAAGGATTTCAGGGATGTTACAATGCACAACATCAATGTATGCTTAGAACTGGTGATACACAGACATTACAGGGCGGTTGTGAAACTGATTCTTTTTAACAGAAATCTCGCAGGAATGTTCTCTGGTAAGTCTTCATTCACCTTGGGTTGCTGTTTCGACAGTCCAAACTCTTTTCAGCAGTGCTATACAGTGACGTGATAGAGGCAAAGTATCGTTTTGGGCACACTGTTAAAGGTGGTAGGTTGTGGGTGGCGGGGGGGGGGTGGGGGTGGGGGAGCGCCTGGAGGGCTCAGTCAGGTAAGCCACCGACTCTTGGTTTGGGCTCGGGTCATCATCTCACGGTTCATGAGTTTGAGCCCCCTTCAGGTTCTGCACTGACGGTGTGAAACCTGCCTGGGATTCTGTCTCCCTCCCTCTCCCTCTCTCCCTCTCTCTCTCAAAAATGAATAAATAAACTTAAAAGAAAAACAAGATGGAATGGTTGTTTCTGCTTCTCCCTGAGGGGACAGTCACGAAGTCCTCGGCTCGGGCTGCCTTCTTCACGGGGACACTATCCTGCCTGTGCCCGTTATTTTGTGAAAGATTTCCTTACTCTTGTAAGTCTGTCTGCATTCTGGCCATCACCGCACGCGGAAGACACCCCAAATGGAAACCGTTGTCTTCCCCCACGCTCCCCGGTGTCTACACCCATTCTCAGGTAATGAAATAAATGTGGATATGGTCACATGCATGCCAGCATGTGTGTGCGTGTGTGATCCCTATTCATTTTGCCCACTATGCTCTTGCCCCGAAGTCCCTGTGCCTGTCACCTCTCCTGGATCCCTTCCCTCCCTCTCTCCTTCCCCACATCACACCTGTGCTTCAGCGGCCCTCAAATCCCCATTATGCCTCGGGCGTGCGTTTTCCCTTCATTGATTTGTGCCAAGAATACACTTAACTTTTAAATTTACATCTAGAAAATTATTTCTCCTCCACTGACACAGCTCCAAGTGTGTCCCTCAGCAGGGACGCCCCACGGTCCCAGGGCACAGTTAGCCGCTCCCTTTCATCTGTGCCTCCTCCCCACTCATACCTGCGCTCAGGTGCTGGCTGACCGTTCCCGGCTCCTCCTTGGGGCCGCGTTCTAAGGAAACATCACCTATTTTGTTAACGACGTCTCCTCTACTGTCTGTCATACACCTCAACCTGTCAGCTGAAGGCTGCACGTGTGACGGCTTTCCTACCCTCTGCCACTCTTACAGACCCCACCCGGAGTCTGGCCTCCTCCAGTCTCCCGGGGGAAACTCACAGGTGCCTCCTTGCCCCTCCCTCCTCCGCCTGTGCCGCAGCCAGTCCCGGTTGGCGCCGAGGTCTGTACGCTGCTCTCCGGTCACCTGTCTGGTGTCGTCCACGCCCTCAGTCTTCCCGTGACAGGGTCATGCTCCAGCCATGCGCTGCCCTTGGGTGTGTGCCTGCAGTTCTCAGGTTATCTTATTAACTCTCCATATAATGGGAGGGGATATTTATCTACCCTTTGGAAGAGCATTATTTCTGGGAAAAGAGCCTGGATTCCTGGCAGAGGGTAACCGGGAGGACCATTGCCCTGTAAACAAAATCGCATCCGTGCCGCACCTAAACGGTATGTTCTAAAGGGCTGTGTGCCTGCAAGCCAGCCCTGGCCACGGCAGGGCCCGGGCATTCCGCAAATGTTTGCCAGGACCCTGGCCCCTGCTCTCTAGAACATTCTGGGTTCTCAGTAGTGTGAAGCAAAAGAAATAATTTCCCTAAGCTTACACTGGTAGATCGAGACCAAATGAGAAACTGATAAAAAACTCTGAAAACTCAGCATGTACAGAACTAAGATTGCATTTTCATGACCTTGACCTTGAATGACAGCCATACCCGAGAATGGGAAGCAACATTGATCAAGTATTTTGGAAATCAGTAAAAAAATTAAAATGGCAGATGGTCAGAGGGGAGAATTCATACTTTTATGTACTTTTATTCATTCATTCGAGTCAAATCCAGTCCTCTCCTCTGCCGGAGGACAGGAACGGAGACCTTCATTCAGGTATTTCCAAACAATTAAAGTGCCCTGGTTTTTAATGTATTATCCCCAAACGGGAAACTTTTCTTAATCTACTCATCGTTAAACTTGGGAAAATCTTCTCGGTTTAGCTTGTGAAATAATTTGCCTAATGCTTAAGCTGATTGATATTTTATTTTTGCTGGAATCTCGGACATTTTCAAAGTCAGTCAGCTTTTACAAATGGACGAACATCCCCCAGGCACAGTGTGCATATAAATAGAAGCTGCACAAGTCAGGCTTCCTCTCCAGATCATGATGTTAAAGATAAATTGTAAGTAGTTTTTCGAAGTCTCAACAAGTAGGTCTACCTTCTAAGGAGCCGTATACATTTTATGCAGATGCCCAGAGCTGTCCCAATACATGTGTTAATGTCCTGAAGAGAAAGTAATCTGAATGTATTGCCTCAAGGTAACGTATGTGGATTTTTAAATTTAATATTGCTTGCTTTCCCATTCAAAAGAACGTTAACCATCTTCCAGTAAAGAAAGTAATACAATTCGGAGGAATTCTTTCAACTACATAATTTTCAATAATCCATAAATGCCTTAGGATTTATTTTAAAAGAAAGAGTCATCACCAGATTGCTTACATTAATTCTTGTAAAGCCACGTTCAAAATTCATTTTGGGCCTCTGACAAAGCTTTTATAGTAAGGATGTTTTGTTTTGTTTTGTTTTGTTTTGTTTTGTTTGTTTCATTTATTAGATTCACTTATGTGACAGTTAACAAAAGCTGTTTACTTGAATGCTCAAACAGGCTATCATGTTTTCAGTGTGTTGAAAAATGTGTGTTATATTTGCCTTTTGATTATTAAAGAAAAAAAAAAGACGGAACGGACTTTTCAGCTGGTCTGCTCCTTCTTGGAAGTTTCTAGTTTACTTTTGGCCCCCCAGTGCCGGTCTGTGCCCCCAAATCCAACAGAGATGTTTTCAAGAACAGTTTCTGTTCTCGAACAAAACAAGAGTTTATGATTCACTTTCAGACTTTGTTCCTTCAGGCTAACTTGTTTGTCTGAGAAAACAGATTCCCGACCCCTGCGCTCGGAGCAGGATCCTTGTGCCCCTGTTTTTACTCCTCTGTGGCTCAGACGACGTGACTTTTGGCCCATGAAACATGCACTCGAGGCAAACGGAGAAAAACATGATAATCTTGTGAGGTCTTTTCCAGCGACACACCGTCCCCAGCAGAGGACAAGGGCAGGCATGTAAACTGACCCAGCAACGAGGGACAGAGACTCTTAAAATCCCCCACCCTGCCGGCTGCCGGAGGTGTCTCTGCCCTGTGTATCTGGCCTGCCCGGACCTGTCAGCCTGTTACATTTGGATACATTTATCCCAGCCATTGGCAGCTTCTTCCGTTTTCTTCCTAGAGGCTCCCTCCAACTGCTCCGTTCATCCTCTGCTGGGTGCTGGCTCCCTGCTGGAGTCTTCTGCCTCTGCTCCGGTTGATTAAAATTACTGTCCCCTTATCTCCCAGCCGGCCACCTGCTCTGAGCTCTAAACGCAGGTGGCTACGTCTTCCAGTGGAAAGACAGAAACCTGCTCCCTAGCCTCTACTCGTAGGAACACGACCGCATGGAGGGTTTGCCATGCAAATCAGCTAAGAAGGCCCAGTCCCTGCATTTCTACACAGTAAAGGAGAGATAAGGGCCAGTGACATTTAAACACCTCTCCCTTCAAGCTCAGGAAAGAAAAAGGCATTGTTGGCGAGTGGTAAGTATGGAGCACCAATGTCCTACGGGTCATGCGGCTCAGCGAGGCCTCAGTGTGCACTGACACCGTGGGGAGCTTGGCCGTCACCCCACAACTGTGCAGGTGTAGTTGCTGTCGTGACGCAGGGGCACCCACAAGCTTCGGGGCGGTGGGATCAACCAGCTCCCCGGAAGGAAATTGTAGGCCCAGCATCTGACCGGAACTGGCCCCCATTAGGCAGAGAAGGAAAACAAAATACCCACCCGTGCGTCTGACTCGTGCTTTGAGTCAGGAGGTCCCTCCCAGGCAATGCAGGTGCAGGGGGGGAGCCTGGGCCCAGTCTGCTTTGCGCTCGCCCCCTCCTGCCTGGCAGGAAGACACAGGGGGCCTGCGGGCAAGGCGGGAATAGTGATCAGAAGAAGGTTCTGGCTTCCTGCCACCTCCTCCCTGACCGCTTTGAACCTCAGAGTCCCCTTAGCGCCAGATGGGTTTGCCCCCCGCAGAGTTTTTGAGGATCCCATAAGAAAGCACTTGACGAAACTCTGAAAGGATTGCCTGGGGCTCGTCCGCTCTTTGCGACTCCATTTCTTCTAGATCTTTCCCCAGCTACTTTTGCCCAGCTCTCCTCCGCTCTGTCCTCACCAGCGACCCCTTATTGCCTTCAGTTTCTCCTTTTACCAGCTTTTCTCCCTTCTGTCTCTATTTTTGTGTTCTCTTTCTCTGTCCTCTGTACCGGGGAATTCAGAAAGTGTCAACAAAAGCTTACCTTACCATTTCACCCTCGCTGGCAAGAAAAGGAGGGCTACAACCAGATGCATCTAAATTAGAAATGTTCCAAACATACACACGATCCTGCCTGCTAGAGACAATGAAGGACGAGACTGTACCGCTCAGATAACTTTGCTGAGAGATGAGAGAATTGTGTGTGACTTTCTCCTCGGCGTTTTCAGTCTATTTGGTTTTTTTTATTTTTATTTTTTTTAAAGAGAGAGAATACGAGTGGGGGAGGGACAGAGAGAGAGAGAGGGAGAGAAAGAATCCGAAGCAGGATTCTTCACTGTCAGCGAACAGCTCGATGCGGGGCTTGATCTCACCCGCCATGAGATCGTGACCTGAGCCGAAACCAAGAATCGAATCTCAACCGACAGAGCCACCCAGGTGCACTAAATGTTTTCAGACTGGAGTAAGCTTATCCTGGGGCATCTGGGTGGCTCAGCAGGTTAAGCAGCCGACTTCAACTCAGGTCATGATCTCACAGTTCCTGAGTTCAAGCCCTGCATCAGGCTCTGTGCTGACAGCTTGGAGCCTGGAGTCTGCTTCGGATTCCATGTCTCCCTCTCTAAGCCCCTCTTCCGTTCGTGCTCTCTCTCTCTCTCTCAAAACTAGATAATTTAAAAAAAAAATTTTTTTTAAAGTAAAATAAGCCTATCCTAAGAAGCTAGATTCATTTCCTGTTAATACACAGACCAAGTGCCGAGGACACACGCACGCGTGTATGCGTGAAATCTTTTTCCATAAACTACTGTTGACTAAAAAATACTCGCAGGCTGCAATGGTAGAATAAAGCATAATTTAGAAATTATTTTTCATATTGTTACAATAGGAACCGAAAGAGGAGATGGTGGGGAAGAGAAGAGGGACAGAGAGGGAGAGCAGGAGGTGGGGAGGAGAGAGGGAGGGACGAGCAGGGAGATCCATCTGAATGTAAACCCATGGTGCATAATGGATGGCACTAGTTCCCGAAATCCTGTCTGTAAAAAACATTGTCAGGGAAGTTTTATGTCATTTTTAAACCCAGATCCTTGTCCCCCACCCCGTGTCTTCTGACCTGGGAAACCCGGGCTGGCGTCCTGGGGGACCTGGGCTGGCGTCCTGGAACCGACCCGGCTCACACGCCCTGCAGGGAACCTACCTATAGGGGTTCACTTTCAGGTTAGTAAAATTGTCTCCAGATCCATGTTTCATGCTAGATTCCTCCAGGGAACTCTGACGATAAGGGGGTTGGTTGCCAGATGGGGTCCAGGCATCAGTCCTTATAAAATCTTCCTCCATGATCCCCAGGCTCAGCCCACGTCTGAGGTGACTGTCTGGAGGGTATCAGCTTTGGGCTCAGAAAACCTAGGACTCCAACACCCTGCTGTGTGACTTTCGACACATGAGTCCACGTCTCTGGGCCTCTGTGTTCACCTCTGGAAATTAAGGGACAAATCGTTTCCGCCCCAGGGATGGGAGCAGTGGTTCTTAAGCTAGGCTGCCTCTCACAATCATCTGGGAGGTTCTGCCTGGGTCAGACCCCACCCCAGCGGAGTCAGAATGTATGGCAGCAAGCCAGGCTTCAGTGTTCGTGAAGCTTCCCGGACGACCTCCTGCTCGAGAGCCCGAGGTTAGAGACCAAGTGCCCTCTCATGCTGGTATCAATGTTGTGCTCCTAGCAGTAGGGCCTGGGGGTTTTGTGGGCAGCCAGGAGCGTCTGGGGTTGCTTCAGAACCGGCACCTGCAGGTGCGGGGTCATCTACTGGAAGCAGGCAAGCGTCCTAGTGGAACAGAATAGTCGGGAGAGAGACAAACAAGGGGTTTGCTTGGGTCTAGCACAAGACAGGGGAAGCTGAAAAGACTGGATGTGCCGTCACTTAGCAAAAACTTTGGTTGCAACTTGTGGTCAATTTTTTTGTGTGTGTCTTGGATTGAGGAGTTGATGCTGGGGCATCTCGAATTCTCCTCCTGACTTTTGAACTCTCACCTGTCCTCTTCCCGGGCGAGTTACTGATGCTGATGTTCTGTCTTTCCATCTATGAAAGGGGAATTTCTTTGGTATCCATCTGACCTGAGACCCTGTGTGATAGGAGCCATCATATAATGCACACCGAGTGTAAAATCTCAAGAAAGGTGTGTGAGCTTCTGGGGGGTTCTCCCACTAGGATGGTCTAATTTAAAAAAGAAAAAGAAAAAGACCAAAGGTATTTTCTCCATACCGCTCACATAAAGACCGTGCTTTCCGCGTATTTCTACAAAGACTGCTCTGTGTAAATTTTATGATTGTTACGCACTATAATAATTAAGTAACAAAAAGCTATGGGGAAGATTACTTTCCCTGAGAATCAGAACAGTGATAATGAAACAGGGCCAGTAATCTGGCTTTAATGAAATGGGGAATCCAACCCACTACATCAGAGAAAGCAATAAAATGTGTTCCCATATCAATAAAACTCAATTCTCTATGTTCTTATTATGTAAATCAATACACCCTGCTCCCCGAAGAAGACAGCGCCTTGCCCTGCTGTGGGTTTTTGTTTTGTTGTGTTGTGTTTTTTCGGGGATACCTTACAGCTTACTTCGTACGCAATTAGTGAATAAACAGGTCTGTTTCTGAAAAGTCCGTTCATCACATCACTAGATTGCCTGGATGGCATTTTCAACGGCGAAACAATTTGCACAGCAGATATACGCTTACGGGAAATTAGGCAAATGGTGGAGCTTTAATGCATACGGGCAAGAAATTAATGTAAAATTTGTGGGTGCTCAAGCCACTCTTTCTAGTAATCCTTCCAAATCTGTATTTCATCTAGAAAGCTTTTATTTTAAAACCAATTTAAAAAGTCAATAATCATTAAATATGCAGAGACATCTGTGTGCTTCCTGCATCGTATTTCATTCCAAATTAGGCCATCCGTGTTTTGTCTGTCTGTCTGTTTGTTTGCTGCATCTGTGGGGAACGGTGTGATGTCAAAATCAATTATGCTGGATCCCCCAATGCCGATGGTTCCCCCCCCCCCGCCCCCTGCAGACGTTACATGAAAACTGTTCTTTCCCCGTTGGGCCCTTGAGGGACGGGGGAAGAGAACGCTGCCCACTGTGCGTGGCCCAAACCTCCTTCCCGGGGCCCGGCCTGCCCTCTCCGGATGGCCTCTCTCTGACGTCTGCGTGCCGCACAGTTGGCTCTGGGGGCCCATGCTGCCTGTTCCCCCTCTCGAACCCGTATCGTCCAGTGGGCCTCTTTCCACCTTGACATTTTGACACACTGACAACCGGCCGAGAATTTTCCTACCTGCCCCTGCGGATTCCGAGGACTGGTTTTCACGGGACAAGGTGACCCCCTTTGTAAGGGCATGTCCTCAGGGACCCCGTGGTGACCTCACCCAGGCCAGGACGCACTGGGTACAGAATATAACTTCTTGCTATTTGGCCTCTGGAGTCACTCATTCATTACACAAAGTCTTTATCTTTGTGCACATCCTGGAACAATACTCTTAAATAAATACTCTCCGAGGCATTTTACTCCATGGTTATTTACTTTGCATTTCCATGATCTCAATGGAACACAGAAAGGGAGGAGATAGAAGGCTTGGCAAACAATAATTTGCCACCATCTACGCACAAGGGGACAACTGTGAGGTTCATTGTTCTGTTTTAAAAGAAAAACACGTCATTGACTTGACATAGTGCATCTGTGTGCGGACCAGAGTCATTTAGGAAATTCCACTTGGCAAAGCCCACGAGGTAACCTCTGTCTCCAGAGAACAGAGGCCACGTGGCCATGATTCGTCTTGCAGACCCAGCTCTCAGCCTGGAGGTCTCGGGCAAGTCCTTGAGATTCTGAGTCTGTTTCCTTCTTCGGTCAGGGAATAGGTGTCCCACCTTCTCCTCCCCGTCCTGTGTTGAAAGTGAGAAGCTGTGCCCTGACTGCACCCAAGTCTGAAAAGCCACGGGAAGACATACAAAGGCATGAATTTGCAGCCCGCTTTGAAAGTGATCATCCTGACGTTCTGGGCCTGGATTTACCAGCAGCAGCATCGTCGTATTATTATTAGCAGGAGTTGAAAAGCCCGATGAGATTAAAAATTATTTTTGAAAGGGCTTCGAGTCCACAAGTTAAAAAAAAAAAAAATCAGAATTTGTTTTGGACGCGACCACATTCGTCAATGAGACCTGCTACTCGAGTCCCCTGCTTCTTCCTCCTCCTTTTCAACTATGAGCACAAAAACCTGCCCTCAGCAAATACACAGATTCCCATGAAAACGTGCCAAAAGGCAAACAAGAGTGGGAGAGGATATACGATTCCTCAAGGGTCACTGTGTTTGCTCCTACTTCAGCCAAACTGACTTCATTCACAGCCTTACGGAAGCATGTGCTAGATTTTTTTTTTTTTTTTAATTCAAGTGATTCATCACTTCCATACGACACCCAGGGCTCCTGCCAACAGGTGCCCTCCTCAGTGCCCGTCGCCCATCCAGCCCATCCCCCACCCGCCTCCCTCCAGCTGCCCTCAGTTTGTTCTCCGTGTTTAAGAGTCTCTTATGGTTTGTCTCCCTGTCTGTTTTTATCTTATTTTTCCTTCCCTTCCCCTACGTTCATCTGTTGAGTTTCTCAAATTCCACACATGGGTGAAATCATATGATATCTGTCTCTCTGAGGGATATATTTCGCTTGACATAATACCCTCCAGTTCCATCCACGTCTTGCAAATGGCAAGATTTCATTCTTTTTGATCACGGAGTAATATTCCATGATATATATACCACATTTTCTTTATCCATTCATGTTTGTTTGTTTTTTTTAATTTTTAAATGCTTATTTATTTTGGGGGGGGGGTCAGGGGAGAGAGAGATACACACACAGAATCTGAAGCAGGCTCCAGGCTCTGAGCTGTCAGCACAGAGCCTGACCTGGGGCTCGAACCCACAAGCCACGAGATCATGACCTGGGCCGAAGTTGGACATTTAACTGGCTGAGCCACCCAGGCGGCCCTCGTGTTAGTTTTTATGGTAACCGCCGCAGGGAGGCTACCCCAGAAGACTCGTGGTTTATTTTTCCTTCCATGTATGAACACTGGGGAGGATGCAGGCACTCAGATTCGGGCTCTGGATCTTTCTGTAGCGGCCATGACAGCGCAGGATGGTGAAAGTCACATGTGCCTTTTCAAGCCACAGAGGAGGGTGGATGTATGCAAGGAGGATCTCAGGTGCTGGCTACCAATCTGTGTCTCCTCACACACCTTGTGTCCAGTTGCACGGAGTAGAATATCTTTTTTTTTAAATACAAACCTAGAAGTTCGGACACTTCCAACCTCGTTGGTCAACAGCCCTGTGATGACCTGGTACACCATGCTTGTGATTCACTGAAGTCCTTCGTTTGTTCAAAACATTTCTTGGTGCTCATTAAAAAAAAAAAAAATCTCTTTCGGGGACGCAAAGAATCTCTTTTGGGGACTCCAGAATAACCTGAGTGAGTGAAATCCTCAAGCGTTGAGGGAGGCTTGATGTGGGGAAACAATAAATATTTTGAGGCTCTCCAGCAAATGTGATGACTTCTGAAGCGAAATCATATTGCTTATAATGTTAAAGGAAGCATAATTAATACGGAAAGGGGTTCGCGTTGGAAATGACTGGAAGATGTCTGTCCAGAGAGACGTGCTTTGCTGATGGGAGTGTTGCAGCTCCCCAAAGCACCTCTCCTGACAAGCTGACAGGTTAGCTCCATTGCTGCATGGGTGCCATGCATTTTGGCTGGTGACGATGGCAATCCTTTTTACAACAGTTAGCGAGGAAATAGCGTCTCCCTCCACACCCCCATCGCCACCACGTTCACGAACACAGAGAGTCTGAGTGGGGCTGTGCAGGAAAGAAGGGAACCAAGCAATCGCTTAAACCAACCCAGTGGAGAAATCCCAAAGCTGCTAACAGCTTGATGAAGAAGCCCCCCTCCTCGTTGTGCAGAGTACCTCAATTCCATACCTGCAGACCCCGTGGGAGAGGGCACACGGAGAACTATTTCCAGGGCACATCTGCTGTTGTGAGCAGGAGCCGTGTGCATGCTGTGACGTCACTGCACCCATTGCCTGATATGAAGCGGGAATCATAGCCACACATCACAACAATTCGTTCAAGTAATGACTGAGTTCATGGTTGAATGTGATACTACAACCTTTGTTGGCAACTTGGGTGGATGTCTGTTAAGCCGAAGCTCGCTTCAGAATTCCATTTTACTATAATCGCCATTTACTGGAAATATTAGAGGGGGATCTGTGACTCCAATGAGAGCCATTGCTCAAAGTGGTGAGTCAAGGTCCACCCCGGGAGCTCCCCATGTAAGACAGAACTTTCGGGAATGCGGAATAAAGGTACACGTGGAAACAGAACCCCTCCCCCCCCCAGCTCGGAGTAATCCCAGATCATAAAATATAAAGCAAACTTCCGTAACATGGACACAATTTGAGGGGGGGCATCGGAGGCAGGGGAGGACCCCAGAGGGCCCCGGGCGGCCATTCTCGCCTCATGTAAGTGGGTGAGGAGTCTCTGCCTCGAAGCTGGCTGGTGGCCACTAGAGGCTCAGGGAGAAGTAAAATTTAGAAACCATTGAAATGATCAAGAGGAAGAACCTGGCCAATATCTCTCGGTACAAAAGAATTAATTTAAGTTAGTACAATCCCGGGGGATCCCTCTAATCAGATGCAGGGATGAGAAAAGCAATTGTCAGAATGAGACCGAGAACTTGTTTTATCTGCAGAAAAAGGTTGAGTTTTGGGTAGCAGTTCTAACTTTAAGATAAGAGTGCCATAGACTTCTATAGCTCTGAAGATACGGGGACAGGGACATCCTGTTATGTAGGTGACGGGGAGGCTTCCCCCACAGGAAGGAAGGGTGAGCCGGGAGTCTCGCTTTGAAAGCTCACGCAGATTGGCAGCTCTCACCAAGTACACGCTGGAATTGGGGGTAAAGGCAGAATCTTCCCTCAGGAAACAAGCTCTTGTTCACATTTCCTATTTTCCCATCGACATGAAAATTGCCCAAGAAATATAGAAATCCCGGGGGTACCTCCCTCTTCAACTCATTCCTTTCCCTTTGCTTCTCGTGTTTTAGTTGCCCTGTGTGCGTGTGCATGTGTGTGTGGGAATGTGTGTGTACACGTGCATGTGTACATGTGTATGCTTTGTGTGCATGTGTGTGTGCATGTGTGCACGTGTGTGAATGTGGGTGGACGTGTGCACACGTGTGCATGCGTGTATATGTATGCATGTGTGTCCACGTGCATGCATGTGTGTGCCTGTGTGTGTGATGCATGTCCACGTGCGTGTGTGCACATGTGTGTGTGCACGCTCATGCATCGTGTCCCTGCGTGTATACGGATGTGTGTGTGCGTTGTGCACATGTGTGCACATATGTGCATGTGTGTCCATGTGCATGTGTGTGCATGTGTGCATGTGTGCATGCATGTGTGCATGTGCGTGCATATGTGTGTGTGCCTCCATGAAAAATCCTTCGTAAATGTAGGCCATGACCTTCATCGGCTGGAGAGTTGAAGCAAGCGCCTTCCAATACTAGACCCATCCCTCTTTTGGAACATCTGAGGTTTGTCTTGGGAAGACGGACAGACATTTAATTGCAAATCACCTTCCCCTCTGATACTGACTCCCAGAAAGGAAAGCCGGTATGAAGAATAATTTCAACACCACTTGGCTCGCTGAGATTTTAGAATGTGCCCAAGGCTGTTTCAGAGAGAAATCTGTGTGTTCGGGTTGCATGGAGACCTGTGTGTCAGCTTATTTGGAAAAGCAAATTACATGTGATGTGCTAGCAGCTAGTTAGTGTGCGAAACACTGTGAAAGCCTGTTGTCACCTTGTTTGTCGACATTACAGATTCCATTCATCTCACACACACACATTATGCACTGCGACTCACACTGTTACACTGCGGATGGTTATCACCCACTCCCTCACACACCTAAGATGCTTCAAGAGGATGGGGGTGGGGGAACCCTCTTTTTCCACTATTAAAAATATCTTTACAGGGGCCAGGAATTGGGGTTGTTGGGATGCGTGATGGTTAATTTTATGTGTCAACTTGTCTGGGCCACGGAGTGCCCGGACATTTGGCCAAAGCTTCTTCTGGGGTGTCTGTGAGGGTGTTTGTGGACGAGTTTAACATCAGGGTCAGTGGGGGCAGTAGAGCAGATCCCGCCTCCACCCCGGCCCTGTCCTATCAGGGGATGAGGACAAACAGGAGATTGTCGCTAGAAAGTGGGGGTCGTAGGAATTTTCGGGAGATGCCAGAGAAAAGTGATTTTTCTCTGGCTCGTTTTGCTCCAAACTCAGTAATAACTCAGAGTTACACACAAAGACCCCTCGTGCACAGGGGTCTAGTGGATCAGTCTAACGTGTGACCACCCTTCTTCAGCTGCCCTGGAACAGTCTGCCACCTTCCCCAGTCCAGGGCCCGGGCACGGACAGACCACCGTGACCTCCCAGGGGCCGTACATCCTGTCTGATGGTCCCTGACCTGATGAGGACCTGATGAGACCCCAAGGACCTTCACCCTCTTCTGAGGAAAGCTTTTGTTCAATATAACAAACTACCTCTTATTTATGAAAGCCTGTTGTTGGGGCACCTGAGTGGCTCAGTCGGTTAAGTGCCCGAGTCGTTTAAGACTCAGTCGGTTAAGTGCCCGACTCTTGATCTCGGCTCAGGTCATGATCTCAGGGTCATGAGTTAAGCCCCACATTGGGCTCTGCGCTGACAGTGCCGAGTCTGCTTGGGATTCTGTCTCTCCCTCCCTCTCTCTCTGCCCCTCCCCCACTCTCGCTCTCGGTCTCTCTCTCTCAAAATAAATAAACAAACTTCAAAAAAGAGGGGCGTCTGGGTGGCTCAGTCAGTTAAGCATCCAACTTCAACTCAGGTCATGGTCTCACGGTTTGTGAGTTCAAGCCCTGAGTCGGGCTCTGTGTTGACAGCTCCGAGCCTGGAGCTGCTTCGGACTCTGTGTCTCCCTCTCTCTCTCTGCCCCTCCCCCACTCGTGCTCTGTTTCTCTCTCTCTCAAAAATAAAAAAAACATTTTAAAAAATAAAAAGAAAGCTTGTTCTTGTCTAAGAATGGAGTAAGCCTACAAGGAAAGCACATAGAGAAAAAACAGTGAAGAATGGAGCAACCTGACAGGCAACACTGGGGCCGGAGACAATGATTGGGGGTAGGGGTAGGGGTGGGTGTGGTGGGGTGGAGGTAAGGGTGGGTGGGGTAGGATGGAGCAGAGTGGTGTGGAGTGGAACAGAGTGGGATAAGGGTGGGGTAGGGTGGAACAGAGTGGGGTAGGGGTGGGGTGGGGTGAGGTGGAGGTTGGGGTGGAACTGAGTGGGGTAGGGGTGGGGTAGGTGTGGGGTGGGGATAGGGGTAGAGTGGGGTGGGGTGGGGGTAGGGGTGGAACTTAGTGGGGTAGGGGTCGTGTGGGGTGGGGTGGAACAGAGTGCGGTAGGGGTGGGGTGGGGTGAGGTGGAGGTTGGGGTGGAACAGAGTGCGGTAGGGGTGGGGTAGGTGTGGGGTGGGGTTAGGGGTGGAGTGGGGTGGGGTGGGGTGGAACAGAGAGAGGTAGGGGTGGGGTGGCCTAGGGTGGGGGCAGGCGTGTAGTCCATTTTCTGCCGAAAATGTGAGTCAGAGTCATGCGACAACTGAGCTCTGCAGATACTAGCTCTCGCCGCTGCCCCTGTAACCTGTTAGGGCTGCAGGTGCTCGGAGACATCCCCGGACCCTTGAGTTCATTGACGTCCATACTGCCATCTTCCAGTGCTAGAAAAAGTTGGTATGTGAGCCTGAATGTGTGATACCTGCGGATCTTTCTCACCAGAGTAGCACTTTATCATTGATATGTGCAATATAGAGAAAAACGTGTGGCGTTTCTGGCATTAGTTTATTGATTTTGGAAGGTTCTGGCTCCTTTCGGAGGTCACTTCCTGGGTACTCACGTCTGGAACCAGTAATTTGCCATTCACTCGTCACTGTCACCACGGTGTGTTTGCTGCATTGACCTACTTGGGATCAAAGGAAAGGTCTTTCCGGTTACAGTCAGTGCTGGCCGCCCTTCAGCAATAATAGACACACACCTTCACGAGTCTGTCCCTGGCCAGTGTCTCAGCTGGTGGATGAATGCCGCCTGCCAGCGCACAGGTAAGATTTTCTCCATCTCCAGAAGAGCCGGCCCCGGTGAGCTTAATGCCACTTCCTCATCTGGTTCTCGGGTCTGTCTTCAGAGGTGCCTGGGAGCGTGTCCTTCCATAATACAGAGTTACGGAACTGTTTTCCAAGGGGAAGAAATAACATTTTGGATTTGTGTGACTGATCTCCCAGGAGGGGAACAATGGAACGTTGTGGATACGTGGTAAATGAGATGGGTTGTGTTGCATCCACTGCGACATCCTCAGAGCAGTGAGTGAAGAATCATGAAGGCATTGCATGTGTAGACCATGCGTGTAGACGTGAGGTTGCCCGCAGGAAGGAGGTGAGGAGATCAGAACTGGGACGGATAACCCGGGGATGGCTCTGAGTCTTGCCATGTGGTAATAGCATGCCATACCCAATCGCTTAGGAAGGAAAGAAACAGAAGGAGGATGAGCAGAAGAGTAAATGAAGGAGAGCGTTCTGTTGTGTTGTTTCCTAATAAAGTCAAGGGACCGTTTATTTTGGAGAGAGCGTGATCAAACGAGGGAGAAGGGCAGAGGGACAGAGAGAGAGAGAAAGAACCCTAAGCAGGCTCTGTGCTCAGCACGGACCCCGATGTAGGGCTCGATCTCTCATGACTGTGAGGTCATGGTCAAGAGTTGGACGCTCAATGGACTTAGCCACCAGGTGCCCCAGAGTCAAGGGACTTAAAGCCAGCATCCGAGGAGGGCTCCACTGGGCTAGCACACCTTACCTGTCCTTGCAGTGAGAAGGTATGCTTGGACATCCACGGGCTGCTGGGACTCTTTTCCCAGCTGGCTTTGAGGGCACAGATCCCCACAGGGGCTTTGTACCAAACGCAAGTCCAAGCCCCACGCCGAAACGGACCACACACGCGTGAAGAGCAAGAAATAAACGTAAACGGTCACTGCAGACTCACCCACAGACTGCAGTCACCTACCCGGACGTTTATTTGTTCGTTTTGTTTTTACGACACTGAATTCCGTGCAACCACTTGCATTTCCTAGAAGCCAAATCAGAATCAGCATCGCGTTGAGACTCGCTCCTCACCTGCTCACTCACTCAACTTAGCAGCATACATCCAGGCCCACACAGACGTGATCCTGAAATGGAATTTTGGAGACCGTATCCCATTCCAGGAGAGCAAAACTTTCCTTGCTTCTTCTGTTGATAATTTTAAATATCTGCACGCCACGGGTTTTCAGCAGTATATTTCATCTTGCTGAAAACTGGTCTTCACGTTATAGGCCATTGAAAGGGTTGTGCAGCTTACATCTGGATATTACATATGGATAAAGCATCTCACCTCCAGACTGGAAAGGCAGCGGCACCAAATGTGGAAGAAATGAGAAACTGTATATTTTCAAGTGCCCAGGAGTGATATAAGCATGCAGACACAGCCAGGGTCTCTGTCCTCCAAAGCTCTGGTCCCATGGCTCCCCACCCCCCCCCAGGACTCTCCAGCCTCCCCATCCCAAGGTGGGAAAAAGCCAGTTCAGGTTTCTGGCTGTGGCTGGGGGAGTCGTTCCTTCTCTTCAGAAAAAGGAGGGACCAACAGCGGTTTCTTATTGAATTAAAATATGTGCCATCTACATCAGTTAGAAGACCTTGGGCAGGATGCTGGGTCTTTCTCAGCCTCGGTTTCCTTTCCGATCAAACAGAGACAGGATCACCTGCCCCCGGCCCTGGGGTGACAGCGATGGCCACACCAAGGGGGGGCTGCCCTTCTGCTCCTCCCTCTACTTTCACTTCTTTGTCTCATCGTTCTTTTTTTTTTTTTTTTTTGCTCTTCCTTGACTCTTTCCTTAAATTTTATTTTTTTTTTAACATTTATTTATTTTTGACAGAGAGAGAGAGAGACAGGGCATGAACGGGGGAGGGTCAGAGAGAGAGGGAGATACAGAATCTGAAACAGGCTCCAGGCTCTGATCTATCAGCACAGAGCCCGACGCGGGGCTCGAACTCACAGACCACGAGATCGTGCCCTGAGCCAAATTCAGACGCTTAATCGACTGAGCCACCCAGGCGCCCCATATTTTTTTTATTTTTTTCATGTTTTATTTTTGAGAGAGAGAGAGAGAAACAGCATGAATAGGGGAGGGGCAGAGAGAGAGGGAGACACAGAATCCGAAGCAGACTCCAGGCTCTGAGCTATCAGCACAGAGCCCGACGCAGGGCTCGAACCCACGAACTGTGAGACCATGACCTGAGCCGAAGTTGGATGCTTAACCGACTGAGCCACCCAGGTGTTCCTGTTTCATTTTTTTAAAGCTTTTTTTTGAAGTTTGTTTATTTATTTTGAGAGAGCACCAGTGGGGGAGAGGAAGAGAGAGAGGGAGAGAGAGAGTATACCAAGCAGGCTCTGCCCTGTCAGTGCAGAGGCAGATGCAGGGCTTAAACCCTCAAACCATAAGATCATGACCTGAGCTGAAGTCAAAAGGCTGACGCTTAACTGAGCCCCCCAGATACCCCTCTTTCTTTAAATTTTAAAGTAAACTTTTAAGATCGAGGTCTAACACGGATGCAGGAAAGAGAACAAATCGTTTAAGTGTCCAGTGAATTTGGGGGAACCCATTCGTGTATCCAGAGCCTACATCAAGAAGCAGATCCTTCCAGCACCCAGAAAATGCCCCCTAGTTCAGGAAACCCATTCACCGCCCCCTCACGGAGGTCACTGCCTTCAGACTCCTCTCCCCATAGATTAATTTTGCGTGGGTTACAGGCAAGCACTCTGGAGGCTAGCTCTTTTCTCTCCACATTGTATTTATGAAAGTCTCCTTGTGCACCAACCCCATGGCCACACAGCAGGGGTCCGCAAACATTTCTGTAAAAAGGGCCATACGAGTCCCTGTCTGACTCCTCGACTCTGGCATCGTAGTGGGAAAGGCAGCCGCAGCCGGTCTGTCAACACGTGATCCTGGTCGTGTTCTGATAAAACTTGGTTTATGGGCGCTGAAATTCAAGTTCGGTATCTTTTCCCATGATATGAAACGTTTCTCTTCTTTTATTTTTTTCAAAATATTTTACATTAAAAATGTTTTACAGGCTGTAAGAAGCAGACGGCGTTCGTTTATGCATTCTATGCTTCATGAACATTTTCATTCTGTTTCTGATCCAGAACAAAAAGATTTCAGTTAAAGCTGATACACATAAAAGCCGTGGCGACGATAATCCTACGTCTAAAAGAAAATGAAAGCCATTAATTTCTAAGGAAATTGTATATTTGGGGGAAAAACACTTTTTTTTAATCAACATCTAGTATCTTTAAAGCAACATAAAGGCCCCCTTTAGCAAATCCATGAAATTGCCTATCATTTTATTTTCCTATAATAAAATCTGCTTTATCCTAAGCATGATTATTCCTTCTCCAACCCCATCCCCCCCCAAAACAGAGAGGGAAATACTCTAATTCGTTTTTGTTTTAATCAGGGGCCTTGCACAGCACTGTTTTGTTATGTGTGCCTTTTCATCTTCCTGGATTTCAAACCACTTACAAAACAATGGCCTTGGATGTAGCAATCTGGGATCCTATTATAACCTCTGGTTTGAATAGCGTCTCTATGATAAAGTCCTTTGAATTTTGGCTCTCTGTTGACAAATGAACATCTAAAACACAGCTAATTTGAAAATTGGGGATGGCCTATAAGGATTAATTCATTTAACTTTCTTTTCTCAAGCTACCTCACATTGAAATCCAATAGCTGATAAGAGATAAGGCAGGAGACTGGGGGCAGGAAAGAATATCAGTATTCATTCATTCATGCATCCATCCATTCATTCATTCATCTATTCATTCATATATTCAACAAAGATGTCGAGTGACTCCCCCATCAATACGACATCCGGCATGGTCGGACACACCACTGACTTTGGCAAATGGGGCTTTAATTAGAGAGAGAAAGCAAACTCTTCCAAAACAGTAGAAAACGACACAAAGCAGGGTATGACTAGGCGACAGATGATCCTTAGAGACAGCCTGCCCTACAAGGAACGCTGGAGACAGCGTTATGGGATAGAGGAGACAAAGAAGGCGTCATGGAAAAGGTAAGAGCCAAGCTCTCCTTTTGAAAGCAGAGACAATGTGGATGGGTGTTTCCCAGATAAAACGGTATTCTGAACAGAGGAAATAGAGTGGGCAAAAGAACAGGGGCAGGAGAATGCATCAAGGCAGGCTCCCTAGCAGAGGAAAATAGCATTTGTTCCCCTGCTACTGAGTTGTGTGAGGTCCTTTTATAATTTGTATATCAACCCCTCGCCAGATATATGCATTGCAAATATTTTCCCCGATTGTATGTTGTCTTTTTATTTTGCGGTGGAATCCCGATCTTGAAACGTCTGCACTTAAGTTCACTGCCACGTTATCCACCAGGGCCGAGACGTGGAAATTACCTGAGTGTCCATCCACGGAGAAATGGATTAAAAACTGTGGTGTGCACATTCAATAGAATGTTACTCAGCCGTTGGTTAAAAAGAAAGGAAATCCTACCATTTGCAACAACAGAGAGGGACGTGGAGAACAGTCGGCTGAGTGAAATAAGCAAGACACAGAAAGGCCAATAGCACGTGAGCTCACTTACAGGTTGAATCTAAAATAATCAAACTCAGGGCACCTGGGTGGCTCGGTTGAGCATCCGACTCTTGGTTTTGGCTCAGGTCACGATCCCCGGGTCAGGAGACTGAGCCCCGTGTTGGTCTGGGCACTGGGTGTGGAGCCTGCTTCAGATTCTCTCTCTCCCCCTCTGCCTCTCTCCCCTGTTCGTGCTCTGTCTCTAAAACAAAAACACACAAAAAAATAAAAGACAAATTTTATGCAATCAAACTCAGAGAAGCAGAGAACAGAAAGGTGGTTGAGAAGGGCTGGGGGCGGGGGAAATGGGCAGGTGAGGGTCAAAGGTATGAAGCTTCAGTTCTGCAAGATAAGAAGCTCTGGCGAGCTACTGTCCAGCATGGTGCCTGTGGTTCACAATACTGTTCTGTATACTTAGAATTTGCTAAGAGGGTAGCTCCTATTTTAAGTGTTCTTACTAGATGCACACACACACACACACACACACACACACACACACACTGACGATGATGATGATAAGAATACTAATGGAGACAGAAGGGAAATTTGGGAGATGATGTATCTGTCTATGGCCCTGGTGGTGACACGGGGACACTGGTTTTGCTCAGAGTTCTATACATTACATAAACATAGCTTTCTTAAATGTCAGCCCCACCTCAACAGAGCGTTGAACGAGAAAGCAAGCGGCAGCATTAGTGTGCCTGTGCAGAGTAAGAGAAGGAGAAAGGCAGACTGAGGTCAGAGTCTGGTAGGTTTTCAAGGCTGAAGAGTAAAGAATTGTTAAAAGCAATGTTTTCAAAATAATTATCCAAAAGCCATGGTAAGGACGAGTTGGGGAGAAAAACTGAAGGCAGGTCTATCGGTGCGAAGCCAAGAGTACAAATACAGATGCGAAGTGATAAAGTCCCAGCAGCTAGGAGAATGGAAACACACAGATGTGGGATATATGGCAGTGAACAGAAAGGAGGAATCAAATATTCAGCTCTACATTTTTAAATGTGTATGAGTAGGAAAATGTGGCTGTCGTTGCCAGAAATAGGGAGATCTAGGAAAGGAGCTATTTTAATGGGAAAGGAGTTTGGTTTTTACGGTGAACTTAATCATAAATCCACAATGGTTTCATATTAGATCGAAGCTTTGATTTTCCAATGGAAATTTTATAGTCTAAGGCAGGGGGGTCCAACTCTAGCCTACCGGCAGATCCTGCACGCCGAACACTTTTATGAATAAAGTTTTATCGGAACACAGCTTGCCCATTCATTTACACGTTGCTTCTGGCTGCTTTTGCAACACAACAGCAGATTTGAGCAGCTGTGACAGAGACCATACGACCTGGGAGCTTGAAATGGAAAAGGCTTTGATGTTGACTACTAATGGAAAAAGGGGAAGAAACAGGTACGCTGGGGGACAGAGACAAAGAGCAAAGGCTTTCCAAAGTCACACATACAACCATGGCATCAACAAGGCAATTCAAACTTTCTGAAGAAAGGTAAAGAGATCCCTCGAAAGGGAATCCCAATTCAGATGAAGAAAAGGGAACATACCTGACAACAGGCGGTTTGACTGACTGGTGTGGTCAGAGAGATAATCTACAGGCGCCGGTGCTTCAAAGTTCCCGGACATAATTTTAAAAGATGGGCATCTAACCAAAGATAAGGATAGCAGAGAGAGGTGGGGCTCCAAAAGTACTGCCACGAGGCTGAAGTTCCAACGAGCTAGACTCACAGAATGTAAACAGGCAACACAAAGGACCTTGCAGCCATATTCAGAATCAAAAGGAGAGCCAGAAAGACAGAGAGGAATGCAGAAGGGAGTATGGACTCTGGCAGGTCTGGGTCTGAATCTGGGTTTGAATCTGGCTTTATCCTTCTCCTTCCAGGTGTCCTTGGGGGGATTTTGGACGTGCCTGCGGGGGGACTTGATTGTGGTTTTCGTTTGCAAACTGCTGGCGCTAAGTGTGCTACCTTAGAGACTGATGGGAGGGAAACAGGCTACGCGACAGCTTGTGGCCGGCAACGAGAGTTCAGTACAGATTTGCTCCTATCGCCAACACCAATTAGGATAAAGTTTAGCTCGAGAACGTTTAAGAAAGGGAAGCATGCATTTATAAAAAATAAATTATAAAACAGTGTCACCGTAGGAGACGGATATAAAAATTATTTCCCAGCCTTATTGAGATAGAGTTGACAGTCGGAAAGCTGTATATATTTAAGGCTTACAGCTTGATGATTTGACGAACGTGTACTCTAGCATATCCAGCAGAAAGGTCATTTCAAAATACTCGTCTGGCACGTAAAAAGAAACTGGAACATAAGAGGAGAAGAACACTCATCTCTTAGGAAAAACCATCAAAAATAAGGCTGTTGGGCATGGATAAAAGTAGACACGGAGAGATGTTCAAGCATCATCCTGGTTTCATGTGGTTGCCGCAATACATCTGGAATCAGTGGGTAGAAGTTATAGGGACAAACTTCTGATCAGTGAAGTCCACCGCTCAATGCTTGCCGGAGCTTTCTGAAGGACAAATAATTCATCAAATGAGTTCCCACCATGCCCCAGCCCCGCACATACAAGTTCCACGCATTACCTCCTTTAATCCTTATACCACTTTGGGGGGTTGAGATTTCTCTCCAACAGAATTCCAGAGGATTGGAGGCCCTCTTAAAGGAATAGTATAAAGTGAATTTGATACAAAATGGTAATAAAATCATAGAATGTGTAATATCCCTGGGCTATGGTCTCCATGACCCTGCCCTAGAGTGCAGAAGAGAACCAAGCACCATCACTAGTAGGGACCCCCAGAGACTGGGGACACGGGAGGAGGCCAGTGCAGGAGTGGAGTGTCCTGGGACAGGCCAGGGGGGACATACTCACTCAGGGCTCTTGCCTACAGGAGGGGCCATGACATAAAGTATAGACAACATGAATCCATGAGAAACTCCTTTTATGGATCCTACAGACCTGTCTTCTTGAGAGGAGAAGGAAGAGAATAAAGGTTCTAGAATTTTTTTAAATGGTTGTGACATACGAAAGAAAGAATGTAGAGGACATTTGGGGCTATATTTTCTGCCTTCCCTTTGCTTTCTGTGGGTCAACCAGCCATGCTGCCCTTTACGACCAAAAGGTTCTGGAATCAATGTGTTGTGTTGTTTGCGTTGTTTGGTTTTATTGTCCATACAAGTGTGAGGCGTGGGCCATGGTGTTGAGGGAGAGGGAAGTGTGGCAGGAGAAGGAGCTGACAGGTGCCCCTGTCCTCTCCTCCCCCAGTGACTGAGGAGGCTCAGAGCCATTTCTCAAGCATTTCCATTGGACAGACTGACCAGTCGCCCAAAAGCAAGATCATCACCAGAGCCCATTCCTTTCGCATTTTCGCTATAATTTCCGTTAGTCCCTGAGGCCTGCCCAGCTCCTGGTTGGCCTGTGATTTCCTTCTGCAATCATTTCTTTGCCAGTACAGTGGGCTCACTTCCCTCTCTTCTGGACCAAGAAAGGTGTTCATAACCCTGCCCCTACCGAGGTTGACCCTCTTGCTGAGGGAGCAAACCGTTTTCTTAAGTGACTTACAAAGTGAGCCTCAGTATAAGCTCTAGCGGGTAAACTTCAGAAATGTTCTGAGCTACAGCAAAGTTATTGGGAAGTTGGAAAAGATTTGTACAATCTTCCAAGCAGGCCACTTGGGAGGGCCACGTGTGTTTGGCTCTATACATTCCACACATCTGCAAAAAAACATCCATCTTTTCCCTTTTTTTCTTTTTTTTTTTTTTTTACGGTCTCATTTTATCCTTCGACCATTCTCAATACGTGGCAGTGTTTCCCTTTTATTTTTGTGAGAAGGGTTTAGCAGCCTTTTCGTCTTGGTGGTGGTCATGGCTAATTGCTCCCTGATTCTCACAAGCAGAGGAAATATATAGGCGCAAAAAAGTGATGTTCCCTTACAGCGGCTTCTGGGAGTGAATATGCATAAAATAATCTGCTGAATGGAGAACAGAAAGAAAGAATTACGTGAGAATGCTCAGGTGCATGTTGATTACGGACGCATTTATGTTACCCACTTGGGGCCGCAGACGTAGTCACCCTAGCCTGACTCAAAGTGTTAATGAGAATCCTCAAAAAGATTAATGCCCCCAAATATCGCCCAGCTACCTATGGCTGGCACTGAATTTTGAAAGCTGTGACTTTCTTCTGTATTTCCTGTACTCTTTTACAAACCTGTTTATCAAATGTATAGAACGCTTTTGTTTATGATAGCTTATGATTAATCATTCACCAAGGACACGGGGCCCTTTGTACCTATTATTGTCAAGCATTTGTTTGGACTGTGTTTGACCCTTTGTACCCAAGTGGTCTGTGTTGGAGCCACTCAAGAACAATCTAGCTGGCCGAATGTGCGAACAGCACTCACTGAAATCCTATGGCTCTGTTCCTATAACATCCTGCCATGTAAGAGAGACCAAAAGCACAGTTCCATTTACAAAATCCAATTGTCACCCTGAGATAAACATACTCACCCTGGGTTACTTCTAAGCACTCTGAAGTGAAAATTTAAACACTATTTTGAGCAACGATGCCCACTTTTGTGACCAAAGTGTGTCTGTGAAGCCTACCTCTTTGCAAACTACCGGAGTGAGCTGGAGTCAAATCTGTTTTCGTCTCTGCTGTGAGTGTAACGATCAAAGTTCTTCTCAAGTACAGCTCAAGGGAGTAAATCCATACATCTGATTACTCAGTGACCAGAGGATCTTGACTTCCAGAACAATGTCACAGGTCAGAGGAAGAATGGCGTGTTGTTGCACTGGTAATCATTCACCGTTTAGATGCTTCTTTGATGAGCGTCTGCCTGAGTCTTCGTCTCTCCCCGCTTTGCTCATGCGGTCGACGGACATTCATTGCAAGGCTGGCTGTGTGAGGTACCTTGCAAAAATCAAGTCAGGGTGGTCTGTGGGTTCCGAGACGACACAATCTGCACTGGTCATAATGTGCCCGAATTAACTTAAAAACAAAGTTGTAAATGTGTGTGCCACGAGTCTGATACAGATGATCACTGATAAGGGTTGGGAGTAGGGCTATATACTTGTAGTCTGTTAACCTGTCATTCAGAGACCATTTTACAGAATAAATAGATTTGGAGTGAAGGAATGGCTAGCAAGATGTTAATAAGAAGAAATGCCAGGAAGAGGAAGGAGAGGCAGGGAAGCCAAGGGGTCAAGAATTCATCTAGAGACTTTGGCTAGACGGGAGGGGGCTTGGTCTCTGAACAGGGGCGGTGGACATGTGACTGCCAATGAATGTCATGGAGGTCTTCTATTTTGTATGAGTTTAACAGCTGTCAGAGGGTGGGAAGAAGGAGCCCTATAGTCAAGGAAACTAGAATAACTGTTCAAACTCCAGAATTAAGAGAGTTGGCAGACTGCATCACATTTTTCCATGTGTAAAACACCGTGATATTGACTAATATTTTCATAGCATTTTCTTTAACCAAAGAATTTCCCCAGGATAATTCTGATGGACTTACTTCTTATGTGGTCTCAAGAGTGCGCGAGTTCATGTTAATAAATCAGTAAGGAATTCTCAAAATGTTTAAACATCAATGATTGGACCTGAGGTTTCTGCCCTCCTGGGTTGTGAGCTCTTAACCTCATAAGGAGACGTTGATGGAAGCAATGGCATTCTAGAGAAAGTCCAATGATGACCTTCATGTTGTTTCAATCAATAAATTATCACATTCTAACAACTATAAACTCTGCCAATTTGATTGTTTGTTGAGGGAAGACTGCTAACTCTTGCTTAAAAATGTTTTCAAAAATGGCAAGTGACCCCATGTCAAAGGACTCAAAGAGTGTGATAACATTCAGAAACAGTATTCTCTTAGGTTCCCTTTGCAAACAGTATGTTTATAAATTGTTTTTCTATTGGGTATATTTTATTTTATTTTATTTTATTTTATTTTATTTTATTTTAACTTTTCAAATGCTTAGGTGCACCTGGCTGGCTCAGTCAGTAGAACATACTCCTGACCTTGGGGTTGTGGGTTCTCTACTGGGGACATTTTACAGCACATGTATTCATAGGGAGTCTTGGTTTTCCTGGGCTCGGGAGGGAAAACCAATAGTTAAAGATTGATGAAAAGTCCCGTGTCGTCTCAATATTGCTTTAATTCCTTTGAAAGTATTTTAGGATTACATGATGTAACTGAGTATGAGGTTTCACTCCAAAATAATTACTTTTCAGGACACTTTTCAGGAAACATTGTTCTCATTTTGGTTTGGAGGACTATGGCGTGTTGTGTCATTATGCTCAAAGTTCTTAACGTCGTTGTTCATGTAGTTAGGAAACCAGAGAACCCTCTGGGACGCATTCTGCACATAAACCAGACCACAAATATTTTAGGATCATTTCATTTCTTGAAAGCGCTTCAAAATTCCAAAGTTCTTCTTGGAGCCAAAGGAAGAAGCCGACTTCGGAAGTACAGTCAGGGCTCCACAATGACACCCGCTTGTACGTATCCCATATTTATCCACTCGTGCGTTTACTACTTCCTCCATCGAGGAACAACCGTAAAATAATAAACCATTTAATCATTCCCTCAACTAACACATGCTCTACAGCCTAGAAAATACGAGTAGGAAATGCTCCCTCCGAGGACTTGCTCTCTGGCCTCATCTCCAACTGAGTCTCGTAGTACGAAACTCCACAAGCTTCTGTATTTATCATCGCCCGGAATGTGTTTGAATAAACCATCTGGGAAAGTATTGCAAAAACATATCTATTATCATTCTGATTCATTTTATGGATGATTCCCTTCAGATGTTTGAAAACATGAAATCCTAGCACATGTGAAAAAAATAACTTCTTGTTGCTTTGTTGTCTTTGTTTATCTTTAAAGGCGGCTTTATTTTATCTTCAGGCTATAATACGTCTCGAAATAACCAGCTAAATCTTGATCATCTACAGGAATTTGCAGGGACAGAGGCTTGGACCATCTAACGCAGCTCAAAATAAAAATTTTATAACAGCTTTCCTGAACTATAATCCACATAGCATTCACTCTTTAAAGTTCAGTGGTTTTTAATGTATTCACAGAGTTGTGAAACATCACCACTGTGTCATCGGCATCACCCCAAAACAAGCACTTCAGGTGACTCAGCTCTGCCCTCCAGGCCTCCCCACCCCAGGTTCTGGAAACCACTGATCCACCGTCTATGGTTCTGGATTGGCCTCGAGTGGACATTGCGTGTCAAGAAATCACACAATATGTGGCCTATTGTTACTGCTTCTTTCACTGAGCACAGTGTTTTCAAGGGTCGTCCATGTTGTAAAGTATATCAGAACTTCATTCTTTTTTTTAACAAAATATCAAATAGCCCACTGCGCAAAAACCCACATTCTGTTTACTCATCCATCTGTTGATGAACATTTGGGCTATTTCCAATTTGGCTATTATGAAAAAATGCCAGTAAGAACTTCGGTACACAGGTTTTCACAGAGACGTGAGTTTTCGATTCTCTTCGTGTGTAGGTCGGGGTAGAACCTCCCGGTCATATGGTAACTCTACGTTTAACATTTTGAGGAAGTGTCCAAGCGTTTTCCGAAAGGAACACACCGTGTGGCATTCCCGCCAGCAATGATGGAAATTCTAATTTCTCCACACCCTCACCAACGCTTCTTTCAGAAAGACCTTTGCAGTCGCATGTGAATAAAGTGTCTTCATTTCTCATATTCCTTTTCAAAGAATATGATGAAAGGGGCACCTGGGCCCTTCAGTCGGTCGGGCGTCTGGCTCTTGACTTGGGCTCAGGTTCATGGGATTGAGCCCCATGTTGGGCTCTGTGCTGCCAGCACTGAGCCTGCTTGGGATTCTCTCTCTCTCCCTCTCTCTCTCTCTCTGCCCCTCTTGCTCCCTCTCTCTCTCTCAGAGTAAATAAATAAACTTTAAAAAAAATAAAATAAAACAAAGAATATGATCAAAGCACACTGTGACAATCTTCTTTAGAGAAGGTGAGAATGCTGCCTTTCTCTCACACTGACGGCTTCTAGAATCCCTGTGCCTCTGTTTGCCAGGATTCCATGATTCTGGGAAGTGAATCCCTCACAACCACAGCGCTGAGTGCTGAGGGACTTGGCCATTACCCTGGTGGAGGAAGGAGCATCACTTCAGCATCTCCCTAATGCAGACAAACTATAGTATGCGGGCTGAGAGCATTGTTTTTCAAGGCTGTGAACTCCAAGCGTTGGCTCATGGTTTGCCTCTCATGCTGTAGAGATGATTTATACTTTCTAATTGGAACTTTTGACTTTTCTTATGATTACCATGCATCTTTCATGAAGCCAGTGCCCAGTCGTCCGATAAAGGTTTCGAAGTGTCAGTGGCTAAATGTTTCCCTTAGGCACATTCTTGAAGCAAAATTAAGGTGCACAGCATGGCCGCAAGACGACAGCCAGGAGCAGCCAATTCAGCGAGCCTTCAGGAATTCCTGATTTGAATACCACGTTCAATTTCCTCACCTTTTAGAAGTTAGAACAGATTGCTAGTGACGGGCAAATACTTGAAATTCTATTACAGTGCTAGCATGTGAAAATGTACAGGGTGCTTTAGGAAAAGAGTTCAACCTTGCCCTTTATGGAGCCAGCATACGTAAATAACCGTAGAATGTGCATGATTCTTTTAGACACAGCGGTGAACGTGAAAGTGAGATTGATCTAACCAGATTAGGTGAAGGGTCTCAGGTGACTTTTGTTGGGATGTACACATTACACACGGCTGTTTGAGACTGGTAAACCACGTACAGACACACACAAGCACACACATATTATTGGACCACACCATCCAAGCAAACGTGCTACCAATACACTGCTGTCATGAAGTTCTTTGTGAGCCCTGGCCCTGAAAAATGTTTGCAAAATAATGTAAAGTTGCTGCTAAAACCACTCGATTCTGCAATTCTCAGAAGTATTAATTTCCTTTTATTGTTACCTTTCATACTGTTATTACTCCGGATATGGAGTCGAGGTCAGGGACTGTTGCTGATGAACTGTCTCATGAACAGAATAGGGGCATGTGGGGGAGCGGGGGGGGTCTCAGGCAATCCCCAGAGACCTGTAATCTCTTCTACTTCTACACGAAGGACATTATCTCCACTCCCTCCTCCTGGTGCTGACCAAGATCTTCACATTAGATGCAATAAACCTAGCAATGCACTTTCTTACTTCTAAGGATACTGTAACCTTGATTCTTGCTCTGTTTGGAAAAAGATCACAGCTGGAACCACTGTATTGCCTCAAGTCCACAGTCAGAATTTGGGGAATCTTTACACATGACTTCAGCTTGCCCAAGCCACCTTGCAGGAACTGACAACCCAAGAATTCAATGTGTCGAATGCTTGGTGAAGGCTCCAGGCAGAATCGTACGCCCCGCCCACCATCGGGGCCTTTCATCCTCCATGAAAGGAGGCCACCACTCCGGGCTCCTCTGTGTCCGTACGGTATCCATTTTCTAGAAGGTATGCCATGGGGCAAGGGTCAGGTCTTGGCCGTTTTTCTATCTCCAGGGTCTGTGGTATGAATTTGATGAATGTGGGACCATCTGTGGGGTTGACCACCATCATCCTGAGTCCTGTGCCTAATGAAGTATTCTATTATGGCTGCTCCTGAGATTTAAGATGACCTGAAACAGGTTAAGAGGAGAAGCACACACGGGTTTGTATACGGACATGTACACAGGAGGCCCTACAGGAAAATGAAGACCCAAAGAAGTGGCAAAGCCATAGGGTAGGTTGAACAAAGGCAACTGAGGGACAGTGACTAAAAACTAAGGGGAGACCAAAGGAAGTGGTTATCATAACAAGGTCTGGTTGTAGGGATTTCTGTCCACCTCAACTCTCATCCCTGGTGTTGAGAATGTTTCTTTCTTCCCGGTTCAGGGAGGGCACATTTCACAGGGGGGGTTAGCTCTTGCTTTAGGAAGAAAGGGGAGGGGTAAGCATCCTTCCTGCACCTGCTGTTTTCAACTGTCTTGTGCTCAAAATAACCCTTACGCCAAAGCGTCATGTTTTCAGGTGACACGTTCTGCCGCCCCTCATTCATTTATGCAGACGATGGCTATATGCCCCTCATATGGTTGCTTTAGAGAAATCAATGAAGTGTGTGCATGTCTGTGTCTTAGAACAGGGCCTGGCACTTAATAAGTGCTACACAAGTATTAATTACTACTTTTAGTTTAAGGAAATGATCTGAATAGGTAAAGTTCCACCAAATTTTAGTCCAACCTGCCTTCCTGATGTTCTTTGTAAAAAGTGTGAAAATTCAAACATGTTTACTTTGCGCACAAATGACTTTGACTTCGGTTGAACATCTAGTTTGTAAAAATAAATTATTGGGGCACCTGGGTGCCTCAGTAGGTTGAACGTACAATTCTTGGTTTTGGTGGCTCAGGTCACTATCTCACTTGTCTCTTGAGTTCCTGCCCCCATCGGGCTGCATGCCCATAGTGGGGAACCTGCTTAGGATTCTCTCTCCCTCTCTCACTGCCCCTTCCCGCTCGTGCTCTCTCAAAATAAATAAATACACTTACAACAAAGTAAAAATAAATAAAAATAAACTATTAATTTAGTTAGTAATCAAAGTCCAGACAAATCCCTAATCATGACGTCAAATCATTCTTTTATTCTTCCCAGCTACAGACATTACAGGACCAGAGACAAGAGGGTTTTTTCGGGAGAGTCCACATGTGACCTGTTTATATGTGATTAAATTATCTGTTATCCCAGTATTTTTCTTAGGCTGTTGAAATTATAAGCTTCTTGACCATTTGCCTCATTTAATAGTGACATCCACATCCCAGAGACTCTCAAGAAACATTAATTGAATGAGTAATTGAAAACAAACCCTTAAATCTAAGCCTCTGCTAAGTTTTAACTTTTGTGATCACTTACCATTCACAAAGGACAAAATCTAGTCAGTGCTAAGTCACCTTTTATCTTAAATTCTACTCTATTCTGGGTTTCAATCACACACATGACAGGTTTGATGCGATTTATGTAGTTAGCTTTCCACTAAACCTAGAGAAACTGACTGAGCAAATCCCTAAGTTTCCCTTTTTAAGAATCTCTAGTTATGTCTGTTCGTTTAGCCTGGTTGTATTTCAATCGTGTATCCTTGGCTCTGCCTACACCAGGTGACTGGTCAACATGACCTTGGAAGAGTGCACTCTGCGCTGGGGAGATTCGGCTCCCTGCAAACACCAGAGATGCCTTGCAAGCAGCAGGTGAAATAGTGGTGCCTCCGTACTTCTCATCTTCAAGCCACCAACGTGTCACGTCAAACTCTGCAGCAAGAAACTTAAAGTGTGAACTTACAGAGGAGTGGCCAGTTCAGAGACATACAATCTGCACCCACCACCCCGGACTGCCTCTGTGGTGAAATCCATACCCACCAAACCCCACTTGAGGACCATTTCTCCTGGGTAGAAACTTCTTTTTTTTTTTTTTTCGTCTGGCTTGTCATCATGATTTTGCCAGCACGGAGAGCTCTATTTACATAAGAGCACATTCACGAGTGGAAGAGTCTTATCGGGAAAAGCAGATCCGAAAGTTCCAAAATTAATACATCAATAGAGCGCTCCAGCCAATTTTACATACGATCAGACTAATCAAATTTGGCATCACGGAACACTTATCATAGGGGAAAATCTCCAAATGAACGCATTCTGCTTGTTCTCTTTTCACATCGGAGACAATTTAGGTAAAGGCAGCTGGTTGGTTCCACAAATGGAGAGGGGAATGAGATTTTCTTTTGGAGACTGAGGGAGAAAAGTGATTTTTTATTTGCATAATTTGAAAAAAAAAAAAAACCAACTTGAAGATGGAAATGTTTTTCATGCTCTTACCAGGCCCAAGCCCAAAATAAGCGATTCTAACTCAACAGTCCAGGGTTGTGGATAAATGACATGTTCCATGGATGGAGCATTCTGGAAAAAAGCTTTATGTATCATCTTGCTAGGTCCTCAGGCAGCCAGACAGCCCTGCCCCATCTCATCCTGCACACTATTTATGTGTTTCCATTTGCATGAACCTTCTCTAAGGTTTTGCCCGGTTGATTTTTCAAGTTAATGACAGGGCACTTGGGGAAAGATTAATGTCAGGAATGCAGAGCTTCCGCAGATTGTTGAAGAGTTTCACCATACAATTAATCTCTCTCTTCCCTACATTACAAAAGTGCGAAGGATGGGTGTGGGGAAGCTGTAATAATGCAGATATCACAGGTCTGTCTGTAAGCGCTGGGAGAGTCAGCTATAAAACTGATAGCAAGGTGCTTCTCCGCTCTAAGGAGGATTTATAAATCACTCCTGCTCCCTCCACCTCCCTTCCTTGCCAAGCATTCGAGGTGCCTCCACCCTGTTTCCCATTCTGTTCAGAAGGGGACAGTCCCCTAAGCAGGACCGTAGGGGAAGGGGAAGCTGAGATGGCATCTCAATTAGGGCGATGCCACACTCCCATCCCCATGGCATCCCTGATCCTCCTTTATTTCCAGCCTTGTCTTCCTTTGACTTAGGACAATTCTCTTTCTACGACCCGGGTGAGACAGATACCTCTTCCCTCCAAAGCAGTGCTGTGCAGCACGCCAGGGCAATATCCAAAATAGTTAACTGGTAATGCCCAGGAGACCAATGAGAAGGAGGCGGGCCCTGCCGAATCCCTGTTAACCCCTTACTTACTGGATCGTGGTTTTCCAGAGACTCTGGGGAAGGAGAGAGAACACGGAGACACGGCAGTGAGGGACACAAGACACATGGGGACAGTGCTTTTCTCAGTGGCAGGAAAGGCTGTCACTGGCTCTCTTGGCCTCATCAGCATCCATTGCCCTCTTCTCTAGCCTCTTAACTGACTCAATCCGGGACTAGAAATTGTTTTCTCACTGAGACTCCTGAACAAGGTGGGGGGCGGTGCTTATCAAGTCACAGAGCCTTTCCATACCCAGCTGTGCAGGCTGTCCTTGCTCTCAGTAACGTGCTGTGGGCTGCCGACCTGTAGGGATTTTTGGAGCCCAAGCATGAACTTTGCATTTTGAAAGAAAAAAAAAATGCGCTCTTAATTCAGGTATCTAGTGATTTTGGAAGGAAAGTTTAGAATTTAGAAGCTAAGCCACCATTAGCAGGAACTGAGGGAGAAGCAAGAGTCTCTGGAAAATGCAGGTGCCTGACTGGTCTCCCAAGAGAGACAGAGACGGTGGCCGCCTGGGTGGGGAAACAAGGGAATCTGGGCTCCCCCCGGTGCGGCAATGGGGCCGCCTAGGGCTTGAGAGAAGGAAACGAACAGCGTTCGCTCTGTGAAAATGGGCCCTCTTGCTGATGATAACATATTGGTCTAGTCGACATTTGGATAAGCAACCATCAAACACAGTTTTGGACAAGACATCGCATATGAACTAGAAGACTGTCCCCATCACCAGGGGGGAAATAACAGTTGGTGCCACCTTCCAGATTTTGAACAACTATCTGAATTGAGTTCTTTGATTCCCTTTGTTGCCCTATCTCAGATTGTGGTGAGACCAGTATTTGACTCAAATAAGTAAAATGAACAGAATCCTGTTGACTTATGTCTAGGTCAGTATGTTATTGCTGTCGTTTATGACTTCATCTGAGGTGGGGGGGTGGTTCTCAGGGCTGGAACGAAATTCCATTGCAAACCCACCACTTTAGCACCTCAGCGAGCAGCTGAGCACGCCCCCCCACCCCCAACAGGGCTCCTGCCTCAGACCACCCACCTGCACACAAGCTGGCAGACAGCCACTGTGGTTGACTTCTCTCATCTGTGTATGTTTATATCTGTGCCCATGTGCTCAAATCAGAACTGAGGACTTGGGGGATCCCCAGGAAGACCCTTCATTCCACTGCTACCTTCCCAGTCTATGAAGAAAGAGATTCTGGGGCGCCTGGGTGGCTCAGTCGGTTGAGCATCCAACTTCGGCTCAGGTCATGATCTCACAGTCCGTGAGTTCGAGCCCTGCATCGGGCTCTGTGCTGACAGCTCAGAGCCTGGAGCCTGTTTCAGATTCTGTGTCTCCCTATCTCTCTGACCCTCCCCCATTCATGCTCTGTCTCTCTCTGTCTCAAAAATAAATAAAAACATTAAAGAAAAGAAAAGAAAAGAAAAGAAAAAAAAAGAAGAAAAGAAAGAGATTCTGCAAATGCAAAAGCCTCTTTATTCCTGGTCGAAGACAAAGACATACGTGCAAGATGGAGTGACTCCTGGCCCTTTGCCCGTGAAAATGAAAGAAAGGCTTGTGTTTGTGTGACTTTGTGTTAAGAGGTGACTCATGCATCACCCCACCCTCCGGGTTCAGAGTGTACCCTGGAGGCCATCAACCACACTCCCGTGAAGGAAGACAGGGTCAGACACAGTATGGCCTGGCTGTCCTCCTGTCTATGAAAGTATCTGGTAGAGTCAGGGTGGAAGCATCCTCAGTAGCTTTGTTTGCTGGGCCATAGGCACAAGCAGACATGATGAGCACAGTCACACGGTCATATGCCCAAGACTCCAAAGTGCCATGTATTATTTTGGTATAACTTGGACGGTGTAGGGCTCTGGGTTGATCATCACAGCAGTAATCTTGAGAGGCAACAGCATCATCATCTTAGGGACTTGGGACTTAGAGCCCAAAGAGGTTGAGTGAAGTACAACCCATCCGCTTGTGAGCCACAGAAGTCCTCCCCCGCCCCCACTCAGCTGGTCCGGTCCTCCTTTCTGTGGGACCCCGTGACAACATATGGAACAAGAAGTGAGAAGAGGACAGTCAGTTACATAAATATGGCCTTGCATTTCTGGCCTGAAACACTCACTGAATTTAGGGATGCTAAGTTCCTCTTTGCAGCAATACAAAGGAGACGAAGGATGTTACTAGGAGCCCACGTGTCAAGTGCACTGGAAGGAAAATGGGAGGTCCCCTGCCCCTGTCCTGGTGCGCAGCCAGACAGGGGACTAGAGCGGGGCACAGCTGCCTGATCCCAACTGTCTTTCTCCCACAAGACTGGTGTCAAAATACAGAGGCCAAGGGCTGCTAAACCTACAAAGTCATAGACGGTCGATCCTCATTATTCAGAGATTTGTGTGTGCAAATTTATGTGTAACCCCCAAATCAGTACGAGTGGTGCTTCTGCAGTCATGCACAGACGTGCACAGAGCAAATCTCTGAGTCTCTTGACCCACATGAGTCCAACAAGGCCACACTTTGCCTTCCTGATTCATCTCTCATACTGTAAGTGCCTTTTTGCAATCCATTTAGTGCTGTGTTTTATGCCTTTCTATGCTTTTTGTTGGTGATTTCACTGTTTAAAACGTCTTCCTCATGGGGCGCCTGGGTGGCTCAGTCAGCTGAGCGTCCAACTTCATCTCAGATCATGACCTCACGGTTCGTGAGTTCGAGCCCCATGTCAGGTTCTGTGCCAGCAGCTCACAGCCTGGAGCCCGCTTCGGATTCTGTATCTTCCTCTCTCTCTGCCCCTCTCCTGCTTACACTCTGTCTCAATCTCAAAAATAAATAAAGAATTAAAAAATTTTTTTTAAGAATTAAAATGGCTCCCACATATGGTGATGAAGTGATGTGCTGTTTCTAACTTCAGGAAGTCTGGGTTGTGGTTCTCAGATGAGCTTCCTCCAGGCGTGGGTTGTAGAGCTGATGGCCATGCATCCATTGTTGATGAGTCAACAGTTGATGAATGAACAGTTGATGGACTGTTGATGAATCAACAGATTAAAGAAGTTATCCTTAAACAGAAACACACACAAAGCAAGGTTATGACCAGTTGATGAAAATGTGGTCACTAGGAGCTCACAGGAACCTAACCCTGTCTTTCCTCTAGGAGCGAGGTGTCAGTGTTTACCAGTTCAGTGTTTGTGGTGATTTCATAGAACATAACCACCAAGAATAATCAGAATCAATGATGAACAGGGCACCAAGATCTTCAGTGTCCGGCCAGGCCAGGTCGAAGCAAGGCCACATGGCCTGCAAGGTGTGCTAAGGAGCAGCTGTTCATGGAGGGGGTAGGTGAGGAACTGAAATCTAGGGGAGAGGACCATGTGCATAGGAAATTTCTTGCTCCTCACTTTCTTATCCCCGTGCACTCTAGCTCTGCCTCCCACAGTTGGTTGCTGTGAGATCCCCCATATCCAATGGTAAAGCCACATGAACTCAAGAAAGCATGGATGCTTTTCGTTTCTTACAGACACATTTGTGTAGACTAAAACTACCCAATGTTACCAGTAGACATCTCATAATTAGATGTTCGAATTGAGTCACAGATGAAATGTACACATCTGCCGGATCATGGCTGTTATTATCATCCTAGCACTAGTGAAATGGAAGAGAAATTTAGCAAGTAAAGTTTTAGATCCTGATCAATGACCTAATAGCCTAATAGCCATAGTGTTCCTATGCTCTGGAATTTCTAATTATCCTGTATGTATTTGGGACAACTTCTACTTTTCTTTAAAATATATATATATATTTTTTAAGAGCATTCATTTAAATGTTTTCCTGTTGGGGTGCCTTGGTGGCTCAGTTGGTTAAGGGTCTGACTTCAGCCGAGGTCATGATCTCACCATTTGTGATTTTGAACCCTGCGTTGGGCCCTGTGCTGACAGCTCAGAGCCTGGAGCCTGTTTCAGATTCTGTGTCTCCCTCTCTCTCTGCCTTTCCCCCACTGGCTCTCTCTCTCTCTCTCTCTCTCTCTCTCTCTCTCTCTCTCTCAAAAATAAAATAAACATTAATTTTTTTATATAAATAAACGTTTCCCTATTACCTTCCACTAAAGAAATATTTTCTCCCTTTCGTGCTTGACCTTGGCCAAAGAACTGAAATCTTGATAAAGAAATGAGGCAGAGCATGCTGATTTGGAAATCAGAGGTCATTTGTCATCAGAGCTAATCTACAGCCTCTTGATTAGATGGTTTTATAAGTAATACAAACTTGTTCAGCTTTGCAAAGCCATTTCCATGTCTTTGCTGTTCGGGATAATCTGTACCCAGTGCTAAAGATCAAAGCAAAGCAGAAAAGATCCGGAAGATCTAAGCTCTGTCTCATTTATTTACCTGCTGTGATAAAGAAAGTAAGGACGAGTACAGTGTCTAGAATGGCCACTCTCTGCCGACTGCTTCTATACATCAGTGATAAAGTGTTTGATGATCTTGCAACGTAGATCATGACTGCCATTTTCCACAGAAGGAAACTGAGTATTCACACAAATTAAGAGCAGCCTAAAATCATACAGAGGCAAATCTAGGATTAAAGCTCAAATCTATTGAACTTCAAAGTCGTACTATTTTCACTTTACTGTGTTATTCATGAAGGAGTGGGGTTAGGGAAATACATGGAGAATGGTTTCCATAGACTGTAGTTATAGCAAACAAGGCAACATTTCATATCCTTCATGAGGACTTCCCAATCCCATACAATCTGTGATACCCTGAGGGCAGACACAGAACAAAACCAATTGGCCTCCCCATTCTCGGTGGCAGTTAGTTGCTGGGAGTTTTATTGCCAGTGACAGCCATTGTTTTATCCTAAGAGCAGGAGACTCCATATGCAAGCCTTGGGCAGCCTCCTAGGTTTGCCTAGACACCTTCAGAGAAGGCATCTGTGCTCAACCCACAGCCCTCCACTCTCTGGAAGAGAGCTTCCATTTCAGCAGGACTGTCATCCCTGCGGATGGGAAAGGGTGAGTCTGGAACATCCAGTTTCACAATCTTTAACTTGTCCTTCAGTGAATCGTAGTAAAGAGGAGCAAATCTTACTTGTTTTTGAGAATGAATATGTTATACTTTATACACACTACAAAGCACATGGCTTAAATTATGTGGAAAGTACAGGCTGTGGAGTGCATACAGCTGGAAATATTTGGCCCCACAGTAAATGTGGCATATTTGGTCCAAAGCATTTGTATTATAAATATATGAAGTGTTTATGTGACCCACAGGTCACCATTAATGCGCCAATAAAACCCAACAGATGGCAGAGTTTTTGGTGCAACCTCACTGGCATCCATACACAAAGTATTTATTCATGGTGTCTCTTTCATCCAGTGTGTTTGGAACTCTGCTCTGTTCTCAATTCACAAATGGCACATGTGTCTGGTGACCAATGTGTAGATGAGATAAATTACGGGGCATCATTCTACAAGACCAAAGGCAAATGAGGTCAAATATATATCTGTAAACTCCAGTTATAAACCTCCTCTGGGATTCACGTCAAATGTTTGACTTGCAAATGCAGTCACCAAATGTAAAAACAACACGACCAAGGAGCCTTGCTCACTTCTCCTTGCCAATGAACACCAGGTCCTGTGTATGCTCTGCCTTGTCTTCAGAAACTGACACCTTGCGAGACCTGAGCCCAGCAGCAAGATGCTGTACTTCCCTCTCACCGATTCTGGCGCCAAAAGGGGGAGAGCTGCCTTGCCGGTGGATGGAGGTAACGTTCCCCAATCCCCCAGTTTCTTAGATGTCTTTGCAGAGTCCCCAGGAACCAGACTCTCCTTTATCTTTCAAGAAAATACGTCATACAGCAATTGTGCCAATAGTTTTGTAGAATTGCTCTGGCTAAAATTTCACCATTAGCCTCTGAATGATATCTCAAAACTGCATTTACTAGTACAACTCAACACTTCTGTTCCTCTCGGACACCTCTCAGTGTCCACACCATTTGACAGCCACTGCTATGTGCACATCCTGCTTGCCACTTCCCACTCAAGCCAAAAAATATTTCGACCACTTCTTTTCCCCATCCCTCTCCTCTTATTTTCTTTTCTTAGCCCCAGTAAAACTGCCTGATTATCTGTCAGGGGAGGAGTGGGTGTGCACGGCTCAGAGTGCTCTGCCCCTGGGCAAGGATAGCAGAGCTGGCCACATGGAGTGTCTGCTTTGGTCAGCAGCTTGATGGTCTTTACAGTCTGGACCGAGAGCTACACATATCCCATGTTCATGGATACATTTTGGTGCTGTGATCACGCAAATTACAATATTTGGATGTGTACTCAAATTGTGCAAGGTGGAGAAAGTGTAAAAATAAAAACAAAAACCAAAAAAAGGTGCGAATTAAGTGAGTATACTGAGAGAAGCTTACTCCCAAGGATTTGGTGTTAGGTGGGCAGATAAGGTGTGGTGGTCACTTACAACTTTACAGATTTGGGAGGGCTTGAGAGGCCTCAAAGGAACTGACAGGCAAAGCTGTCTCTGACAAAACTCAATTTTCAGTTCCAGGGAAAATCTCGTTTGCATCTTTGCACCTCAATTCATGCATGTCTTTGTTTTAACTTCTTCAGTTGTGAGATACAGTACCACGTTTCTACTTAATGGCATTATAAAATAATCAGCGAAACATGGTAAATTTGAATTATCTGCATACATCTTGAATCTCCAGTAAGTAATAGAGGAAAGGGAGGTGGAAATCTGAAGGCATCCATAGGATAATAGAACCAGGAGCCATAATCAACCAGGTGTTTGTGAGGAGCAAATCATTCTATAGACAACTTGATTGCTTTTTTGATGGAATTACAAGATTTAAAGATGAAAGCAATGTAGTTGATGTAATATGTCTAGAATGACAATTAAAATACATTTGATACAGTATTGCACAAAATCCCACTTGCAAAATCCATTTGTGTACATCGGGACCATCACTAGAACAGAAACCAGGCAGAACGTGCTAGTGAACGAGTAGGAACAGACAGTACTGTCTTCTCGCTCCATACTTTAAACCCTAACTTACAAAAACAACAACAAAAATGACCTTTGAGTCTGAGTTGAATATCTGTTTAAAAATCAACAGTCAAAAGATTGTCACACGTATTGACCTTGTTGAATATCTGGAATTTCAGAAATCGTGCCAAAAATTGATAGGACTACGGATCATCAACCACAGTTTCTTGAGCAAAAACTAAAAGTTGTGTAAAAGCTCTGATATGAAGAAGCATGGCGTGTGCCCTTGGAGCTCTAACTGAGGACAGTCTAATTGATGTCTTGGAGGCAGTCGCTAAGAAGTGACTCAAAGTGAAATATAACACACGCTCTGGGGACAAGGGAAGAAACGGCCAAGACTTTCAGGGCAGAGAGGGAAGTAAGAGAGAAACCCTAGTGTGAGTGGCTTAGGAAAGGTCCCTGTTGTAGTGAGTGTGTGTCCAGTGAGGGAACAATGTCTTCCGTGATCAGTCACCTCACTTCATAACGTGCCTATGTGGGTGAAGTCTAACACAAAACTAAACAATACTAGAAACACACCAGGAAATAGAAATCAGAAACCACGAGGCTTCCCAACTACAACGCTGGGTATGAAAGAACACAAAGTGACATTTTCAATTTAGAATTCTAACATCAGTCAAAATATCAAGTGGGAGGGAAGAGGAATGACCTTTTAAGACATGAGAAGGCCTGGGGACAGAATTCAACGCATACGAGGAAGAAAACGAAGCAAGCATTGTCCAGTTAAAGGGATTAATACACCAGGAAATGCAATCATAACACACTTCCTGGCTTTGCAAAGGATGTATATGTGCAGATGTCAACAGGGGTTCCCACCTACCCAGACCTGGGGACATGACATCAGTGTGGGGACGAGCCAGACATGGGACACAGTGTCAGTGCGGGGACAAGCCGGATGTGGGGACGCCGTGTCAGTGAGGGGCTCCTTGTGGCGTGCATTCATCCTACCAGAAAGAAAATGATCGGGCTTAAAATTGATAAATGATTGTCATGATTACAAACCTATGGAGGAGATAAGAAAAAACCCAGAAGAAACATATCTATAAGGGCTAGAAGGTTGGCTCTGGGGACTGGACAGACCGGCCAGGAGGGGTGAGGCAGAGAGTTTCTGGGGTTTGTTATACATCTTTCCTCCTATTTGATTTGGCTTAAATATGCAGCTATTATTTGAGTACAAATAAACATTTAGAACAGACATCGAGGCCTACCTGTGACAGAAAAAATAAAAAAAAACAACAGAGGGAGAAAGAGGAAGAGGGAGAGAGAGACAGACTCACAAGAGAAATACATCACGTGACTGAGGATGTATTCGGGGGAGGGTGTTGTTGGGAGAAAAGTCTGTCAGACTGTTTCAGCAGTGAGGGCCCAGACACCACACGGGGTTCCTACGCCGAACATTCCAGATCCAGCCAGAGGGTCTGATAGACAAAGAAGATGGAAGCAATGAAATTTTCAAATTTTGGATTCTGGACTCCTGGGGGAAAAAAAACTGGTATCTGTATTTTTTTCTATTTTTTCCCCCAAAATAATACCCCTCGTGAGCCACTAGTAAAAACAAAATTAACTATAATCCTAACAGCACATGCGTGGAGTGCCTACAGCACGCCAGCTATTGGGATACGCACGCCACATGCGTCCATCCACTCGGCCACACACAGACCCCTGAGGTGGGTCCCACTGACAGCAAGATGTGGTCGCTCGTGCAGTGGAAGATGCTGGTGTCCCACCCCGGCCGCCTTTACTGCCAGGTGTCACAGCTGGGAATGGCCCAGGGGTGGGCCCTGCGCCTCAACTGGCCTTGACCAATTAGGAGCCACAGGTTATTCCTTCCTGCCCCTGCCTCCCAGTGAGGCAGTCTGTAGCCTGCAGCCAGCCACACAGGGGCACACAGGCCAGCTCCGGGCCTCCAGCTGGGACCCACATTGTACCGCAGTCCATTTTCCAGAACCCCCCACAGGAGCAGACAACCATTACTCTAGCCAAGAACACAGGCATCGCAAGAGCCCAGCTCTAAAGCGACAGCCCAAATCCAGCCCAGGCTGTCCAGGGAGAAGCCGTGAGAGCTGAGAGGGAACGGGGCCACCCTGTAGAGAGGGGGCGCTGAGGCAGTCCCAGTCCTGGGCCCCTTGGCCTTGGGGCCCAGTGGTGTCCTGCCCTCCAAGCAGGTCAACCCCAGGAGGCCATCAACTGCCATTTGACTACATTTGGCCCCATTGAGTTTCTGCCACTTACGACAAAGAATCCTAAGACAGCATCCTTAACATAAACAGGGAAGTTCAGGGGTGAATCATTATCTTGTTTTAGAGACAAGATAATTAGCTTGTTCTTGGATACATTCCTTGGAGATGCCCGAGGAATGAAGAAATTTGTATAACAGCCCTTTGCTAAGACAGAGAGGAATCAATGATATGAAAAATGGATATAAATCTTAGGCTGGGTACTGATGCTTTTCATTGAAATAAAGTTCTAGGAGGGGGTGTTCCTGAGGGTATTGTTCCGGCAGTGATATGAACAGGGTTGTCAGATTTTGTGAATAAAAATGGAGGGCATCTAGTTAAATCTGAATTTGCCTATAAACAGTGAACATTTCTTTTTTTTTTTTTTTAGTATAAACGTATCCCACACAATATTTAGGACAATCTATTCTAAAAATGTTTCGTTGTTTATCTGACTTCCCAATTTAACTGGGTATCCTGTATTTTTTCTAACAACCCTGTTAGGCACCTTTACAAGCAAAATACTAGTGGAATTTCTGAAGCTGCCACGTACTGCTATTGGTTTTTACCTTTAAAAAAAAATTGCTCTTCTAAAATATTGAGTAGACACAAGGTGACTCCAAAGTATATGTAGTAGGTTACAAAGAACGGTGGTGAATGAATGCCCTCATGCTCACCAGTTAGCAGGGTAAGAATACTCCCCATAACTTGGGAAGCCCCTTCTGCCTTCCCCATTCCACACCCCCCCCCTGCCCTAGGCTCCTCCTATCACATGCCACCTTAGTGCTCTATCTACACCCAGTAATACATAAAACACATGGGCAGTATAAGGAATTACACAGAGAGACCTGTAGAGCCACCATGCAGGCAAGAATGTGATCAGTGTCGATCCCTAGAAGTATTCTCCAGAACCTTCCCTCGTGGCATTCGGCCCCCTCCTCTACAGACAACCACGGTCTAGACTTCTCATGAAAATCATTTTCTTGCTTTTCTTTACAGTCTTATCATCTTCGTGTATATTCCATCATGTATATGGTTTAATTTTGCCTGTCCTTGACACTTACATAAATGGAATCATTTATTTCAAGTAGATATTCTATATTCGTGTGGTAGGGTTGCCCTAAGAAAATATGACAGGCTGGACAGCTTAACCAACAAAATTCCTCTCCCCCCACCCTCCCGAGGTTCTGGAGGCTGGAAATCCCCGATGGAGGTATTGGTGGGTTTGGTTTCTCCCGGGGTGCATGTGGTCACCTCTGGCGGGTTCCTCACGCGGCCTTTTTTCTGTGCACATTCTGTGTCTTTTCCTGTTTTTATAAGGACACCAGTCATGTGGGATTAGGGCCCACCCTAATGATTTCAATTTACTTTCATTATCTCTTTACAGGCCCCACTTCCAAATACAGTCACACTGGGGGCAGGGTGGGTAACACTTCAACATATGAATGGTGAGGGGGCGGGGAATTCAATTCAGCCCCTAACACATTCTTTTGTAAAGTTTCCCCCACCCTAATATTATATTTGTGGAGTTTGCCCAATCTGCCAGAAGCAGTTTTAGATTGTTGTCTAGAATTCCATTGTGCATATCTAAATAACTTTATCCATTTACAGTTGGTGGACATCCAAGTTATTTCCAAGTTTTGCTTTTATAAAAAAACACTGCTTTGTACACATCTTTCAAAGTGAATCCTCATGCACAAATACGATATATAAATCCATACACACCATGAAATATTACTCAGCCATGAGAATGAAGTCTTGCCATTCATAAGATTGGACCTGGAGGCACTATATTAAGTGAAGCAAGTCAGACAGAGAAAGACAAATACCCTATGATCTCACTTGTACGTGAAATCTAAAAAACTAAACAAACAAGCAAACAAACATGGGAACAGACTCATAAATACAGGGAATAAACTGGTGATTGTAGGAAGGGAAAAGGGTGGGGGGAAGTACAAAAGAGCTGATGAAGGTTAAGAGCTACAAACTGCCAGTTAGAAAATAAGTAAGTCGCACACAACGTATAGTGTAGGGAATATGGTCAGTATTATTGTCACAACTGTGCATGGTGACAGGTGGTAGCTACAGTTACTGGGGTGACCATTTCATAATGTATATCAATACCAAATCACTATGTTATATGCCTGAAACCGATATGATGTTATATGTCAATCATTCTTCAACCAAAAAAAAAAAAAAAAAGTAATGTCATAAAGTTATTCGTAAGATTCTCTTATTGTTTTAGTATGTTTTTTTTAATGTCTACACCAGCCATGGTTATAAACCCCCATTTCATTCCTGATAGCTTTGTCTGGGTCTTTTCTTCCCCCTTCACTAGCGTTTAGTGTTTTTCACCAGTGTTTGCAAGTATCGTACTGTCTCTTATCCAACTCAGATAGTTCATTCGACTCGTGAGTTCTTTCGTAATGTACTTGATCACTTCTGAACCTGCCTGAGTTTTCTTCAGTTGCTGGTTTCTAGCTTAACTGCACTGTGTTCAGTGAACACACCCGGTGTGACTTCAGTCCTCTGACATGTAGGAAAATTGGCTTAATGGCCCAGAACCTGATCCACTTTTTATCAATATCTTATCTATATTCTGTGGCTCAGGGATGTGGTGTTCTGCATGTGACTGCTGAGCCTGTTTTCCTCTCTATGTTGTCCAGAATTTCTGTATCATTTTATCCGTGTTTACCTGTCTGCTTCATCACAGTTACTGTGACACATGTGTTAAAAGTCACCCACTGTGATTATCTGTTTTTATCAATTTTTGCTCTACAGATTTTGGCACATACAAACCATTAGGCATGTGCAAATCCTGGGTAGGTTTTTTGGGGAGTGGGCGGATGTATTTAACTCCTTATCACCACACGTAACCTCTATGTCTGTTAATGTTTTTTTTGTTTTAAAATGTATTTTATCTCATTTTAATATTGCAACATCATCTTTCTTTTTTTTAATGTTTATTTTTGAGAGAGAGACAGAGCATGAGCAGGGGAAGGGCAGAGAGAGAGGGAGACACAGAGTCCGAAGCAGGTTCCAGGCTCTGAGCTGTCGGCACAGAGCTTGACGCAGGGCTCGAACTCACAAACTGTGAGATCATGACCTGAGCGGAAGTTGGAGGCTTAACCGACCGAGCCAACCAGGCACCCCAGCATCATCTTTCTTTGGTTAAATCTCTCAAAGTTGATGTATACTTACTATTTAATTTTTTGTCTTGTCTTCTACTTGTCTTCTACTTCCGTCCATTTTTTTCTCCTCTCGTCTGGAATTACGCATTCTCCATTCTTTTCCTGATACTCTAGAAATTGCACCAGGTAGGGTTCATCTATTCAAGTGCAAAGTTAACTAAAATATTCGGATCATATACAGACCTCAAAACAGTGAGTTTTTTACCCTCCATCCGAAGTTGACCAGGCAACTTTTCTTCGTGTCCTGAACCCCCTAAGAAACCATCTTTATCGTTTTAAATTTTTTTTTTCAACGTTTATTTATTTTTGGGACAGAGAGAGACAGAGCATGAAGGGGGGAGGCGCAGAGAGAGAGGGAGACACAGAATCGGAAACAGGCTCCAGGCTCTGAGCCATCAGCCCAGAGCCTGACGTGGGGCTCGAACTCACGGACCGCGAGATCGTGACCTGAGCTGAAGTCGGACGCTTAACCGACTGCACCACCCAGGCGCCCCCCATCTTTATCGTTTTATATATGCTGTATGTGTCTAGGTTAACCCATACCTTCTAACCTATTTGTTCTACCACTTTCTGCTCTTTATTCCTTCCTTAATCTCAGACATACCATCTGGAATACCTTCCCTTCTGCTTAAAGTATATCTGTTGGAGTTTCCCTTAATTAGAGCGTCTTGGAGTCAAAATCTTTCAGCATTTGTTTTTCTAAAAATATATTTATTTTGTCTTTATACTCTTAAGACGTTTTGTTGGATCAGAATTACAGGCTGGCAGCATTTGTTCCCCAAAAACATTGAAGATATTCCATTATCTTCCTCCCATTATTACTGCTGATACAACGGAAGTACTTCTGTCATTCCTCTGGCTGTATAACTTGAACCTGAAGTCCAGGGTTACGTGATTTTTCTGCTGTCCTTTTCACGAGGGTACCAGTACTGCATGGCCCCAGTGCTACAGGAGGCAAAAAACTTCAAACCCTGACCCTGACCGCCCTTCCTCCCATCTCAGATCCCTGTATTTACACAAAGGCCAGGCCTCAGAGCCCCTGCCTCTGTTAACAACCACAGGGCATGGGCCCACCCCCTCAATGCTCAAGCTTTTCAACACTGACTTGTTCTGGAACCTTCAGAGTTTTATTTTTCTCAGGAGCTTGTCTGTCTATTTAATTTTTGTTCTCCTTTTTATTTTTACTTAGCACATCTAGGTATTTGTAATAGGAGTGTTCTACACTCCTATTTTGCCAAACACGTTGCTGGAACCAGAAGTCCCAGAAGCAGCAATGTCTGTCTAGCTAGTATTTAAATTTTTCCAGAGCATGGCAGAATATAAGAAGCATCCCAATTAATTCAGTGACACCTATATAAGCTTGATGTATTAAAAAATAAAATTGTAGTCACAAAACAGGGCCAATTTTCCCTATGAATAGACATTTTTTTCAAAAATTATTAGTATTTAGGGGCGCTTGGGTGATTCTGAGCTGACAGCTCAGAACCTGAAGCCTGCTTCCAATTCTGTATCTCCCTCTCTCTCTGCCCCTTCCCTGCTCACACTTTGTCTCTCTCTCTCTTAAAAATAAATAAACATTAAAAATAAAAGTTTAAAAAAATTAGTAATATTTAATCCAGTAACATATTCTATACTAATACATCATCAAGTAAAATTTATTCCAAGAATACAAGAATTGTTTAATATTAGGGACCATATCAATACTATTGAACATGTTTCAAAGAGTGACAACTTGAAAATAACTGTAAGATAATATTAATTTTAAAAATCAAGATATCAGGGCCTCTGGGTGGCTCAGTCAGTTAAGCATCCGATTCTTGATTTCGGCTCAGGTCATGATCTCACAGTTTCGTGGGTTCGAGCCTCACGTCGGGCTCTGCACTGGCTCTGCCAAGCCCGCTTAGGATCCTCTGTTTTTGTCTCTGTCTCTGTCTCTCTCTCCATCTCTCTCTGCCCCTCCCCAGCTTGCACTCTCTCTGTCTCTCTCAAAATTAATAAACTTTAAAAATTATAAAAAATTAAAAATTAAAATTAAAATCAGGATAATAACAGACTATGGAGAATAATTCCATTTTTATGCAGAAAAATATGTATCTCTTTGCAGCCCCCTACAAGGCCAACATAACCACACACAAAGACTTACATGCCTTCTCCCAGTAGCAAGATCACAAGTGTCTTTTTTCTCCGTTACACCTTCCTGAGCTTTCCACATTCTCTGCGGTAAGATCGGTATCACCTATCAGAAAATACCTGTACAGTAAAGATCCAGTCTTTCTTGTCAACCACGCGGATCTAAGCCCTCGATCTGGCAGCAGGAACCCCTTAGGATGACACGTCTCTTCTAAAAGGTTTCCTCTAACAATTTTCAAAAAGGGACCTTCAAAAACAGTACTGTCACACCCAGACATCCTGCTCTTTCCCCGAGCAATTTTATTGCTCAAGTTCTTTGCTCACAGCATCTACCAAATTAAACGTGTGCATTTAAATACTAGCTTCATTCTGGGGGCACCTGGTTGGCTCAGTCTGAAGAGTATGAGAATCTCAATCTCAGGGTTGTAAGTTCAAGCCCCACGTGGGGAGTAGAAATTATTTAAATGAAAAACAGTTTAAAATAGATAAATAAATAAATGCACACTAGCTTCATTCTGTTCCCTGCAGTAGGACTTTCCCATCGAATACAACCCGAGTTCTTCTCTATAGCCTTGAAGCTTCCTCACACAACTTGGTATTGAATCCAGTGATGATGTGTCATTTTTCCTGGTGTCTATTTGCACATTAATCCAAAAGCAGCTTGTGCACACCAAATGCACAAACTTTTTCATTGTTTTCGTATATTTTATGTTTTTCATTTATTTTATATCTCCATTACCGGTACATTCCATAATTCAGTACACAAGATCGATAACACAGGTGGTAAACCTGGCTCGCTGGGTATTAGTGAAGAAACAGCACTCTTGAGGGGAAAAATATAAGGAAGACGCCCAGCACAGTTTTTGGCTCTCCACGATAGCAAGACCAACAGCAAAAATAGAATTTAAAAGACAAGTACACCGCAAAACTCTGTGTGCCTTCAGTTAACGTTAACCAATACTAACTTAAACGATCAAAATGCTAAATATTCTGTCGACTTCCCTCCCTCCTTTCTTTCTTCTTTTCTAATAAAGGCTTTATTATCACTATTTTGCAAGTAACTGAGGCAAAGAAGGCCGAATGGCCGATGTTGCACTTTGCTGGGAGGACATGTGCAAACGTGGCGGGAACCGTAGGCTCATGCTGGCGCCATGAGCCCAGCACACGCCGGATTCCTTACACCGTAAATGAGACCAAAATCAATGCAATTATTGAGAGGAATAAATCAGGATTTGCAATGGAAGCTCATTATCCCGAAAGTTAACTGAAGGGATGAATATTACTTAATTAGTTCACATGCTTCCTACACAAAATAGAAACGCATAGGCACAGAAGAAAGGCCACAAGAGAAGCACATGTGATTAACTTATTTCCCATAAAGCCTGTATTAGGATCTGTCTGTAGGGTCCGGTCCTCATTTGGCACCTGACAAGGTCATTTAACAATCCCCCCCCCCGCCACAGTACCACGTTTGGGGTTAGGAAACACGTGTGTGTGCCTGTCCTTCCAGTCATTCGCTAGATACACCCCTGGGATGATCATCCAACTCTCTGTGTCGCAATTTATCCATATGTGAAGTGGGGACATAATATCCACATTAATGACTTCACAGAGTTGGTTGTGAGGATGGCATGTATGAAGGAGCTTTTTTTTTTGAAGGAGCTTTTTAAACGACCAGATTAGAAATAGTGCTGAGATGATGGTAGCGGGAGGAGAGACGGCACATTTAATACCCTGCTGCTTTCTCTCCCACCAGGAGGGAGCATGTGACTGACAGGAGCATGGAGAGCGAGCGGACTTCAGCTCTTGGCTGCAATGAGCAGCTTCTGCGGGCGCAACTCTTCCAAGAACAGCCACCAGTGCTGAATAAATTGCCAAAAAAGAGCCAAGTGGAGGCATTCACGGGCACCCAAGGCAGCCACAACCTGAGAATCTCAGGCCTCAGAAAAAAACTCAGTTCCACACACAGCTTCACCCTAGTGGCCCCTGCGATCTGTCGCCTCTGCTGGGGCACAAGCAGGAATCTGTGGTCCACATGTTCTGGATCTGGCGGGTCACCTGCCACCCGCACACGTGACAGCCGGGACTCCTGAGGGCACCCCACGCGAGTCAGAGAAGCCCCTGGGCAGGAAAGAAGTACGTGATGTCATGGGGGAACGGTGTCTCTGCAAAATTCACGTTCACTGGCAGCCTCAGAATGTGGCCTTATTTGGAAATAGCACCTTTGCAGATGGAATTAGGTAGAAGAAGATGGGTCATAGTAGGGAGGACGGGCCCTAGACCAAAGTGTCCTGATAAGAAGAGGACGCAGACACAGAGGGGAGGCAGCATGGAGACGGGGGCAGACTCCACGGGGAGGTCTCTAGAGCCCAGACTCCAACTGCCCCCATGCCAGAAGCTAGGGGGAGGCAGAGAGGCTTTGGCCCACCCCTGCCCGATCTGGAGTTACAGCAGAGGTCTAGGAAAATCACAGACGTGATGAGGGCCCCACATGGGGGCTGCGGGTTGGCGGCCCACAGATTCTCGAAGCCACCTGAGGACTGTGCGGAGCAGGTGGCTGCCGGTGAGAAATCTGCGATGGTTCCCAGCGGCTCCACCCACCCAGGGCCCAGCCTGTTCCCCCACCAGTTTGGTTTACTTCCTGCTGTCCAAAACCAGGTGCCCATTTCCACTGACTGCTTGTGCCGTGGAATCTGTCTACACCACCTTTCCCCTCTCTCCACGATTCTAAATGGACCACTTCCCCAACAATTTTACAGCTCATCACACTCTCCCTTCCCTTAAACCACTACTCTGATTTTACACAGGAAGACGCCAAACCCCGGACAAGCTCAGCCAGCTGGGGGGAACCAGGTGCCACATTATAATCCCGGAAATCCCTGCCTTCATCAACTGCTGCTTCCATCAGGTTGCACTGCCACTGTGCCCTCTGCATTTCTGTCTCCTTTGTGGTGAAAATGTCTTTTTTTTTTTTTTTTTTTTTTTAGTTTATTTATTTACTTTGAGAGCAAGAATGAGCACACGAACGGGGCAAGGCAGAAAGAGAGGAAGAGAGAATCCCAAGCAGGATCTGCATTTTATGCACAGAGCCCAACGCGGGGCTTGGTCTCATGGTCTTGAGATCATGACCTGAGCTGAGATCAAGAGTCAGACGCTTGGGGTGCCCGGGGGGCTCAGTCGATTGAGTGTCCGACTTCAGCTCAGGTCATGATCTCACAGTTCATGGGTTCGAGCCCTGCGTCGGGTTCTGTGTTTACCTTGTGGAGGCTGGAGCCTGCTTCATATTCTATGTCTCTCTCTCTCTCTCTCTCTCTCTCTGCCCGTCCCCAGCTCACACTCTGCCTCTCTCTCTCTCAAAAATAAACATTAAAAAAAAAAAAAAAAGAGTTGGACTCTTAACCAGCTGAGCCACCCAGGAGCCCAGAAAATGTCCTTCCTTTAGCAAGTTGTTTTCTGGGGAGCAGAGCAATCATTGAACTCCCGTCTCTTCCTGGATCAGAGGAGGGGAATTAGATCTATGATTCCGGCCACAGGTCTTTATGACGCAAAATTATATTTGATTGCTAGTGATTCATTTGCAACAGCAAAACTGACGCTCTTGTGCACATCTGACTTGTCACTGGACTTGTACAATTTTATTGATTTAGACATTGAACCCTTGTATCTACTAGGACTCCCTCACCCTAACGGCTTGTTTAGATTTAGAAATCGATTATTTTGATAGCTGGAGTTGTACTAATAAACTTTTCACATCGAGTGAAAATACGCTTGCCATGATCTCATTATGAAGCCTGTGCCCGGTGGACCGCATTGAGAGCAGAGTGCAACATACAATCACATGTTGTCATGGAGAGGCTGGGTGCTTGATTTCTGATTTATAACAATTTCATAGCCTGCTATTTGCACACTTTATATTGTTCCTGGCAGTTAAACGGAAAGCCATAATTTACAGAGGGAAGATTTAGAGTTTCTAACTTTTCAATTTTGGAAAGGAGTGTTGGCTCTCTCTAAATTCAGATCGGATTCCCACCGAAGCTAGGTGTGCAGCTTTTACTTGGGTTTAAGCCCGTGGAAGCCAATTATTGGAGGAAGTTACACGTTCTGCCAATTATCATTCCTTCCCTTCCTCCATTTTCCTTCAAATGTGTCTACTGACCATTTGCTTTGGTTATTATTCATTCGGTCTCAACCCTTTGAATCCCATAGTGTGTCAGGTGCCTGAGGTGAGTTTTTCTCCACAAATTGGATACATATTGTCATGTTTTGACATAGCAATACAGGCTTGCATGCACTGACATTGTTTCTGTGAAAAACGCCTGTGGATCATACTTACATCTATTTTCCTGTTCATTTACTGATATGCTTGGAGGGAGTCTGTTTTGCTTTTAACTTTGATAATATTTAAATGTTGCCTTTTGTTCACGTAAGCAATTCTTGAATCACTCTGTTCAAAACAACACCAAAATACTTTGCAAAGATTATTGAGCATATTCCAGGCCCAGTGCTTGCTACTGAATGCTTGAGGGCACAGATTTACCAGTATAACCCCTGCCTTTGAGGAACTCACAGTCTAGTGAGAAAGCAAGCATATAATAATAATTCAAATCATTAAGCATCAGCAAGAAGAAAGTTCTGCTGCAGATAACATGGCCTACTAAAGTAGAAATTCTCTAGCTGTTCAGAGCTGATGTGGTCAATTTGCCATCAAAGGTTCAACCTACTTGAAGTTCACCACTCCATAAACTCTAGGGTGCATCCCTTATCCTCGTATTCCCGAAGAGTTGCAAGAGGTCCAGCAATCTTAACTACATTCCAGTAATCAGGATGGATGAAGGACTATGAAGAAATCACAAAGGGTATACACAAGTTATCTATTAAGTAAGTTTCCTAGAAGCTGTCGGTCAGTACATCTGCTTACATTTCATTGGCCAGAACTCAGTCAGATGACCACACTTGCAAGATATAATCTTACTTATCAGCAGCAACTGGCCCAGATATATAATGCAGGGTTATATTTCTATTAAATACACACACACACACACACACACACACACACACACATACACACATACAATGAGGGACAACCATTTGGTTGAACTGTATGAAACTGCTGATATTTGACAGTTTTTGCTCTATAAAAAAGTCAGTTACACGTAGTCATCTTATGAGTGGTCTTTGACGCATGATGTGATACAGGACTGTGTATATGGAGAAGAGTAGTGAGGACACAGTAAACTGCAGAAGGGTCTAGAGGAGGCTCCCAAGAGGCTGTGATGTTCCAGTTCATTCGAAAGGATGAGTTCTATTCACCAGAAGGGCGAGAGGAGTGTGTAGCCCAGCCATGGGGCCAGATTTCCTAATTCATCGACTAGATGTTGAGCCCTGATGTGCACTTGGACTGCTTGTGGTTTAGGGTCCATCGTAAGAAGTAGTTGGAAGATTTACGGGACCTGCCAGAGATTTTGGAGATGCCATGCTGTGGGGGCGGGGCTTGGTGCTATAATCAGTAAGGATGCAACAGAGTTAGATTTACTTTCTAGAAAGATAACGCTTAAGGGGATGATGAATAAAATCTACACCTGCACTTTTTTTTTTTTTGACTCTCAGAAAGGATCTTTTTAGACTCAAAAGCGGTGAGTATCTAAATCCACACGCACGTTGCCATTGCCATTTTTATCCTGGACCTATTTCCTAGCCCATTTTACCAGAGGACGAAGGACGTGGAGAGGGATGACCAGAGTCCCCTTCCTGATCTCAGCTGTGAGGTCCGGCCTGGTGGTAGGGGTCATCTGCACACGGAAGATCTGGGCCAACAAGGTGCTAAGCCCTGGTGACATATCAGGAGTCCCCATCAGGGAAGTCCTGATGTGGGAGAGGAACGGCTACAAGCCAAGCTCCCCACAGTTTGAAGGGGCAGCTCAGCCTGAGAGAAGGCTGACAGCTTCCGGGTACAAGAGTTTCCCACCAGTCTGTGCTGCTCTGCACGTAGCATACTGAGCACCAAGCACCTTCCCCGTGGGAATGGAGCCTAGGATGTGGCTGCCTTGCTCTGAGCCTGCTCATAGCTCCCAGAAGCGCACCTGTCATGGTTGCCATGGCGACTTGCCCTGGTTCTGGTGGCACCCTGACGGGTCCATTGGAGCTGCTGTCTCTGATCCAGTCAGTCTTCTGCACAACTAACCTTGCCGTGGTCCGAGGGGCTCGGCGTCTGTGCAGACGCACCGTCGTATTTGGGCCACTCGGTCTCTTCACTCATCCCTAATGGTTTCTGTTTTTACCAGTTCCCACCAGAAAAGACTCTACCATGAAAATCAGACATTATTCTCTGATCTCAGCCTCACTTTGACCCCATCAGTCCCTCCGCCCTTCTTCTCCTCACACCATCTCTCTCCCTCTGTGCTTACCCACTTTCCCAGCATACAAGCTCTTGTTGATAACTTCAGTGGCTCTCTTCCAAATAACCTAGGCCCTTGCCCGTTTCGGTCCAGCGGGTCTGCCTAGAAACAAGAGGGGGCAGGACTCAAAATCTCAAGCCCATCTGTACCGGCGCCGACAGATTGAGCCTGCTGGAGCACCTCACGCAACCAGCTGTGTCCGTGTCACTGGGACTCCACGGCCACGACCCTGACTGGACACAAGGTGCCTGGCACCCGCCGACCAGGTTTCATTAGCGGGCAACACTGTCCCACCCACACCACACCACTGGCATCTGCTGTTCCTGCCTGGCAACTGCGTCCTGCCCACCTGCCTGCCTGCCTGGCCGGCCAGCTTCCCTGCCTGCAGTTGGCTTTGTGAAATGCAAGTGTGACTTGCTTGAGACTCTTCCCAGGCGTCCCCGGGTGACTAACACCTGGCACATGTAGTCTGGCTGCCGTGTCCCCACAGGATCTCGGGCCCAACTCCTCTGTCCTGCGATCTCACGCCTCTCCGTTTCTAGCTGCGTCAAGCAATTGTGTATTTTTTTTTTCTAACTGTCCTGAAACTGAGCTCCACAGTGTTTCAGGTCTCAGACTGGCAGGCACTGTGGTTCCCCGTGTCCACCAGCCCCCTGCCCCTTTCACCCAGCTAGCCCCTTCCGGCGCTCCGAGGGCCACTGGGAAGTCCCTTCCCCGGGACGCCTTTCTCTGGCCGCTCCAGCTGGCTTAGGGACCTCAGGACGATGCTGCCATCGTGTCGTCTCCTCCTACCTGGGTTCATCACCGTTCTTATTGCACATCCGACCTCTATTCTCTCTGCTGTCCCTTAAGCATTCAAGCTGTGGGTCTGTGTGCCTGGGGGCTCCCCGCCCATGGCCCAGCAGGTAGCAGTGTCCAGGCGGAAGCAAGACCACAGGGCGACAGGTTGTCGTTAGGGGCCAGCATGGCCTCAAGGCCAACTTCCAAAACTGTGCAATGACCCTCAAGAATTCCTTGATAGTGTGTCCTCCGTACTAGCTGGCTCCTTTCGGATATGGTGCCTCTTTGCAGGAGAACATGGGAGGCAGGAAAGAGAACATAAACGGGCAGGAGGGGGTCAGGTATGTGAAATGCTCCTGCTGACTCTTTACCACGTTCCTCTCAAGCCAACAACCGCCTGACAGCCACAGTCCTCATGGATCGCAGTGGCACCGGGCGCTCCCTCCGGAGGGATGATGGCAACCGACTGATCTCAATGGCACACTAGCAACGAAAAGCAGTTCTCTATGAAAGGTCTGATGGATTTGGTGGGTTTAAACCGGAAGACAAACACAGATCTAGAACTTGAGGGACGCACCGGCCTTGTCTTGTGTCCTAGCCAAGCCCGCGGGAGAGGCACCCGGGGGAGCACTGGGCCGATGTGACGGCCCGTGCCCGTGGGCTCACACGGCTGCTGCCCTTCACCCCCACTGCACAAGGCGTAAATGATGTCACGACAAAGGTAGAAGCTCCTGGTTCATCACGATGTGATTTGCTAGGAAGAGAGAGTGAATAAGCTAGCGCGGTTATGTTGTGCTTACAGCGAGCTTACAGTTGTGTCACCAACAGGTTTTCCCAGGGATCCGTACCTTGACTGTATTCCCAGCATCAGAGTTAAGGAACACAGAAGGACGGTAGCAAGGCTGTGGAGACGCGCTTGTCTGACGAAATGAAGAAGTCTGGAAAGCCAACAGCCAGGCGCGGTGTAGGTAACTGTTGTTCTCTGGGGTCACAGGCCAGGAGACACGGGTCTTCAGCTCCGAGAATCCAGCGTTCTGGATGCACAGGCGTGAAGAGTGAGGGAGGAGGATGTTCCTGAGTCAGTGAGCAACGAGTTGTGGAAGACGACCTGAATGGGAACAAGTCTACAGACACGTGGCCAAAAGGCTGCCCCGAGGAAGAGGGGCGGGGAGGGGGGAAGACCCTGGGGTGCAGGCAGGGGAGATAGTGGGAGAAGCCAGACCAACTGTCTCACACACAAGCTTTCGTAGCTTATTTAAGAAAGAGAAGGGGCACCTGGGTGGCTCAGTCATTTGAGCAACTGACTTCGGCTCAGGTCATGATCTCGCAGTCTGTGGGTTTGAGGCCCGCATCGGACTCTTTGCTGACAGCTCGGAGCCTGGAGCCTGCTTCCGATTCTGTGTCTCCCTCTCTCTCTGCCCCTCCCCTGCTCACGCTCTGTCTCTCTGTGTCTCTCTGTGTCTCTCAAAAATAAATAAACGTTAAAAAAAAAAAAAAAAAGAAAGAGGAAATGTCCAAGGTGGATCACCAAAGCTCGTTTCATGACGGAATGAGGAAAGGAGAGTTCCTGGTTGCAAGTCCCTCACTGGAGGAGGTCCTGCACATTCTAGAATGTTGATCTGCTACAACCTATCTGACTCGCGTAGGCTTTTCTAGACCATGCGCTCCCCTAGTTAGTTGTTCTCTCCCTTTTGTAATTTGCATTTTTAAACGTGCATTTAGACTGGGGCTGTATCTACATGGGCCATCTGAACTGGACTTTGGTGCCACCCGCCTGCTCACTCGAGCTCTCCCCACCATCCAATGGGCAAATCAATCTTGCAGCAATCTGCATCCGTCAGAGGAGTGGCCAAGGACGGATCAGCCGAGCTGCAGTCCAATTCCATTCGCAGGCACAGAGTCTCCATGCCGTTTGTAGAGGCAATTAGGTCCGGCATAAACCATATTTAGCGTCTCATCATGTTGAACAGCTAAATGCCACCTACCTGGCCGTAGCTGCGTGAGAACATAAGCATGGAGAGACGAGGCTTTTAGAAATAAATAGGGGGAAAGCACTGGACCAGGAAAGGCTGTTACTTTAAATGCTCTTGGTCTCCCTGGTCAGAGATTAACGCAAGTCTGTCTGTCACCTGCTCTACAGAAAACTCCGTGAGTGCTTTTAAAGGGAAGGCCATCTCCTCCTTATGAATATTTAATAGCCTTGGAAAATAGTGGGTTATTTTGCTCTCCTCGAAGGAATTATATATTTAGAGTGTTGTAAATATCCATGGTTTTAAGCGGTTCTCTGCCTTGTAAACAAGTGCAATGGCCGTCATTTATTCCCGAGGCCATAAACCATGTGTGTCTTTTACTAGTGACATTGAGTCCTCAGGACTGCTCCTGTCCAAGTCTGCTGTGTCTGCACCTGTAGACGGCTGCCGCTTTTCCTTGCGGGGCGCTCCTCTCCATCACTGCTTTCTGGCGTCTCCTGAACTGGAGGAAAGCCTGTGCCTGGGTGGGGATCACGCCGAAGCCATTGCCTTCCTGTCCTCTCACGTAGGCCTCGCCCACCGCCCCATTTAACTGGGAAAGAAGGAAGCGGTGTGGACCCAACTCCGCCCCCCCTTCAAAAGTCACCTGTTGAAGCCCTAACCCTGTGTGACTGTATTTGGAGACAGGGCATTTTGGAAGGCAGTCAAGGATAAGACAGGCCACACATATGAGGATCTAATCCCATAGAACTGGATTCTATAAGAAGAGAAGGAGACACCAGGAGTCAGCGTGCACAGGGAGGAGGCCATGTGAGGATGATGAGCAAAGAGCCGGCCGTCTGCAAGCCAGGAGGACAGTCCTCGCCACAAAGTGACCGCGAGGCACCTGATCTCACATTCCAGCCTAGAGGACTCTGAGAACATGGGTTTCTCTTGTTTGAAACCCCCAGTCCGTGGCGGTATGTTACGCACCCGAGCGAATACACGTGCCTGCTTGCCACTTACTGCTCAGGCCAGCACGAGACAGAGCATGAGAGAGAGAGAGAGAGAGAGAGAGAGAGACAGAGCATGGGGGAGGGGCAGAGAGAGAGGGAGACACAGAATCGGAAGCAGGCTCCAGGCTCCGAGCTGTCAGCACGGAGCCCGACGCGGGGCTCGAACCCACGAACCGTGAGCTCAGGACCTGAGCCGAAGTCTGACGCTCAACCGACCGAGCCCCTCCCCCCCCCCCGGCGCCCCTCTGTTCTCCCTTTCAATCACCACTATGGTTGTTAAATGCCCTTCTGGAGCCACTGAAAACCGGAGGTCACCACCAGCACGCACTGTGCCTGACCACTATGTGTGGATACCGTTCTGTATTGTCGTAAAATATACACCACACAACATTTACCACTTTAACAATTTCTCAGTGTTCAGTTCAGCAGCACTAAATGCACTGTCATGGGCCACCCATCACCACCATCCTCTCCAGGAACGGTTCCATCATCCTTGGCTGGAACTCTGTCCCCAGGAAACACTAACTCGCCCTCTTCCTCTCCCCCAGCTCCTGGTGACCTCTGTTCTACTGGCTGTCTGTATGAATTTGATGGCTCCGGGGACCTCATATAAATGGAACCTACGATGTTTGTCTTTTTGGGTCTGGCTTTTTTCATTTAGCAGAATGTCTTCAAGTTTATCCCTGTTGTAACATGTATCAGAAAGTCCTTTTTTAAAGCTGAATAACATCCCATTACATATGCAACCATTCAACGAGCCACTTGTATTTGTTAACTCCCTTCTCATATTCAGAGGACTTCTTTGCTATTTTTCTCTTGTTCTTTAAAATCTGCTACCATCTACCCCAAAGGCTCTCAACCTCGGAGCGATTTTGCACACCCCCTTCCCCACAGGGGACACTTGGGAATGTCCGGTGACTTTCTGGTTGCCCAAACAGAGGGCGACGCTGTTGCCCCTGGTGGGTAGAGACCAGGGATGCTGCACGGGACAGCCCCACAACAGAGAATGATCCACCGCAGACTGTCGTAATTCAGGGTCCAGAAATCCTATCTAGAAGATCCCTATTTTAAATTGGATTATTTAGTGCCTCATCCTATGTGTCTCTTTGCTTCGTGATTCCACGGACCACACCAGCCAAGAAACAGCGCACCCTCCCCCGAACCACCCTCACCTCCACTGGTTCCTCCTCCCTGCCGTCTACCCCACGGCCGATCTGTGCACCTGTGCCTTCTCTCAACTCACTCTCCGCACCCCTGTGGATAACGCTGAACTTCAAAATTGGTCCGGACTAGACTCAATGGTCAGCAACTTCAACTTGTACTGACACAGACTCCCTTCACCGTCTGAACCTCAGCCACCTCTACCGGGCAGAATCTGCCTTCAGCTCATCTTTGTCCGTTTCTTTCTTCCCCTGGAGTTGGGCTCCACAGCCTTGCTCTCGCAAAGCTGCCTGAGCTCACGGTGAACATATATATTCTCTACTCTTAATTGGCCCTTCTTGCTGTACCACTATGATTTCTTCAGGGTTTCTTTCCAACCTTGTTTCTTCCCCCCTAACTCATAATCTGTAATGACCGTCCCCACCATTTTTCCTCTCCTTAAGTACTCAATCTTTCATATCCCCCTCCCCCCCATAAATGATCTCACTGCGATTTACAAAACAGGTCAAGAGGCAGGAGGGCTTCACTCTATCTTCTTTTTCCCCCTTTCTAAATAGGTGCTTCCTTTATCCTGTGTCTTTCCAGCCTTTACAAATGCAGGGACTGGTTTCTCTGTCCTCACACAGAGAGCAGAAGTTCTCACGCTTTTCACCACCAAATCTCCCAATGATTACTACTTATCCGTACCCAAACCTAGCTGCAAACTTGCAGGACTGTTCATAATTGCTGACTTCTTGGTTAGCATAGTCTCACTTCTGTCTCCACCGCTGGACAGGGATTGCACCAGTGAGCATGAGTGAGTTCCTCACTGCCGTGTTCTGTGTTTTCTGCATTCACAGTGACCTCTCGAGAGCATTTGACAGTAGCAATATCTCCTTTTAAGTTTTCAGCCTTTTTTTTTTTGACTTCTGTGACCCTAAAACAACTTGGTTCAATTGCAACCTTCTTTGGCTTTTGCTTCTCTCTTTATTGGCTTTTCTTCCTCTCCCTCCCTCCACTTCTACTTAAATACTAACAGCTCTCTAAAGTCATTCTTTTATCTCTTACTGATTTGTTCCTATGTTCTCTTCACTGACAAAACCACCCACTAGCAACCTGTCTCACTGTAAGGCATTGAGGTTTTCATTTTTACTATGTTGTGGAATTAAATTCAATGTCCGAATGCTCAATGTCCCTTCCACTTCCCCAGCTCTGCTGGTGGTGCCCTCGTTCCCTCCCTCCGTCCTCCACACAAGAAGCTCTCCAGTCCCCTTTGACACCCTTCTTCCCTCTTCTTCGGGGCCAGGAAGCTCCCAGGCCCTTCCCTATGTTTTTTTCCTCTTTCATTTCTCTCACCTCCTTTTCTGTCCCTTTTTGACCTCCAGAGCCCAGGTCCTTCTCCCTCATGGTACATTTAACTCATCTTAACTAGTTTCCCTCCTACCATTTTTTTTACTTTCTAATATATATTACACAATAGCAAATTTAATACTCTTAATGCCTGGCTCTATACCTCTATTCCTTGGCCTGGCCTGGCTAGCTATGGGAGGCACTGGGTGGGCGAGTACTGAGCCACAGTCCCGGGTGGAAATAGAGGACTCCTTAGGTCTAAGCATCCAGCTATGGAGGCATAATCAAGACGAGACTTGACTTTCTAGCGAGAAGCATGTGGGAACGTGAGTCTGGAGAGGTGAGTGGCAACCAGGAAACTGTCTGAAGATGGTCAAGGATGTGGGGAGTGTGTATGCCCTCTACACAAAAGCCCGGAACTGCCCATGACAGGCGGCAGCCTGGTGGGAGCAGGGGCGGACCGTGTCTGTATCCCTGGAAACCAGCGGGTTCAAGAAGGTGGGCAGTAAGCTTTGGGGAGACACTGCTGTAGATGCTCAAAGTTGATTCATGGACAGACTGGGGCTTGTTGGCAGAAAGCCCAAACTCTGGGGAGGAAACGCAAAGCCTGGAAACGCAAAGTGTAACACACTTCAGGAACATGTTTGCCAACCTCAGAGCAGGAACTAGAGCGAGACTCGAGGGCGAGCGAACAAACTACTGGATTAGGACTTCCTCTGCTCCCCACCGCCAAGACTGACTGCCATCACTGCACAGCTGTCATCTTTTGGGAAGAAGAAGGAAACCAAACCCCATCGAAAATCTTGTGCCTCTGTTCCACTCCCCTAGGATGATATCCAGATCCCTTAGCATTTCAAAAAGAACCTCCCTCCCTTGCAGAATGTAGACTCATTCATCTTTTTAATCCAGGATCTCAACCTCTAACTTTATGGATGCCCTATTTTAGTCAATCCTCTAAGCCCTCAAATATATAATTTAACTTTTCCACAATCCTTACCCTCTCTGACCTGTCCCAACACCTTCCGCCATTAAAGTCAATTCCCAGACCTCTTCCCCAGCGAGGCCTTCCTTGAGCAAACATTGCCCGTCCTGTCTCCCTCACCTGGACTCCCTTCGAAGCCACTGTCTAATCTATTTCTCCGTTAAACACGCATGTCTTATGTTAAGGTAAGCATCTGCTTGCTGTTTGGAGCTTATCTTGAACTTCTTCTGTGATTACGTCTGCCTTTCCCCATTAGAAAGAAAGGTCCTTGAGACCAGGAAACCGACCTCGCATCTGCCTTTGTTTCTCTCACGGCTCTCAAAATAGGGTTGTTTACCTAGCAAGTGATTGCTAAATCTTTGATTTAATTGTTGCCATTTCCTCCAAAACGCTAAAGCCCAAGAGCAAAGAGCGTCTTCCTGTCTTCGGGTTTCAGCCGCACATTTGGTGAGTTACACTCCTTTCATTACTCTTCCCACAAAAGCGTTTGCCATAGTAACAGAATTTCCTGGTGATGCTCAATCTTTAGTAATAAGCACGGGTGCAGATTTCTTGGCGGAAGCTGCAATACATACACTGACAATTAAAAAGCCAATATGTTGGGGAAATATACCAAATGATTATTTTTCTTTTGTTTTTCCTCTGAGTCTTTATTTAAAGGCCGTTTCCAAAAGATAAATATTGTCACTCATTTAACTGTGTATTTCAAATTGTTTGAGGTTTTGGGCTTTGCTGTGTGTGTGTGTGTGTGTGTGTGTGTGTGTGTATACACACACAAATCCAAGAGCTTTGAACAATCGCCTTGAGTAGGCCTGGCAAAAATATCCTAAGATTGATATAAATTTATTTTTTCCTTCCTTCAAGATGAGAAGGCCAGGGTGGAATCGGGCTCAGGAGGAGAGGGGATCATAGGCAGAAGACAAATTAAGGCCACATTTTTTTTTTAGATAAGCCACTACGTGGGAGTTAGAGTAGCCTGTCATCCCTCTGCTCCCTAAACTCTCGGGGGACTTGGTACCTGTTGAAAAGAGGACTTGGGTAGGTAAGCCAGGTGGCAGTCACAGTGCTCCGCGCAGGAGTTTAGGAAGGTGCCCAGATCTCTGCTGGTAGGCAGCCTCTTAATGCAGAAGGGCCTCCCCTATTGTGCCGGGGTTTACATTCGTCCCCACCACACGGGCCCCTGTGGATCCCCCTGCCCGACCCACTCTCCACAGCGTGTCTCCCTAGGCACCTCAGAAAGGGCACATCATCTCACAGGCTTGCTTTCAAGTCCCTGCAAGGTCATACAAGCCAAGTAGTTCCAACTGTCCCTCGAGAAAGTGTGACTTCCAGAGGCTAAGGCTTCCTGGGGGGACTTAATTATAAGAGGCAGCCTGTGTTCCTTTTGGCTTTTCAAAATAAGCTGAGTTCCTTGCTGGGGGAGAAAAACAAGAACATGCTGGCAGATTGATTTCTTTTCACATACTGATGATTTCCATCATAAACAAAAAGTCCGTGCCGTTCAGAAGCAGAGACAAGGCAGGGTACAATTTGCCGCATTTCAGCCTCCTATGTCCAGGGCACTTGTCGCGTTCTGACCAAGGCTGCGGGGGGGGGGGGGGGTCTCCCATGTCATTATTTCTCACGTTGACACTGAAATTCACCGTCACATTGAAAAATTCACATTTTTCCCATCGCTGGTCCTTTTTCCCACCTCTTCACTTTGTTGAATTGATTTAGGCTTTCTGTCTCCTCCAACCGTTCATCTTTGTTAGTTCGGTGACTTTGCAAACTCAGGTTTTGCACACTGGGGACATCGTTTGTTTTGCACACTGGGGACATCGTTTGTCCAAATGAACAAGTCTTTGGGAGAAACACGCAAAGTGACATCATGCAGAAGCCAGAATCTGTTTGTTTTGTGGCCACGCCCCCCACCCACCCTTGTATCTTTGCCTCAGGGCCCTCACAGCCAATTGTATGATAAGGGCAACGAATTCAAATCGTGTCTTAGGTTCCCACAAGCCCCAAAACAGTATTTTTATCCGTTTGCTTGTGGGGATCCTGTGGTTTGGATTACGCAATAGCCACCAGGCTAAACACTTCTGAACACTCTGTTTACACGTCAGCTTATCCAACTCAAGTCGCTACAAGTGAGTCTGGATCAGCCTTCCTGGTCAGAAAGTGAGAAGACCCTTCATTTTCTGACATTTCCAGGCTTTTGCTCCACGTGGAAAACGACGATCTCCGGAGGACAGGTGCGCTGTGAGACCTGTGTCACACCAACATGGGAATTGGGACCTGGCACCTTGCAGAATGCCTCAGCCCTAAAACATTCCCATCTCTTTAAAGAGGAAGATTTCACGAAGATATTAAAAAGAGTTGTAAAACGCAACAGGTTTTGCTCGACTTCCTTTTATGTCATCGGTAAATTTCTGGAGAAAATCCATGTATCAGGAGCCATAAATTTTCTTTATTGCCTCCACACAGAAGAATATCAATTGTGACGAGAGAGTTGAAACATGTTGGTAGGCATCAGGAAGATTCTGGAAGGGTCCTCCTGGTGATTATGTCCTGCACGCAAATCCTCACTTGACAAGGAAAGGCCCGGAGTCAGGCGGCCAGGCCGCACAGCGCAAGCGCGGAAGGGCAAGGACCTCTCTGGGGCTGAGTCGGCTGCAAGCTGAAGCCGGGATTTTTGAAACAGAAGGGAACGGTTTATTTACAGCCTCTGAAGGTCCGGAGCACAGGAGGTTCCCGGGTTAGCGCCCACCCTGGGATTGGGCTGACGTCACCGGGAAGCAGGTGTTGGGGTGCTACAAGGGGATTCTTCAAACATCCCCCCAAAACAAGCATCTGGTCAAGTGGCCCAAGTCCCTTGAGACAGAGAACGATAAGACACTACAAGGGAAATAAAATTAAATCCCCTGTGTCACACTAAAGTGTCAGGGAAGAAAAGAGCAAGCCCCATTTGGAAAGCTCCCCAGGGGTTAGGAGGCTGGCGGGACACAGGCCCCAGCCCCTCTGAGACGGAGCGGTGGCAGGGGACCCAGGGGACACAGAAGTGATTGTGAGCCAGAGGAGGTGAGCAGAGCCCGGGGTCTGGCCCTGGCAGGGACGGAGAGAGGCACGGCGGTTCTCGGGACCCGCTGGAACGGGGACCAAGATCACCAGTACCTTCTGCAGCTGGACGGTCTCCCTGACCTACTGACTTGCTCCAGGGGGAGCTTCAGAGCGGGGAGGCTCCGGAGTCCAACATATGTCACCAGGACGCCAGCATGAGTGTCTTCCCCAGGGTTGAGATCACAGAAAGATGTTCCCGGCCTTGAAAAGCAAATATAACCCACCAGATGCGCATGCTGGGCCAAAGAGAAAAGTTACTTTCTCCAGGAAACTAAAAAAAAAAAAAAAGAAAAAAGGATCGGAAATGGAGGGCTGAGGGAGAAAGAAAGGTCACCTCTCCACTCAGACTTTGCAGGCATCTGAAACAGATGCCCAGAGCAGGGCTCTGTCCCTCCCCGCAACCTGGCCTCACCCCTCCTTCCCATCTCAGCACCCGGCATCTGTAGCCAGAAACCCAGGAATGCCCTCGCTCCGGCTCACCCCCTACAGCCCAGTTCCCCCCACCCCACCCCTCTCTCCACTGCCACTGCCTCCCCAGTGGCCTGGATGTCACCTTCCCGCCACCGGCTTCACGCTGGGCTGTCCCCGTCTCTGTGGCCCACCTGTCCCACTGCGGCCCCCTGGCCGGGACCCCTGGACCTCGCCGGAACCTCCACGGCCACCACCGTGGACGCCTTTTTACATGGAAACCCCATCATAGGACCACACTACCGGCAGATCGTACCCGCTCCCCTTTCCCTGCTGAGTGAAACCCAAACTCTCCCCCGTGGCACCCAGGCCCCGGCTGAGCTGCTGGCTGCCACCTGCTTTTCCTGGGGCTGCCTCCCAGCCACACAGTGTTCTCCCACATTCCCTCTGGCTGGAAGTCCAAAGTCATGGGTGTCAGCAGGGCCACACCCTCCTGCCTCTTCCTGACTCTGGTGGCAGCAGGGACCCCTGGGTGCCCCTGGGCATGTGGCACTCGGAGCTCCCCCACCCCTGTCTTCCCATGGCCACTCCCCTTCCGTGTGTGTGTGCGTGTGTGTGTGTGTGTGTGTGTGTTACCTCCTGCTTCTTACAGGAGGCCGGTCACTGATTAGGGCCCATCTTAACCCACCTGGTCTTAACCTGATGACCTCAGCAATGACCCTATCTCCAAATAAGGCCACATTCTCAGGTTCCGGAGGGACACGAGTTCCTGGGAAACTGTTCAAACAAGCACAGCACCCGCCCATCTCAGAGTCGCATGCAAACCCCCCTCACAGTCCTGGGGTGCACTGGGCCCCTCTCGGTCCCCTCTGCCCACTACCCCCCTCGACATGTTTGCAGCCTCCTCCGTCTGGGGCGCTGGCTCCTTCTCATCGCTCAGGTTTTGACCAAAATGGCCCTTCTTCAGAGAAGACGTCCCCGTCACCTATTTGAGTGGGTCCTTCTGGATCTCAATTGATATTTGGCTTGTTATTTTGTCTCCTTTTTCCACTTGGAAGGTGATCTCCTTGGGGGTAGACTGGGGTGTGCCTCACTGGGCAGCGGGCTCAGGGCCAGAGCAGGGAGCTCGCCGTTGTAAACCGCTACCACCTTTGTCTCCTGCTCAGCCCATCCTGCGATGTCACTGCAGCCGTGCGCGTGGCCCCAGCATCCGTGGGCCACCCCCCTCCCCACCTCAGTAACCCTGGGACTTTCGCTATGACTGCCCCTTCCAGAGCCCTCCTGACGTTTCTTTCTTGATACCTTCCCATAAAACTTTTATGTCACACACACTGTAGACCTGTGTGTCCTGCGGCCATTTGAAGGCACACAGACTGTTGTCCTCGCCAAGGGCTTGGGGACCACCAAGGATCTGCGGTCACCTCCTCAAGAGGATTCGCGCTGCTGAGAACGCATTTCTGCATAGCCCGTGACTCCCCCGCCCCGTTTTTAGGAAACACTACCTGCAGAGAGGGCGGCTGTGGCTTTTGAAATCTTTTTTGCGTTTTCTTAACATATGGCCATCCTGACCTTAAAGCCGATACTCGCAGGCACTGCCCCACGTGTAGAAGTGACAGCTTCTTCCCACGGAGGGTTTTGAGAGATGCTGTCCCACCCACTGCGTCTCCCTTTGAGGTCACCGGGGACTGAGCGAGGGAGGCGACGGGGCAGGAAATGTGATGTTGAAGGGATGCCAGGTGACAAGTACTCCCAGGGAGGGGTCTGCATCACAGGCGAGAAGGGAACCGCGCTACCCAGCGCGTTGGGAGAATATTCAAATGTCTTAGGGGTTGTGAGTAGGAAAGAGAAAATGTATTATTATATATCACAAACGGAAGTGCCTGCACACCCCGCATGATGAGGAGGGGCCCGGCCTTCTGCAGGAGCGAGCAGGTCCCACTTGGCTGGTGCCCCGGAGGACGCCAGCCGGCAGCCGCCCGGGGCAGCCTACCTTCGGTCCACGCCTCTCAAGTCAGCGTTTGGCACCAACGTGCGCGAGCGGGCCAGATGCCAGCGCGGCAGATGGCTGTAACGACAAGCATATGTCCGGTAACAGGTACAGGCGCGGCCTCTGAGCATTAATCAGAGCAGGCAGCCTTTTGTGCGGGCCAGACGAGGCCCTCGAAGCTCCCCCTGCGTGCGGCTCGCGCGCCCCGTGGGGCCGGAGGAAGGCTCAGCCTTGTGTAACCCCCTCCCGCCCCGAGACGGCCATTCCCAGCACGCGCCCCGGACAGGTGCACGCGCCCAGAGCAGGTGCACCCGCCCAAGCAGGTGCACGCGCCCAAACCAGGTGCATGCGCACAGAGCAGGTGCACGCACCCAGGCAGGTGCACGTGCCCAGAAAAGGTGCAAGTGCCCCGAGCAGGTGCACGCGCCCAAAACAGGTGCACGCGCCCAAGCAGGTGCAGTCTGCCTCCCTCCCGCACCCGGCTCCTCCCTGGCATGGGCGGTGGGGGGGGTGACAGACCCCCTCAGGCGCTTCCTGCCTCGAAGCGGGGCTCTGAACCTGGACTGTCTTGCCTTTCCAGTCCTCTCCCATGATGACTGCGCAGCCTGGCCTACGTGCCAAATTGGGTTCCCATTTAGGCGCCGCTCATCGGATTGTATTTACCCTCGACGAAGATGGGCAGATCTCACACGACTTCTGTGAGATCTTTTCTTCTTTCCTAGACTGGCACAAACCCAGCGAGCAGGGCAGCGCCATCCTGGTGCTCGGTCGGGAGTAAGAGGAAGGACCCAACCCTCGCAGGCCGACGGGGCGGGAACTGGAGCCTGTCTCTGCCACCAGGGGCCCCGCCTTCAGCACCCGCGGCGTTGTCTCTCTTTCCGGCCTGGTGTTCACACTTGCCAGCGGGGGAAGCTGGCGGAGGGAAGGAATGGATGAGGCGCTCAAAACCACCCTGTGTTATCCCCGTGGAACTCAAGGCCTCAGAGTTTGTAACTTTTTTTTTACAGGAAATAGAAGTGGCAACATTGGCAAGGAGCAAGGGCTGGGCATTGGCCGCTCGAGGAGGGCAAGCAGACCTCACACCTCATTAATATGAAATAAACGGTGACCTTTGGAGTTTCCTACATGCATTTAGGCACCAGTGTGCTCAAGAGCTTGGAGTATAGGAAGGAACCAGCCAGGCAAGGCCGGCCTGTGCAATGCCAGGTGACCGGTGGTGCAGGGATGACGTTGCAGAGGCAGGCTGGGGCCTGGGAGGGCCTTGTCTCCACCCTAGGGGTGAGAATCATCCTCCACTTGGAGCCTTGGACCACATTCCCAGGTTACAGGGAAAGGCCGGTGGAGCCCCCTGCCACATGGTTGCCAGGATCATGTGATTTGGAGAATGTCTCAAATATCGTTAATTATTGACATGTGTTAAATATAAAGCCATAAATGCCATTTTCCCAAGTGCCATTTCTATAGCAAGAGTCAGCCAACTTTTTCTAATGATAAATATCATTTCCAGTTTTTGTGGGTCATACAGTCTCTCTCTCAACTATCCACTTGGTTTTTGTAGCTTGAAAGCAGCCATAAAGAACGCATAGACAAATGGTCGTGGCCGTGTTCTAATAAAACTTTATTTACAAAAGCAGGTGGCTGGCTGTTTCAGGGCCCCAGACCACAGTTTACTCACTCTTGGATTATAGCATTGAAACAAAACTGTCATGGTCGGCAAAGGGTTCATCCATGAAATAGGACTCAGAAGAACTTATATAGTACATATGAGGTGTGCCTTTCAAAATGTAAGTTCTACAGTAGAATTTTAAACCACAGGTTTCCATTCTAAGGCACAGTCTTTGAATCCCTTGAAAACCATAAGAAAAATTTGGTGTATCTCTTTCTCTAGGGACCCAATCCATAACTGCTCAGATGTTCCCAAAGTATTCAAAACTAATAATAAAGACTAAAAAACCATGGGCTTAAGAGTAAACATCGGTCTCAAATGGACAATTTCCAGTTTTGTTTCTATTAACGATTGTATCATTCTCTCTATCAAACACTCATCCAGAGGAGCCTGTGTTGAACCATTAGTGATGCCATTTTCTCGTCATTCCCAACTCACATTCCTGGACCCAAAAAACTTCACGGATGAGTCAAGGGATAGAGAAGGCAAGCAGTCTTTCGTCACAAAGCAAAGCTGTCAGTTCCTCCTTCCGTAATAGCAACTCTTTTTAGCTCTGCCCATAAACCGCAATTCTGTCAAGGTCTCATGAAACCCAGGGGTATTCCCAGGAGGATCAGTTCCCTTCAGACAGGTCAAGCAGGAAGCAAAACCAGATTACTCATAGGTAGGGAAATGTTCTTAGGAATTCCTTTTTACTGCCTGTTTTTTTTTTTTTTTTTTACTGAATATGCCAAAAACCACACCTTGTAACTCTGGGAAATTCATTTTCCTCAGCTATGTAGAGGAGGTCTCTAATCCCCAAACTATGACTTCTACAGATGAAACTGGGGCATTAAAAACTTACAGAAAAAAAAACTTTAAAAAACAAAAACCAACATTGTGCACATGATTACCCCAATAGGAAAAATAAAACACAACCAAGGGCTAGCTGAATGTCAAAGTCTCCAAATAGAGGAAAGCCTTAAGGCCTACAAGTAAAGATTTTGAAAGAATTTATATATAAAAGCTTAATTAAAAGCCATCTGTATTTTGATTTGTCACAAAAACAGAGATAGGGTTAAGGAATCCATATCTCAAAAAAAAATCCATATCTCAAAAACTTGAAAATTTTTAAAGATGAACAAACTCAGAGTGCCCAACACAATATTAAGAAGAAAACTTGGAAGACTGACACTAATTTCAAGTCTTGTTGTGGAGCCGCAGGCATCAAGACAGTGTGGTATTGGTGACAGAATTGACAAGTAGATCAGTGGAACAGAAGAGAGAGCTCAGAAGGAGACCCACACAAATATTGCCAAACGATCTTTGACAAAGAAGAGAAGGCCAATCAACGAAAATAGGGTAGTCATTTCAACAAACAACACAGGAACAACTGGACATCGACACGCAAAGAAAAAAAAAAGAAGAAGAATCCAGACATTTACTTTATACCCTTCACAAAAATTAACTCACAACAGAGCATAGAACTAAATGTTAAAGGGAAAACTATAAAGTTCCCAGAAGATGACATCAGAGCAACTCCAGATGATTTGGATTTGGTGACGACTGTTTAGACACAACATCAAAACCACGATCCATGGAAGAAATAACGAACAAGCTGGACTTCATTAAAGTTAAAAGTTTCTACTCTGGGGGCGCCTGGGTGGCTCAGTCGGTTAAGCGTCTGACTTCAGCTCAGGTCACGATCTCGCAGTCCGTGAGTTTGAGCCCTGTGTCGGGCTCTGGGCTGATGGCTCAGAGCCTGGAGCCTGCTTCGGATTCTGTGTCTCCCTCTCTCTCTGCCCCTCCCCCGTTCATGCTCTGTCTCTCTCTGTCTCAAAAAATAAATACATAAATAAACGTTAAAAAAAATTAAAAATAAATAAAAATAAAAAAGTTTCTACTCTGTAAAAGCACTGTCAAGAGAACAAGACAAGCCATGGCAGATTGTGAGAAGGTATTTGCAAAAGATACATCTGACAAACGACTGGTATCCAAAATATACAAAGAACTCTTAAAACTCAATAAGAAAATGAACCACCCTACTTAACAAATGGACAAAAGACCCGAACCAACACCTCACCGAAGATTTACAGGAGGCAAATAAACATATGAAAAGATGGTCAGCATCATACATCATCGGGGAATTGCAAATTAAAACAAGGAGAAACCACTGCACGCCTATGAGAATGGCCCAACCAGAACACTGACATCACCTGATGCCGCGAGGAGGTGGAGCCACAGGAACTCTCGTTCATGGCTGGAGGGGATGCAAAATGGCACAGCCACTTTGGGAGATGGTTTGACAGTTTCTTATAAAACTAAACATACTCTTGCCACATGACCCAGTACTCACACTCCTTGGTATTTACCCAAATGAGATGAAAAGTTAGGTCCATGCAAAAACCTGCACACAGAGGTTTACAGCAGCTTTATTCTTAATTGCCCAAATTTGGAAGCAACCAAAGTGTCCTTCAGTAGATGAGTGGATAAATAAACTGTGGTGCATCCAAACAATGGACTATAAGTTCGTAAAAAAACCAAAAACAAACAAACAAAAAACCTACTCTATTAAGACACAAAAAGACAAGGAGGAAACTTAAATGTGTATTACTTAGCGAAAGAAGGTAATTTGGAAAGGCTATATCCTATATGATTGCAACTGTGACATTCTGGAAAAAGGCAAAACCATGGAGACAGTAAAGAGATCAATGGTTGCTAGCGGTTGGGGAGTGGGGGGGTGGGGATGAAAAGGTGGAGCCCCGAGGATATTTAGGGTAGTGAAACTACTCTGTCTGATAGTATAATGATGGAGACATGCCATTATGCATTTGTCCCAACCCATTAACGTACAACACCTAGGTTGACCCCTCATGTAAAGTATGGACTTTGAGTGATTATGATGGGTCAATGTAGGTTCATCAAATGTAACAAATTGATCATTCTGGTGGAGGATTCCGATGGCAGGTGTATTTGGCCAGGATTCCCCAGATAAACAAGACCAATAGAGACCAATAGAATGTGTGTATATACAGATACCGATACAGGTGGATAGATAGATAGATTTATTATAAGGAATAGACTCACATGGTTACAGAAGTTGACAATCACAGGACCTGAAGTCTACAAGCTAGAGACCCAGGAGTGCAGATGCCATAAATTCCAGTCTAAAGGATGGCAGACTTGAGACCCAGGAAAAGCCAGTATCCCTGTTCAAAAGCAGTTGGGCAGAATGGATTCTTTCCTACTTGGGAGAAGGTCAGCCTTTGTTCTAGTCAAGCCTTCAACTGATTGGATGAGCCCCACACATTCTGTAGGGCAATCACTTTACTCATTGTACTGACTTAATTGTTAATCTCATCCTAAAACACCCTCACAGAAATCCCCAAAACAACGTTTGACCAAATATCTGGACACTCTGGCCCAGGCAAGTTGACACACAAAAGTAGCCATCATGTTGAGGCCATTGGTACGCTTGTGAAGGCACGAAGTATCTGGGGACTGTTTGTGCCTTCTGCTCAATTTTTCTGTTAACCCAAAACTGCTCTAAAAGGTAAAATCTATATTTTTTTTAAGTTTATCTATTTATTTTGAGAGAGGGAGAGACAGCAAGCATGAGTGGGGGAGGGGACAGAGAGAGAGGGGAAAGAGAGAATCCCAAGCAGGCTCCGTGCGGTCAGCAGGGGTTCATTATGGGGCTCGAACCCAGGAACCGTGAGATCATGACCTGAGCTGAAACCATGAGTCGGACCCTCAACTGACTGAGCCAGGGGCCCCTAATATCCGTATTTTTAAAAAAAGATTAATACCTCAGAATGAACAGCACACTTTTCAAACAAGTAACTTCTGACTATATGGAAGGGGAATGAATCTCACAAAAACAAAGGAATTGATTAGCTAGATTTACCAGACAGTTGTTCAAAAGCGCCCCACCCAGAACAAGTATTAGCTCATCCCCTTATCACATGACAATAGTCCTAAATTGGCCATTTAAATGTCTATGGTGATTATTCTATCATTGTCACCGATGAGAGTTTCTGGTGTAGACAAAAGTAGACAGAAAAATCTTCAGTCAAGACAATTCTGTCACCTCCTGTGTAGACAGTAGGAGGGGGCCCTTTTAAAGGCCCGCACTTCAGCACACAGCCCGCTCTCGCTGGGGCCTAGAAAGGCCCTAAAAGCTTTGGTAACAATGAGAGAAGGTAGATTTTAGTGCTGTTACACCAGGCTTGATGTTGGAGCATAGCTCAATAAAATCAGAGGTTCGCAAACTATTGCCTAAGGCTCAAATATGGCCCGCCACGTGTTTCTGCAAAGACAGTAACATTGAAATAGTATTATAGCCCATTTGTTTACTTATTGTCTATGGCTGCTTTGGTACGACCAAGGCAACTACAACTCACGGCATCTGGACACAAATCCTGTAAGACTGACTGTAAGACTGGCCCTTGGTAGAACGATCCTGCCAACTCCTGAAAAAGTTCATCAACCATTATTTTTCACGGGGCAGCTTTTCTCTTTGAGTTTTATGAGAGAAAAGAAACGACCCGTTCTAAATGCCGTGTGGTCTCCTGCGTTGGATCCTGGACAGAAAAGGAGCATTAACTGAAAACCGGGTGAAAGCTGAACGAAGTCTACGTAGCTTCTGTAGGAGGAAATACAGCAATGTTAATTTCAGGGTCTTCGCAAGGTGGTTACTTAAAATGCTAACAGGAGGGGGCTTCTCTGTACTATCTATGCAACCGTTCTCAAATTCTAAAACTACTCCGAAATTAAAAAAAAATAAATAAAAATAAATAAAGTTAAAGAAAGAGTCTCCGTGGATAGACATTCGACGTAAGCATTCGGAACGCAAAATGAAGTCTGTCTCCAAACTGAGGAGCGATGTGGCTCTGAGTCATCCATTCATTTATCCAACAAACGTTTAAGAACTTGCACCGGCACCCCGCCTCCCCCCAAAAAGCCTCTTTTGCATAAATACTGATAAACATCAGCATGCTTTCCTAATTTTGGTAATTGCATCCAAGCTAAATGTTGGAACCTGTAAAAATATTTCTGACACGGATAATGATATCAAAAGTAAAGGAAGGAGGGGGTGCCTGGGGGCCTCAGTCAGTTAAGCGTCCGACTTCAGCTCAGGTCACGACCTCATGGTCTGTGGGGTTGAGCCCTGCGTGGGGCTCTGTGCCGACAGCTCAGAGCCTGCTTTGGATTCTCTCTCTCTGTCCCTACCCCCCTCCCCAAAAGAAATAAATACACATTTATTTTTTTAAAGTAAAGGAAGTAGAATAGAAGATTCTTCCAAGGGTATTGTGGACAGGTAAGTCTAAATGCCTCTAAATACATGGGTAACAGCTAATTCAGAGACTAAGCAAATAAAGGGTTTCATTTTTAATCTTCCCAGAGGAAGATTAAAAAAAAAAAAAACCAAGAAGTATGAAAGGAATACTTCCTTAAAGTATTTATGAGAGGAGAAGTTAAAAAACATCTTTGAACATCTGCTGCTCACACGGGCAGTAGGTCTTCTCCGTTGGATGCCTTCCAGATCTGAGCACCAGGAAGACATTAACCTAGAGTCAACCCGAATTACCCAGGCTGGGGGCCAGTCTGGGTTTCGGCTGCTTTGTGACACCAGATCAGAGAGAACTTGTTTATAACTCGGACAGAAAGATCACGCTGCGTTCAGACGGTGTTCTGGATGACTGGGAGCCAGACACTTCAAAAGGCCAAAGTGGGAAGGAAACTCAGCACAGGGGGCTCACGGAACAGAGGAGCTCCCACACGCCCCCCAGCCGGTCAGACGGAGGAGGCCCAGGCAACTGTGCTGAGCGGGAAGCAGAAGCCCATGGGTGCGGATTCCGCCGAGTCCCCGGGGGGGGGGGGGGGTATTTTCATTTTGTCAATTGCACAAAGAAGGAAGATACGCCTCCCCTTTTCTCGCTAAGGAAACGTCCACACTCATGGGCTTGACCGTGGCCGGTGGGCCGCCTCCCCTTGCAAGGACCCACCGCACTAAAGACCAGCCTATCACCACTTGCCGTGTCTCAGAGATCCAGGCCATCTGGTAAACCCCTCAGCAACCACACACGTCTGCCCCTCCTGTCTCGGTCTCGCTTCCGCCCCCTGAAAGTTGAAGGGCCTGGAATAACAACAGTGAACTTCAACTCGGAGATTTCAGGTGTTGGGGGGGGGGGGGCAGGGACCTCTGGCATGCAGACGCTCCCTTTGACGCCTCAGGGACGTCTCCTCCAGCATAGGTCCCTGCTCGGGTATTTGGGCAAGGTGACTCTGAGCTCATCCATGTGCTGAAATGCATAGGGCTTCTTCAGGGTCCAGCCTTCGGAAACCGTTACGGCAGCCACGGTGATTCAGGAAAGGCACCTGTGGGGTCCCCCAGAAGGAGATGTGAGTTTAGGGGGGCAATGGTGTTGTTTGGATTGTACTTCCTGCCATTCCATCAGTCAGGCTTTTCTCTCCCGAGCTGGAAATGAAGTGTTTCCTGATCGCCAAGGGCCTGCCTGAGATACGGAGTTACAAGTCCCAGTACCAAAAGTAATTCAAGGGCTCGTGGCTTGCCCCAGAAAACACTGACCACGTGTGACAGGCCACAGATCTTTCCTGGTTTAACCCCCACGTGGACTCTGTGATGGGGAGAGTGCTATTACCCCAACTTGACGCCGGAGGAAACTGACTCTCATGGGAAGTAACCTGCCCCGGGGTCATTCCTCTAAAAAGGGCCCCGGACACCAAGGTCCACACTCTTAACCACTAACACCCCACCTGGAACCGGAACACAAGGGGTGTGAATGGCCACAATTAGTGTCCAGAAGGGGCCTGCCTACCTTCCTCCTCAGAAATGAAATTAGGACTAAGACGAATGTAGGGTTTATTCAGCACCATCCTCGAAAGCTGAGGCCTGGGGTTCCTCTGACCCACGGGATCCCTCGGGTGTGGTCAGTAGCCAACTGGCCCGTCTCAGAACAGCCAGCTCTGAGCACTGGGTGTTTCCTCATGACTTGACCTCACAAACAGCCAGCCATTTGGAAACCAGGGCTAAAAAATGTTCCATAATTCCCAATTACAAGCAAAACTCACATGGGATTTAGGGGCGCCTGGCTGGCTCAGTAGGTTGAGCATCCGACTTCAGCTCAGGTCATGATCTCACAGTTCATGAGTTCGAGCTCCACATCAGACTCTGTGCTCACAGCTCGGAGCCTGGAGACTGCTTCGGATTCTGTGTCTCCCTCTTTGCTCCTCCCCCATTAGCTCTCTCTGTCTCTGTCTCTCTGTCTCTCTCTCTCAAAAATAAATAAATGTGAAAAAAAATTCACATGAGATTTGGTAATGGAGCTACATCTAAAATCAAAGTGGTTCATCTTCTTGTTAGAAAAACTAACAATTTTCTCTATCAAATTATAGGTATATGCATCTGCTTTGTCCGTGGTTCTGATTTAATCCACTTTTCTGGGTCTGTGATGGTAATACTATATATAATTTACAAAAGTACTTTTCCTGCGCTGGCCTTCTATGACCACATTGCGATTGTTTTTATTAATATCTTAAGGACCTAATAAAAATTAACTATACCCCCATTTCACTAAAGGCGACTCTCTTCTCAAATTACATCCTGTACTTTTGTATTTTTCTACTTAGGTACATGCTTACCTGTGCCATAGGCAAAGGGTTGTCATTAAACATAGGCTTTTGTTTAGAAAGTTCAGGTATTTATGAATTCTTGTTTTTGAAAATTACCATAGCTTAATTCACTAATTAATAGTTTGTAATTTTTTACAGAACGCCTCACAAATTTGTATGGCATCCTTGTGCCGGGGGCCAAGCCAGTCCTGTCCTTATCTTTCTAATTTTAGTGTCCGTGCTGCTGAAGCAAGCATTAATTAATACATTTTGAAGTTTCACGCTTTGTCTTAAGCTACTAGTCACAATCTTATAATAATGTCAAAAGTCAGACTCTTCTCATATCTGAAATTTCCAATCATGTAAATTTATCTTTAGTGATGAGATACAAAGCTGACAACATTCAACCATTTTCACCTACTAAAATGATAACTTGATACAAGCTGAAGTGATAATTTTATACAATTTCACCCAACGTATCTGGTTGAGCGCAAACCAGAAAGCTTTGCAAATATGACCTTGAAGCTAAGGAATGAGAAGTAATACACGTGCTGGAGTCACATTTTCTGTATTTGTGCAAAAGCATATTTTTCTGAATGCGTCTGAGTAGATCTACAACGACGCATTGCCCGTGGTATTCTGAGCATAAAGAGTGAAAACCACAATTCGGTTGCATATCAGAGCTGGCAGGAGTTCTAGTCCAAGGAAGCGATCTGATGATAGCAATGTTGTAATACAGTCTGTGGTGAGTTCTCTTAAGACACAGTGTTCTGTTCTTGTCACTTCCTGTTCGGCTAAATGCAACTTTTGCAATGAGAACAAGCATGGAGGTAGCAAGCTGCGAAAATAATTTGTGAGAGCCAACGCCAAGAAGTAAACATTTATGTTGAGGGAGAATAAGAACATATCTTGTTGAAGATGTGCCGTGCTGACCGAGTGTTAGAAGGGACCGTGGGACGCTGTGTGTGCGTGCGTGTGCCTGTGCTGGGGTGGGGGTGGGGGGAGAGCATGTGTGCGTGTGGGTTTCTACATTCATAGAAGACGAGCCAGAAAGTGTCCATTGATTCGAACTGAACTGGCTTGAACTTGGACACGCTGGAATTGTACGAAAGGCATCCCCAGAGATTTTGGAGGAAATGAACCAGAACCCCGTTTCCAGTCAGAGTGGAATTAACTCTATAATTGAGTCTGACGCCGTGACTCTGTGAGCTAGGAATTTTGATAGATGGTGTTTTGTGAGCTGAGCCAGGCTGGAGTTTCAGCATACATGACATCCTTGTTTTCCATTTCAGGGGAAGAGTTAAATTCTAGAGCAAGGATGTCTTCATTTCTCTTTCTCTCCTCCTCTTCCTCCTGAATTTAGAAATGGCAAGCAATCGAATCACAGACAGGGATTTCTCAATGGATTCTCCCAAAGCAGTGATGGTTAACAGGAGGAAAGCAAGCATCAGGGGTAGGAAGGGTGGGAACAACTCCCACAGCAACCCTGCAGAAGCTTCCATGGGTGTAATCTGAGGCATCACCACTCAGCCATGCGGGCCTTCCAAACAACCCCTTTGAGGGTCCACTGGGGACCCCTGGATCCCAGGCCCTGCCACGGGCTGGAGACAGCATGAGAATCAGGGGTATCATAGGCGGTGGGTGGGTCCTGGGGACCCAGGTAGTTCTGGGGCAGGTGCTTTGGGATGCCAGGCTTGGTGTGTGGGAACCTCTTCACCGTAACTCAGAAGACCTGCTCACGGAATGTTCAAGACCGCTCACTTGGCTCAGACTGAGCTCCGCGGTGTGAGTCTTGGCTGCTCCCACGGAGAGAGCTGGGTAAATTTTGACCCTTCTAGGACTTACCTCATTTATAAAAGGGGGATAAACAGAGCAATTGTGAGGAACACATAAGGAATTGAATGGAAAAGCTTAGGGCAGAGCTTAGCACTTAGGAAAACTAACAAATGCCTTGTGATGGATCACGCAGTCCATCTAAACCTCTCAGAAGGAAGCCGGGCCCGGAGTTTTGTCAGCCAGGGGGCTTGTGCGTCCCTTGAGGGGAAGAAGAGAGCAAGGTGGATGGCAGAGGGTGAGTGTCCACTGTGGAAGAGGGAGTGAGGTAGCAGGTTACCATGGACGTCCACTCAGAAACCCAGAGTTCACCAGACTTCTCCAAACTCCAGACAGGCCAGGGGACGTGGCTGTTCCCAAGCACTCATACTTTCTCTTCCGCATTTTCTATTACTTTTAAAAATTTATTTATTTAAATCCAAGTTAGCTAAGCTGCAGTGTAGTCTTGGCTTCAGGAGTAGAAGCCCGTGGTTCATCACTTCCATACGACACCCAGTGCTCATCCCAACACCTGCCCTCCTCAGTGCCCGTCACCCATCTAGCCCGTCCCCCCACCCACAGCCCCTCTAGCTGCCCTCAGTTTGTTCTCTGTATTTGAGTCTCTTATGGTTTGACTCCCTCTCTGTTTTTATGTTATTTTTGCATTTTCTTTCAGACTGTGGAGGCTGAAATGTGTCTGGAGAGACTTCTGCTAATCTAGACAACAGGAACAAGAAGCTGGGCTCGTGATAAAATTCCCTCTGCCATCGGGTCCCGTCTTTGCTAGTTGTGATCTGATAATCCTGTCCTCCCCTCCACCCCACGTGAGCTGCATGGAAGCTCACGTCCACAGAGAATACGTCCTCTGCAAGTTCAGCTGCCCCGTGTCTTATGCAGGCTTCCCTTCGAGGTCACCACCTCACCTGGCGGGGTCTTGGAGTCCCCCAACCCCCCCCCCCCCACCGGATGAGGTGATGACCTCTCCTCTTCTGCCTCCCTCTTCTCCCTCCTTCCCACTGTCCCATCTTTGTAGGAAAAGCACCCAGGACAGATGGCTGTCCACGTTTACTGGTGACAACCAGAACGTACCAGCAAAGCCTCTGTCTCCCAGTGTGTCATCAGATGCCCATGGAGTCAAACATCCAAGAGGTGGATGTGGCTCGTGGCCCATGCCTGATGCTGTTGTGCAGTCGGCATCCAAACACCGCGTTCTCACAGGGCCCTGAGTCTCAGATGTGCAAGGCTAAGCTTTGGTTTGTGCTTTTAAAAGAACTGAACCCCATGGAAGCGTTTCTGTTAAAGACGAAATTATTTAATTTGACAAAGAAAAGAGTCTCAGGAGATTCAGAGGGAAGCAGGCAGGGCTTGGCACATTTCCTCTAATCTCTCTTATCTTCAACCCTGTATCAAAGAGTGTAAACAAAAGCTTTTCCTTTTATATTTATGGGCATCTATCTAAGTTGGCAATATCAATCTGTTCCAAACGCAGTGGTATATATATTTGCTTACTGGGGTAGACTGGATTAAAAGCTGTTCATCTTTCTGGATGGGCTCTTGTGAGCTACAGATTCAGAAATCCTAAAAGCAAATCTTACTAGAGCAAACACATTTTCTCTCTAGCAGTGCTGTCCTGGAAGGGAATGTGCTCTGGGACCAGTGCCCATACATTTCAGCTATGATTTTAGAACATCATTTTAAAACAAATATATATATATATATATATATATATATATATATATATATGTATATACACATATATATGTGTGTGTGTATATATATATACACTTCACTTCAGCTCAATTTTGATTTTGATAATGCCTTGCCAACAGTAGGGGAAAAAAATCACAAGTGTATCTGGTATTTGTCCCTGATGAGCGCTGGTGCAGATAAACACGTCCGCTTCCAATGACTAGCTCGAAAACAATGATGGCCACAGCTCAGAAGCCTCGCTCACTACTCTGAGGAGACAGATCTCTAAAGCATACTTAGTGTTTGACCTTTCCAGTAAAGGGCATATGAAAAAGAGTCAAATTCCAGACAAAATGGAGAGAATCTAATAAATATACTTAGATTTTTTTTCTCCCCCAAGCGATCAGTCCATTTTAGATATCAAATATCAACCATCTTGGTTGCAAAAGGGATGCTGCAATCTTGAGCCCAGTGGGGGTGGCTGCAGTTTGCGTGGTAAATCGTGGGGCCAGAAGGAGCATCCAGGGCCAGAAGGGGTTCATCCAATTCAAGTAAGTAACCAAATTATTTGATACACATATAGGAAGGATGTGCAATGTTTCTACATACCCATAACCTGCCGTCTTTTATAGTGCTGGAACTCCAAGCGAGACTGAACTATAATATTTTTAATTTTTTTAATGTTTATTTATTTTTGAGAGAGAGAATGAAAACAGGAGAGGGGCAGAGAGAGGGAGACACAGAATCCAAAGCAGGCTCCACGCTCTGAGCTGTCAGCACAGAGCCCGATGCAGGGTTCGAACTCACAAACCACAAGATCATGACCTGTGCTGAGGTCAGACGCTCAACCAACTGAGCTACCCAGGTGCCCCCAAATTTTTTAAATTTTACATCATATGTCTCTCTCTCTCTCTCTCTCTCTCTCTATATATATATATATATATATATACACACACACAACCAAATACAAAGGTCAAACATTTGCCAAAAATTGAAAGGAGTGACTTTACAGAGCTCATTTAAATAGTCTTGGGGTGGCCTGGTGGCTCTGTATTTGATGAAGGGAAAGATGTTCCCCAAATGGTATTAAGTGAAGATAAGAAAATCAGGTTGCAAAGTATGATTGTCTTTTTATAAAAATAAGTGTGCAGAAGAAACACTGAACCGATAATCACATTTAGCTGTGATTATCCCTGGGCAGGGGAATTACGGAATGTTTTTTCCTTCCTTTAGGTTTCTGCATTTTGTACTTGATGTGTATTGTCTCTAAGTGACATGTTTCATAAGAAGAAGGGTCTGGAGTTTTGAGGAGCGTCAGTGTGCCTTCAGGGTGGGAGCCAGGCGGGGGGCAGCTTGCTCCCAGGACAGCAGCTGAAGATCTCCCAGCGAGCCTCTAAAAACAGAGCAAATTGCAGAAGTTGAAGTGAAAACCACGAGACTCTTTCTCTTCTGAAGGGCCTCCTCAGGGAGGATGTGCCGATGTAGGACAATCCCCTCCTCCAGGCAGACCTCCGTCATGGATCCTGGCTCTCCAGGAGCCCCTTACTTACACCTGCAGCCTATGGTTCTGGGACACAGCACCCCATCAGCCAGGTTGGTTCAGCCCTTCATTCCTCTCTTCCTTCTGCCTTTTCGGTGTGGAGAAAGAGAAAGTTTCATTCTAAAAGCTACCAGGGACCCGTGAGAGTTCTTTGTATAACCAGCGAGTTCTTCGGGGAAATTCAAAACAAACAAACAAACAAACAAACAAAAACATACTTAGGGGGAAAAAAAGACTAAGTCAATTGTTTAGGAAAAATACTTTTGGGCACAAATGACCAAGTTAGTAACCAGGGTCTTGCTCTCTCCAGATGCCCTGTCGTGGCCCAAGTCCCCAGCAGCAGCAAGCTGGCACGCTTGGGTGCATTACGCCTGATTTCTGAGCACTGTCCCTGAAGAAATGACCCTCCGGACTCAGGCTGCCCACTCCTCTCTGGAGAACTTCATATGTCAGATCCAATGTCCGCTGGCCCTGGGCTCAGGTCTGTTCAAATAAGGAATTCTCATCAGGTAGAGGGGGGCAGATTGCAAATAAATTCTTCCAGGCAGTGTGATTCCCAGACCTGGGTTTCACAGGTGAGTGACCCAAAATGGGGTGAGGGACAGACAATAAAGACCAAAAAAGGGGGATAGATTTCCAGGTGCCAGTTAAGGAACATTTTCAAAATAACAATTCCCTATACCCTTCTTGCCAAATCCTACCATCATCTCATTAAAAACAAAACAAAACAAAATATTTTTTAATATGAAAAAAGCCAGGAAGGACATCATCTCAGAATAGAGAACAGTCCTGGCCAAGAGAGCTCCTCGGACCCATCATTCTGTCGTCCCATCATTCTCAAAGTCCAGGGTACTCATCATCTTCCCATCTCGCCTGGGGTTCGTGAGCATTTCTCGACACAAGGACCTGGCACCAGGACAGGACGACGTTCCTGGGTAAGTGTGAGTGGGGCCTGTGTGGGGTTGGACAGCGTCCCCCACAAATACAGGTCTACCCAGAACCGCAGAAGGTGACCTGATTTGGAGAAAGGGTCTTCTTGGCAGATGAAACTTTAAAACGAGGTCAAGTTAGATCGGGGTGGGTCCTCACCCAATGTCTGGGGTCTGTTTAAGAAGAGGGGAGAGCGGGGGCACAGGGAGAGCGTGGGGAAGGAGGCAGAGGCTGTAGTGATGCATCTACCAGCCAAGGATGGTGAGGCTCGCCCAGCAGAAGCTCGGACGCGGGCAGGAGCAGACCCTCCCTCTGAGTCCCGCCAGCACTTTGATGCTGGACTTCAGGCCTCCGGAGCCAGGAGGGCCCTCCTGCTGTATTAGCCTCCCGGTTTAAGGGGCTCTGTGAGGCAGCCCCAGGAGAGTGACAGGGGGAAATACAAGGGCAGATCCATTCAGCGGCACTGAAGGTATGCAGCTTGGGAGAAGGTCTGTAGAGACGGGGCTCTTGGTAGGCGCCTTGAGAGAAAAACCTCTTCCATCAGCCAAAGGGAGAGGTCGAGAGTCAAGGGGCTGGGGAAATTTGGGGCCTGGGGAACAGTATGCAGCTGGCCCAGGAGTAGGCAATGGCCTGCCCGGTTGACAGGCTGCCGGGACATTGCAGCGGTGGGATGCGTCCCGGGGGAGCAGCCGCTGCTGACCCGGGTGGGGGTGGGGGCTGGGGGGGTGGGCAGGGGCTCTGCCTCCATTCTGCAGCCAGCCAAGGCCCCCAGATGCTCTGCCCTTCTTACCAGGCTGACTGTCCGGAGGCCAGTCGTTTCTGGCGCTGGAAAGTGAAAGGTTTTACTAAAACTTCCCAAAGGTGGCGAAATGATCAGATCATCTGGGTGACTCTTCTCTTGAAGGGAGCTCATTGTTAAGAGATTACCCGTTTCTTCGAAGCGTGATCTCTTTCCAAGATCGACGCACGCACAGGTCTCACAGCCCAGCGTGCATGGCAGAAATCCGGCAAACCTTACTGCACAAGTACTCTTGCGAGGCCCGGGGTCAGGCCCCTACCCCTTAATGTCCTCATTCATAAGTGGGGGCCCTCCTCCTCATAAACACTCAAACCTAACTTCCAGGCTTTATTGTGACAATCGAATGAAATTGTGTATATGTAGCACCGTGCCTGGGATGCACTTAGTAAATGTTAACTAGTCCGTTTTTAGTATTCTTTTTATGTTTATGAGATAGATAGGGAAGGAACACCTGTGGTAGAAAACTAATTGGAAAAATTTATGATACGTTTTACCCAAGAATAACTCGGTGCGGTCATGAAACGAAATATAATTCGGATTCCTTAGTGGAGTCCTTCTGTTTCCACAGCCTGCCGGTGGGGGGCGGGGGGGAAGGGTGGGGGGGTCTGGTGGGGGGGATAGTTAGCAAAACTCTTCTTGGACCCAAGAACGTTTCTTGCACATTGTTCTGGAACAGCGTCCTCAGCCTCATTGGTCAGTCATCCTAGCACATGTCGCAAGGAGCCGCGTCACCCCGAGGTGCCCTCACCCCAGCCTGGCACAGCAGCTCAGTCCGTCCCTTCTCTGGTTCTGCAGGTGAGCAAAATTCATGGAGGTTGCTTCCAAGTGTGTTTTTGTCGTTCTCACCCTGGGAGTTTTCTCTTTTGGGGTCATCTTTTTCTTTCTTTCTTTCTTTCTTTCTTTCTTTCTTTCTTTCTTTCTTTTTATGATTAGCAAAGATCTACATAAATTAAAGTCAGTAACCATTTGTCAACAGTCTACCCTATCTGTATTTGCCTTTTAATGCTCCTGCTTTGGGTGTATATTCGTTTAACCTTGTTGCATTTCATTTAAATTTTTTTAAATGTTTATTTGAAAGAGAGACAGAGAGAGAATGAGCAGGGGAGGGGCAGAGAGAGAGAGAGACAGAGAGACAGAGAGACAGAAACTGAAGCAGGCTCCAGGCTCCAAGCTGTCAGCACAGAGCCCAATGCAGGGCTCTAACTCACAAAAAGCAAGATCATGACCTGAGCCGAAGTCGGACGCTTAACCTCCTGAGCCCCCCCAGGGGCCCCTCGCTTCATTTTTACATAATCGAATCCATGGCTATTCCCTCTATAGTTTCTTCAGTCGATTTATGCTTAGAAAACAGCCTTCCGAGGTTGGTTATAATTCTACTGATGTTTGAATTTAGATCCTTTTTTCCTAACTCTCTAATCCATCTGGATTTTTTTTTTTTTTTGTATTTGATTTGACGCACAAATCTAACTATTTTTGTCTATTGCTTTGCTGTGTTTTTTTTACAAATATCAGCTTATATCCCAGCATTCTTTATTTAAAATGTAGGGGGTTTTTTGTTTTGTTTTTTGCTTGAAATGGAGGCTTGATCACTTGGTTAATAAACTTCGTCTACAGGCAGTCTTTCCTGAAATTGCCCATTAAATGATTGGAAGGTGCACAGATCAGGTAGAAAATGTGGAGAATTCCCAGGCTTGGACAGGGATCGAGGCAATGACTGGGGGGACCAGGCTTTCCCACGGCTGCCCCCTAGCCCCGGCTGGGCACTGACTCTTTGCTAATAGGTGCTGGGCCCAGGGTTCCTTTGCTGGCTCACTGGCCCTTCCTGAGCAAACGTTAATCCCCACTACAGCTTACAAAACAAGCGGCTGCATATTGGAGTGTTGGGCAAAGGCACAGCCTGGGCCAGAGCAAACACCCCCAACACAGGGGGTCCGGCCTCTAGATACAACGGGACTCTGCAAGAGTCCTGAGAGAAGGCTCTGGGCCCTGACTGACAGCCTGCCTTCACCTGCCCAGGCGGGCTTCCAGAATGCACCTGATGGCTCGGTGAGAAGGGCAGGAAAGAAGCCAGGGGACCACGGAATAGTGGGACGCGGTAGCCTGTGTCCAATCACGGATACTCATAAATGGAGGCTTCTTTGCTACTCTTTCCTTCCCCAGAAACTCCATCCTGAAGCCACGGAGTGGGTTGAAGCAAGGTGGATGTCCATGCCAGGAGGAAGGCACCACGGAGGAGCACAGTAGGTGAGTGTGGCATCTGGGGGGTCTCCCGGAGCCCAAGCAGGTGGCGGGGGCAGGGGGGGAGCATCCAAGGGGGTGTGGTGCAGCCATAACGTCAGAGCCCAGTGGGATGGGGACTGAGGTGTGGGGGGGTGTGTCTGGGACTGGCAGCCTGGGCAGGGTGAGGGAGTGGAGTCAGGGTGGCAGGGAGGCAAGGAGGGGGCAGTCCAGACACCGATGCCAGAGCACCTACCGAGAGGAGGGAGGAAGGCAGCGTGGGGGTGGGGTCTGGTGAGAGGCCAGCAGCATTTGGGAACTCAGTACAAGGGTGAGAGAAGGCAACTAGGAGGCTCAGGGCTGGGGACGAAAGTCACGAATGCAGATGGGGTGAAAGCTAAGACTGTGGTCCTGGATTTGAGTTGGGGATGCTGGCTTGACCTGGTGGCTTTCGATGAATAGAGGGGTGTGTGTGTGTGTGTGTGTGTGTGTGTGTGCCCTCTGGCTTCATCCCTGAGATCCTTGCCTGGACCTTGGTTTCTAAATCCTTTCTCCCTGCAGAGACGGCACTCCTCAGAGCCTGACTGAGGTGAGCCTGAAGCCACCGAGAGCTGGCAGATGAGCAGTGGTGACACTCAGGCCCGTTGAAGGGCTCCACTGTCAGAAGCTCCCAAATCTGAGGATATCTGGAAACCTCTGAGCATCAGGAGAGGTGACGATGGTAACGGATGGGGATCCACTGAGTGAAGTGACAACCAAGAGTCCACACGGAGAGAAATAACTACAGGAATCAATACATCAGGAGTCAGACGAGAGGCTGGGGCACCTGGGGGGTTCAATCGGTTGCGTGTCTGACTTCGGCTCAGGTCACGATCTCACCATACGTGGGTTCGAGCCCTGCATCGGGCTCTGTGCTGACAGCTCAGAGCCTGGAATCTGTTTCGGATTCTGTGTCTCCCTCTCTCTCTGCCCCTCTTCAGCTCTCTCTCCCTCTCTCTCAAAAATAAATAAACTTTAAAAAAGAAAAGAAAATATGCCCTGAAATATTTAGGGGTTATGGAACATCATTTGGGCAACTTATTCTCCAAGGTTCCAGGAAAGATTTATTTGTGCTGCGCTTGTAGCTTTCCTGTAGGTAGATTATACTTGATTACAAGGTCTCTCCAACTTCCCGGGGGTGGGGGGGGTGCCTCCCTGCAGTAGGAGGATGGGAGCTTTCGAGGAAGCAGGTGCATCCACCTGGGGAGTCCTGTTCCCGCTCTCTCTAGCACTGGAGGGGTTCCAGGTCACAGGTGTGGCAGCCACAGTGACACAGGCATGTTCTAGAAGGCCGGTGCGGTGTGCCAGCATCCTAAATAAAGGACAGGGAGACCTCAGATGATGCCAACACAGGGGGATGGGGCAGGCTGACCGGCTCCCGCGGGGAGGGCCAGGAAATGTGTGTCCTGGGACTCTAGTCCAACTGACACCCTGTGGGAGGACATCAAAGAATCTGAGGACCCGGGATGGTGGCAAGACTAAAAATAACCAGAGCTACTGTTTACTCTGTGCGTGAAATCCTCTCCTCACATTCTCTCTCGTGACTGTCACAACCGCCCCGTGGGGCAAGGGCAGTTAGTGCCCCCACAGGACAGGAGGAAACCGAGGCCCAGAAAAGTCACACGACAGGGCCTGTGGTGACCGATGTCCCCCACATGGTCACTTCGCAGTGCACACAAATGCCGCGTCTGTGTTCTATGCCTGGAGCTAATATAACATGGTGTGTCCATTACACCTCAACAAAAAACATAAGTATAAATAAATAACAAATAAACAACATGGCAAAGGTGCGCGGTCCGGCCCTCACTCCTGGCCATCCCAGGAAGGGGCCAGTTCTCCGGCCGGCAGCCCAGGGAGCTGAGACACAGGTGCTCCGGGCCAGACTTGGACCCCCACCGAAAGTCCAAAGCTGGGCCTTCTGGAACATCCATTCCTGCCTGCCTGAGCCCCATGGCCCGGGTCCTTGAGGGCCGAGGTCACGGACACACTTCTCCCGGATGTGGGAGCCACAGCATCGGTTGAGGATGAACCACAGGCACCAGTTACTGTTAGTGGCCCAAGGTGGCAGGACAGGCTCTTGGCTCAGCGTGGGGCTCACAGCCACCTGCACAATCCTCCCCTCTCTGCTCCTCCTGGAAGCAGACAGCCTCCTTCCTGTCCCCCCAGGCCCCCACCGCCCTTCCCTGGCACAGGGGACTGGGGATGGCCAGGGCCAGCAGGCACAGTCTCATCTGGACCCTCGGATCAGGGGCTCTGGGCTGCGGGCTTGCATCAGGCCTCCTTGTCCCACACACGTGGGCCTGGGGAGGGCTGGGGTCCTGGGGACAGCCCCACCATGTTCTCCTGTCCCCCACGAGTGTGACAGGGAAGGAGGCAGGGGGCCCAGGCCCACGGCCTCTGCAAGGGGCTGCCTTCTGTCCCTTCACTTGTCCTAGGACAGGGACTGAAAGACGAAGACGAGAAGGGACGGACGGGCCAGTCTGCAGCCTGCACACCCAGCCTGGAGCCCAGCACTCCAGGGTTCTGGAGCCCTGGTCCACCTGACCCCCCGGCCTCCTCCCAGTGGAGCCTTCCAGAGGGAGCAGAACCATGTCTCCATGCTTGTCTTTTTCGATGGTGGCCTCCGGGGCGTGGAAGGGGTCCTTCCACATGTTTAGGCTCAGATGCCAGACGAGGCATATAAAGGAATATATAAGCTCTATAGTACCCAAATAAATACTATTACCCTAGTTACTTGCAGGAACATGAAGGGGAATAAATAATCAGGAGCAAAGTTACTTTTATCCCCACAGTAGCCACTTCCAGTAACCCTTTGGGGTCATTTCAGGCCTTCTGGAACCTGCAGTCCTCTGACCTCCCCCACAACCCCTAGGGACGGCCACAGCTCCCAGGCAGCCCTGGAATCATACAGCCCCTCCTGATATTAGCAACGGTGACGGTGACAATACTGGCGAGTGACCGCAATAAAGATGCCATCTTATTTATATATAACAGGCACTTTTGTCACTTGTCATTCACATTCCCCTATCCCTACAAGAGTTTCCGCAGAAGCCACAGGTCACTTCCCACATCCGAGATCTTTAAGGGCGAGGGTGATCCTTCCCACCCTCCAGTGTTCCCACTTCCTGGAGAGGCAGGCCCCAGGCGGCCCCAGGGGATCCCACCCCCCCCCCACCGGTCCTTCTCAGTGGGGAGCCTGCTCTCTGGGGTCCAGAGCCCTCCACCCCAGGCAGGGAGAATTTATACCCTCCTCCACCTTCCCTCTGGGTCAGTGATATTTTCCGGCCTGTGTGGAAGGCTCCACTTCCCTTCCCATTAGCGGCTTCTTTGCCGTTCCAGAACCTTCCACATTAGCCCAGGAAGTGGACTCTGTCCACCCAGCACTGCTGATCGATGTGCACACACAGTCAGCAGATCAGCGTGGATGGAGGTCTAGATAGCACCCCTGCAGAGCCCCTGGCCTGTCAAAGAGGAAGTGCTTTTGGTCTCTTTACAGGACAGACTCTGAATCTTCCCAGCTCCCTTATTGGAGGCTCTGAGAAGACACCACTGGGCCCTCCTGCCTTTCTGCAACATTCATCCCTTTTAGTGCTGCTGGGAGACCACTGCTGGGTATGGGGCTAAGTGTGAATTCAGCCCTTTACCTGCACCTCTCCCCTTCCCACCCTCCCCACCTCCTCCTGCCTCCCTCCCCCACCCCTCTTCCAATCCCCCTCCCCTTCCCTCCCCCTGCCTCCCTCTCCCACCCTTCTTCCCCTCCCCCTCCCCCTCCTTTCCCCCACTCCTTCTCCTCTTCCCCTTCCCTCCCCCACCCTTCTCCCCTCCCACCCTTCTTCCCCTCCCCCTCCCCCTCCCTCCCCACTCCTTCTTCTCCTCCCCTTCCCTCCTCCTCCCTCTCCCTGCCTCCCTCCCATCATCTTCCTCCCTCTGTCTCCCTCCTTCCCATTTCTCTCCCTCCCTCTCTCCCTCCCACCCCCCTTCTCCTAAGTAACACATTTGACTTTGAAATGAGAACAAAATTCTTTCATCACCTCATTATGAAATTCGCTCCTTTGTGATGACTTTTTAAAACCTGCTGAGCGGATGGTACTGTATCCCTTATCCAGGACCTCCGTGCCATGCTGATCTGCGTGGGTCTCAGTCCCTAAATTCGCCACCTTAACCTCGAGTCTATCCGGCTGGTGTCAGATACCCATCTGCCCTCCAGTTTGAACCTGGGATCGCTGTTGGGCGCGTGGCACAGAGGATTGCTTTTGATTTTCTGCTGTGAAGCAGGCCGGCAGCCCCAACCGGAGCCCCAGGGGCCTGACTCTGCTCCGCGGGCTGGGCCTCGCTCCACAGGAACCGCCTAGGACCCGGAGCCGCCAAATCCATTTGGCTCTATTTAGGCACTAAGTACAGGAAGGTAGTTATTGTACAAGATTAGTTTCCTGTAGGCCGTAAATGGGCAGTGGCAGAAAATACAGGATGGATTTATTAGCGTGCAAGGTCAGCCGAGAGGAAGACAGGCCCGTGACTGCTTTTCTCTCCTCTCCCTCACCGCCCCGGCGGCGAGCCAGGCTGGCAAAGACCCTGTAACAACTTAATCACTTCTTAATAGTTTTAAGCGAATTCAAAAGGCTGCAGGATGCCGACGCCTGGAGGTCAGGGCTGCCTGGAATATGTTAGGAATGCCCGTTTTTACTGGAGTTGCTGACGGGGATTAGAAGCCCCTGCAATCCGGGGTTGGCGAGGGTTTGTTTCTTGTTTTGGGTTGGTCTGCCTTATGCGGTGGTGATTGGCCAGGTCTTCCCTTTGAAGCTAGAATTTTACCTTTGGGAATAAAACAGCAGCTTCTGACAGTTTAAAACAAAAAGAAGTGCATGATCCTTTGAAAACACACAGTTCCCGGGAGCAGGAAGGTGGGACGCAGCAGACCTTATCAAGGCATTGGGGACAGAAGCCACCTTCCTTACCCGAGCCTTCCCGGCGGCAGCGCCGCGTTAGAAACAGAACCCTCCCTTTTCCCTTTTGAGATTTTTTTTTTTTTCAAATGGCTTAAAGCTGTCAGGTAAAATTAGGCCCTGCAAGTAGCAGATGAAGTATTTGGATCCGGTTTTCCAGTGCTTTTGCACGAAAGGTTGTAATTCAATTTTTAATTACACCCGCGATCTGCAGCGAGTTACGGGAGACCCCTCCTCCTCCGTTCGGCGGAGGCCCTGGCGCCCCCCTGTCTCCCGAGCCCCCCGCACTCCTCCGCTCAGGCAGGAGGGGCTAAGCAGGGGTGCGGGAAGAAGGGAAACAGCCCCTCCTCTCCACCCCTTCCTGGCAGAGGAGAGCCTTGTTGGGCATGTGCTTTCCTAATTTCTTCGGGAAGTGCAACACTTTTACGTAGTAAAACGGCTGGTGAGAACATGTCCTCACATAGAAAGGGCCCCAGAAACGTTTCCTGAGTGAGCTAACTCCCCCCCCCCCCCCCGCCCCTCTGGGCTTGTTGCCCTCTGTGACCTAGGACAGCACCTGCTGCTGCCTAGGGGCCTTCGGGGGTGCTGTCACAGCCCCCCTGGACTGCTGCGGAATCAGAGCAGATGGGAGGGGTCCAGACCTGCACCTCCGTTTCTGAGGGGCAGACAGGCCCCTGCCGGTTCCGAGATGCTGTTCCTCGGGGCTCAGGGAACAGTACTGGCTTCTCCACTGGGTCCACGTGTCCAAGCTGTGCTGCCCATATCGGAAAGTTCGAAAGGGCTCCCTCCCAAGGACAGATCTTCAACGGATGTTCTACTTGTGCTCGATGCCGTCCTTCCTCAGAGCTCGGGTAAAGGTCCACGGACCAGACGCCCCCACCTCAGCCCACCTGCTCGGCCCTGCTGGGGGTCAGGGAGGCTGCCAACACTCCTATGTCTAGGATTTGTTGAAGGATTGGATAATAGTGGCTTGGCTGGCCTTTCCTCCCTCCTTCCCTCTCCCGGGGAGACCAGGGTCTGGGGTGGGTGCAAGCCCCAATTGTATCTGTCTGGCAGCTGCTGGAATCTCCGGGACGGGCCAGACTCAGCTTCTTATGACCCTCCCCAAGCCACTTATCTATCCCAAATAAACCCAGAAATCGAGGGGGGAGTTCACATCCGAAACTGCCAGAGAGAGCCTCTGCAAGGCCATCCGAGGCCAAACGCTAGTTGGCTGTTTCTTCACTGGGTCAGCAGCGTCTCCATGCAGCCCAAACCCGGGCCCCTAAGGGGACGGGTTTTCCTTTATGCTGTTCGGGTAGGTTGCTGTCCACCTCGAAGACCTCCGCTCTCCTCCCCGGTTCCCTGCTGCGGGCTGCGTCAGGAGGCCGGCAGAGCCAGCTGGGGCATCACTCTGGGGGCGGAAGGTGGACACTTTGCTCCTGCATAAACCCCCTGAGAGCCCTCACCTTGCAGTCCATGGTGACGCGTCCTCCAACTGACGGGTGACGGGACCTCTGCCAGCTGCGACTGACACGGTGGCTCTGACGTGCCTGCCTCTTCTTACCCGACATAACCCTCCCCGTGCTCACCCCCTTCGATGATGTGCTGTGATCATCTCCCGCAGGGAGGATGCCCTGAGTAGGTCCCGTTGAGCCCCGTGCCCAAGTGAGAACCCCTCGCCCTCACACGGGCAGGCACCCATCGCAAAGGCACGGTCAAAGCCATTTTCAAGCCAACGGAACAGACAGAACGGGGCAGGATGAGACACAGCAGGGTAGCACGGAGTATTGAGTAAGTAGATGAATCACCAAAGAAACACAGGAGCACTGGTGGGCGAGTCCCAGGCATTACTGACTTAGGATTTAGTACGTTAAAAAACGGTACGTTGCATCTGTATGCTTAAACCAGTTCTCCTTATTATAAAAATGAACAAACACGCTGTGGTATACTGTATGCTAGAATATTACCCAACTGTTAAAAACAAGGAGTGAAGTCTAGATACATACTACAACATGGAGGAACCCGGGGAAAAGAAGCCAGACGCAAGGGCCACATAGCGTATAGTGCCATTTACTTGAAGTAACCCAGAAGACCCAAATTCATAGAAACAGAACGCAGATGAGCGCCAGGGGCTGGGGGTACGGAGGAACAGGGAGGTGAGCCAAATGGCCCTCTTTTTAGGATGATGTAAATATCCTGGAATTAGATACTGGTGATGGACGCACAACTTTGTGATCATACTAAAAACAATGGGCTTAGGGGCACTTGGGTAGCTCAGTCGGTTAAACGTCCGACTCTTGGTTTGGGCTCAGGTCATGATCTGGCGGTTTTGTGGATTTCGGCCCCGCGTCCTGTTCTGTGCTGGAAGCACAGAGCTTGCTTGGGATTCTCCATCTCCCTCTCTCTTGCCCCTCCCCGCCGGCGCTGCCTCTGTCTCTCTCAAAATAAATAAATAAACTTCAAAACAAAACAACGGACTTGCACAATTTAAAAGGGTGGATATTATGATATCTGAATTATGTATCGAAAGAGATCAACTAAAAAATGAGAGCCAATGGCAGGTGGAAACAGAAATGACTCCCCTGTGCATCACACCTTCACACAAGGCTGAAACACCACACCACGTTTGTGCAATAATCCTTTTCAGGGCAAAGGTCCCAGATTTGGACAAGTACCTTGTGTCACAATAAAACTTTCTGGAGGACCTAGTTTGCTCAGCGTCCTGGCCAACGCACATGTCCCTTTTGAGTTTCAGTTTTCATGAACCTGCAGAGGAGTGAAGAGGCATCTGGAAGGAACGGCCAACTTGGGCAAGACCTTAGCCTACTTGAATAACTTTGGCCTGGAAACCAAGCACATTTGTCTGTTTCATTACAAGTCCCAAACTCAATGAAATGAGTCTCCAGTTAACTAGTGTCCGGGGACTGGGGATTTTCACCCACTTTGCCGTGTACAGGAGAGGGCTTCCTTGCCAGCTTGAGCTGGATTTGTAGGCAAGCTGATTTCCCAACCCAGGTAGGCTAAGTCTGTCTTCCATTCTGCACATTCCCCACACCCCCCCTGGCTCGGATCCCCAGTTTCCACATCAGCAAATGTTGAGCAAGAAATTCTATTTCTTAATTGCTTAGACTCCAAGGACAGACATACAGGGGAAATGGCATGGCATCCCTCTCACCACAGATCTTGAAGACGTGAAGTGGACCGAAAGGAGACGAGACCCCATTCTCCCTGGTCCTCCGGCGTTTCAGGGGACCTCACTCTACAGTGACAGAAACAAAAACACAGTAGCTAGGGCCACAGTGCCGTGTTAGAACTCAGTCAGACCCCTGGTTTCGTGTTATTCACACAAGCGTCTGCTGTCCTCACCCCGTGATCCCTGCGCATGGCCCTCTTCGCTTCAGGCCTGTGTCTCTCCTCCTCACCTGTCCCTACTGACTGTGCTCACCCAGCACGTTGCCCCATTCGCTCCCAACGTGCCTCTCAGAGGAGCTGATTGTCAACACTCAGACCCCAGAGAGAAACGACAAGAACAGTGTGGACTGGTGGAGGGTTCTGCTCGCTCCTTGTTTGGTTGGTTGGTCAGTCTGTATCTCGGTCATCTCTGAGGGTCCATTCCTCCCCCTCCCCGAAGTTCAAGGACCTAGAAAAACCACCTGCCAGACAGTAGAAATGTAACACGTGTGTGCCAAAGAAACGAGTGAAGGTTGACAGCATTTTAAAGCTTAAATCTGAGACTTCCCTAAAATTAAATTGTAGGCCCCCAAGCTTCTTAAATGCCAAGAACTGTGGCCTCTTCTGATGCCCGTGATCCCCCCACGACGGTGTCCCCGTGGCAGGGAGTCGGGAGATCTGGGCTTGTAGCCTCGTCTGCCAGGAATAGGCGGCTTGTCCCAGCAGGGGATGCCGTCTCTAAAGCCGAGATTGTTGGGCATTAAGGGAAGGGATCAGACAAGGGGAGGCAGAACAGACAAGGGATTTAAGAGGGAGTGTGCAAAGGTGGGCAGAAAACAAGGGACAGTGGGGTGAGCTCTTCCCGAGGGAGGGGTGTGTACTCCCCATGCTCCGAGGACATGGTCTCCTTGTGAGCCTGGCTTCCCCAGCCCAGCTTGAGCCCCTCCCATCACAGGTGTCCCCCACCTCCCTACCCCCATCAGGCTCGTAGCAGGCAGCCTGTGGCCAGCAACCTCTCAAGTGAACTGAACTTCCAAGACCATCTGAAAAGAGCAGAGTCTGAGTCAGCCCCTTTAGTGTCACTGGTCTCCTGTTCAAAATCACATCTTATTTGGTAAAAGGATTTCAGGACCGGGGGCGCCTGGGTGGCTCAGTCTGTTAAACATGTGCCTCTTGATCTCGGCTCGGGTCATGATCTCACAGCTTATGAGTTCGAGCCCCGCATCGGGCTGTGTGCTGACAGCGTGGAGACTGCTTGGCCTCCTGTCTCTCCTTCTTTCTGCCCCTCTCCCCCAAAAACAAATAAATAAACTTTAAAAACATTTTTAAAAAGTGTTTCAGGATCGTGTGCCAGGGAAGCCATGGCCCCTGCCATTCCAGCATAAATGGAATTAACAAAAATCCCCGTGTATATAATCCAGCTATGGTTCTCTACTGGGGCGTCTCAGAAATCCCCAGATTATTTCCAGAAAGCTCATGATGCCATGGTAAAGACTATTGGCAATCCAAGTCCACGGATCCCGATTACAAATTTAAAAGTAAAGAAGGGAATGCTACGTGATATTAAAACAGCAAGACTACGGGGTGCCTGGGTGGCTCAGTCGGTTGAGCGCCCGACCTTGGCTCAGGTCATGACCTGGTGGTCTGCGAGTTCGAGCCCCGCATCGGGCTCTGTGCTGACGGCTCAGAGCCTGGAGCCTGCTTCGTAGTCTGTGTCTCCCTCTCTCTCTGCCCCTCCCCCTGCTCTCTCTCTGTCTCTCAAAAATGAATAAACATTTTAAAAATAAAATAAAATAAAATAAAATAAAATAAAATAAAATAAAAAAACAGCAAGACCGCAAGTACAGCCCGGAAACAGACTTCACTCACAGTGGGAATAATAACTTCAAATATTTTTGTAAAATTACAAGCAAAATGCGTTCACTTTATTTTATTCTCTGTACTTTGCCGAGTGATCTGGTTCGCGAGACTGAAGGCCGAGCAACGATGATCACAAATGTGTTTATGCCACATACAGGTGCAGCTCCCTCCCGGCATCACGCCCCTCCTCTCCCCCCCCACCCCCCTCCCCCAGCGAGGTGGCCGCTGTGATCTCCCCCCCTTCTACAGGCGAAGAAAGCTGTGTGCGGAGCCAGCAAGGGTCAGGCGTTCTGGTTCAAGCGCCCCTCAAGTCAACCGTTGCCCCAGTAAACCCAGCACAGCTGTCAGACATGGCAAGTTAGGGGGAGAGTTTTTTCTTACACACGCCAGCATATTGAGCCTTTAATGCCTCAGGCAGAGTAAACGCCAAAGCTAACCTCCATCACTGCCGTGCCCACGGACACGGGCTCGCCTCTCGAACATCAGCTCTGCCGTTTACGAGCTGGGTGACCTCGACTGAGTCCTTGGCCTCTCTGACTCATCGTGTTCTCTGCGACAGGGGGCTGATGTAGGCTGATGGAGAGGTGTGAACATTAATGAATTGGTACTTGCTGCGTGCTTCAGAGAGTGTCTGGCTTATGATAAAGGGCCCTAAAGGTGTTTGTCAATTAACCGTAAATTCTTGTGGCAATTTTGGGCTGGAGAAAGGACGAACCTGGGAAAGCAGCAAGCTGAGAAGAGGCGGATTGCATCGGTCTGCCTGTCCAGAGCTCGTGGGGTACAATCTTACTGGATCTGGAAGGAGAGGTCTGGAACCGGAAGTTCAGGCTCGAAGCCAAGGTTTGGAGGGGGAGTATCGTGAGGTGAGGTGCCTTCAGGAAGCCAGCCTGGCAGAGGTGCGGTGAAGACACACACACCTGAAGGCAGATAAGATTTCTGGGGTGGACAGTTCCATCCCTCTGAGGATCCAGGAGGCCCAAGGAGGCAGTGACAGTGACCAGCCCCAGGTGACATGGAGGGAGAGAAGGGAGAGACAGGGCTCAGCATGGGGGAGGGAGAGAAGGGAGGAATAGGGCTCAGCACAGGGTCGGGGAGGGAGAGTAGGGAGGAACAGGGCTCAGCACGTGGGAAGGAGAGAAGGGAGGAACAGGGATCAGCACAGGGTCAGGAGGGAGAGAAGGGAGGAGCAGGGCTCAGCACAGGGTCAGGAGGGAGAGAAGGGAGGAACAGGGCTCAGCACGTGGGAGGGAGAGAAGGGAGGAATAGGGCTCAGCACAGGGTTGGGAGGGAGAGAAGGGAGAAACAGGGCTCAGTACAGAGTCAGGAAGGAGAGAAGAGAGGAACAGGGCTCAGTACAGGGTCAGGGAGGGTCAGAGCGAAGAGGCTTCTAAGAGGGCTCAGATTCGAAACCAGGCAGGGGGCATAACTGGGAAAGTGGGGAGCTCATCATCATCGGAAAGCAGGATCAGACTCATGTTTTGAGCGGTTCATGTCACGGGAAAGAGCCCATGTTCAGGTGGAGGCAGATGTGTTGCCCTTGAAAGAGCGGGTTAGATTCAGCAGTCAGAGATATCAAACCAGAAGGAAATGAAGGATGAGACCCTAAGAATGGATGTGATGTCCAGGAGGGAAAGAGTGAGGGACAAGGGTCACGGGGGGAGCCCAGGAGGACAACTACAGCTGAGGGCCAGGATGGGGGGGATCACTGGAACCAAGAAGAACCCCGGTGAGCTCAGGTTATCAGGAACTGCCGGGTCAGGGGACTTCCAGAAGGTCGGAGCTGTCCCCGGGTCAGTGCTGCAGGACAGCAGGACGAAGGACAGGCCTTCAGATCAGGCAGCCGAGTGGTCCTCAGTGACGCTGACGCTCAGGAGAACAACGCAGGATGAGTGGATGTCAAGAAGCAGAGTGTGGGTCTGTGGTTCCGAACTGCCCTGGTCCTCAAAGTGTGTTCCACAGACCAGAGCATCAGCTGGGAAACTGTTGGAACACAGGTGATCAGGCCCCGTCCCAGACCCGCTGAGTCAGCATCTCAGCGCTAGATAACTCGTGTGTGTATAAGTGTGTGTGTGTGGTGTGGGTGTACGTGTGTGCATGTGGGTGTGAGAGTGGGTGTGAGATGGGGGAGGGGGAATCTTTTTGTTTGCAAAAAAATCTTTGAGGAGCACCTGGGTGGCTCACTCGGTTGAGCATCCAACTTCGGCTCAGATCATGACCTCGTGGTCTGTGAGTTCGAGCCCCGCATCGGGCTCTGTGCTGATGGCTCAGAGCCTGGAGCCTGTTTCAGATTCTGTGTCTCCCTCTCTCTCTGCCCCCCCCCCCCCCCGTTCACGCTCTGTCTCTCTCTGTCTCAAAAATAAATAAACATTAAAAAATACTAGTGAGGGGTGTCTGGGTGGCTCAGTCGGTTGAGCGTCCAACTTTGGCTGAGGTCACGATCTCGCGGTCTGTGAGTTCGAGCCCCGCGTCGGGCTCTGTGCTGACAGCTCGGGGCCTGGAGCCTGCTTCAGATTCTGTGTCTCCCTCTCTCCCTGCCCCTCCCCGCTTCCGCTCTGTCTGTCACTCTGTCTCAAGAATAAATAAACATTAAAAAAAATTAAAAATCTTTGAGAGAACATATAACAGAAGGCTACCACAAATTCAGTAATGAATGAATGGTGTTCACAGTCTGTTGGTCCGGAGACTAACTATAGATATTTGCAAAATAGTCTCTTTGTGCGCTGTCCAGAGGGGCGCAAGCAAAACGGGCAATGTGAACATTCTCGGTGGATTGCGTCCACGCTGACATCCTGGTTGATACTGTGCTACAGGTTTGCAAAACGTCGCCACTGCAGGAATCGAGGAAGAGGGTCCGCAGGGTCTCTCCGTGTTACTTCATACAATTAATTGCGTGGAATCTATAATTGTCTGCATAAAAGTGGCAATGAGAAATAGTGATCTGGAGAGTCGTGGCTTTCCATATTTTTTAATTTATCTGTTTTGAAAATCAAATTTTTATACTTTTAACTACAGAGCTGTGGCTGTATCCAATGCAATGAATATAAATGCCATTTCCTAACACATTAATTAGTCACCACAAAGACAAGCAGTTAGAAGGATAAGTCAAAGGGAAAATTAGTGAAATTAAAATAGCAAAACAACATCCAGATGGATGAGCTAATGAATGAGAAAGATGACTTTAAAAAAGGAGAATCCATCCAGACACATATATTAGATTAATGTTAGGTACTTGGATCCTTGCTTGAAAATTAAGATTGGTTCAAAGCCCTTTATTTTCAGTGTTATAATAAAAACCCTACTACATTATTCAATTAATTTCTTCACCATCTCTAGGAGAGCTGTAATGTAGAGCTAAAAATACAGTTAAATTATGTTCAAAATCTACACAAGCTTTATTGATTAATTACATCACAAATAGAAATTCTTGGGGCACCTGGGTGGTTCAGTCGGTTGACCGACCAACTCTTCTTGATTTGGGTTCAGATCATGTGATCCGAGGGTCATGGGATCAAGCCCTGAAGTGGGTTCCATGCTGAGTGTGGAGGCTGTTTGGGTTTCTCTCTCTCCCTCTGCTCCTTTCCCCTGTCCTCTCTCCGTAAAAATAAAATAATCTGAGGTGCCTGGGTGGCTCAGTAGGTTAAGCATCCAACTTCGGCTCAGGTCATGATCTCGCGGTTCGTGAGTTCGAGCCTCGCATCAGGCTCTGTGCTGAGAGCTCAGAGCCTGGAGCCTGCTTCGGATTCTGTGTCTCCCTCTCTCTCTGCCCCTCCCTGCTCTCTCTCTCAAAAATAAATAAACATTAAAAATTTTTAAAATAAATTAATCTTTTAAAAATAGAAATTACCATTCCCCTGAACAATTGTAACATTAAATGCAAACTTGGTTAACTTGTCTCTCTCTGAATTGTCAGACTGTCTTTACATTGTCCTAATAAGGGTCACCCTGACCACCCTTTATAAAACTGCAGACTCTCAACCCCCCGGGTACATTCCCTGCCCCCACACCTACCTTTACTTCTGTGTTATTTCTACCACAGTTACCATATCCTAACATATTATATTGTAACACACTTCTTGTATCTCTAGTTTATTATCTGCCTTCTCCCTTCCAGAAAAGAAGCTTTAATGAGAACAGGGATTTCTGGGGAATGGGAAGGGTGTATATTGATGTAACTGGAACACAGTGAGGGCACAGTAAATATTTGTTTATTGAATGAATGAATTATAAGCATCCAATGGTGCAATTTTCACTCCAAACTTTTGGGGTGGAGGCTGAAAAGAGAAAGAAAGGTCTGTTCTCGTGGGCATTGCTGCAGGGACATAGACACGTGGCGAGCCCCCGAACCGAGGCGAGGACAGCGGGGTCACCTTCCGTCCTGCAGCAGTATACTGATCAGCGACTGTGGGCAGAATATGGTGAGGCATGCAGGAAGGGGTTAAAATGTGGCCAAGAGATGGCCACGTCCTTAGTAGTGCCCAGTCTCACGGGGGTGCAAAATCACATCCGCCAGTGATGACCCAGCCGACCAGGAACTGGCCACTGCCAGACAACGTATGGAGGTTATAGTTCCATAATTCTCCACCCAAGAGGGGAGCCCTGTGGACGGGGCCTGGGACTTCGGCACCGGAATGGGGCTTTCTGCGGGAGACGCCGCTGTGGTTGCGGGGCTGGGACGGGGGCTGTGCTTGCCTCGTGAGGCAGGGCTGCGGAGAGAAGGGCAGAGGTGCTGTGGGCCCAGATAATGAGCATTTGGAGGCCAAGACTCATGAAGAGCCGAGATGGTGAGCAGGTAGCTAGAAAATATGGAGGTCTAGGGAGGGGTACCTGGGTGGCTTAGTCGGTTAAGCGCCCAACTTTGGCTCAGGTCGTGATCTCGAAGTTCGTGAGTTCAAGTCCCATGTCAGGCTCTGTGCTGACAGCTCAGAGCCTGGAACCTTCTTTGGATTCTGTGTCTCCTTCTCTCTCTCTGCCCCTCCCCCACTCACACTCTGTTTCTCTCCTTCAAAAATAAATAAACATTTAAAAAAAATCTTTTTTAGTGGAGCTACAAAATCACAGAAATGCCTCTAATTTGAAAAGCATGTCCAAACTGCTTCTTTACAATAAACCCATACGGAACATAGGAAGCAGGCTCATATTGTAACAACGTATCTTTGTTTGGGGCTTTCTTGGGGGAAGAGCCTTTTCCGTAATCCTACGTCATGATCATCTTCCACTGAAGGAAACACGCACCGTGTACTAATTATGTTGGTTATTCTTCACAGAATTCCAGGGCTGATGGTTTATTGGTCTTATTTTTCAGGTGATGAAAATGAAGTCCAGGGGGGTTAAAGAGCGTCTAAGGTCACACAGCTTGTGATGTGTGATTCCAACTTCTAAGCTTTTTCCAGAACCCTCCTAGAGCTTGCGCACACAGACAAGTACGTGCACACGTGCACACGCACACACAGGCACTGCCTGGAAAGTTCTGAATACCAAGTAGTTCTTTTTCACTGTTCTTTTTTTTTTTTTTTTCCTTTCCAAAAAGTTACTTTTTCTCCCCAAAGCAGGGATTTCAAGCACAGGGTTCTACAGGATTTAAAAGGGTATCTTTAGAACTGAGCCTGACTCGTACACTTCCAATTTCCTACAAGAATACCTATGAAAACACAGAAAAAGATAAAAACGCAGCACAGAATACAGGACTGCCCGCCAGCCCACTGCCAGAGCCCGGGAGCCACGCCAGCTAAGGAGGAGGACAGTGGCACGTTGAGTAACAGCGGCAGCCAGCGGACCGGACCTCGGAACCGGAACACGGGCAGCCGGACAAAGGGGAGGCCCCGTGCCGGCACCTGGGGCTCTGGGCCCTCACACCAGCCCCTCGTGTCGTAGGGGACTCGGTCTTCCGTCCCTCTACAGCACAGCAGCTGAGTTTTGAGGAAACTGAATGCAAAATAGTGCAGGATCAACTGATGGTGAAGCAAAACGTGTCCTAAGCCCATGGAGAACTCGCTGGATGTCTCCCCTCCCCCACGCGTGAGCATCCTTTCTTTGCCCTAGGCAGTCCTCACCTGGGTCTCTAGAAAGGCCTCTCTGCTCCTGCCTTGCCTCGCCCCACAGTCAAGGCTCTTTAGAAACGCCAGTTGGAGCATCCCCTCTGGGTGACTCTCCCCAGGCAGGCGACCCCTACGAAGCGCCCCCACTCACCTCGGTGACCTCCCTGCCCTCCAGTGTGCACCTGGTCGGTCTTGCCCTCTGAAACTCTCTGCCAAGATCTCCATGAAGTCCTTGGACCTGTTCTCAGCCTCTGTTCCTCCCTGGGCTGCCTTCTGTTTCTGCCCAGAACATTCCCACCCTGTCCCTCCTCCCTCGTCTGACCCATTCTTTTTCATCCTCGGACACAGCTCACGGAACGCGTCCCCCCCCCAGCCAGAATTGGGAGCCCTCTCTGGCACTGCACACCCTGAGGACGTCCGTGAGGCTGCCTCACAGGCATAGCTGTGCTGTGATCTGCTCCTCTTGGGCCCGGCTCTGTCACCTCCTGGAGGGAGCTTCGGTCGCTCATGCAAAGCCATTCACTCAGCCCTCTCGCACAGCAGGCATTCACCGGGCCAGGCGTGCGGCATGAAGGCACAGGTTCCGGAATTTTGGTGCCTAATAAATCAGCAGCTTTGTTTCTGAGAATGATGGGGGCGCCACGTCGTAGGTAGCTTTTCTTTTCTACTCCTCCCCAGCCAACCTAGTTTCTGACATAAAGGGCATCCCCGATAAATCTGTTGCATGGGCCATGACCGTGGTCACGGGGGCCCCCTGCAGAAGCACAAGAGGCAGGCGGGGAGAAAACAGCGGGAGGCTGGCAGGAAAGGTCAGCACTGGGGGTGCACAGAAGGCTGGCTCTAGTCTGTCTTACACAGTGGTGAAGAGACAGCAGAGACACAAGGGACATCATCTCCCCTCTTGATGACCAGCCGATGGAGAAAAAGGCCAGCCTGAGAGTTTCCGTGAAGTTTCTGTCTGTCTGTCTTAGTCAGCCCGGGCTGCGCTAACAAAACACCACCGGCCGCGGGGTCTGCAACTGGGCCGTGTTCCTCGGGCCCAGGGGAGGGGCTGGAGGCTGGGGACCAGGGCGCCCCAGGGGCGGTTCTGAGAGGAAACTCTTCCCTTCTCCTCGCTGCCTCCTCGCTGGCTCGAGCAGAGCACCCCATGTCCTCCTCGTCACCTAATCCGACCGTCGTTGGGCTCCCAAAGTCCCCCCTCCCGATACCACCGCACTGAGGGTTAGGGCTTCGACAGATCGGTTTGGGGGACTCAAACACCGAGTCCATGACAGAGGAACAGGAATAGGTGGAGGCAGATCTGGGGGCGAAGTGGCCCACAAGGTGAGGGCTTTGGCCTGATGATTTCCGTTTTCTTGGAAAGTCGAAGTCAAGCTTAGCTGCTTGGTGTGGAGGTCGGGGAAGGGACAGGGGGACAATCGCTGTGGGTTTAAAGTGACCCCTGAGAAGAACGGGGAGGGGGCACTGGCGCCCGGCTGCTTGGACACCATCCGTCACAGCCACAGCCCCTCACGTCCTTGTACGGTTTCCAGGGAGCTCCGGGGGAGCCCGGAGAGGCGGGGGAGAGGCCGGAGGCTGAGAGGGAGGCTCTTCCCCAGCAGGTGCTGCTGTCCTGACTGCAAACAGCCCACCCACGTTACCAGCCCCCAGTGATCCCCGTGGGCTGTCTAGTGATGCATGGGGGGCGGGGTCGGCGCCGGAGGAGCAATGCAGTTGGGAGGTGTTGCTCCGTAAAGCAAACAAGATTCGTCAGTTCGAACTATAGAAAATCTGGCCAATAGGTAAGATGACGTGACCCTGTTCCCAGAACACTTGGGCCCCACCCAGCAGCTTTGTCTCCGATGTGTTTTTGCTCTGTGTCAAAAACGTTCTCTAATAGGTTCCAGGGCATGACGAACCCGTTAGCACCAGACTTTTCTCACTTTGCCAGCAACGGGGAGAATCCAGCTCTGGGACAGGGCCCACTGCGGCACAAACCTGCGAGGACCCCCACATGCTGAGGCTTCTTGGGACACAGAACATCCCAGAACACGTGAGGGTTGAGCAACCTAGTCAGATCTCAGAAAGCTGCCTGACGAGAGGGATGTGGGGCTGGAGAGAAACCCAACAGCTTTCAGAACATGGGGCACAATGTGCCGTCCTCGCATTAGATTTCACTTACTCAGGATAGAAGCCTGCGGAGAAAGGGGCTTGGGTACTGCCCCTGTGGGCCTCAGTACCCCCCTCCCGCCGGGTGGAAAACCGAGTGCACAGAGAAATTGCTCCTGTGTGAAAGGGCGCTTGGCCCGCCGTCAAGTCTAAGTTTGTAACAGGAAGGGGCGGGTGTGCTTCCAGCGAGACAGCCAGCAGGTCGACTGGGGAAAAGGTGATGTTTACTGCAAGGCTCCGGTGGGGACCGTGAGTTTTCTGCTGCTTGGGGGCTGCAAGCGCAGCGGACTGCGCAGAGCCCCTGCCATCACCCCGCAGGACGGCCCTGCTACCTTTAGGCCAAAGGGAAAAGTTAGGCAAGCATCTGAGAAAATAGAAGATTAATATCTGGAGCCCACGGAGCCTGTGTCAACAGGAGAAAATGAAGGGAAGGGTTGAGAAAATAGACCAGGCAGGGCTGCCCGAAAGTCCCTCCTTGAGAAGGGGTCCCACTGGCTTGGATTCGCCTTCTGTGTTGGTTAAATATGCTGGAATCCACTGGGAATGAATACCCAGGGCAGTATCTCATGACCTTGGGAGGAGGGGAGAAAGGGAAGGAGGGGAGGGAGGGACCAAGAAAGGGAGGGGGAATGGGGGGGGGCGGAAGCAGAGAAGGAGGGGGAAGGGGGAGGGGAGGAGGGAGGAGAGGGGAGGGGAGGAGGGAGGGGAGGAGGAAGGGGAGGAGGGAGGGGAGGAGGGCCGTATAGATAAATCCACATGCTATTATAGGGGTGATCAGTGCATTTCCTACGTTCCTTTAGTTTATGCTCCTGATATTTGCTGTTTGTTAAATAATTGCAGCCAGGTCTTTATAAATCTCTTGGAGCAAACTGAACTTTTTGAGGCCAAATATAAGAGATGTTGGACCAAAGGCACTGGGGCAAATCCCAACTTCTGTGTTTAAAGGGTAATGTCGTAGCTGACATTTTGGGGTGTGACAGAACAGCCAACACCAACTGAAGCATTGAACAATTATTTGGGGCACTTTGATCAATGGAAAAAGTGAATCTTCAATACACAGAGAAAAACAAAAACAAAATCGAGTAAAACCCATCCCTCCTCATTTGCGGTAACCCATCTCTGGGCATAAATGGTCTTGGGAAAATGCTTCACCTCATGATTTTGACAATCCAACTGAACCATCAGGTCTAAGCAGGGGTTCTTAAATTTAGGTGAAACATCAGAATGTTACAGTTGAGAAACATAATAAAACGCTGATATGTAACTCTACTTTCAAAACTAGGCTTTTTCTTGTTAGTGTTTAAAAGTGTGTCAAGATTGAGAGCAGCTGATATAAGGTCACGACCAGAAAAGGACACATATCCTTGCAGATCCCTCCCTCACACCAGTACACCAGCTGTCTCCAAGGTATTCCGAGGGCTTAGTACTGGCCACTCACCTCTAATCAGTTTCTGTGCTTTGTGGTAGATCAGCAGTAGAATGTGCCAAAGATTTAAGAAAAAGTTACGAGGGAACTTTTCCAATTGAGAAGATTGTATCCATTTTCTCAACTACATGTGTGCAATGGGAGTCATCCTTGTTTTCTAGCCACAGTGGAAGGACCTTGGTCGAGTCCGTAGAATGTGCAGTGGCCACCAGAGAGGTTGGGGAACCATCGTCCTCAGACATCCCCCACTTCCTGCGTTCTGTCTGAGAATATGCTAGAATGTACCTTTCAGAATAAGCACTCTCTGCCTGCAAGAGGGAGGCCACCCTGATTTCTCACCTGGCTCTGATCTCATTACCTATTTTTTACCTTTTCCCTGTGCATTTGTGAGACACTGTACATCATTTTTGGAAGAGATATAAACGAGTTATTTAGATGAAACACAAACAGAAACAAATGAGGGAAGACATGGATTTTGGTGTCCAGGAATCCAGAGTGGAGCCACCCGTCAATCTTTCATCCATTCAGCGACCGGTTTGTGGGGACTTATTCTGTCTGTGCCAGACGCTGCTCCAGGCCAGTAATAATGCAGGACGTCAAATATACCCAGTACCTGTTCCCACGGAACTGACCGACATTCGGGAGGGAGAAACAGGAGGCCATGAGGCTGCACTTGGTAATCCGGTGTGGCAGGTGGCAGTGAGGACAATGGCGGAAAATAAGCAGGACATCGGGAATGGAGAGGGAGGGCTTGCCTAAGTGGGCAGGGAAGACCCGAAGATAAGGTGACGTTTAAACAGGGAACTGAAAGAAAAACCCAGGGTAGGGCATGTGCTACCTGGGACAAGGGCATGGCGGGAAGGGCTGGCAGGTGTCCAGCCGGGGGCCGGACTTGAACCCCCCTGGAATGTTGGGTCCAAAGCCTTTGGAGCTTTATACATTTCCACAGCTTCCAAATGGCTTCCTTTCTGAGATGAGTATAAAGTCAAAGTCCTTAGGATTGCATTTCTCTGTCTTTCCAGAATCCCCATGCTGTTCCCACCAGACATGCCTCATGGGCAGCCTCAGACGCAGGCTTCCGGCATCTCTTGTATGGTTTCCACTGACTGACGTGCGCTGCTTGGCGGCCGGAAAGCTCAGAGACCGCAGAGGTGCAGCATGTCTGTGTCGAGAAGTTACCTTGCTCCTGCCGCCCCGACAACTGTCACAGAGCTTCCCGGCCTCACCTAGGTTCCCTTGAAACCAGCGCCAGGAACGCATGCAAATGAAGGGGAACAGGGTCGTGGTTCCGTTGCACTCAGAACACCTGCCCGTGGGCTTCTCCGCAGAAGGCCTGGCGTCCACGGCACTGGCAACATCCCAGGCACCTGCCCAGGGTGACTGGCCCCGGGAAAACCCACCTGCCCCCCAAGCCCCTCTCGCAAAAGGTTTACACCCTGCCTTTGGCCTCCTGGTCCCACCCGATCCCTTTCTGGAACAGCTCCTCCAGAATGCTTATCCTCGCTCACTGGGAATGGCAAGGAGGAACCTCGCCCTGTCCCAGGCCAGGCCTCAGTCTGTCGGGGATCGCACGCTCGTGGAAGTTTCACTAACAGCAGGGCGCCGACCCCTACACCACAACGGAAAAACTCCCTCTGTCCTCATAACCAGAAGCATTACTAGAAAGCTACCTTTGTGCAGAAATGCGGAAAACATAACCGTAATTCCCCGTGCAGCTGAGAGAGTGCCAACCTTGACACTGAGGCAGGTACGGGGCTCCCACCTCACCCTATAGCCGCGTGTTTACTCCACGACCCGGCCTCCCGGCTCCCCTCCACAGAAACTGCTGCCCGGGAAGAACGGACCCCTATAGTAGAAGGTATGTCTTCTCCGCCGCAAAACCAACACCAAGGCTGGTGCAGACGGGGCGTTTATCTGGAACTCTCCTCCCTCACACCCTGTGACCGGTCACTTGTGCGTCGCTCGCACAGGGAAAGTGACAGGCAGCACAGCCAGGCCTTCACCCCTGCTGCCCGACAGAAACGGTCGCTCACAGTACATTAGAGGGGATGGTAAGGAGGATGGGCCCCCACGGACTTGGATGTATTAAATCTTAAAAAAAAAATATCCAAAGCAGTGCGGCAAAATGCTAATAACATGCAGCGAGGCTGGGTGGTGAGGATATGAGTGCTTGTAGTACTAATCTTTCATGTATATACTTTTAATAAAATATGTATCTAATAATTACAATATAATAAATAGTGAGTGATAGTAACAATGAAATACATTGATAAAAGACCGCCAGGTGCTTTGAGCTCACTCCTTCAGGTGGCTAAGCTGTCTGAGCATTTGTTGATCTACAGCGTTTGTGGTGAATATGCAGACCCCTCCCTTCTGTGCCCAGGGGTTCTCGAAAAGCAGACAACATACAACCTCAGTCACTGCGTTGATTTCTCATAAATGGATATTAGAAGAGAAGGGAACTAAAAGTTCCAGAGAGCCATCCCAACCCGCCACCCTTCTGGGAGAAGACATTTCTTCCTCTGTGCTAGAATTCGCCGGTGGTGCAGACATGTGCTCACAGGCCTCAGACCCCAGCCCTCAGGCCCCAGGCCCCACCCCCCAACCCCCAGCACCCAAGCCCCAGACACCAGCCCCCAGACCCAGCCCCCAAACCAAGCCCCCATCCCCCAGGCCCCAGCCTTAGCCCCCAGCCCCAGTCACCAGATCCCAGGCCCCAGCCCCCAGCCCCCAGCCCTCAGGCCCCAGCCACAGCCTCCAGCCCCAGCCCCCAGCCCCCAGCCCCCAGGCCCCAGGCCCCAGCCCCCATGACCCAGGTCCCAGCCCCAGGCCCTGGGTCCCAGATCCAGCCCCCAGGCCCCAGCCCCAGGTCCCAGGCCCCAGCCCTAGCCACCAGCCCCAGCCCCCAGCCCCCAGCCCCCAGACCCCAGCCCCCAGCCCCCAGACCGCAGACCCCAGGCCCCAGGCCCCGTGGCCGAGAGCTGCTGGAAGCCTGGCCTGGGTTGCAGGCACTGCTCAGGCCTCAGACATCAGGGCACGAGTCAGGTGCCTGGCATTTCCTGCCTTGTTATTTCTATCATCTTCTGTGCGCTCAGTGTAAATCCTTGCTTGCCTCAACATTGCAAGCAGAATTCTGGGTTGTAGTGTGCTCTTCCGAACGTCGATTTTTTTCCCTGCCTTTAGCATGACCACGGAAGCCACCTGCCGCTGTGTGAATTACCCTCTGCTGGCTTCTCCCAGCCCTGCTGGAGCAGTGAGGCCGGCTGATGCTGCTAGAGCCCCAGCTCCCACCAGGGCAGGTGAGCAGAGGCCTCTGCGAGCACAGGTCCATCAGTCCTTGCAGAGCTAGTGTGGGAGGGTGGCGCTTGGCTGCCAAGAAGGAGGCCGTGGGGAGGCCGGGGGCTTGTCCTTGAAGTCTTCTGTGCCCTGCACCACAAGTCGGTCCTGGCAGTGACCAGGGGACAGTGGAAAGGGGAGACCAAAGCCAACCATTCTTGGGGCGCTTGAGGGGCTCAGTCAGTTAAGGATCTGACTTGATTTGGGCTCAGATCATGATCTCACAGTTTGTGGGTTCAAGCCCCACATCAGGCTCCGAGTTGACAGTGTTCTCTCTCTCTCTGTCTCTCAAAAATAAACATAAAAAAAAAAAAAAAGCCAACCATTTTTCATTCTCCTAACGTGGTTCTTACCTTGACATCAGCCCCCAGGTAGGAGGGGAGGGCCCCTGCCAATGGAGAAGCATCTCCACAGACAGGAGCTGGGACCCGCCACCTGCCTGGTGTGAGCAGCAGTCACAACGTCCCCTGTGCGTACGTTACACTCTCCTGGGCCAATGTGTGCTCGGAGACAGAGGCAGATCTTGCAGATGGACCGGAGCATTTCTCAAGAGAAAGCAAACAGCACCTTAGTGCCTCTCCCTAATTCTCCCCAGGACTTCTTTAAAGTACTTAAGAAGCCCTCGGGAAGCCATCCAAGGGCAAGATCTTTCTACGCGGGTTTCTGTATTTTTCACCACTGCCACACCCACCTGGAACGGAACAGAAAAACGGTCAGTGACTTGGCTGTGCCCTTGCAAAGCTTTCACTTCACAGGAACGACTTTCGTTTCCTACCGCTTGTTCCGCGTGATGACGGGTGAAGCCTCTCGCACCTGAGCTCAGATGAACTGCAGTCACGAAATGCTGTGCCCTGTAAATGATGCGCCTCGTTATTTTCCACGCTGGCCTCACGCTGTCAAACCCGGTCTGTTTCTTATTTTTATTTTTTTAAGTTTTATTTTATTTATTTATTTAGAGAAAGAGAGAGAGAAAGCGTGTGCACGAGAGGAGGGAGGGACACAGAGAGGGAGAGAGAGAATCCCAAGCAGGCTCTGAGCTCCCAGCGCAAAGCCGGACCTGGGACTCAATCTCACCGACCGTGAGATCATGACCGAAACCAAGACTCAGACACAACCAACTCAGCCCCCCCAGGTGCCCCCAGATCTGTTTTTAAATGTGGCTTATGACCCACTGAACTGATTGTAATGACCTGCAGAGAGTCAGGACCCCACAGCCTGGGAAACCCTGGTTCCAAAACCTTCCAGCTCAGCACAGGGGTGAGGGATGGAGAGGACACCCTGCCCTTTCCCTGTCCCCCATCGCTGGGTGACGTCTCAGCATCTCAGAGGACAGGCAGCACGTGCTTGAAGGGTCAGAGCTGCCGAAATCAAAGCCTCACTTGTAGACTCCACGGCAATTTTGTTTTGTGAGAGCATAAAAAACCCCAAGTTTCCGTAAAGACGGAAGATTAACACGTAGAAAACCCCCCTGCCCTCTCCACGCTGTCACTGCTTGCTCCGTCCGCCCAGCGATGTCTCCTCTAAGTCACAGGTCGGCAATCCGCGGCCCAGGGACCAAATCTGGCCAACGCCTGTTTTTGTAGAGTCGTGTTGGAACAGGGCCACGCTCACTGGTTTATGTGTTGTCCGTGGACGTTTGCAGGCTACAATGGCAGGGCTAAGCAGTTAGGGCAGAGAGGTCTGACCCACAAGCCTAGAATATTTACTACCTGACTCCATGCAGGGGGTGGAGAACACCCACCCTGCCGTGAGCCGGCTCCAAGCCCTTGGGAAACACGTCTCCAAGGACTCAGAAGCTCTTCCCCGTGTGATGCGTGCTCACAAACTGTTTACTGAGATAATGAGAAGGTGGGATTATTTCCGCTGCCATTTAGGAGTTAGAGCAAAGAGGTGGTAAAGTCGTGCTTAGAAACGCTCCGTGTCTGATCCGTGTGAGATGACACGTCCCGCAGTGTCTTAGTTTCACCTAATGACACAGGAAAGCAACTGCGGGCTCTATTTGCGATTATGGTCTGTGTGGTTGTCTTTGACCTAATTTTTAAAGTCTACAAAGAATTCGCAACCTAGTTTACACCGTATTCATGATTACATTAAAATTGCTTGCCACCCAGTGACACTCGTTCTGGAAGCAAAGTGATGTTTATTCCAGAGCCTCAAGGACCCTGTAACAATAGGCCATCATGTTGCCTTCCTGGTGTCCTACCTCTGTTTGGAAAGCAGGGCCTTAAGGTAGAAGGACCATTGTCGGGAATTTCAAGCACAGGATTCCCAAGGGCTGGGCTGGGGACAAACGCACTAAGTCCCCTTAGTAAGGAACTTAAGCACAACCACAAAACCCACTAAAATAGACTGCCTTTATTGTCACCAAAGCTAACCACCATAAACCCAGTGATGAAATCCAAGCACAGGAAAGCATTCGCTGATCCAAGTTCCAAACAGCGGCTGCTTCACGGTTGAGTTTGGCGTGCTTTTGTGTTGAACTGTGTGTCCCCCCAAAAGCTGACATTCAAGTCCTAACCACTGGTACCTGTGAATGTGACTATTCGGAAAGAGCGTCTTGGCAGATGTATTCAGGCTAAATTGGGTGGACCCTTAATCCAGTCTGACCGGTGTCCTTATGGGAAGGGAAACAGACCGGCAGGGAGAAGTTTGCAGGATGGAAGCGGGAGGGTGAGCCGCATCCCCACGAGCCAGGCAAAGCCAGCGGCTGCGGCTATGACAGCCCGAAAGCCTGACAGCCACGAGTGGGGCTTGGAGTAGATTCTCCGGTGCAGCTCCAGAAGGAACCCAGGCCTCCAGAACGCTAATCTTGGACTTCCATCTTCCCTGAACAAGGGCAGAAAAAAACCCTTGTTGCCTTCAACTGCTCGGTGTGTAGGACCTTTGTTCCTACAGCCCTAGGGGACCAGTGCAGGTATACCCACGTCAGTTAGTGCATTTATATTTAGTAAACATCGGATGCTACCTGGACTTTCATCCAGAGAACTCAGGTTAGGGGTAGGGGGGACCCTGCTCCAGGCTCAGCTACCTGCCTCTGTTTGGAGGGGGGATCCTGGTGGTACCCACTTGTTCAAGGGTGCACCGGGTACTTCTCTGGCCTCTGTGCTAAGACAGATGCTTGCATTTGAACCCTAGGTTCTAAATAGGGACCAACAGTCCAGTAACTATAGAGGCAAGCACGGCTTGAGTTATTTCCACGCTGTCTTTCAAGGTGATCGTTTTTGAGCTTTTATTTATGGTCCAAATCTAAAACAGTGAGACAGAGCAAATTGCAAGACGGAATACTTTTTTGTGTGGCAGATGCAAATTCTAGTTTATGAAATATTTTACTGAGTCTGTACTGCTTAACTGCTATTTTTTGTTTGTTTTAAGATTAAAGAACAAATCAAGAATACACTATTATTACCAATTGTTACACGATCGTCACTAAAAATAATTGTGTTGCATGGAGGAGGGGGGGTTAGAACCACCTTGCAGGTGTGTCGAATATTCTGGGGGTGCCGCTGGGGGGGGCAGCCTGCAGACGCCCCACGTATCAGCCCCGTGGAGGACATCTCTTATCTATGTGACTGTAAATAAGCACATGGTGACACTCAGGTTTTAGGGATACAGAGGTTACAAAAGTAACACGTGTAGTCTCTGTCTGCAAGCAGGCTGTCGTTTATGGGAGACACTAACATGGAGATGACGATATGCACAGTCACGCTTTCCAAACCTGGCTGTGTGTGTGCTGTGGACGGAACGCTTGGGTCCCCTCCCAGGTTCGTATGTTGACACCTAGCCTCCAGCGTGATGGGGTCAGGAAATCACACCTTGGGGAGGTGACTGGATTGGGAGAGGGCAGCCCCCATGAATGGCATGAGTGTCCTCACACAAGCCCCCCACCCTCCGCCACCCCATGCCAGGTGAGGACCCCGAGAGAAGAAGGCTGTCTGTGAACCAGGAAGTGGCCCCTCCTCACCAGACATCCAATCTGAAACTTCCCAGCCTCCAGAACTGTAAGAAATAAGCCTGGGGGGCTCAGTCGGTTAAGTACCCGACTTCAGCTCACGTCATGATCTCGCGGTTCACAAGTTCGAGCCCAGCTTCCGGCTCTGTGCTGACAGCTCGGAGCTTGGAGCCTGCTTTGGTTTCTGTCTCTGTTTCTCTGCCCCTCCCCTGCTCTCTCTCTCTCTCTCTCTCTGTCTCTCTCTCCAAACTAAAAATAAACATTAAAAAAAATTTTTTTTCAAGAAATAAGCTTGTGTCATTTATAAGCCCTCCAGCCTCTGGTGTTTATTTATTATAACAGCCCACATGACTAAGACTACATCAGAAGCAACTACAAGTCTTATAAAGTTAAACATGCCCTTATCATATGACCCAGCAATCCTACTCCGGGGCATTAGCCCTAAAGAAATTAAAATGTGTATCCACACAAAAACCTGTGCACGAATGTTTATAACAGTTCCACTCATAATTGTCCCAGACTGGAAACACCCAAAATGTCCCCCAACAGGGGAGTGAATACAGCAGCACCTGGGTACAATGGAATCTAAGTCAGCCATAGAAAGAAGGAACTTGACACGCCTCACCAATGTGGGTTAATTTTTTTTTTAATGTTCATTTAGTTTTGAGACAGCACAAGCAGGGGAGGAGGAGAGAGAGAGGGAGACAGAGAATTCAAAGCAGACCCTGTGCTGACAGCAGACAGCCCGATGCAGGGCTTGAACCCACGAACCATGAGCTCATGACCGGAGCCGAAGTCAGTCAGCGCCCCCACCAACGTGGATGAATCGTAAAGGCGTTGTGATGAACGAATGGAGCCAATATTGAAAGCCTATATTCTGTAGGATTACATTTGTAGGGCATTAAGGAAAAGGCAAACCCTCGGGGTGGAGAATAGATTAGCGGTGGCCAGGGACAGGGGACAGCTGGGGGAGTGTTTGGGGTGGTCCCAAGAGTCTAGACACATGTGACAACAGGTAGAACGGCACACCAAAAGAAAACGTCACCCTAAGTATGTGGCTGAAAGCCCTGAGTGGTAGAAAAGTAGGCAAAGATGGGACGGTGAAAAACTCGAAGGGACTTCAAATGAATTTCAAATGCAATGGGGAAATTAAGGATTTTTAATCATGAGAGAAACACGATTAGGTTTGGGTTTTACTGGGATCATTCTGCAGATGGTATGGAAGAGTGGTCCGAGAGGGTTACAACGAAGAGAATTAGTATTCCATTGCAAGAGAGATCAATTAAGGACAAGGGAAAATGAATTCAGCTCTGGACATACTGAGGTAGAGACATTTACGGGACATTGAAGCAAAGACGTCTGCAGGGCACTGAAGACAGGAGTCAGAGACTCCAGAAAGAGGTCTGAGCGAATAGTGGCAATCTGGTGGTTGAATTTACACATGGGATGAAGCTGCCTTTGATGAACCAAATTCCTTTCGTCCCAGCCTTGACTTTTCCCTTTTCCTTCCCAAAACAGTGGGTCGCTTGCTATCCGGCCAGAGTATGGCAAAACCCTGACCCACAGGAGATTCTCTACAAACTGAGGTCCCTTATCCAAGCCTTCCAACCACTTGAAAACTATCTCCCTATAATACATGTTTCAAAAATGTACAGCTAATCTAGAGTGCAACTGAAATTATTGTTTCCAGGGTCCAATTGCCAGGCATGAGAGCCTCAGATTTGCAGCTCCCTCAATTCCTTCTAGGTAAATCTCAGCAAATGAAAAACAAAAGAAAGAAAGAAAGAAAGAAAGAAAGAAAGAAAGAAAGAAAGAAATATATATGCCAGAAAGAAAGAGTATATAAGAATATATATACGTATATATACACATATATACGTATATATATGTATATATATATGTGTGTGTATATATACATATATATACATATTATACATATATATGTGTATATACATATATATGTGTGTGTGTGTATATGTATATATATATATATATATATATGCCAAACTTGCTCCCTGGTTTATAGATTTCTTAAGAATTGTATTTTGCAGGGCATCTGGGTGGCTCATTTGGTTGAGCATCTGACCCTTGATTTCGGCTCAGGTCATGGTCCCAGGGTCGTGGGATCAAGCTCCATATCGGGCTCTGCTTGGGATTCTCTCTTTTTCCCTCTCTCTCGGCCCACCCCCCTCAAACTAAATAAATAAAAATGAAAAAAAATGTATTTTGCTTAGTAAATTTTGAAAGAGGGGGCACAATGCCTCCAAAAATGCAGCAAAAGAATAAATGGTCTAGAGCTGAAGGTGTAGACTCTTAAAGGGAATAAAATCATGTTCGGGACAGTGGGGAAGCATGAGGGTGTGCTGCTCTTTTCTCATTTAAAACAGAGCTCATCTTTTTCCATTTTTTTAAATATTCATTTTTGAGAGAGAGAGAGACAGTGTGTGTGAGCAGGGGAGGGGCAGAGAGAGGGGGAGACACAGAATCCGAAGCAGGCTCCAGGCTCCGAGCTGTCAGCCCAGAGCCCCATACGAGGCTCGAACGCGCGTACCGTGAGATCATGACCTGAGCTGAAGTCGGACGCTCGATCGACTGCGCCACCCAGGCGCCAAAACGGAGCTCGTTTTAGAGAAAACCTGCTCTTTGCGGTTCTGCTTGGATCATCCCTAAACCAGAAAAGGGTAATTTTCCCGTGTCCATTCTCACTAACTCCTAAATATGTCGTGTTATTGGCTAACTCTGAACCTCAAACATCTTTCTTTAAAGATGTAGAAACCAAAGGGGTTGTGATTTTTTGGCAATTTCGGCTCAAGCTAAATAATAGCGGACGGTGTGGAATATAAAAAGACCCACTAGGATGCAAATCCTCTGTTCTCATTCAAATAAAATTCTAAGAAATTTTAACTGCTGGGCAGTCCCATCAGAATCTCGAGGCAATTCAACAGGCCCGCTAAATAGAGTGCTTCCAATTTGTCTATGTTTCCTATTTCTCAAATGTCTGTGTTTAAACAAACGATAGATATAAACACTGATGTGAAAATATCACCGTGCGGGAAAAGAAAACGCGGAGAGACGTGTTGAGAAGTGCCCACGTGAGCCTCGGGGAAGGTCCGTGCTCACAGTCCAGGGCATAGACAGTTTGTCCCGAGCCAACTATGGGGGGCAGGTGTCAGTTAGCCCCCGTCACTCATCCAGAAATAGAGTCTATAAGCGACAGTCAGAGGAAACTTTCCTCCCAAAGGTAGAGCCCAAACACTGTTTCCTAAAGGAAACAAATTTCCCGGGGAGGTTTTGATGCATAAAAGGTGCAGATCAGACCCAAGCAACCCCAGACCCTCACACCTGCGTGGGATTGCTCAGCAGGGACCCCGGGGCGCCGGGGCACCCTCCCGAGGCCTGGGTGGAGCTTTCACATTTTAGGGGGCCTCTGCAGCTAACACGTGCCAAGAGACACGGGCACTTTACAACTTCACCTTGACAGCGCGCTGCGTTCCTTCCCGTGCGGCTTATCTTGGAGAAGAGAGATGCCCAGCAGCTCCTGGAAAACCCAGGTGGGCCAGGAACCGTGGGAAGAGGTACCCGAGACTTTGCGCAGCTCCCGACAGCCACGGGCAGCCTACTACTCATCAGCGGCGTTCTTCAAGCACAAGGGAGAAACCCCGCCTCCTCCTTTAATGCCTAGACACTAGTTTTACAAAAAGGACGCAAAGAGTTAATAAGCTGCCGCGCCCTGACTGCTTCCAGAGAGGACCGTTAGGAGGTCTCTTGGCTTAGGGGCGCCGCGGGAGAGTCACCGAGCCGGCACAGGAGCCAGGAACCCAGAATCTAGGAAGTGTCTGTGCCGGGTTATCAGCTCGCAGGGAAAAGCCTCCCCGGTTGGCACTCGGCCCGGGAGGGGCGTGGGAAGGAGGAGGTCCCCAGGATGCCCGCCCCACTCTTCCTTCTGTCGATGCCTCCCCCACTTTGGCGGGGCCTGTAGTTAGCCATTCAAGGGAGAGGCCTGCTCAGGAAACAGATGTGCGCTGCAGAGGAAACCCGCAATCAGCGCCCACGTAACCCAACCCAGGCCTTCATTCATAAAAATGAACCAAGCCAGGGGCCACCCGAGACAGAAGGGAGCCACCAGCGTGGACGATAACGGTGATGAGGGCTGGCTAGAACAGCTCCCCCTCAGAGAACACCGGAATAATAATAACAACAATAACCCAGCAGGCTCCTGACAGGCTCCAGAGTTGGCACCCGTGACATTAGAACCCGGCATTACAAGAAGGAAGTAGGAGAGCAGCTCAGAGGAGGAAACAACACTCCCGGAGCAGAAAGGGGCACCGGCGGTTCAAGTAGGATTGCGTAATCAGCGTGCAATTGAAACGCCACCCTGGCCTTCTACACAACCTTGACCTTGGACGCTGTTCTCCAAGCGGTAGGAGTGAGCGACCTGGGATTACCTTTCCTCTGGGGTGGTTCAGTCACACACCTTGTGTGGAGAACAGTAAAACTTGCATAATTAGGGCACTGTGTGCCACCGCGGAGGAACGTCCATACTGTGGAAGATAAGCAGCCAGTACGATGGATAATTTTATCCTACGGGAACTAAACACACACGCACACACACACACACACACACACACAGAAATGGGACACAGAGAGATGACAGACACATAGATAAGTGGGTAAACCTTTATAAGGACACAGGGCAGACAGGTGGGACCAGGGGAACACCTGACGCCCTTGGAGGTTTGTCTCTACCAGTAGATAGTCTTTCTCTCTCTCTTTTTGTTAAGAAGCACAGGTTACTTTTGACATTTTTTAAAAATGGAGATAAGGAAATTATGGTACCTCCTCTAGAATGAAAGCAGCAGGAGGCCCATCGTAGATAATTAATCAGTATTTCTTAAACAAATGAGTGAAGAAAACCGTATTTTCTACCAGCAGAAGAGTAGTCCCATTGGAATGCCTCTCCTGTCTCCTGCAGCACTGATAAATTCAAGTGTCCTATCTCTTGTAAGTGACATTTACCAAATAGATTTCCCTAAGAATTCATTCATTTCAGCTAGATTTCAAGATGTAGTATCACGTGGCTGTGAATGGTATCATTGAACTTGTGGCGTCCATATGCTTTGCTTGCTTAACGTAGATTTTCCTTTAAAAATCCCCTTCTGAGTACCTTACAGATGGTAACTGACTGTGAAGAAGGGGATCCGAGGCCCAGAAGGTTAGGTGACCGTCTTGGGGTCCGGGCGGGCAGTCAAGCTCCGTGCCCTCCCCGCTGTGGGCACCTCCCCGCCAAGCTCTCCTTCTCGGGCCCACCATTTGCCCGTTCTCTCTTCTTCCATAGCCTTGCCCAAGATCTGTCAATGTTGACATTTCATTCCAAAGAATCAGGTTTTGAGTTATTTTATTCACGCTATTTTTTCAGGTTTTGTTCATTAATTTCTACTGTCTATTTATTACTTTTGTACTCATGCTTCTGTTACGGGTCATGACGCCTGGTTGTTGTCTGTTCTCATGGTGGCTGTCTGGGTTCTGAGTGGAGTGGATAGTTTATTTCCGTTCTTTCCTATTTGAAGATAAAAATCTTTAATACTTATAGTCTCAGGGCACCTGGGTGGCTCAGTCAGTTGAGCGTCCGACTTCGGCTCAGGTCACGATCTCATGGTTCGTGGGTTCGAGCCCTCCATCGGGCTCTGTACTGACAGCTCGGAGCCTGGAGCCTTCTTCGGATTCTGTGTCTCCTTCTCTCTCTTCCCCTCCCCTGTTCACAGTCTGCCTCTCTCTCTCTCTCTCTCCTTCAAAATAAATAAACATTAAAAAAAAAAAAAAAAAAGAGTTACAGTCTCTCCTAGCCCAGTCCTGATTCTGGTGTCCCAAATATTACGGTACGTGACACGTTCACCATTACCATTTTCTAAACGATCTATCTGGTTTTAATTTTCTTTGCCACTGAAGAGCTACGTAGGGAGTATTGCTAATTTCCGCATTGTTTTTACGCTGAACTTTTGTTATTACTTTAATTCTATTTGTCATTGTCAGAAAACGTATACGGCCTGTGAAAGTTATTGGCCTCTTTTATGAGACACAGACTATGGTCAGTGTACCTGTACCATGGACATTTGAAGAGAACATAATTTGACACAAATATTGAGTAAATAAAATGTATTAATTACATTATTTAATTTTTCTCCTTAACATTTTTCTACTTAACATATTATTAATGTACCATGAGAGGGTGCTTTGCCAAGTTCTTGTTGTATTTCTCGCAGCTTCTATCTGATGTATTTTGAGGCTATATTATTTGGCTCACAAGTATTCCTGGCCATTATATTCTTGTAATGAATTATACTTTCCTAAATCAATTTTTACTATTTTAACATTTATTTGTTTATTTTGAGAGAGAGCGAGAGGGAGAGAGAAAATCCCAAGCAGGCTCTTCAGTGGCAGGATAGAGCCTGACATGGGGCTTGAACTCACAAACTGGGAGATCAGGACCTGAGCCAGACGCTCAGACGCTTAACCAACTGAGCCACCCAGGCGCCCCCAAAACCAAATTTTAAAGTAGCCCACTTTATCCCCTACTGTTTATTTTTCCTTTTCATCTGATAATGATATTGTTATTTGGGGTTCTTTTCACTTTTTATTTGTCTTACATTTCTTTGTTCGGCCGTTTATTTGCATTCTTTCTCTGTCACTTTGTTTTAGAACATGCGTGTGTGTAAAATTTAATATGAGAATCTTATCTTTTTTTGATAGGTGTTCAATCCCTTTTGTGCCCTTCGTACGTGTGTGGTGAGTGATAATAGTTGGGAATCGTTCTGTTCTCTTGTTTTCTCCCTTTGGTATTCTCCCTTGGTAGGAGCACAGATACGTGGCATTTTTAAAACTCACCCTGTTCTAGCTTAAAGCTCTACCGCCATTCACTTACACGCCTGTCTGACAAATACGTGCTCATCCCTGTTGTGTGTGCGAATTGGCCTGGCTGAGGATCGGGGTGAGGGGGGCGGGGCCTCTTGTCACTCACCCCTACCTTCTCTGCCCCACTGTCTGCAGGCACCAGACCCACCACCCTCCTTCTCTGTGTCGCCAACACCTTGCACAAAACTCCAGGGTCAAATGCACTTTTACCTAGTTTGGAATCTGTCGGAAGACGAGAAGCCATGCTTGGGAAAGGTTTTTCTCTCCGTGAAGTTGGGCCTTCAGGCTCCGTGTGTTTCCGTGTGCCCCCATATCCTAGTTGGTGGGCCTGGAGGGGCTCACCCTCACGTGTGTGAATAAACGTGTTCTCGGCATTATTGCCGACACCCTCCTCCATCCAGGGCAGGTGACTAACCCCCCCCCCCACCAACCCCTGCCGCCCAGGCTGGGGAGAAAGGGGGCCATAGGCCAGGAAGCACCAAGCATAAGGTCACATCAGTGTATCTCAAACATACATGCCCTCTTTTGTAACCGTTGAAGAAGTTCATGGCACTGTGACCTTGTAAAACGGGGGGGGGGGCTGCCTAATCTGGGAGGGAGTGGGAAACAGGTGAGTTCTGAAGGACCCACGGTCGGCTGGCCAAAGAGGAAATGAAGAGTTTCCAGCAGGGGGACTGGCATGTGCAGACAAAGGGGGGGCGGCCAGAGCATGGTGGGCTCAGGCAGGTGAAGGAAGTCTGTGCGGCCAGAGAACAGAGAAGGAGATGACAGGTGAGGGGCACAGGCACCCCAGGCTGCTCCACAGCTCCAGCAGCACCAGGACCGAAGGTGCACGCTTTGCGGGAGCACGGAGAGGACAGAGATGGGAGGAGTGCGGGCAGTGGGCAAGACCTGACTACACAGCCCCAGTACGGAGCACACAGAATCATCCCATCTCTGGAAGGGTCTGTGCTCTGACCCTGGTAGGCTCACTGATCATCTGAAGAATGAAGAGGGCAAGAAAGGAGAGCCTGGGTCACTGGGGTCCTCGTAAATGCTCCCCGCCCTGCCCCCCGGGTCTTCCACACGGCACCACCCCAGCCGGGGAACAGAACGCTCGCAGACATGCTCAGACCAAAGCGAGCAAGGTGACAGCATCATCCATAACCACTTCTTCTCCGTGGACCTTCCGTGGTTCTCCCCCAGCTCCCCTGTGTCTGAAATGCAGCAGAGAAAATGTGCTCAAACACAGTGCAAAACTCTTGGGAGAACATAGCAGAATACAGAATTCCCAGTTCCACACTTCCCTGGCCTTCTGTCTGCAGACAGTCCCTCAAGGTAGGAAGGGAAAGGAAGGGAAGGCATTCCGGTGACCACAGCCCCAGGGGCTTCAAGGACCCCGGCCCGCCTTCTCCAGTGGAGAAATTATGGGCAGGGAAGGAAAGTAAGCTAATCTTATCTCACTTATCCTCACCCTAGAACCCTGAGAGGCACGACTCATGGCGTGTAATGTATTTTCCCACATCTGTGCATTTCTGGTCATCAGAGAAGTTTAACATGGCAAAGCCTTCCCGTGGACTGACCCCCACACGTGTGGTGGGGCAGGTCCATGGCCTCAGTCCCGGGGATCGGATCCCGCCAATTCCCCGCAGGGCCTGCACCCCTGCAAATCTCACCTTGGCTTGTGCACCGGGGTCCCCTTAGAGAAAAAGTCAGTAATGATACGAGTTCAAGGCCCTTTTCCGAAGTTTAATTAAAATGCACCAGCAGAAGACATCATGATAAAAAAAAAATAAGTAGAACTCAAATTCCACCATTGCCTCTGTTTTAAACAAAATAACAACACACAGTATTCGCATATAAATTTTTAGTTCAAAACATCTGATCCCAAGGAAGTCGTTCACAGTAAGTGATTTTTTAGCAAATCAGGACAGTCATCAATAGGATATTAGTTCTGGAGCGAAGCTTTCCACAAGGTGCCCCTATGTCGTTGATGATGTTTTAATCACCGAGGCCTGGACTAGAATGAACACGAAATCAAGGAGTGTACTGAACCCTGAATGCTGTTAAACAAGCAGAAGGCATTTCAGGGCTCAGAAAACACGTAAGAACTAAGAATGTGTTTTTAATGCCCATGAAAACCACAATAGAGAAGGTGGGTCTGAAGGATGATCCTTTAAAGCAGAGGGAGATGCTCTTGAACCGAAACCCAAGACACCCCCCCCCCCCCCCAGGTCTCCACTGTGCTGTCGCAGAATCCGCTCCCCGGGGAAGGGACTTTGTTTTCCTCCAGCTTGCTGACATCATATGATGCAACATGGCGCAGAGCGATAGGCATCTGGTCACAGGAGAAGGTCAGCCAGGAGGGAGCAGTTCTGCAGCTGGTGATGGAAGTCTCCAGAGACCCCCGGGCAGGGGGAGCAGAGCCGTCACAGAGAGGCAGGGTCCTTGGGGGAGAGTGGGAAACACGCTGTTTCCGAGCCATTGAAGAAAAGAGTGGAAATAATTGCAAGCAAAACATCAGGACACACATCCCTGGGTGAAAAGGCAGTGCTCATCTCAGACCGGCTGTGAGCAGTCCACCTGTGGCAGGCGGAAGCTTCCAGGGTATTCATGGAAAGAGCATCCGCTAGGAGGATCCCAGTGGTCCTTGGTGGCCCTCTCCAGGCTGGGGGTCCTGGGGGATGGGGCCGGGAGAATCTTCTGCTGCTTCCCTGCTTCCCAAGGAGCAGGGGCAGCCTGGTGAGAGTCACGCCGAGGCCAGCGGGAGTGACAGTGCGAAGAGAGTGTGTCCCTCGGTGCTGGTGCCTCCTCTGGGGGTGGGGGTGGGGATGCGGGGGACAGGGGGCGGGTACCAGCTCGCAGCCCCCGGAGAGGTCTTGGTGAGGCTGGAGGGCCCGCCCACGATGCTGCCGGGTCCAGGTCGAGGACGGGTTCTCTGGCTCACACACGTGCAGCGCCCATCACATTTTTGCTGTGGACGAAAAACAAGCAAGCACAGACCATGCAGGTGGTCCAGGCACTAACCTAGGAGCGTCCCGGGCATCGAAGCGTGTGGACCCACGCGTAACGCCCATTTCACGGATGAGGAGGCTGAGGCCGGGAGTCAGGCAGCAGGTGCAGCTGCGAGCTCCCAGGGCACAGGGCATGGCCTCGGCGTCTAGGCGCCACTCGCCATGGCTCTGGGCAGCACGCAGCCGGTCACAGCTACCAGAATCCCTCTCCTTCCTTGGCGGTCACACTCGCTTTTCCTTTCGTCTTGTTCAGATGATGTACGTTCCAGATGCGTTCAAGCTTTGAGGCTATGTGGGTACCAGTTTAGCCCGAATGAACCAGCTGTGGCTTGTTTGACGCCCTCCATACAGCACTTCGGAGACGGTGTCTGCCCGTTTGTCTCGTCACTGAACCCGAGAGAACATCCACACTGGGAAGCCTCCTCGCTCACTGTTCACGTCAAAGCCCAAACAAAACAGGATCCGTGATTTGCTCGTTAAAGCCCAAACAAGACAGGATCCGTGATGTGCTCTGAATGCCTTTCAGGGGCTCTGAACCCAAAGGTTACCATCATTTGGGTTTTTTTTTTTCTTTTTTCAAGATTTGATTTCAGTTGAAGCAGACTTAGTAAAAAATAGTAATACTCTTTTTAAAATTTTTCGGGGAAATTTTTCTCCCCGAAGACCGCAAAAACATCGTGAAACAAATTTGGCGTGCTTACCAAGGACATCCAGGTGTTCCCAGAGAGCTAACCATTCGCAATTGTGTGTAATTAGAATGTGCCACGGGGGCGCCTGGGTGGCTCAGTCGGTTAAGCGTCCAACTTCGGCTCAGGTCACGATCTCGCGGTATGTGAGTTCGAGCCCCGCGTCGGGCTCTGTGCTGACAGCTCAGAGCCTGGAGCTTGTTTCAGATTCTGTGTCTCCGTCTCTCTCTGACCCTCCCCCATTCATGCTCTGTCTCTCTCTGTCTCAAAAATAAATAAATGTTAAAAAAATTTTTTTTAGAATGTGCCACGGAAAGCCTTTATCATGACTGATACAATCATCAGCAAAGGATTCAGTTATGTTTGAAAATTATTCTCCCCTAAGGAAAACCTAAAAATGTAGCTTTTGTAATTTGAAAATGGACTCCGGTTGATTGAAGTCCTTCCATGTGAGTGACACCCTGGGTGCCGGAGAGAGGACAGCTCTGTGGTTCTCTTCTGCACACACCCAAGGTGAAACAACCCGATGAGGCTGGGCAGAGGCGTCCAATCCTCACCGCCACTCATTCACCGAACTTGTACCCCCAGCCAAGTGTCGCGCTTGTTAGGCGTTTGGGATTCAAAGATGAAAGGGAAGGGGCGCCTGGGGGGGCTCCGTCGCTTAAGCGTCCGACTTCGGCTCAGGTCATGATCTCATGGTCCATGGGGTCGAGCCCCGCATTGGGCTCTGTGCTGATGGCTCCGAGCCTGGGGCCTGCTTCCGATTCTGTGTCTCCCTCGCTCTCTGCCCCTCCCCCACTCATGCTCTGTCTCTCTCTGTCTCTCAAAAATGAATAAACATTAAAAAAAAAAAAGATGAAAGGGAGAACTTCCTGTCTGCAAGCTTCCTGGTGGGAAGGGGAAGTGAGGAGGAGGAGGGCAGTGGTGGCCGGGGGAACCCATAGCTGCTCAGGGAGTCTTCGGGGAGACCTGGTTCCGTACTAAATCAGAAGGGACACTGTGATTGCTGGGGACGCACAGGACAGACGGGAGTGGCGAGGAGGACCCACAGACAAGGTAAGAAGCATGTTGGCTGTGAGAGAACAGGTGGGAATTGGATGCTCAGAGGGAAGCAGAGGGGACACCTTGGTGATCCAATGGCCAGGTGACAATAATGACAGAGATGGTTGTAACTGGAGAGAACGATTTTAGTTGGGAAGAAGTAGGAATGTAACTTGGAATGGCAGGTTTGGGTCAGAATGTGGTGATTCTCAAGTGTTAGACTCAGTGGTGTATCCTGTAAATAAGGAGGGATAGTGAATGCCTGGGGGAAAAAATATCAACATAAAACAAATAATTAAAAGCATACTGTGAGAACTGGAAAGGTCCCCAGAGAATATCCAGCCAGACTCCAGCCCCTTCAAGGCCAGAACGGTGATTTATGTCACCCCCATGTCCCCAGTGTCTGGTAGAAGGTAATTGCTCAGTCCAGGTTTAGTTTAAAAATGAAAGGAATAGGCGAGTATGGCCCAGAGTAACGGGTTGAGTGGCTTGTCTAAGGTCACCCTGCAGCGACCAGACCCTGGGTTCTCTGATTGTCCCTGACCAGAACCCATTCTCGCCTCATTCATTGTTCAACCTAACCCAGATGTTTTACTCAAAGATCGCTATCGGGATACGTGAACTCCCAGAAAGCAGACTCGGTTTCTGTTTACACATGCACGTCTTGCAAATACATGCATTAAGTCCTTAAAGTTTAAAAATAAAATGTAGCCTAACGCTTTCTGAAGCCATGCTTTTGAGACTCATGTTACAAAGGTCTACAGGCTGGGGCGCCTGAGTGGCTCAGTCAGTTAGGCATCCGACTCTTGGTTTCGGCTCAGGTCCTGATCTCATGGTTTCGTGGGTTCGAGCCCCATGTCAGGCTCTCCGCTGGCAGTGAGGAGCCTGCTTGGGATTCTCTCTCCCTCTCTCTGCCCCTCCCCCACTCACCCTGTCTCTCTCTCTCTCTGTCTCTCAGATAAATAAACTTAAAAAAAAAAAAAAGGTCTACAAACTACATTATTACCTATACAAATAAAGAGAGTATAAAGCACTAATCCTAAAAATACCCTTCCCCCTGACCCCCACCCCCACTAATTGCTCTCCAAGACAATTAATTCATTTAATTCTCCACGTTTCCAGGCACTTTGTCGGCTCTAGCCCTGGGCCGAGGGATATATATGAAGCAAGATAGGTCAGGACTGTGTCATCACTGAAAGGTGATGATGGGGCGCCTGGGTGGCTCAGTCGGTTGAGCGGCCGACTTCGGCTCAGGTCATGATCTCGCGGTCCATGAGTTCGAGCCCCGCGTCGGGCTCTGTGCTGATGGCTCGGAGCCTGGAGCCTGTTTCAGATTCTGTGTCTCCCTCTCTCTGACCCTCCCCCGTTCATGCTCTGTCTCTCTCTGTCTCAAAAATAAATAAACATTAAAAAAAATTTTTTTTTAAAAAAGAAAGAAAGTAGGTGATGAGTCCGTGACTATTCCTTATACCGTGCTCTCTACCTTGGTAAATTCTTAAATATTTCCAACTAAAAACTATTTCTTAAGTGACAGTGGAAAGATAATATCCCTCCACCAATGAAGGTGTCCTTCAAGGTCAGCTTACGGAGTAACATTCAGAAGAAAACAATGGGAAGTGAAATCCGGGTGAAAAGGCCACCTTTAGAATTGATTGCTAGCAGATGGCGGCAGGTGTCCAGGAGCAGGAACCACCCGAGGTATTTTGCCAACTGATGACCTTACCCAGGAGCAGGAAGAGACAGCAATACGTTCTACCCTGTGGCACAACTGTCTGCTACACAGATAGCTGTCTTGTTGCAGGGAGAAAGCCATTTTTTTAACCCAAACCCTAAAACAATACCGTGATTCAGAAAAGATGAAAGGAACATCCAGAGGCCATCTGCAAACTAAACTCGTAGGAAGCAGGCACTAAATTTTACAAATCACGAGTACTGATTTTGCTTTTGCTCAGATACACCCATGGACACAGATGACAGACACCAATTAGCAGGAGCAGGCTGGGAACGCAGTGCCCTGTGAACGCCCTCGTTCCGTCCGGTGCTTTCCGTAAAGCTGACCCTCTGTGTCTGCACATCTACAGTACACACGTGCATGTGAATATTAAATACAGGAGACAAGACCACATGACGAGGCAAATTCTCACGCTGCTGGCTGTAGTCCTCGGCCAATCCAAATCAAAAGGAGACAGTCGTAACTCTCAGGTCTTCCGGAAACTTAGAACTGAGCCTAGCTCCCTAAGTCAGAAGCAAGGTCGTGTGTCTTCGTTTTATCACTCGCTATTTTTGATAGATGATATGTAACGTTGTATATGCACTTTCCCAGTTGTATATCCCGTGTCTCGTGTCAGCGTCCCATGGAAGGAACTCCAGAAATGTTTGCTCTTGAGCACAGAAATCAGTTCCTGCAGCTCTCATTAGAGGAGAATAAGTTGGAAATACGGGCCCATCCTACATACATATCAACACGCGTTGTGACATATCATATACGTATTGTTCATACAGACAAGGGCAGAAAATGACCATAACGAGTAGCCCCCTGGCACACACGTGTTGGCGTGCTCAGATATCAGGAGGGAGGGAACCAGATTCGTAATTGCATTTTAAATTCAAAGCCCAAAATACATCAGTATGTCTATGAAAGCGTGAGCTGCAGCGGGTTCGGGGTCCCGGAAATACGAATTATTTCGTTCACACGCTGTTAAGATGTCGTTCAGAACTGAACAGGTTTACTGTTTCTGTTCTGGATGAGATCAGCCCCACTCAGCTACCGTCTGTAGCTAAGACACAGGCGAGAAGAGGAGATGTGCGGCTGAAACGATTATAACGTGATGCTTGAAAGGGAGGAAACACCACTTCGGAGTTATTGGCTCTCTGGATTTGGAGGGAATTATGCGCAGGGGCTCTGGCTAAAGATGGCGCTGAATGGCCTGGAACTCTACCTGCAAGCAAGTTAGAAAATAACAACTGGTCCTGCCTTCTCCTGCTCCTTTAACTGAGGCATTTTCTATCTTGTAGGCCGCTTTTGAAAGGCAATACTCCTGGGAGTGGTCACAGCTTAAGTTATCAGCTAACACTTGCCGAGGGAGCAGCAGACAGCCCGGGAGAGGGAGAAGGGGTCGGCAGAAGTGCCCGGGCCTGGGGGAGAAAGGTTAACCAGGCCACCCATCTGTTGATTAGCTCACCACCAACTTATTCACCTACTCCTGACTCATTGTGACACTCCCGATCTTGGGTGCCGCCATCACTGGACCAAGAAGACAAACATTGGCTCCCCAGTTGGTCCATTAACCACTTCAATGCAATCTCCTATCCCATCTTGGCAGCAATTTGAATAAGCGTGGGGGGAGGGGAGGGAAACAAAATTAACCCTAACACTGTTGAGAATTATTGACTTTTTGCTTCAAACCCATTTAGACCATCCCTGAAGGGTGTCTGTGCCCTTGAGGTCGGATTTTGACAGAACAGGAAGCTCGTCTTAAGGTGAGGGATGCGGTCAACAGAATCTGCCCGCTGAAAACTCCTCACGCTTCCAGTGACGCAGCTGAGACCCCCCACAAAACCGCACTGATGCAGGAATAGAGAAATCAGCTTCTCTTCTGCCTCAGGAGTCTATTTTTTTCTTTTTTTATGTAGTTACAAACATATTTTTTTTTCATTATGACATGGACTTGTAAGGTCTACTCTCTTAGCAACTTTCAAACACTCAATGCAGTGACAGGAACCCCAGTCACGACATTGCATGGCACATCCTCATGTTTCCAGACTTGTTTTTTTCTTTTTAATGTTTACTTATTTATTTGGGGGGGGGGGGCAAAGAGAGAGAGAGAGGGAGGGAGGGAGGGAGAGAATCCCAAGCAGGCTCCACACTGTCCACGCAGAGCCTGACTTGGGGCTTGAACTCGCGAACCATGAGATCATGACCTGAGCTGAAATCAAGAGCCGGATGCTCAACTGACTCAGCCCCCAGGTACCCCCAGAGTTCTATTTTTTAATGTTTGTCACTGCCCCAGACGTAGTATTTATATATTACCCTCAAGTATCTACTTATACTGATCAATTTGGAACAGAAACCTGTCTCGCTGCTTTCTTGGAACAAAACCACACAGAAAAAATAATTTGTTGGGTTTTTTTCTTCTGTTTCGTTTTCTTTCATGTTTGCCTTTTTGACTTCTCAGAGGCAATTGGGTTGAACAAACCTTTCAAAATTTAATTGCCTCTTTGGGTCTGTAAGGATATTGGTAGATCCTGACGGCTTTAAGAATTTCAAAAGTAGGGGTGCCTGGGTGGCTCGGTCGGTCGAGCGTCCAACTTCAGCTCAGGTCATGATCTCACCATTGGTGGGTTCAAGCCTCACATTGGTCTCTGTGCTGTCAGCTCAGAGCCTGGAGCCCGCTTCGGATGCTGCGTCTCCTTCTCTTTCTGCCCCTCCCTGCCCCTCCCTCACTCATACACTCTCTCTCTCTCAAAAGTAAATAAACCTTCAAAAAGAAAAAAAAAAAAAAAAAGATTTTCCAAAGTAGAAGGGGCACCTGGGTAGTTCAATCGGTTAAGCATTTGACTCTTGATTTCAGCTCAGGTCATGATCTCATGGTTTGTGAGTTTGAGCTCCACATCAGGCTCTGCACTGATCGCACGGAGCCTGCTTGGGATTCTCTCTCCCTCTCTCTCTCTGCCCCTCCCCTGCTCTCTTTCTCTCTCTCTCAAAATAAATAAACATTTTTCTAAAAAGAATTTGAAAAGTAGCTGAGTATGGGCTTTGTAAATACCTGTTTTTTGTTAACATTACCACTTCATCTGTGCTGATGGACAGCCCTTACGGCACAGAGAGGAGACATCAGGGTGACCTCCCAACTCCATTTCCCCACAGATTTGTGTCTTCCGCTGCCACAAAACTTTTATCTCACGAATAACAAGGAGCCAAATATAGGTGGGTTTTGCTTCGTTTTCCTTATTTTCTACTTGGGGCGACCTTATTCACGAGCAACAGGAAGGCCAAAACTACTAGTACTGTTAAAGGAATATTAGAATTACTTAAAAATAATCATGAAGAGAAAACGTGTTTACTCTTTTGAGCTTTAATTTGACAGACGTGGTGGAGCTCCCACCCTACGGCAGGCACTGGGGACAAGATGACGGCGGGCACGCACCGCCCACCGCCCTTCAAGATGGCGTCCTGTGGCGCTCGCTCACTGGCTCTGACTAGGAAGTGACTAGTGATGGTGGCATTCTGTTGAAAACACGGAACTGACGATCAGGAAACCTGGTGTAGAATCTCTGTGTTGCCGTTTACTGGTCACGTGGCCTTGGACCAATCGCAGTCTCTCTCCTTGGTTTCCCTCCCACAGAATGTGACCTTTGACCCCAGTGAAATGGTTCCTTTCTACCCAGGGTTGTCTGATTGCCCAGGAGGCTGGCATCCATTGAGGAGGAAGCAGCATTTATGGCTGGTGCTCCTCTCACTTGCCAGAGGGGTAACATCCATCACAGAAATCCCCGCCCCTCCCCGCGCTGGGCATGTTTCTCCCACAATGCTCCGTGGCTTTCCACCAGGTCCTCTCTCTGCCCAAAGGCCTCACTGTGGAATCTTAACTGCTGGGAAAGAATAATTTTTCAGATGCATAAACCAGTTGGTGAAACCAGCCATATTTTAGGGGGGCTCGACTTCTCATTATGTAAAAAATTTCAAAATATTACATCAGGCAAGGGAAATACGTATGTTCTGAGGACCAGCGCAACCCATGGTCTCACCGCTTTACCCTGCTGGTACCAGAATTTCACAAAATCAACAAGAGTCATAATTCAATTGATCCGGTTTAATGAAAGCCACCGAAAATGAGAAGTAATCTCTTGCTGTAAGATTTCACTGTAAGACTTTAGAGGAGGTTCTCTTAGCTAACTGTATAAATACTATAAATCTACTCTGATTTCCCCGAATCTCTGCATCAAATTCTGTGTGTATGAGATCAGTAAGTCTTACAGAAAGCCATAAATGTGGAACAGTAGGAAGACCCACTTACCAAGGACACAGTTCAACCCCACACGGGTGTGTTTAGAAGGTATGTTGCTAACACGTGCCGATCAAAATATAGGATGTATAATCTGTAGCGTCTGATGGTCAAAGCCTCTGTCTCCTTCTGCCCCCACAGCGATTTCTAGGCTGACCTGCCAAGAGAAAAAGATGTTTTTCAGTTGCCCCCATGAGGACTGGGGGCTGAAACCCTCCACTTGAACATGAACTCCCCGAGATCTGTCACACGCAAATTTCCCACTGCCAACCCCGGCCTGCAGGACGGGAAACCAGGCCGATGCTGAAGCAACGCTGAGTTGTGCGTTGTAAACAGTGACCTATTCATAAAGCATCTATACTACATTGTACCAGGCTAGCTTTTGTTCAGGACCAAACCCCTCTGTTTCCAGAAACAACAGCAACCACACTTGCCCTTCAGTTCCAAGGTAACGGCTTACTAATGAGATTACCTTCTTCATCCTAACAGATTTTTCTGCTATGTGGAGACCGGGAATATGAGAACCCCTACTTAATTTAATGTCCTCTGAACATTAGTGATTTGAAAAAAATCATTGTTGTTTTGACGACATTGTTGACATTTGAGACAGAGGAGCAGTTCACGGTGGGGACACCCGGGGCTCAGATCCGGCAAACAGAGAATGGCCCGCCATACTGGTGACAGGCAGCATTCTCGAATGCAAACTGTGGGCTTGGCCTGATTGCCCGCCTACTGGTTGTGTGGTCTTGGGCGAGTTTCCTACACTCTAAATCTCCACATCACCTAGGGCATTAGATCATTGGGGGGATTTCAGGAGATGCTGCATTAAAATAATCTTGCACAGGCGCGTGCCTGGGGGGCTCAGTCGGTTGAGCGTCCAACTTCGGCCTGTGAGTTCAAGCCCCACGTCGGGCTCTGTGCTGCTAGCTCAGAGCCTGGAGCCTGCTTCGGATTCTGTGCCTCCCCCTCTCTCTGCCCCTCCCCCTCTCCTGCTCTGTCTCTCTCTCTCTCTCAAAAATAAATGAACATTAAAAAATAAAAAGAATCTTGCACAGCACCTTGCACTAAAGATGTAGAGTACGTGGCATATGCATATATGTGTGTGCACACATCCGTATACATACATACATATAACGTTTTTAGTTACTGCTGTTGTTATCACCTTGCCAGGGCTTTGGTAACAAAGCCTCACAGATAAGGGGCTTACACAGCAAAAATATGTTCACTCACATTTTGAGATGCTCAGCGTCCGAAATCAAGGTGCTGGGTTGGGTTGGTTTGTGCTGAGGGCTGAGAGGGAGAATGTGTCACCGGCCTCTGTCCGTAGTGTGCATCCGGCCGTCTTCTCCCCATCTCTCCGCATCGTGTTTCCTCTGTGCAGCCTCTGCGCCCAAATTTCCCGTTTTTACAAGGACATTGGCCATACTGGATCAGAGCCCACCCTCCATCTCATTTCACCTTGATTCCCTCCACAAAGACCCTATCTCCTATGTTGGGACTTTAACATACAAATTTGGAAAGAACACAATTCAACCCATAACACTGATGCTATAAATAATAATAACAATTGTTATTATTACCATTATTATTGTGACTATTTTTGGAGCAGAGGCCATTCACTGCAAGGAAGTGCATGACGTCTTTGAGGGTAACACGTGACTTACAGGGGGGAGGGGGAATGTGAAGGAGCAAATGCATGAATGCTGGGCAGGGTATAAGTATTGCTAAGGGCTGGTACCCAGCAGGGCTGGGCTGACAGAGCTCCCAGCCCCTTGGGGTGGGGGGTGCGAGGAAGGGAGTAAATTGCAGGTGTGAACAAGAGAACCCGTCAATAGTCCCCAGGCCAGCCCCATGGGAATGCGACGACAAAGCAAGGACTTCATTCACGGAGGAATTAAGCTCAGAAGGCAAGTTACAGACACTGACTTGGGTTCCCTTCCCACCTCCCCCATGTGCCAGCTTAAAACCTCTCTGAAGCTCAAGGTTGGTCAAGGCTGAATGTTCTGGAGCCGGAATAAAGACTCAGTGGGGTAATGTACCTAAAGAACCCTGCTCAGAGCCCGCACATCGTATACATAAGGAAAGCGTTAAGGTGTTCTGCTTCTTGCAGTTGTGTGGAGTCCCAGGCACGATTCTGGACCCTTGGGGACGTCCCCTGGCATTCTAGGGACCTGCAGGAGATGGGCGCTTCTCCCTGAGAAGGCTGAAAAGCCACCTGACCATGTAGGACCCAACCTTGCTGTAGACACTCCCCTCCTCAGGACCTCCTGAGGACCCGGAGGAAACCATCGGTTTTGAATCAGGTTACATTGTCGCCACGTGCATAGTGACATGGGGGAACAGAAGCTTCTTGGGGGTGGGAGACATTCCGTGGACACCTGGTCATGCTTAGAACATTGTTTGTGTCCTATGTTGTTTGATTTTAATGCAAGAGAAGCTGCTGTATTTTGAAGGCCAAACCCATTTTCCTAAGAACCTATTATTTCATACACACCTATTAGCCAGCTATGATCGAATTACCACTCAAAAAATGAGAAATCAGAATGCCCTTTTATAACATCAATGGGACACGCACACACACACACGCACACGCACACACAATCCAATTCAACGTAGCCAATACCACGTGCTCATTGGAAATATGATTGTATGTGGCCCAAGAGCTACTTTTGCTCCCTACAAAATCAGCTTTTCCTTTTATTTTTTGAAGGAATTCTTGGAAATTCTTCTGGGCAAACAGCACACTCAGGGGAACAGATCACTTATACCGGGACTCTGACTGATTGTTACAAGAGATTCCACAGCAGGACTTTGGAAAAAGAGAAAGTAAAGAAACCCAGAAAAAAAGACAGTGAAAGTCTCCTATTGACTTGATAACACAGCCTCTCTTGTTCCTGGAACCTGATTCACAGCTGATGGTGACTTATGGGAGGGGTAGAAGGAGGAAATATTTTAAAATCGAATTCTTTAAGACACAGAAAGGAATTAAAGACAACTGAGAAACTGAACACAAATCGTGCTTTTTTCACGGCTCATTATTTTTTAATCAACAACCTAAATATTTCAAGGGCACTTGTGTGAGACCAATGTTTTGGGGGGATGAAAAACTCACGTATTTTCCAAAGAAATGAATATATCCGGGGCTCCTGGGTGGCTCAGCCGGTTAAGTGTCCAAATTTGATTTCACAATTTGTGAGTTCGGGACCCAAGTTGGGCTCTGTGTTAACCGCGAGGAGCCTGCTTAGGATTCTCTGCCTCCCTCTCTCTGCCCCTTCCCCACTTGCAATTTCTCTCTCTCTCTCTCTCAAAAAAATAAATGAATAAACATCAAAAAAAAAAAAAGGGGAATATATCCAACAGGACTTGTACAAAGTTCAGCAAAGAAAAAAAGTAAAACCAGGGAATCACTGACATAGTAATCACTAAAAGTTTATTGTGCACACAACACTCAAACCAAAACACGGGGTGAGGCTCGAGGGATTTCGTTATGAACCAGCTCATCCAGAGTGCAGGCAGTGTTTATTCTTCACAGGGACTGGTTGCAAACTTAGCATTTTCTTAAGTAAGCGGAAATCAGTTAGTGGTTAGTTCATATCAGTTTGGGGGAACAATTTAAGTTGTGCTTATAATTGCAGACCATAACCAAGACCCAAGTCAAGTTAGCCTCACTTTTCTTGTAAAATACAATAAATTAAGCTTTGCTTATAGAACTGAACTGCTTCTGTCTACTCGGAGAACTTTCAGATCTGTTCTTCATTTGCGATTGTTTTGAACAGACTGAAATAGACGTGTGTGTGCATATGCACATTCACATATATATATATACTTATATAGTAATACTCATATATAACAATATAATAATTACGTATATAATATCATGTATGACATGTACCTTGTATCACACATATACACTAAATACATGTAATATATACACAAATAATAAGTATTTATAGCAAATCTATTTTCTAATGCTGTGATACCACCCTCACCTGGCCATCATCTAATGGGGATGTATTATCCTGGTGCTTATCGCCAGGGCCCAAAGACTATGCTTATATTTACATGAAAGTTCAGCTTTACACTTAGAATTCATAGCTGGTCTCCCGTGTACAACTGAAATTGAGTATGTTACTAGAACTTCATTAAAAAAAAACAGTAAAAGAGAGAGACTAGCTTTCCAACAGGAAGAAAGTTAGTAGGTTGCATGATATTTACGAGAAATGTTGTTGGACTTCAAAGCGAGAATTTGCTTTTAGGGTGAACAGTGAGTCAGCAGTACCTTTGTTAACAAAGGGTCATCAGCTCCTCGGCCATACTCATTTAAGGGACAGTCAACGGGATCTCACCAGAAAACACCCCCGTCCCCGTTGCAACACACTTCGGCCATGTTTCACGGATCCTGTGCTGGAGAGCTCAGAACCTGATAAGACCCAGAAGGGCTCCAGCCAGTCAGACTCACAACACACACAGACCTCAGAGATCAGCCCTAGCATCTGAAACACACAGTAACCCAGAACAGGGTTCACGTTCTCTGACAACTGGCCCGCAGGCATGACTCCGACAGCCTGCTCACCCTTGGCTAGTTGGATCAAGGATCAAATTTTACTACCTGTTGGAGATAGCCTGTGATCTTGTTCCAAATACCTGAATAAACTTTTAAAGCCGGAGTGCAATCACCTGGACACATTTCCACAACCATCCATCCGTCGTTCACTATTGACTCAGCATGGCGCTGGGGGCTATGGGGGAAGGACACAGCCAGAAAGCCCCCCCCACCCGCCCCGCTCCCTTCAGCCCAGATGGGGCGATGGGGACAACACACAAAACAGAACACAGCTCATCAAAATTGTTCCGGTTCGGGCGCCTGGGGGGCTCAGTCAGGTGGGCGTCCGACTTCGGCTCAGGTCATGAACTCGCAGCTGGTGAGTTCAAGCCCCATGTCAGGCTCTGTGCTGACAGCTCAGAGCCTGGAGCCTGCTTCGGATTCTGTGTCTCCTTCGCTCTCTGCCCCTCTCCTGCTCACACTCTGTTTCTCTCTCTCTCTCCTTCAAAAATGGGTAAACATTATAAAAATTTATTTATATTGTTCTGGTTTTTGTTATTTCATTTTTTCAAATATGAACCCTGTCTTTGTCCGTCAAGTTATCAGCTAAAGAGAAAGAGCTACACTGAGCAGCATCATGTTGCACTGACCGCACGTCCTGGTGGGTTTCAGGAATACAGAGGAGAGGAGGGTAGGGATGGCCGGGGAGGGATGGGGGCCACCCTGAAGAGGAGGGCTCTCAGCAGGGTTTCCTCTGAGGGGGAAATTGGGCTGACTTTCAGGGCGTCCCCAAATCTATACATCCGTCTTTCCTGTTTTCTCATTATCACTTGTCAGCACCATGGACTCTTAAAATTCTGTGCGAATAAAAAACATTAAAAGCAGTTCAGTAATTAAAGGTAACTCTTTCAGTGGGAGAGATTTTTGTTTTCATAATCTCCTCTTTGTGTGGAACTAGTTCTTGGTTCCATCCGCCACCGATAGCCTTTGCTCTGTTTACTTTAAAGAATAAGCCACTGTTTGATTTGGTTTCTCGTTTTCAGTCTGTAAACCCTGGGCTCTTGATCCTCTGTTCCAGGAAGGAAAAATAAAAGAACAAGCCTCTTTAAATATCAGAGCAATGGTTACTTACAGATCCACACAGCCTCAACATGTTATAGAACAGTCACTTTGGAAAACGTGTAAGAATTTCCCAGCTGGCAGTCTTGATTTGGCAAATGTACCTCAATAGAACCAATCACTTTTTATTTGGCTGTTGATTCGTTTGGTTTATTTCTGGCTGCACTTGTGCCAGAGTGTGTGTTTATTTCAAAAGGCCGTTCACCTATGCCACGGTTCAAAGGGACCATTTTGTTCACTTAAGGCATCACTGTGATGATCCATGAAGATGTGGCTAAGGAAGGTGAGTCAGAACCGTGGGTCCAACTGGTAGCAAAATACACTGCAAAAAACAAAGAGAGAGAGAGAGAGAGATCAAAGCATGATTAAGAGTGATTGAATGTTTAAATTTATTTAATTTTATTGATTAAGAAACAATGAAGAAGCCAAAACAGAACGTCTAAAAGCAAAAGCGAAACACCAAAAAACTCTACAGCGAACTACGTTCTTAAGAGCGTTATCATCCTCTAAATCTCTGCAGCTTTCATTACTTCCTTTGTTTATTTTCTTCATCGGTTGGCATTGACAGCTTAAAGCAGTCCCCTGCTTGATTTAACTAATCCAGAGCCAATGAAAAGTGCAGACTTAGAGAAATTTCGTGTTATCCATAGATCATGATGGAGTCTCCATTCGCACTTGGGATTTACTTGATTGGATGAGCCTGTTTCCCCTTTCCTCTGGGTCAGCCCACTTCCCGTGAAAAAAACTAGAGTGGCCCCGGAGTCTGTTTTTCATCCAGGAAAAAAAAAAAAAAGAGCCATTCTTGGAGCACCAATGAGGAAACACGTTTTCAAGAAAGAGCATGTTTCTTGGGTATGATTGTGTCGATGGGCCAACAACATGGCTGTCTTCAGAGGAAAAGGGGCTGCTGCTAATTGGTTTCACCGCATCAAAATATTTGATTTACAGGAGATTTTTGTGATTACACTGCTGTGTGTTTTACAGATGTTTGGCCTGTAAAAATGCTGACGCTTACACTTTATATGCTACCTTCTACCTGCGTTTACGGAGGCCTCAAGATGGAAAGCAGAAGAGCCCCTTGGGAACCCAGGAGCATTTGAGTGAACTCTACCTGTTATCGTCATAATAAGACTTTCAAGTCGGAGTTCTTTCTGAGTCTGATTTTCCCCATATGCGGACACAGGGGGCAATACACCCAACACCAGAGCTCTCGTGACTGCTGAGCTCACGGACGGAGGACGGAAGGGCTGCCTGGCTGGAGGGAGACACTGAGCTGAGCCCGGTCAGCCCCTCACCCGTGGGAACCCCCCACACTGCTCCAGGGCTGAGCACGCAGTGACAGGTGTATGTCTAGGCCCGTGTGCAGGTGTGTCTGAGGCTGGGAGTAAAGGTCGGCGTCTTGATCCCCGTATTTACTCCACCGCCTGACACTGCCTCTCATTAGGTTCCCCCCGAAAATGAGGAGTGGAGAACCCTGCTCTCCTCTCCAGCCACTGAGGCAGGGTCAGGGGTGTGGATGCCAGCGCGGTGGGCGTGCCCCACTCCAGCCTTTCCTGTTGTTCCCCTGCTCCGATGAACGTGGGTCCTGCCCACAGATGTGGCACCAACTCCCGGGGCACGTACCAGATGGAACCTCAAATACAAACCAAAATACACTGCGCTGATCTGCGGAACCCCAAGCAGACCCAAATTCAGAGCTTTTATTTTTGAAACTATTAACAGAACCACGGTTTCAGAAACACCAGGAGAATCGTCCCAATGAGACGTTACTATAGGAAAGAGGTCTAAAGTCTTTTTCAGTGAGAAAATGCTGTTTCTTACTCTACTTGCTAAAATTGCTGAGTTTGTTATTAAAACAGTCACCTGACCCTACAACGGGCCATGTTTTATTTACCCGAAGATCTCTCAGTCAGATGGAGATATAATCAATGTTATCAATTTAGGTATTTCTGTGGCCTCTATTCGGGTGACGTGTTAAATCTATGTCTCTGGGAGAGAAGTACATTGATTTTTTTTTTTACAGCAGGACTTTTTTTTCAGCTCCGAGAACAGCTGAGAACTGCAAAACCGTGCAGATGGCCACATGGAAGAATCTGCTTGGATGATAAGATAGTTTAAAAGAGAGATCACCTTACTGCACATCACATCCTGAACAACTGTCAAACTAGGTCAGGAACCGTGTTTGATTGGACCGTGCCAAAATATTTAACGAATTGAATTTCCAGAGTTTACGACAACTACGGCCACAACAGCCCGGACCTCACACCCGATGTCTCTTTCATCCCTTTTTTTATAAAGCCTGGCCTGGGACCGTGACAAGCAGCCTGGGCAGTATGCCTGTGGACCTGGCCAGCTGCTACAAGGACCCCACGATGGTCTTTCTCATGACGACGTGGCTGACCTGAGGACGACTGACGAAAACATAATCGTGATAAAATACGGAGCGCCTGACGATAGGGTGCAGGCACTCAGCCAACCCCTGAGCCTCAGTATGCTTAAGTAGGTTTGTAAATGCGCAAAAACGTGAAGTCAGGTGTTTATCAGAGAAAAGAGTCTCTTTGTAGGAAAGAAAGAACATCCTCTTGATCTGAGAAAAACAGCACTCCAGAAGGAAACGTCCGCTCTTGGCGGCGATGGCTGGCCTCTGCCTTGAACAGCAAACTTGCAGATTAATGAAGATAGTAAAATATAGCACCTTCCTTCTGCCTCCATGTGTAATATTTTATTCATAAAAGAGCCGGGTGAGCCTTGATTTATATGGACTTTCATTAATAGGCAAGATTCAATCACAAGGCTTCCACTAGTCCGTCCAGGCTTCCTTAAATTCAACACCCCGTCAAATGGCAGTGGGCTCTCTCCCCTCCTCGGGGATACTTCCCAAAAAGCAAAAGGGAAAGGGAAAAGAAGGAAGGAAGGAAGGAAGGAAGGAAGGAAGGAAGGAAGGAAGGTGGCCTAAGGAGACGGTCTGCGGTGGCGGTGTAAGGCGGGCCTTGTTCTCCCCCGCGGGTGTCCAGCGAAGCGTCAGCCGATGGGCCGTCACTCACCTGAACCCGTCAGGTCCAGACGGGGCCTCGGCCTCCGTGGGACACGCAGGCACTGGTTGCAGAAGAGCTAGCGTTCGGAGTCTTCCCAGGCGGGTAATGTGCTGCCTCCGCGGTGGGCTCAGAAACCCAAAACTTTGTGATTTACTTTCTCCTTACATTGCGAAGGTTTTCCAATTAGTCCCCCAATTTTAAGAAGCTCAGATTGGCCCCGGATAGAAATCCGATTGCATACGGACTGTCGTTTTTCTTCTCGAGTGTTTGATTTTATCAGGATCGGATCACACATTCATTCATTCCCTTGGTTCGGAGTCATACACGGAGCCATAACAGAATTTCGGGGAAGGCATGAAACCACGGAGGGCCCCCCGCATTGTGACTTGCTTTTTTTTTTTTAACTTTTCTAAGGCATCAACCTGGAACTCAAGCACATAAATACGTCTTCCAGGAGAAGAAGTGGTGTTCTGAGTTTCCTGACGGATTCCGATTAGCAATGGCGGGTCTCCCGGCTTTGAAGGCCACTATTAAATCTTCAGGCTCTTCTAAGTCACGTGCTTACCAATGAAATCTGGCGGGACCCCCCATCCAGGCAAGCGTACCTCCAGTCTGATGAGAGCAGAGGGGGGTGAAGCAGGGCCCCCACCCAGCTGCCCACCGTCACTCCCAAAGAAAACAGACGGGTGGGCCTTCCCCTGTGCAACTTCTAAAATTACTTTGGTGCTTAGCATCAGAGGTGGGCCAACACGGGGATCACCTGAGGTTGCCTCTGCGCTAACAAAGGCATCTCTTGAGCGTGGTGAATCGGGCGATGGCCCTGGGCCCAGAGCAGGGATCTGAGGAAATCACCCATGGCAACAACCAGGCAGTGAGTCCCCAGCGCCTGCCAGAAAGCTCTGTGAATATTGGAGGGAGAGGGAATTTACATGTTACCCAATTCAGAACAACAACATCAACAACGTCATGTTCCAAGGTCTTCACGAGAGAGAGACAGAGACAGAGACAGAGAGAGAGAGAGAGATCCAGCCCGGGGCTGGAGCTAGCTGACACCCCAGCTCTGGGGGCACGAGGTGGGCATTCACGGACCCAGCCCGGTGCCTCCCAGAGGGAGCCCCTGGGTCTCCAGCTCCAAACTGCACCTTGCGAGGTGGGCTTCACCGAGGAGGCGGCATCCCCACCAAGCCTTAGCTTCTTCATCTGAATCTGAGCACCTACTTCATAGGCTTTGCCCGGGTTCAGTGCCGGCACATAGTAAGTGCTCAGTAAACAGCAGGTATGGCCGTCACCCTCCTCCAGGCTGCTGCCTGCGACAGATGGGAGTTCATAACTGAGAAGCAAAGGGTATGGAGGTAGGGGACACATCCCTGCGCCCCACAGCTGGGTGCCCTAATGACCAGAGTCTAAGCCCCACGGGGGAGCTCTCTGTGTTGGAGCTCAGTGGAGAGGTCTGGAAGAAAGATTTCTAGAGCTGTAGTGATCAGCTGACACAGGAGGGAAGGTTTCCCCTCGCAGCACCCCAGGACGCGCATGAACACCCGAAGGCACGCAGAGACTTCAGCAAGGAAAAGCTGGTGAGAGCCGCACAAAAATGGACCTTAGCAGCAGGCGGCAGCCCCTTTGTGACCCCAGCATCTCTGGCCAAAGGGACGCAGATACCTGACAGGTGTTAACCAAAGGAGTGTTTCTCAAACCCTGAATCCTTTTCCAGTGGAGAACCCCAGCCCTCACATGCATGGTCGCAGAGGGCATGGTCAGCGCTCGGGGAGTGACAGATGGGTGAAGACCAATGACAGGGGGGTTTCCTCAGTCACCCTCCCCCCCTCCCACCCCACCCCACCGTCTGTTACCAGGCATCTAATGGACCTCCTTTCCTGGGAGAGGTGGGAGTCCGGGACAGAGCCATTTTCCGTTAACATCTAACTTCCTTTATTCCATATATTTTATGTGGCAGGCAGCACGCTGGCTGCTTTAAGCATGTGATTTTTTTTTTTTAAATTTTTTTCATGTTCATTTATTTTTGAGACAGAGAGAGACAGAGCGTGCACAAGGAAGGGTCAGAGAGAGGGAGACACAGATTCCGAAGCAGGCTCCAGGCTCCGAGCCATCGGCCCAGAGCCCGACGTGGGGCTCGAACTCACGGACCATGAGATCATGACCTGAGCAGAAGTTGCTTAACCGACTGAGCCCCCCCCGGCGCCCCAAGCACGTGATATTTCTATTCCCCACAAAAGATCCTGAAATGTGGGTGTTATCGAACCAGTCGCCTGGAGAAGGGAAAGGCAGTTCCGAGAGACGAGTACCTTGCCCAGCTCAGTATGCATTGGTGCTTACCACGTTTTGTTTGCCCTACACTCTCTCCCGTAAACAGGCTTCCAAATGCGGGTGCACTTGAGAGCTGCCAGGAAGGAAGTTGTCGCCTCAGCATAGACTTGGGGCCAAGCTGCAGAGTCAGGTTACCCCCCAGGGTGCCCAAGCGACTGCTCCCAGAATGAGCGTGTGATCCACGCACGGCCAGTGTCATTCTGGGAAATTTCATATGGATGCCGGGGAAATCTCTTCCTGAAATTGTGAACTCTGAAGGAGACATAGGGCCGGGACGGCCTGGAACTTACTGGGTCAGGACATCAGCACTGAGGAGCCCCACGTGGAGAGGGGAAGAGGGCAGAGCGGTTCCCGGGATTATCATGGGACGGGGCGTCCGGCAGGGCCTGGATGGTGAGGTGGGGGTCCCGGGAGCAGGTAACGCAGCACACCAGGGACCTCGTTGGGAGTGCAAATTCCTGGCCACCCCAGGTTCACTGAATGAGAAAGTCTGTGGATGGAACTCAGCCATGTCTCTTCCTGAGCCTTCCAGGGGAGTTCGACTCACAGTGTTTGAAAGACGGCCACTCTAGACCTATCCATGGAGCTTTTGTCTCGTGAGCCAACGAACTCCTCATTTTTTATTTTTTGGCTTAGACTCTGATTATAATAAGAAAAACAAGGGGCGCTGAGGTGGCTCAGTTGATTGAGTGTCTGACTCTTGATTTCAGCTCAGGTCATGATCCCAGGGTCCCGGGATAGAGCCCTGCGTCGAGCCTCGTGCTGAGTGTGGAGACTGCTTGAGATTCTCTCACTCTCTCCTTCTGCCCCTCCCCCTACTAGCGCTCTCTCTTTCTCTGGAATTAAAAAAAGAAAAAGAAAAAGAAAAGAAAAACAGGGGCACCCGGGTGGCTCAGTCTGCTGAGCGTCAGACTTTGGCTCAGATCGTGATCTCACAGTTCATGAGTTTGAGACCCATGTTGGGCTCTGTGCTGACAGCTCGGAGCCTGGAGCCTGCCTGGGATTCTGTGTCTCCCTCTCTCTCTGCCCCTTCCCTGATCATGCCCTCTGTCTCTTTCTCAAAAATAAACATTAAAAAAGAAAGAAAGAAAAAAGAAAAAAACCAAGATAGTTTTGAGTCACTTTCATGAAAAACAAAATGAGCTTAAAGGCTTTTTATAAGTTGCAAGGGAAGTTAATTATTTCATAATGATACGTTTTCAGTGCAGGGGTTCCTTTGAGACTGTGTCCAGATTTGTTTTATTTATATGGGAGGCAAGTCATCCCCTCAATGCTTGCAAGAAAGAGGTGGCCGGAAGCCATGCAGGTGGAGGCACTGTCGGACCCCATGGGGGCGGCATGGTGGGGCCCACGGTATGTGCAGTGCCCACTGCCTGGCATATACATGGAAGCACTCCCAGAAGGCGGCCATCAAGGAGCCTGGGCCACAGAGAAGCGGGCAGAACTGGTCTGGCCATCGGATGATTCCATCACCAAAACAACATAAAACTTCAGGGGCACCCAGGGGGCTGAGCTGGTTGAGCGTCTGACTGTTGATTTCAGCCCAGGGCATGATCTCACGGTTTGTGGGTTCGAGCCCCGCATTGGGCTCTGGGCTGACAGTGTGGAGCCTGCTTAGGATTCTCTCTCTCTCTCTCTCTCTCTCTCTCTCTCACTCACTCTCTCCCTCCCCTGCTCTCTCTCTCTCAAAACAATAAATAAACATTAAAAAAAAAGAAATGACATGAAACTCTAGCAAAGAGAAAATGATAGAAAGTGAGGTGTTTGAAGAAGGGTTGGAAATGAGACCTATCCTCAATGAGCCAAGGCCCCAGAGAGATGCCCCGGAGACCAGAGTGAAGGGAACAGAGGACAGGGTCCTGCTCACTCCCCCGGTGGTCCACCTCGTGGCATTCCCAGAGAAGCAGGACGTGGCCAGCAGTTTAAGGCACTGCCCAGAGGTCACGGGCTGTGGGCTTACCAGTGTCCTTTGGACCTGCTGATCCAGAGGCTGCTGAGTCGCTCTTGCACAGGGGGCCACGGGGGCCACGGGGGCCTAGCTAAGCTGGAAAGTGAGGACATTGATGGGAAAGCTTCGGTCCTTGGGATGGAGGCACCTCCCGGGGTTGGGGGGGGTGCGGTCGGGGTAGGGAACCCCCTGTAGCTCCCGCCCTGCACCTGCTCCGCCAACCCTTCAAACCACCCCCCACACGTGTCTAATGAGGTTCGAACACTGCACTCTCTGAAATCCGGCTTCAAACAGGCGCCCTCCCTGTGGAAACCGGGGACTGCCACTGTGTTGGGGGTTTAGACACAAGGACACAGGAGGTGGAAACTGTCGTTGCAAAAGCTCAGAGTCAGGTGAGGCCCTGAGCCGGATCCAGTGCTCAGGAAGGGAAACGTGGGGGCTCCTGGCGGATTCCTGGAGGTAGAACATTCCATGGAAGGATCAGGGAGTGTTCCCAGAGGGTGTGAGAGGAGGGTGAGTGGGCAGAAGCAAGGGGCATGGGCTCAGGAAAACCCACAGCGTTGGGCAGGCCCGGAGCAAGGCACACGCTCCCCAGGGACGCGATGCCAAGCCTGTGTCTGGGCCTTCCTCCTGCGGCCGGGTGGAAGCCCTCAGGAAAGCAGAAGGACAAGCCCACCAGCATGGTGGGTGGGCAGGAAGCAGTGTTGGATGCTGGGGGTTTACAGAGATGATCGGGGCACGAGGCAGTGAGGGGCAGAGTCGAGGGGAGACACCTGAGCTGGGCCGGGCGTGCGAGAAATCCTGGAAACGCGTGCAAACTTTGCATGTGTGTGCAAACGTGCTTTCCTCTGGGACACGTTTGAGTGCGTGACCCAAGAACACGTCCTTATTGGATGCCCCGAGGGGTAGGAAGGCCACAGCAGCACTCCAGGCTCCTGGCTCCCCCCCCCCCCCGCCCACACAGGGTGTCTATGGACCAGTTGGGGGACACGGGGGGGGGGGAAGGGGGGCTGGAGTTCTGGGCCACGGAGACAGCGGGAGTCCCTCACCAATTGGCCGGCCCTTGAGCAGCTTTAGTTGGGTTAAGGTTCAAGCACTGAATGACTCTGTTTGAGTCCAGTCTAGGGAAGGTTTGTCAGCCTTCCATCCCCTTGGACGATCCTTCTCTCGGCCAGAAGCTGGTGGTGTTGGCACAGTGGGAACGCGACCCGGCCTGCCCGGGCCAGGGTTTGACATGAGCCCAGGTCTCACCTCAGGCAAACACAGAGCAAGCTTCCCGAGCAGTGAGAGGGCCTGCTCCCCACCTTCCGAAGGTGGTGGGCAGAGGGAACACAGGGGAGCAGCAGACAGCCAGCCAGCCAGCAGCCGCCCCCCACCCCCCAGTCTACACCCGCTTTCAGCTGCTTTCAGCCAGTCCCAAACAACAGCCGGCCAGCCCCAGGAGCCCCTGCGGTGGTTTCACAGAGCGGAGGGTGCATTGCAAATTAAAAAACAACAGCCTGCCAGGCAAAGGCGGTGTTTTGAAGCACAGGAAGAGGAGTCCCACCGTGGGGGGGGGGGCAGATAAAGGGGCCTCGGAGCACCTCAGGAGCCGGTCACACACAAAAGCACCTCTGTGCCTTTAAACAGGAACTCCTGTAAGTGTCCCAGGGTTTCATAACCTGAACGCTGCTGCCCGGAGTGATGTGGTTTGGAAATTAACCTAGCTTTTCTTCCCACTGCTGTTTTACATATTAATTAAAGTGTTTTCCTCGGATTCAGGAATGCCTGCCGGCTGGCTGGGTTCTGCAAAGGCCCCGCGTTCCCCGTCCCCCGCCCCCTCCCTGGCCACAGTGGCACAGAGTTCAAGGATTCCAGTCTCCCCAGGCCTGCAGCCACTCTCCCCCATCCACCGGCTCTGTTATACGGACACACACTTTCATAAGGCCTTTAAGAAGTCGTGGCTTCTTCCCCCCAAATGACTGTGCGGAGCTAATCTAGGGAGGTCGTGTGGGATAGAAGACATCACGGAGGACAATGTCCCACTATCTCCTCCTCCCTCCTTACCTCCATCCGGAACCTGTTCCTTTCTCTTCTTGTCCTGCCTCCCACCCCCACCCCTCACCGTGCTGAGAACAAGTGCAAACAACTCACACGCTGAGACTTGTTTTAATTCATATATTTTTGCAGAATCATGGTGGCCGAAAGTTGAAGGCCACCAAAGATCATGCTGCTGAGGGTTCCCACGTCGGACCCTGATTCGCAACTTTGAATTTCGTTTTTAAAAATTGAAGAATCAGAGGGGCGCCTGGGGGGCTCAGTGGGTTAAGTACGTGTCTGACTTTGGCTCAGGTCATGATCTCACGGCTTGCGGGTTCGAGCCCCGAATGGGACTCTGTGCTGACAGCTGGGAGCCTGGAGCCTGCTTCAGAGTCTGTCTCCCACTCTCTCTGCCCCTCCCCCACTCATACTCTGTCTCCCCCACAAAAAATAAAAATAAAACGAATCGTAGTGGTATTTAAGATATTCACTAAGGCCAAGATTAATTTTCTGGGTAAGTACATACGGTTAATGCATCTGAGACCCAAAATAATAGAGTTAAGTCATAGTTACTTCCTTGGTTTCATGGACATTTTAGTTCAAAGCTTCCTTTTCAGTTTTCAATTATAACTTGGACTGTATCCATGAACTTCTTGGATTATGTTAAATAAACATATTTCTTTATGATTTTAGGAAATCCATTTGTTTCCTGTAAATTCAAGTGCATAGGGGCTTAACCTATGAAACGCAAAATATAGCGACGATTGGTAATCTCTGATGAAGGCAATTATGTTTCTCCACCAAAGGGTAGATTACCCCACCACTTACACATGGAAGTAGATAGCAGTATAAATAAGTAAACTCATAAATTCGTAAAGGAATCGGCTGAGTCACTGAGAATAAAATCCAGCTACTTTCTTCCCCTACTTAGCATTTATAAAATTCAGGAGAGATCAGGGAAGGCCAGGATTCAGCGCAAGGAGGGTTTCGGGTGCCGTGAAAGGTGTGGCCTCCACACCGTCGGTCACTGTGTCATCAGAAACATCATCAGGGCTGCCTTGTTCCTTGGAGACACGTCTACGGGACGTCCCTCCTGAATATCGTGTGCGCGAGCCTGCGTGTGTAACTAGGAGGGCAGGAGTCCGGGACCCAAGTAGTTTCATGACAAGGAAACGTGTCTGCTACGGTGCGTCCTGAGATATAGAGTTGGCTTCAGCGCTGGGGGACTTGGGCCACTGATAGCTTCAGTTTGGGGTTCTGTCCATCTTCCGCGCCAGAATCAGCGTTCTCCTAGAGATGTTTCTCTAACCTCTGGCAGAGAGCCTGGCTCCTACGGTCACAAGGCAGCAAGGCAAGACTAACTCAAGGAGAGGGAAGTGATGGCCTGTAGGAGCTTCCTCAGGGAGCTCAGCTCTGAGAAGGGGATGGGGGGCAGCCCCATGGGGGGGGGGCCGCTTCCCCCTGCAAGATTCTGTAACACGAGTCCTGTTTACGACAGAAAAGGAATGTCCCATTTTGTCACGACAGAGGATGCCTTCCTCCCCCTGTGACAGTCCACACAGCAGGGACTGGGGTTCACAGCCTTTATGTGGGATGCAGCTCCAAAGCCCAGGGGAAGCAGGAGGCAGACCAGGCAGAGAAATGCAAGGGCAGGTGTGTGGGTGAGTGAGGGAGCATGGGGGGCCGGGCTGCTGCACGTGACTGAGCACCCGGGGGAGGGTCAGCCGTGGGGAGCATAGCCCAGGGCTCCCCAGGATGCAGGGAGGCAGTGTGGCCACGCACGGGGAGCCATGCTTGGTGGCGATGCAGTGGCGATGTGGGTAGGCGACACCGGGCTGTGGGCCACGGGGGGACCGGGGAAACCCTGTCCACAGTGGACCCAGGCGTGGCCAGGAGGTGTTTCCAGAGAGGCAGAGGGAAACAAACGCGGTCGGTTTTCAGGACACAGACTTCTGCTCCGAGTGAAGTTGGGACACATCTGACCTACTTTCTTCAAGGATCATGGCGCTTCTGAATAGAGAATCATCAGAAGGGAAGGAAGTCAGGGGAGGGAGACCCGTGAGGAAGGAAGCCAGCGGGACCTGGCCACCAATGCGGTGGCAAAGGAGCCCCACCACAGCGTCCCGCCTGGGGGAGGGCCAGCGGGAGGCCCCCCACCTCTGCTGTCCCAAGCACCAAGAAGAACCGGACTGCCATCGAGTGGGCAGGGGTGATGGCAGGACAGAGAGCTGGAGGGCAGGGGGCTCGGTTCTGGGCACATTGAATTTCAATGCTCGCCTGCCACCCCAGCGCGTGTTCAAGGAGTCCACAGGGAGCCGCGCTGGCGGATGCACCCAGATCACAAATTCAGCCGAGGCCAGGGGCCTGCAGAGGTGTGGTCAGTGAAGGGACCAGCCCAAGAGACTAAACACAGTGGGCAGGGGCGAGGCAGAGACAGCCGCGAGGGTATTCTGGAAACCAAGCGCAGACTTGCGTAAGGAGGAAAGACCAAGTGGCGTCAGAGAAGGCCACCAGGTCTCATCTACCTGACTAGGACATTGCCTGGAGGGAACCCCACGGGCGGGAGCGAGATGGAGGGAGACAGGAGAGACAGAGGAGAAGGGGGAGAGATGGTGAGACAGGACAGAGATGGGAAGAGATGGGGGGGGAAGGGAGGGGGACGAGGGGAGGGGCAAAAGAGGAAAAGGAAGCACAAACAAATCTCCTTGTGTTTGCCTTTATGACACCAAATCAGACCTTCAAGGCAGCAGGGGAGACACGCCCCTCACTGGAGGGAGGGCACCTTTGTAGCTGCCGCTGTTGGGGTAAGGAGGGTGGGCTTGGGGGCTAATTTTCCTTTTCCTGACGATGTTTGGCCCTGAGGAGGGAAAGCCGGGCCTGCCTCCCCAGACTTAAACTGTTTACTTTATTTCTTGTCAACAAACTCTTCACGTGTGAAAAATAAATGCGTGCGCGTATCATGGGCGCGCCATAATTTTCAGTGAGCCAGGGAATGCAGGTGCGGGTTTCTCAAAGTGCCTGCAGAATCAGTTGGTTGGATCTTCGAGGGACACCTCTAAGGCTCCTCTGACGAACAGGTTTATTAAATCCGAGGGGCGAGAAAAAAGTGACCCAGGCTTTGCTAGCTTTGCGCGTGTCACCACAATCGTATCTTTGAAGAACAGAGCCGCCAAAACACACTGAACGGGGGACAGCTGGGCTCCCCAAACTGACCGCAAAAGTCATTTATCAAAATCCGAAGTTAGTTCCCCATGGCGCTGCCTCTTCATACCAACCCACCATTCCACAAACAGCGGTTTCGAACGCCCAAACATTCACGTTCTTTGCGAAACCCTGCAGGGTTGGTGCAAACACTTTAATCGGTGAGACGACGCCATCCCACCAGACTTAAGCTCCCTAAAAGCTGTTTGCTCCTTAGCAACCACACGGCACACCTCTCCGGTCTTCTCTTTTAGGGTATTTGCACATTTCTAAAAGGATTAGCCCTGAGTTATAAAAACATAGTTACCACCCTACTCATAGTCGTAACTTATTATTTTGAGTCAATTCTCTAGATGTGTACCATCCATGAGAGTCAAGCTTCATGGCAGGTGGGGCTGTCGCTCACCCTGCTCTCAAAGTAGAGGGGTAACACAGGTACCCCGATTCGGAGGCAAATTGGGGCCAAAAGAAGGTCAGCGTGTCAGCGACGGGCTTGAGAGGGGATCAGGGAAGTCTTCATGGTGGAGGCAACGGTGGAGAAGGGCCCCTGAGGATGGGCCAGCTTCAACCAGGCAGAGCTAAGGCACTGGAGACACAGGAGCCTGGTGACACGGGGTCGTAAGTGTGCGTGAAGGCTGGCTGCTGCAGCTCAGGGGCCGTGCCGTAGCATCACTCAAACGTAGCGTTTGGACTTCATCTCAGTAATAAGGGGGTCTGTTAAGGTTTTGTGTTTGGAGCGGTGACCTAATCCAAGCCGAGCACCAGAAGGATTCATCTGGCCACGCGGCAGAGGTGGACCAGCCGTGAGGGAGAGTAGGACAGAAAGCCCCACGTGACGAGCAGCGTGTTGCCAGCAGGAATGGCGAGGAAGGGTCCCTGTGACACCTCGAAGACAGAACGGACTGCGTGTGGGAAGGCCCAGGGGGCTGCAGAAAGAGGCCGCCCTCTCCAAGCTGTGGCCTCACTGACTCCAAGAGGACAGCGGTCCGTTTTTGGGCACGTTGGATCCAAGATGCGGAAGGGAAACCAAATCGATGCGTCCTGCAGGCTGGAGCAAGTGCGATGTGGAGGCTTGAGGACCTGAGAGGCAGTTGAAGAGAGACAACCACAAGCCAGAGAAGGAGGTCGCCGGGAAGGAAATGAAGGGTTCAGCAGGTCCTTGCTGGAGCCCGGGCTGCATGAGGTTTCAGGAGCAGAGGCAGCAAGGGGCGAAGGATGACAGTGGCTCGGCCCCCAGAGGCCACAGGAGGCCAGGGCACCGAGCAGGCAGACCCAGCCCTGAGCCCATCCTCTCCACTGTGCTCCATGTCCTGGGCCGTCGGGGCACCTCTTCGCCGCGTTCCCCCTCCCTCCCCCCCACCACCGTGCGGTCACTGGGAGGGGTCTCCGGAGAAATGGCACGCCGGTGTTAGGGGCAAGGCCTGGCCCTCGCTGGCGCTCCGAAAAGCTTCTGGCACCTCCTGAGAGGGGAGGGGTCTCTTCCTTCCCCCTGCTCCGGGAGGGGTGGGGGGGGGGCATGAGTTACTGTGCGAGTGACTCAGAGGCTGTCACTACAGCCATCTCAGGGCCGAGGCCAGATTGCAGAGGGGGAGAGAGCGAGAGCGACGGGGAGGAAACAGAGCGATGCCCCTCTCGACCTGGAAAACATCTTTCTGCCTCCTTCCAGGCTGTAGCTGGCGGCGCGTCTCCCCAAAGCTTTCCTTGACTCTTCCAAACAGAATGAGGGGCCCCAGCCCCCGGTGTCTCCGTGGTCTTTGCTCTTTCTGTCGGGCCCCGGGGACACAGTCCAGCCATTGACTTGCTCACAGGCTCCTTTTCCACCTGCCGGCCCGCAGCACCAGGTGGAGGGCCCCTCAGGCAGGAAGACGTCCTTGTGCTGTGACAGGTGCAGGCCGGTGCCAGACCCACAGCTGAACCGCTGTGGGCGCGGCGGGAGGGAAGCTGGGGCCAGTCACAGGAGCGGGGAGGGGCGCAGGCATGTAGAGGCGGGGACCCGCTGCACGGAGCCAGGGTCCCGCTTAGGGCTGGGCGGGAGTGCGGGCCGAGGAGGCGCAAGTCACACACGTGCTGGGGTGTCAACAAGAGAGAGGGGACCAACAAAGCATCAGTGCGGCCTCGACTGAGATTCGAAACTACAGATTTGACTTGGGGGTTAGCTTGGGGGCAGTCAGCAAGACGCCTGACCACAGGGCCACCCAGGGCCCGGGCTTTGAAATCTGCTGTGCCTTTCTTGGCTGGTCTCCTGACCCTGCTCAGGTTCACACCGTCTGCTTTAGGATAATCAACCGTGGCTGGGAGGCAGGTGAGACCACAGAATGGGGAGAAGGGCCTGGGACACCAGAGAGAGGGTCCCGCTGGCTGAAGGACAGGTTCAGGGGCTCACCCGTGGCCACAGAAGGCTGCAAGGTGACAGCCGCAGCATCGCAATGGCAGACGACAGTAAAGCTTCACCTTTGCTCCGAGCGGATTGCTCAGAGCTCGTGAGTCACTCGGCCGACTCCTCATCGGGACCGGGCTCTGTCGTATCTTGGGACTGGCCGGTGTCTGTCCCGCGTGTCCCTCGCCGGCCCGCTGGAGGCCGGAGGACGGGAAGGGGACAAGGAAGGATGGTGGCAGGGCCATGGCAGGGCCAGGCAGGGGACTTCGACACTGGAGATCCCGACCCGGGACCAGTTCCGTCTCCTGATAAGGTCTCACGAGTGGCTCCTAAAGCGCTAGTTACCCTGTCCTCTGTCATTCGGAATGTCGCGTCATGAACCGGGGACGGGATCTTCAGTGCCTCTGTCACTTCTGATAAAATCGATGAGTGTAATGAGGGGCCTGTGCCTGAGTCGAGGTGATTAGTAGAGGGCATTTGCTGAATGAATCTAATTCAATGAGATACTCCCCATATAAGGAAGGCGCGGCCCAGAGAGGTAAGACAATTCACCCCACATCACACAGAAGGATCTCCTTGAACCCTAGTCTGTCCTTTCTCCTTTTCACTCTTTGTTATAGTTTTTTTTCTTTATAAGTGATGGAGAAAAGAAACTGATTGAAGACACAGTAACATTAAGTCACCTATTAATTATTATTCTTTATTTAACTTGCCTTCCCCCCAAAGTACTGTGGCTCCCTGACCTATAATATGGTATGAAATGGATTCGCCTGTGATATAAGGAGGTGGATACTATGCAGGGACTTAGCACCATGGTTTGGGAACTCCAACCCCACAATGCTGTTCATTTCTTTTTTCACACATGATTTATTTCAGCCTCAGAATGCCATGTTTACTTCGGGTCTTATCGTCAGGTTCCAACATTCAAGAAGGACTTCACTAAAAGATGATTCTTGTGATTTTACTCTTCACCTGTTTGTCAGTGTTTTCCTTTGTCGGGAACCAAGTGGGGAGGGGCGTCCGACTTGGGCTCAGGTCACGATCTCGCGGTTCGTGGGTTGGAGCCCCGCGTCGGGCTCTGTGCTGACAGCTCGGAGCCTGGAGCCTGCTTTGGATTCTGTCTCCCTCACTCTGCCCTCTCTTGCTTGTGCTCTGTCTCTCTCTCTCTCAAAAATAAATAAAGATTAAAAAAAAAGAAACAAGTGAGGATGCCATTCCCAAACTGTGCCCTCGGCTAAGAACAATTTCAGAGCACAGTCGGGCTGCAGCAGGTGGCCCGGACACAGGCTGGGACACCAAAACAAAGAAGTGCCTGGTCCCCAAGTGATCTGACTACTGACTCGGGGACACCTGTGGCATCTAGCAGGAGCGATCAGCATGTGACAGCTGGAACAGGACCCACAGGCATCACATTGTAAGGGAACACACGGATCCTATTTACCCAATAAAGGATCCCGTTCTTCGTGTCGATGATATAAATTCATCTACTGATTGTATTTAAAACTTTCGTGTCTGTGTGGACATTCAGATGCACGTCTACGTATGTGTTTTTAATTCAAATTAATGGGTAAATACTAGTTAATAGTGGTTAGATACTTACTTTTTCCTTTCTCTTTTCAGTTGCTTCTGTAACTCCAAAACCTTTCGAGGGGAGTGAACGTATCGGGATGCTGACCTGTGCTCATACGGATGGGCGTGTGGGAGGCCCCGCCATTCGTCAGCCACTAAAAGGCACGTGGATGCTGCTATGAGGGGACCGTGAGAAGGCGTTGGCTTAGAGGCAGGTGAAAACACCAGGATTTGCTGAAGGGTGGAATGCGGGGTAGGGCTCCCAGCTTGTTGGCCCCGGTGTTCGGGGGGCAGGGCTGCTCTTGGGTAACGCGGGTGGGCAGGGCGGGCTGCGGCAAACCAAGAGGTCTTTCTTTGCTCGTGTTGATTTCAAGGCAGGTGCCAGACATCCGGGTGGAGAGCTTCAGTGGGTGTGAGTCACTGGAATGTAGACTGGATGTGGGGCCCTGTGATCTTGTGAGATTGCCATCCCACATTTCCTGCTTTGGAGGGAGGTGGCAGTGAGGAGGACGGAGAGAGCATTTGACAAGAACGGCTGTATGGGGGACGCAAGGGGATCCGCAGGCCTCGGCAGGAAGAGTCTCTTCCGAGGCACTGAGCACGGGTGCCCGAGGCACGTCCCGTGAGGTGTCCGGCCGGGAGTCGTGTCCAAGAAGTTGAGGTAGGGGAGGTCGGTGCCCAGCACACAGGTGTGCACCTGCAGTGATGAGGGCGCGTGCAGGTGTCCAGGCAAAGGGGTCGAGGTGACGAGCATCGGGACGGAGAGGAACACGGAGTTCGAGGACGGGGAGAGGAGACGCACTCGTGAAAGGAGCCGCATCACAAAAGTCTAACCCGGAGGGAGAGCTTCCTCACATCTGGGTGAGTGTCGCTGTCCTTCCTTACCGAACACGGGAATGCTGGTCCCCATGCATTCCAAAGTAACAGGACCTCGTCCTATTTCAGGGCTGGACAGAGGCCATTCCCGCCGTGCGGTGGCACTGGTGGGACAACCGAATGATTCTTGCCAGGAGGATCCAGGCTATCCCACCTTGGAAGCTGTCCGGAGGGACCACGGCCCTCCTCACCTCAGTCTCCGGGCAAGGACACTCGGAGAGCCAACGACCATGTCATGACTGACCCTCTTACTCTGTTCGCTAGCCCTGTTCCTAAGGACAGTGGGGAATGGCAACGTGGGGGACCACGACTTTTAAGTTTTAAGAGTTAGCCCCTTGGGACACCTGGCTGGCTCGGCTGGTGGAGCATCGGACCCTTGATCTTGGGGCCGTGAGTTTGCGCCCCATGTTGGGGGTAGAGATTACTCAAGAGTTCCTTCCTCTTGCTGGCATGCGTGTCCCACTCCCGCTCACGCGTTATCTGCCCTCGCACCCAAAGTATGGTCCCTGCACCCACAGCGTCAGCCTTACCTGGGAGCCTGTGAGACCCGCAGAGCCACAGGCTGACGGCAGAACCAAAATTTTTAACGTTTATTTATCATTAAGAGACAGAGCGTGAACAGGGGAGGGGCAGAGAGAGAAGGAGACACAGAATCGGAAGCAGGCTCCAGGCTCCAAGCCATCGGCACAGAGCCCGACGTGGGGCTCGAACTCACAGACTGCGAGATCGTGACATGAGCAGAAGTCGGACACTCGACCGACTGAGCCCCCCAGCCACCCCCAGAATCTGCATTTTAACATGGTTCCCAGAGACTCTGTGTGCACGTTAACATTTGGGAAGCATTATCATACATTGTTAAATGACGTTCGCTAGAGTTTTTCCAAAGAAAAGCTTTTGGAGGAACAAATGAGACTCCTCCCTTTTCATAAAAGGCTCGCTCGGCTTATTTTGAGGGTGCCCTGAAGACCCAAAGAGAAGCCGTGCAGATGCTGACCGTCACCTCAGTGGCCGACGTGGCTTCGTTTACCCTTTAAAGAGTGGCTTCGGGCACCGTCACTGTGTGTGGGCACAGCAGGGACCTCGGGGCTCTTCCCCTCTGCCTACTGCTCGGGAAGGTGGTGGCACCTGTCAAAGCCGGCCGTGCAGGGTGCGGACGGAGGCTTCGGGTTCATGCCTTGCGCTCTTGGGTCGTTCCCTATCATCTCTGTGTCCTGCTTGTGAGCCACTGTGTGTCTCCTCTCAGCACCTGTGCACACTGGGCCCAGGTGGACACTTACAAATGTCACGGTCTGTTCGTGTGGCTAGAGCAAAGTCGCCGGGAACCAAGTGGCCTCACCACGGCAGACATCTACTCCCCACGCTTCTGGAGGCTGGCGCTCCAAGACTGGGTCGCCGGCATAGCCAGGCTCGGCCGAGGGTCTCTTGTGGGGTGAGACTAGGCAGGTCTCCATGCAGGGAGCACGGCCAGGGCGCCCCTTCTGCCTGTTTCCTAAGGGCACTAGTCCCACTCAGGACCTCCTCACCTCCCGTCCCATCACCTCGAGGCTGAGGTTTCAACAAATTAATCTGCGGGGGTGGGGGGCGCAGGGGTGGGATACACACATTCAGTCTACAGCGACAAAGTTGAGAAGCGATTTTATAGCAAACGAAACAAAAACGACTTCAGTAGCTACTTTGAACTTACTGCGCTTTGGTGCAGTTCAAAAATTACAGCCACACCTTGCTACCTGACCTTGGATGCAAGAGAAACGCAATTAAACGTTTTGTTTTCTCCCTCAAGAGAGCAGCCTAGAGAGCAGTGTTGCGGACTCTGGGACTGCAGGAAGGGTGACGGCACGAGGTCCCCTTTCTGGTGAACCTGCTCTCCAGCAATCAAACTCAAGTGCAGCGTGCCGTCTGGCCCCCCGTCCGGCCCCTGCATCCTGCCTGAGTCACCAGGTAATAGCGGCAGGTGCCGCGGGCATCAGCCTGGGGCACAAGCCTCCTTGCTCTGCCCATGGCTGCCCTCGGGTGTAGATATTTACTCCCTGGCCTGAGTATGTTTTCAGCCACACCTGGATGCCTGCAGGTAACCGGGAGAAAACTCTCAGTGGCAGGGAAACCGCATACCTGTGAATAATCGGAATGTGTGCGCAGAGGGAGGCGATTACTTACTGTCTTTGGAATGGAGCAGCTTGGCTTCTGGTTGGACAGGTGCACACTGGAAAGGAGGAGGGGACACCGAAGGTCCCCGTGCCTGCTGCCTGCTGTATTCAGTTAGCTCTCGAGGAGGCTGGAAAGAAGGCTCCTTCATCAGAGCCAGCATTCAGAAGATCTTGGGGGACAAATCCTTGGGACCGGGCTAACTTGCAAGCATGCTGGGACCCAGGATTGGATAACACGATTAAACTGGAGACAGACGTGTTATTATCTGTCACCAGGGTCTGAGTTAGACACACTGCCTTCATCCTGAGTCTTCAAAAGTGTACTCGCTTTGGGGCGCCTGGGGGGCTCAGTCGTTTGAGGGTCCGACTTCCGCTCGGGTCATGATGTCGCGGTTCGTGAGTTCCAGCCCCGCATCGGCTCTGTGCTGGCCGCTCGGAGCCTGGAGCCTGCTTCGGATCTTGTGTCTCCCTCTCTGCTCCTTCCCCGCTCACGCTGTCTCTCTGTCTCTTTCTCAAAAATAAATAAACATTAAAAAAGACTTTGAGGAAGTCCTGGTGGATTGTAATGGGCAAAGGGAGCACACAGCTCCTTGAAGGCCAAGCCTGGCCTTGCTGAGCCGCAGCCTCTGGGCACCGGCGGCCGGGACAGTGGCACTGCCCGCAAAGGGGGCTGGCTCTGGTGCCGGCCGGACATCGTGGGTTCAGATGAGAGCAGGAAGCAAGGCCTTGGAGCCAAGAGCTTCGTGTTTCCAGAGAATAGACCGGACGGCAGGAAGGAGCGCGAGTTTGCTCTGAGAGCCGTAAACAACGTCTGGGCTGCCTGCCTGGGAGGAGATGTCTCCGGCAGGTCCTCGAAAGCTCCGGAGGCTGGGGGGAGCCGGCGGTGGGCATCCCTCCCCTTCCTGGGCCCCGTGGGGAGGTAGCGGCCAGGGCGGGTCCGGTTTGGGGTAAACCAGACGTGACGCGCAGCCCTAGCAGAGACGGGGAAGCAGAGCCAGGCGGCGGCGTCCCCAGCTCTGGCCAGCGGGCGCTGACCCCTCCTCGCCTGGGTCCCCTCACCACCTGGGCTCTCATCCCAGGGCCCCCCTCCTTCTTTGCAAGGAGCGTGAGAGACGCACCAACACCTCTTCCAAGGAGGAGAGAGTTTTGCGGAGATGGACACCCGTGTGCGCAAGTTAACCGGCCTCTGTCGCTTTTCCGGGGAAGCCTGCTCGCCCCCACCCAGCACCACGCAGCTGAACACCAAACCTCTAACCTTACAAAGTTGCCGTGGGAGTGACTCTTTCTGGGCGGCCTCAGGCGGCACCGGATGGTGGAGTGAGACTCCCCGTAAGGAAACACAGCTGGGGAGAGGGCATCTTCCCAACACCCCATCCTCGTTCAGCTGAGCCGGACATATCGACCCCCGTGGTTCAGCGTGTCAGCAAATGCCCGCCGCCCCTTGAGAATGGAATCGTGACGGTGTTCTGGGCTTTGCTTTCTCTGGGCAGCACGGACGTTTGCAACAGATGTCACTGATGATGGTAGTGCGATGACAGTAATTACATCAGTGGATAAAGACACTACACGCCCGGCGATTTCTGACTGCGCCGACCCGTGAAATTAACCGCCTTCAACGTGGGGTGACAGACACAGCACCAATGCCCGGCAGGCGTGGCGCCCGCCTCAAGTCCACTTTGGGCCTTCCTGGAGGCCCCCGGGTGACCGGCCGGGGAGGAGATGTCACATGTGCCCGTGGCAGAGCCCAGCCCGGCCACACGGGCTGAGACAACAGAGCATCAGCACGCACCCACCCGCAGCGACCTGCTGTTTCCGGAAATGTCCCTCCCTTTCACTTGGAGCAGCCCGTCACCCCCAACGAACAGCCCTTGGAAGCCGATGGAAGTTTCCGCCATTTGCTTAACGTTGTTCATCCTCCTGTTCCACCTGTTCTGTGTATCAGGCAGTAAAGCAAAGCTTTCAAGAAACACAATAAACTTTGCTGGGCAATTTGCATAATTGATTCTCATTGAAACATGGGAGTTAAGGGGCGCCTGGGGGGCTCAGTCAGTTGAGCATCAGACACTTTTCCTTTTTTAAAGTTTATTTATTTATTTTGAGAGAGGCAGAGACAGCATGAGCAGGGGAGGGGCGGAGAGAGAGGGAGGGAGAATCCCAGTTCAAGACACTGGGCTTGAACCCACAAAACTGCGAGATCATGACCTGGGCTGAAACCAAGAGTGAGACGCTTAACCGACTGAATCACCCAGGCGCCCCAAGCATCCAGCTCTTGATTTTGTCTCCGGTCATGATCCCAGGGTGGTGGGATCGAGCCCCAAGTCAGGCTCCAGGCTGGGCGTGGAGCCTGCTTAACATTCCTGTCCCTTCTCCCTCTGCCCCTCCCCTGCTTGTGCACATACTCTCTCTGTCTCCCTCTCTCTGTCTCTCTCTAAAATAATAAAATAAAATAAAATAAGATAAAATAAAATAAAATAAAAATAAACATTAGACTTCAATAGTCAGTTGAGAAAGTGAAATAGTAGAGCAGGAACTGACACTATGGCCTCCTCGTTTCTCCAATTTGTCAAGTATGTTTCTGCCGCAGGGCCTTTGCATATGCTGGTCCCTAGGCCTTCAATGCTCTTTCTCTGAATCTCCTCCACACAGAGGCTTTTCCTGACCACCACAGAATGTCATGGTCCCGCCATTTCCCCCAAGCTAGCCCTCTCTCTAGAACTCCCTGTCCTGTTTGTCTCATGTCACGTTTTGTGTGTGTTGACTTCTTTGCAACGGAAGAAGTTCTGTGAGTGCCGGGATGCGTGTTCCCTCACCACACTGTCTCCGGCGCCTGCAAGATTGCCCAACATGGAGGAGACAGATACACGATAAACGCTGCCGAAAAAACAAAGCGGGAAAAGAGGAAAGATGCTCAGTGACTTGTATCAGATACGCAGCCACATACGGGGTCCCCGGGGGGCTCAGTCGGTTGAGCTTCCGACTCTAGGTATCAGCTCAGGTCATGATCCTGCGGTCTGTGAGTTCGAGCCCCACATTGGGCTCTGTGCTGACAGTGCAGAGCCTGCTTGGGATTCTCTCTCTCTCTCGCTCGTTCTTGCTCTCTCTCAAAATAAATAAACTTTAAACATTTTTTAAAAACTCAGGCACAAATAGCCTCTTGCTTTCTCAGTTGCTCCAAGGCCTATACCATCACTGTCACCATTGGACAGGGATGGTTGGGCTCGCCTACATCTTCTGAGTGGGAAAAACGGAGCGAATTCTGGAAGGTCCAGGGACTCTCGCCATGAATTGGTGTCAAGCAAACTCCCCATTGCCTCCAGGGAGCTGAGGGAGGGACCGGAGCTAAGGGCGTCCGCCAGAACGGGGGCTCACATGGGATCTTAGTCTTTTTAAATGTGCGCGCTTTTCCCGGAGAAAGCTGGGGTGTGGTCACCGTGCGATTTTTAACAGACGTATCCACACAGGTACCTCCTTTCCAGCATTGCATGCGCCACAGTAAATATGCGCTCCTTAAGCTGTCGCTCTGCTGTGCGTGATGCTTCTGGCACTTGTCCACGGGCACCGTGAGCCTTTGCACTCAGTCCTCCGTTAAGTTCAGAGTCATGCTGTTTTAAAAACCCTTGAGATAAAAGGAAGTCCAGTAAAAGGTATAGATTTTAAAAGTCAAAACATAAGGATCACGTGAATGCAAAAGAAGCAGCTGTGTTTGAAATCAGATCTCCATACGTGATGTGTCTGCCCCTCTTTCTTAGACCGAGAGCCTGCTTCAGTTCTGGAGGGGGAGTGGGGGGCAAGCTTCCACTTCAAAGTCTGTTTCCCAGCTTCTCCTGGAACTTTTTACAAGTGTCTAAAGTCCAGCCCGTGCGACCTACACAGAAAGTTCACTTATAAAGCAGCTGATTTGTTTCGTATGTCCCCTTCACTTCCTGGTTGGGAAAGCACGTGTGATGGCTGGTGCTGCAGAAGCCACGTTGCACCATGAAGAAAACTTGAGGACAGAAGACGTGCACGGAGGATGGCAAAGCCTAATGACAGAGTGAGCCTCGGTCCTGAGAAACTTCGTGAAGACACCGTACTGGCCTCGAGGTATCCACATTTGGTCTCATTTTACCTGAGAGAATAAACCCTTCCATATTTGAACCATTGTTGTTTTGGCTTTTCTGTTATAGGGAGCTACATGTAATCCACTTGGTATTAATGAAGCACTGGGATTGAATGTCAGTCACTTATTATAATTCAGAAGATGTACTTTAATCCCCTGAGTAATGTTATGCATTCATAAAGCCAATAAACGAGGTAAATATTGAGAGGTATGCAAGTCTATGGTACAATCTTCAAAACAATGAACTCATGTAGACTGGTGGTTAGAGTAGTATGCAAGACAAGTGCGTCCATTCAAAACACTCAGCAAACATTTGTTGAGTACCTACTATGTGCCGTGTGTTGTCTTAGCCCTCCCAAAGCACAGGGGAACGCGCCAACATTCAGAACAAGCGCTCTGAATTCTGACGCGTTGTTTATTAGCCGTGTGACCCCGAGCAAGATGTGTGATCTCTGAGCTTCGGCACTCTGGATAACACCCAACCCTTGGGGTTTGTGAATGTGACAGGTGAATGTGAAAATGGAGGCAAATGTCCTAAGACAGTGGCTTGGCAGTCACAGAAACGGAGTTTTGACAGCCCCTATGTCCTCAGTGTGGTCCTGTCCTTTGGAGAGCTCCCCCATGGGAGAAAAACGCACATAAGCAGGTGCCACGGTGGAGCGTGGAGGGTGGCAGAGTAGAGCGGTGAGCCTTGGAATCCAGAGAAGTGAATGCGAAGTGAGGTGAATGGAAAATGGGTCGTGTTGTCCTTAAGACAGCTCACCACGTGTTTCTGGATTTCATCCCTCCGCCCTTCCCCCCGCTCACACTGGAGATGTTACTGCAAGAAATAGGTCTCTTAGATGTGGGCTTGCTCATCATGGCAACGTCACCTAACTTATCCTGACTGATCCAGGTGATGCTATCTGTCTTGAAGACCGAGTGCAGGTGTCCAGGTAAAGAAGGAGCCCTCAACGCTCTCAGGCCAAGGGAATTTCTTACGCAAGGGCCACAGAGGCGTAAAAGGCTTCACGTCGGTAATGAGTTCAGTGTTGACTGTTCCCCGGCACGGGGAGCGTGGACAAAGACGTGGGTGGGGGCGGACTGTATAAGCCACCTCGTACAAGGCCAATTCCCCAGAAGTGATTCAAACTCAGAAACATTCTGGATTCAATAAGTTAAGAGCTCAGAAATGATTCTGTAAACAGAAATCAGAATCCGATCAAAAGGGGAATGAAGTCCTAAAGCGGCACTAACACAGCACGAACGTGTTAGGAACATACACGGCAGGTTGGACGTGGGTGAACTTGGAGTTGCCGACACGGAGGAAAGTCCGACCAACCACAGTGAACACACACAGATAAAAAGGAGAAATGGAAACATGTACAGCGAAGCTAATGATCTGAATACGGACATGTGTCAGAAATAAGGCCCGTCCCATAATCGCTGCCCTTAAAGTAGAACTCAATACGCTCAGAATAAAGAGTCTTCAACGGCATAATACAAGAATGTTTTCTTGACATAAAGAAAGATCAGTGTCTGAAAATGCAGAGTTCACTGAACTGCCCAGAGCATTTGAAAAACAATGCTCAATACTGGTGAGGCTTCTGAATTTCAAGGATAAAGACAGCTTTTCAGGCATCAAAACAGAAAGAAAAACACTGGAAGAGTAAGAAATTAGGTTAGGCAAGAGTCCTATGCACCGGCATTTAATGCCAGGAGGCAGTGGAGAAATGCATACAAAGTCCTTGAGAAAAGACTTGAAAACATTCTACCTGACCCAATTTGTTGTTCATCTGTAAAGACAAGAGGCAAATATTCTCCTATACGAGAAAACTCAGGCAACATAGCAAATTAAAAGGTTTCTTGAAGAAATTTTTGAGTTTTCTGTTTAAGTCCCAAATCCAGATAATTAACAAATGGATTAAAACATAAGCATGCCCAAAGGTCCAGTGGCAGAAAATTAATCAGTTTAAAGAAAGGTTGAATATTTTAAAAATCATGCGAATTATATTGCGGAGGAAATGTAATCTCTTCATGTTGAGAGTGTAAAACCAATAAAGTATCCTAAAAACCAAAAAGACAGGAAGGGGAGGGAAGAGGAGGGGAGGGGGGAGGGGAAGAAGACGGGGCCAGTGGGAGGAAATGAGGTTCAGAATGGTCTCAGATTTCAAAGGATGTGAAGGACTAAAGTGTGATGCCTCATGTATGTATGTCTTTAAAAATTCTGACTTCTAATATTTTAGGAACTAACATCTTTTGGTAACTAAACATTTATTTCCAGCCCAGCAATTCTGATCTTCGGTGTCTTTATGTGTCTGTCTGTGCGTGAGCTGGGTGCAGCTCCCAGACTTTGGCTAAGGCTTGGGCGTGGCCCGGGGGCCACGATGAGCCTCAGGAAGGCCAGAGAAGCCACAGCATGAAGCGCATGTGTCCGCCAGGCTGAGGAGGTTTGACTTTTCCTATGAGACAGTGGGGTGGGGGAGGGGCCGGGGATTTTTTTTTTTTTTTTTCTTTTCCCGCCAAGGTGGAGATAAGGTCCCGTGTGGATTTTGTAAGGATCCCTCCGCCACTTTGGCTACACCGAGTTTTATAACCCATCGACCGGAAGTGCTCCCTCAGCATGGCCTGCCACTGGAGGGGCTCCCTCAGCATGGCCTGACTAAGGTGGGTGATGGTCGGGACCACCCTAAGATCCTGATCCTCCCCTCGGGTCTCTAGATCTTTATGTCAGATCCTGAAACGCCACTCGGCCTCGTGCTTTCGTCACAAACTACACTGGGCACAATCGTTCTCTATGTCCTGCTTAAATCCGGTGCTAACTCGTGTCCTAATCTTCAGAGACGCCAGACAAGAAAAGGAAGGAGGCTCCAGGGGCTTGCAAGCTGTGCCCACGGGTCCAGGGCGCTGCTGACGAGGGCGCAGGGGTGGGGGGCGCCCCCGCCCTCCCCGAGCTGAGGACGGCCGGGCCCGGCAGGAAGGGCCGGTTGAGTTTGTACGGCCCACCTGCCCTTCTCCCCGAAAAGTCTTATTTTTTCAGGCCTCCGCACAGTGTAATCGAAAATTCTTCTGACGTCAATATTGGCATTCAATAATCCTCACCATTATCAAATTATTCCTTGTGGAAAATGAACGTAGTTTTTCCATAGCCTTCCGTCCCTTTTTCCGGTTCTGCCTTCTTTCAGGAAGGTCGGTGACAAATCTCTTTTCTTATCATAGGCTCTAACGTAACCAATGGGGGTAAATCACTGCAGCTGTCTCTTTTGCAACCTAAACAGTGTTTGCTTTTAATGCCCCTTCAAAGGTCCAATTTTCCATCCTCTGTATGTTGATCTTGCATGAAATAGCTTCCAGTGTGACCGAAATCAGTACCAAAAACAAACATACTCAAAAGAACATGGTGGTGGAATTATGTCCAGGCTCTTGGCCACAACAATTCTGTAAATATAGGCCGGCTTGCTGTTATGTTTTTGATCATGCGAAATTTATCACTTCATTCCACTTGTGCTTTATTAGGAACCCCTTTTCGAAGTCCCTGGAGGTGGGGGGGGGGGATGTAACGGAAGTGGAGATAGCTCATTTGAGGTACACAGGAAAACCTGGGATCGCGAGTAACTTGTTCTGCGGGTGTTCTGCAAGATGAGCAAACATTTCTTGTAAATTTTAACTTAGAAAAAGAAGGATGTCTTGCAATACGAGTCGTACGTGATGCTGAAAGTCACACGATCACAATGGTTCTCCTCTCTTTCTCTCTCTCTCTCTCTCTCTCTCTCTCTGCAGGATTGTGGGTGATCGTCTCCCACGCTCGGATGCTCAGTCTCAGGGCTCAGTGTTTGGCAGAAATCAGTGATTTTTCAGGACGTTGGAAGGTGCCCCCAACTGGCACTGGTGTATTTTTTGTCACTTCAGAGCACCCAGGGACAGTCCTTTGCTTTTCCAGACAAGAATGAGCTTAGGAACGTTTCCCTCCTTCCAGGTCAGGCTGCCTGCAGATACAGACCCTCTCCCCTGCTGCCTTATTGCCACTTACATTCAATACAGCATATGACAAGCGTTTATTAATACTGTACCGTAGTCAACATCCACTGGTGACAGTGAAAGTCGTCCTACGCAATAACCTTCCTCTCTCTTGTCTCCCTCGCACCAGCCACAAAGGTTTTCAAAGGTAAGTGCCGGTTACTTTATTTTTCTTTATATTTTGTATTCTCTCTTTCATTTTGTATTAGATTACAATTGTAATCATTTTTATATGAATATTTGGGGGTTGTGGAACGAACCATCTGAGTTTCCATGATTTCTCATGGGGAAATTCCTTTTGATATTCAAGTGCTTTGGATTACAAGCGTGTTTCTCGAACGAATTATGCTCACAAGCCGAGATTTTCCTGTACTTGGCGTTTGCAAGGGTTCCAATCACGAGTCCCTTGCCTGCTGCTGGTACAGCCACTGTCGGCCCCTCCCTGCGAGACACGACCCCACCTCAGTGTTTGTCACCAGCACCCGGCTCCGCTCACCGTCTTGAAGCTTCACACTTCATAGGATGCTGAGGGCTCCCAGGCCCAGAGGGCGAGCCTCGTTCAGTGCAAACCAACCACAGACTCTCCAGTGACCAGGATCCCCGTGGGCAGGGACCCAGACTCGGTCAGTGGGAGTGAGGCCCAGCTGGCTGGGCGTGGGTGGCTCTGGGACCGTTTGTGTCCCTTCAGAAAGTCCCCAAAGAGGACAGATTGTCTTATGGGATATTATTATGGGATGATATGCCTTTGGGGACCGCGACGGCCATCTTATAAACATGAGGAGACAGGTCTGAGAGAGAAAAGCCAAGCTGCTGATAGAAGGTGACAACGTCCTGGGGCCCTGATGATGCCATTTAGCTGCCTACATAACCCCGCCCTGAACTCTTGTTTGTGACATCATAAATGCCTTTACTGTCCAGAGGCTCTCAGAGTTTGGTCCCAGACCGGTAGCCTTAGCATCCCCTGGGACATTGCTAGAAACACAAATTCTTGAGCCCCACTGCAGATCACCAAAAAGGAAGTCTGGGGACAGTCCAGCGATCTGGCCTAAGAAGCATTCCAGAAGATTCTGATCAGCCCGCACTCTGGAGGACTGGTTTAAACCACTGAATTGGACTACTGTTTGCAGCCAACACCATCCTGATGAATACGCGCATTTTCCGGGAAATGCTATGGGTCCATTTGATCTTTTTGTCTTATGTCTCATGTGGGAGTCATCCGGGAACTTGCAGTGTCTCAGAAGGGAGGGCTGAGCTCAGGCAGGCTGCTTGGCTCAAGGTAGGTTCCTTAAGGTGCAAGGGATTTTGTGACAATTTAGAGGTTTTAGAGTGCCTGTCCCGGATGAAAGGAGGCGATTCTGGAATAGAGAAAAAGAAAACCCAGCAGGTACAGCTCAGGTCAGGGGAGCCAGTGCCCAAAAGAGCCCAGAACTTTCTCTACGTGTAGTGGCCAAGGCCATGGGTCACTTGAGAGTTGAGCTGGGTTCAAGGAAATCATTTTAGCCCCAAATCAAGGAGGTACTAACAGCAAGCAGGTGCGGAACCACCCAAGAGTTAAACAGCACCCTATGGAGCAGTGCAAGCCAGCCGAGTAGCAGAAGAGACACCGGCCGGAGGAGAGAAAACCCAGCCAGATCCTGGAGGGACGTTTGGCATTGCCCAAGGGCACGAGGCCACACAGGTCTGTGTCAAGGACCATCTCCACCCCGCAGTGAGTCGTAGAAATCAAAGAAATGTGGGAGACCCGCACAGGGAACGTGGTGGAAAAGACACACCGCCCATTTCAAAGGAGCAGTTATGACCCCTCCGCCCTTCAACAGGGGGCCAAGCGTGGCTGTGATAAACGTGGCACGCCAGCTCCACTCAGAAGCTAGCACGCCCCGTCCAATATCCACGCATAGCCAGTGGCCCGTCTGCCGGGGCCCGCTGGGAAACCCGTTCAGGGATGTGGGACCGGGGACCCCAGGTCCTGCAGGACAGCTCACACCCTGGGCACAGCAAGAGGCCGGGAGCCAGTCTGCGTCCTTCAAGTTGGCTACTGAGACCATCCATAGGTGAGAACTGCACTCTTCCAAGATCAACAGAGGGGGATCCCCACCCTCCCCATCGTTGGGTCATATGGGACTCAGCCTTCTCTTCAAAGTTTCCAAATGGTCCTCGGGCGAACATTCGTGGCATTTGTGGACCTTTGCGACAACTCCACACTTCTTTGTTTCCAACTGGCTTTTGGGTAAAGACATTTGCTGATTTCTGCCTTGTACGACTCCCCTAGAATGGCAGCTTTTAGCTGCCCTTCCATTAAAATAGTTAGATTTCAGGGGTATCCAGCCTGGAGGCCTTTCTCCTCCTCTGTGGCCAACAGGAGCCCTGAGGGGAATCTGTCCAAGCACGACCAGGCTGTGTGGCCCCCCCCGACACCACACAGCTTTTGCCAGTCTCATGCCTTAAAAGCCAATATTGAGGGGCACCTAGGCGGCTCAGTCGGTTAAGCGTCCGACTTCAGCTCAGGTCATGACCTCACAGTTTGTGGGTTCGAGCCCCATGTCAGGTCTGTGCTGACAGCTTGGAGCCTGGAACCTGCTTTGGATTCTGTCTCCTCTCTGCCCCTCCCCCACTCACACTCTGTCTCTCTCTCTCTCTCTAAAATAAATGTTAAAACAAACAAACAAACAAAAAGCCGACATTGAAAACCATCTTCCAAACTGCTCTGGCTTCATTTGTTCAAAAGAGGGGACACCCATGTTATGGCACTACTTTAATTTTAGGATAAAGTGCAGGCGCAGAGGAATTATCTCTAACAAGGAGGGGAAGCAATCCTTGATGAAAGTCTACAGTCATCATTTCCGTTATTTGCTGTCCCCGGAAGCGCACCTCCCAGCCGTGATGACTCTGTGTGGGTGGTTCGTACGCACCCCCGGGGGGCTGCGGGTCGGCTTGGACGCTGGCTCCTGCCGCTCAGAACCATGTGCCCTCTGGCAAAGTCATTTCGTCTCTTGTGCCCCGGCCGCCCCATCTGTACAAAGGGGAGGGCGATTCCCACCGCCCGCGGTTGTTGCCCACCGTAAAGGAGCTCGCGTCAGCACAGCGCTGGGGACAGCGCCCATCCAGCAACCGCGAGCATCCTACATCCTGTACAATGTTTCCTTCGTACGCTTACTTTTCATTAACTCTGTGACTTGGGGAATATTCTCGGCTTGCCAGAATGAAAATATTTAAATGAGAGGAGGCGTCCAAGTATCTCAAGAGTTTCATGTTTTTACTCTGAAACACCAAAGAGGTGAGTGGCTTTATGTTGAACTCAGAATCCTCACGCGGGAAAAAAACCTCCTCGAGGCCTTACCCGTTTCATAAATAACGTATTTTATTTTATTGCATATGGCTGTTAAGGAGAGCATCCATGATCAAGACAGACTAAATACAGTGCACTATTCTAATTCCATTTATTGCTGTCTCCAGCAACGTCACATCGACCCTTATATACAGCGTGTACAATGGAAGACAGACCAAGGTTAAGTCTTTTGTCATATCACAATAGCAAGAAATATATTTAACATCTTGATATCCAGAAACAATACGTACCCAAAAAGAAAACACTGTTTAATAACTGTTAAAGTTTATATAGCAAAAAATATTTTAAATTTAAGGTAAGTCAGGCAAAATGTACAAAGACCCAATATACATTGCGAAGTTTTAGCAAACATAACGTTTATACATTTTGGTTCCATTCTGTAAACTAAATTAAAAGTGTAAATATTGCATATGCCTTTTTTTCTTTTTGAAATGTACAGGATGGAGGAAAATTTAGTATATTATCAACTTTTTATTTTGCTTGTTGTAAGCGGCAGTCTGAACGTGAACCATTTGTATAGAGGCGTGACTACTCTAAGTATAGAGGACTACTTAAATACACATCATACACTGTATCCAGCAGGGTCCAGAGTCAGTCCCACTGTACCCGGGGGAGGGGGTGGGGTGGAGGGGGGCGGGTTACATAGCAAATACCACCCATCGATCCCGAGTCCCAAAACGAAATCCAAACTTTGGGGCGTTTTTATACATTTTAATAAAGTATCTGTATTATACACTGAAATCGACCTTCAAACTAACATCGTATGGTCTATACACTGTTGTGATGTGTAATTTTAGAAAAGTAAAACTTTAAAAATGTTCGGGGGGGTCACTTTACATTCAACTTTGTCTTGCAATACAATCCTCTGTTCTAAAAGTTCAGCACGGAAGCAGGAAGACTTTTGCATTGCCATTAAATATATTTTTAAGACATTGAATTTTTTGGTCTTCCTCTAAAAAAGCCTCATTTTATTAATGCATTATTCTATAGTGATATATATCTATATATTTATATATATTTTTCTCCAAAAAGAAAAAAAAAAAAGCTCACATCTCCAATGAATTAGTGTAGCCTCTCCGGGACCATCCGAGCAGACGGGGAGCACGGACACGGACGTGCCCGCGGGAGGAAGGTCTATAGCCCTCTGTCAGGTGGGGCAGCAAGACGACGGGACATTCTGCCGGTCAAGGTTAGCAGTTTCGGATGACCCCTGCAATGATTACCGCAACACCGATCTTTTCAGAACACTGAAAATATAAAATGAGGGTAGTCTCGTCAGGAAGTTTTCTCGACAAGTCACATGTAACGTGACGTTCTCTGTCGTCTTTTCTTTCTTCTTCCCTTAACGACACAGGGGCCGGAATACCTCTTTTATCAATTTCTTTCCTTCCCTTTCGTTTTTTAATTTTTTTTCTTTTTTTTTTTTTTTTTTTTTGTATTGTTGCTCAGGGCAGCCTCGTTGGCCGACACGGTAGCATGGAGTAAAGATAACACATTTTTGTAAAATCTGCCAAAGCCGCGACCACCCGTGAATCGCTAGCATGCCTACGTGAATTTTTGGTTAAGGAAACGCAGGCTCGAGAGTCAGGGTAGCAGAGACATTTGAGCTTATAAATAGGATCAAAGGCTTTTGCAATCTGATGTACCTACATAAACGTCTACGCAGAGAAGATTAAACAAGTCTGTTAAAGGTAAAAAGATATATTCACCCCCTCCCCAAACCCCTCCCCACCCCCCCCCCGCTACCCAATACAGTTGATGATTTTCAAAAGTAGGTTGCTTCAGTTACATATAATTATTATTATTATTATTTATGAATCCATCTTCAAAGTCCAATCCCAAATTGCATTTCCGTTGAGAAGTGTCAGTCCCACGCTGGGCTCTGGCTGAGTAAACACGCAGGTACCTGGACTGGATCCACGGAGCCGCTGTTTCCTGGGACCAGTTAAATAAGGCTGAAGGCCGCACTCGAGACACTCAGCAGACATCTATGTACAGGAGGTCCTGCCGGCCCCCGGCCACACAAATCCGGCTTCACCTGGAACTGAGGTAGGACTGTGGTAGTTTTGAGTGCATGCCAGTAAATACCAGATTGCCCCACTTCCATGGGTGTTGGTAGCATCTCCCAGCATGCTGAGGGATAAATCTGCTTTGCCAAAACGAAAGTGAGAAGAAATTAAGACACCGGCCACAATTTAAAGGGCCAATGGAAACATCCGATTTTCTTGAGAATACCTTCTTCGGCGAATTTTGTTAAAAAAACAAATGAAACACAGCACGAGCAGCAGAATGACGAATGCCCCCTGTGGGAACCAGGGGGAGAGGCAGGTGTCCTCGCCTGGGGGGTTCAGAGTCTAATACAGTCGTAGATGTTCCAAAATGTAGTCATTGCTCAGATCCAAAAGAAAATTTGTAAGCAGCTTCAGATTTTAAAAAAAAACAAAAACAAAAACAAAACAGTGAGCATCTTCTTTGAAAGTCATTCTCTGATGCGTGACGTCACGGTGATAAAGCCAGACAGATCCTCACTCTGGAAAAGAAAGGAAAAGAGTCAGCGGTGACTGTCGAGGGCACAGTGCAATCCCCAGTTAGAGAAAAGGTCCCTCTCAAGCCGCCTTCACCGCCCGTGTCTCTGGCAAACACAACTCCGTTTTCCAGAAACAACTTGGAGGGGGAACCCCCCCACCAAGTGTCCGAGGAAGGGGAACAGCCAGGTTAGGGTGACTGTGAGTGTGCTTTCGTGAGGCCCTGGGCCGAGTGGGAGGCGGACGCAGGGGGGCCCCCTCGCCCTTGCCCTTGGGGAGACAAAGGGAGCTGAACTCCGCCTCGGGGGACCCTGGCACAGGATCGCCTGTCCCGGAAACGACCACGCCGCACGAGCTCCTGCAGAGACACCCTGACCGCAAACCCTCCTGGCCAGGCGGCCAGGTCCAGGTTACGCCATGTGCTCCCAGGAGCCCCGTGGGCGACAGGGTGTTAGGACCCGCCAACAACTCTAACTGCGCACTCCCTTCCAGGCCCGAGGATCAAGCTTCTGTAACCTGTTCCCCATTTCTATCATTTCCAGCATATTCTTACTTAACATGTTCCTCTTTAAGAAAATGACCAACTTGGGAGACTTTGACATTTCATAGCAAATTGTCTTCTTAAGCTTCTTCGTTGCTTTTTTAAGATTATTTATTTTGAGACAGAGGGAGAGAAAGAGAGAGAGAGAATGAGCAGGGGAGGAACAGAGAGATTGAGAGAGAGAGAGAGAGAGAGAGAGAGAGAGAGAATACCAAGCAGGCTCTAGGCTCTGAGCTGTCAGCACAGAGTCAGACACAGGGCTCAAACCCATGAACCGTGAGATCATGACCTGAGCCGAAAGCAGGAGTCAAACACTTAACCCACTGAGTCACCCAGTCGCCCCAAGGCTTCTTGGGTTTTTGATCAAAATGCCAAGTGGCCCTGTGCACCACCCCCAGGGTCACCCACAGGCCCTGCTGGCCACACCCTGCCCTGCGGTTGTACTAACCCACTTGCACTTGCACTTGGAATGCTGCTCTAAAATCATTACAGCCCCTCCCAGACTCTCAGTTTACTTTTGGGGGGCTCTAATTCTTCTCTGTTCACCTTGAGTACAGAGGGCTGATCCCAGCAAGAGGAAACTCCCAGCGCACCCTGCGGCCAGGAGTGAGCCCTGGAGGCCTGGAACCAGCTCCCAGAGTCGTGTCCTGAGTGCAGCCAAAAAACAAAAGCCTGGACACACAGGCCACTGTCAACTGCCAACATTCAACGCCCAACGTCCACGTATCTTTTTCATGACCGTGTTTTTAAACATGCCCTACAATGTGATCTTTTGGGGCAGTGCTACCATATTTTACTATTTTCACAAAGCCCTATGGCCTTTAAAAAACAGGTAAACTCTTCCCTAAAGTGGAAACAGGGGCCAAACTCTGTCCTGGGGAAAGATGCGCCCTGTAGCTGGCTATTTCATCCTTGTCCCCGCGAGAGACGGCGTGAGAACCCACACCCAGCTGCTTGAGTCCCTTAAAGAGCAGCTGTTTGCTACAATCCACCCCGGACTTACGTCTCCCCAAATGAGTATGCGTTTTGTCGCCGAGGCCGAGTGCCAGGCGGACCCCCAGCCACCCCAGAGCACGTGGCCAAGATGCAGTCGGTCTGCTGACCGAACACGGTTTATTTATTTTTTTACACTAATGATTAGTTAAACGCGGCTGAATCCCCTCCTGTTAGCCCTATATCCATTATCTTGAAAACGGCTAAGCCAGTAAATTCCTCACTTTCCCAGACTTCAGCACAGTCCTAGAAATGCGGGTGACAGTTACTGAGAAATGTACCTTCCACTGTGACCAGCAGGCTTGTGGGGCCGCCGCTGAGCTTACCCCGTGCGTAAGGACGCTTTGCCGTCATGAAACAACTCCTACCATGAGATCGCCGTGCACCCGAATCAGGGTGAACAGGTAACTGTCTCTTTGTGACGTGCAAGTCAAAACCTCACTTCTATGCTTGAGCATCGCGGGCAAGTTTGGATACAGGCAGGGCGATCCTGGCTCGCGCGTTTGGGCGCACGGCGATTTCTCCGGGGCCGGGGCCTCCCTGAGGCCCCCGGGTGCTGATGGGTGGAGGGGAGCCCCCATGGGCCTCTGACCTCCCGGGGCAGGGAGAGGAAGTAGCTTTCGTGCCTGGCGCCGAAGGGTGGCCAGGCCGGGGTCACCGGCAGGGAGAGAGCTGGGGGCATGCCAGGCGGGGTGGGGGTGGCAAGGAACACGATGCCCTCGGACACTGAGGCCCTGGGCTGCCCCCTGTGATCCCACACGTGGGCTGGGAGAGCCCCTGACGACTGCAGAGGTGACCCCGAGCGCACACACACCCCGTCACAGCGACAGGTACCTGCTGTTGGCCATGGGAAGGATGCGGGAACTGCAGGAAGAGGAGAGACACCAGCCACCAGCGCAGAGACCGAGGTCGGCACGAAGTACGCAGAGCTCTGAGCACGTTTATGCACACAGATGTGCACGAGAGCAAACACGTGCACACACACCCCGGTGTGGTAGCAGGAGGGCTGAGACTGAGGGCCCCACGGCTGAGGACCCCGGGTCCACGCGGCCACCCAGCATCGCTCCAAACACCCACCCCTCGGTTTACCACCTTCGTGCCTGGGTCCCCCACCACCCGCTGCGGTCCCAGGAGCCGGCGGAGGCCTCGTGCCCAACAAAACAGCTTGGTTTCATCTAGCATCCTTGTTCGGATGCAGGAGAAGGAAGGGAAGCGGAGAGCAGGCTGGGGACACCCCCAATCACGTCACAAGGCCCATGGCTTGCTGAGGAAAAGGACACGGACAAAATGGACCAGAGGCAAGTGCCACCAAGAACACACACAGGAAAAAGGGGATCGGTTTGAGAAATCTAATTGTAAGCTTTAATTTGTTATGGAAAGAAGGCCTGGGCAGAAGCCTTCTGCCTCAACTGAGACCCGAGACACCCTCCCAACGTGAGGCTGCTGCCCACAGCTAGCAGGGGCCCCGAACCACAGTCTCAGGAGGGAAGCAGTCAAAGGAACAGGTGGCCACCTGAAGGTCGCCTTGGAAGGAGGCTGGGGCTTGCAGGGTCCACAGGCAGCAAGCTCCAGACATGGAGCCCAGGCCAGCAGGCCACCTGGAAACCCCCCCCCCACCCCCGCCCTGCTCTCCCAGCCCCAGAGGAAGGGCTGGAACCCCCTCTTTCCACCCTGCTCCCCTAGCCCCAGAGAAAGGACTGGAACCCCCTCTCTCTGCCCTGCTTCCCCTAGCCCCAGAGGAAGGGCTGGAACCCACCCCCCCCACCCTGCTCCCCCAGCCCCAGCCGGAACCCTCCCACCCCCTCCACCCTGCTCCCCCAGCCCCAGCCCTGGAGGAAGGGGAAGCAGGAGCTAGAGCCCGAGAGCCAAGCACACTTGCCTTTCCATTTGTTTACTGACTTTTACTCTATGTTAAATGTTTGTTTATTTTGAGAGAGAGTTCAAATGGGAGAAGGGTAGAGAGAGAATTCCAAGCAGGCTCTGTGCTGTCAGCACAGAGCTGGAAGTGGGACTCGATCCCAGGAACTGTGAGATCACAACCCGAGCAGAAATCAAAGAGTCAGATGCTTAACCAACTGAGCCCCGCAGGTGCCCCCTGACATCCTCGCTTTTAAGTATTTATGCTTCCTAATGGTGATTCCAGCAAAATTTCACATACCGTATGATCTGCGTTAATTCTAGTAGAAGCAAAGTACAAATTATTAATTGTACAATCAATCCACCCTGAACATTTGTGAAAATGGGAGATATTCCTTGAATGCATCAAGTGTAGCAGCAAAACAAAACAAAACACATGAGGACCCACGTGTTGCTTGTGCAGGCGTTACCAATGTACCCGGATGCCGGATTCCGGAGGTAACGCATCTAAAGAGAGCCTAAACTTCTCGGCCTTCACTGAATTTGTCATATGATCACACGCTGTGCTATTCTGTAGCTTAGACACTACTTTGTAAAGAAACCCACTTACAGCAGCATTGATCTAAAGTAGTTGATTTAGGGGCACCTGGGTGGCTCGGTCGGTTAAGTGTCCGACTTCGGCTCAGGTCACGATCTCACGGTTCGTGAGTTCAAGCCCCGCGTCAGGCTCGGTGCTGACAGCTCAGAGCCTGGAGCCTGCTTCGGATTCTGTGTCTCCCTCTCTCCCTGCCCTTCCCCCACTCGTGCTCGCTCGCTCTCTCTCTCAAAAATAACTAAACATTAAAAAAATACTAGTGAGGGATGTTTGGGTGAATCTGTCGGTTAAGTGACCTTTGGCTCAGGTCACGATCTCACAGTTTGTGAGTTTGAGCCCCACGTCAGGCTCTGTGCTGACAGCTTGGAGCCTGGAGCCTGCTGGGGATTCTGTGTCTCCCTCTCTCTGCCCCTCCCCCGCCTAAAAAAATAAACATTAAAAAAATTTTTTTTAAGTCGTTGATTTAAGGGAAAAATACTCTCACCCTCATTCCATATGACATGCCACACTGGCCACGTCTTCTCCATCTTGTTTTTGCTCTATCACACATGATAAATGATGTTCACAGGAAGGACACATTTCCATGGACTGGTTACCACCACTCCTGAGGATGGGGGGGGGGGGGGGGGCGGCGGCTCCCTGCCTGTTCTCTTCCATTTAAAAGAGCATCGGAATGCAAATGAGCAAAGCACCCTCATTAAAGGCCCCACCGTCAATTCAATCTGGGCTACTTTAAGGAAAAAAAAAAGGGGGAAAGACATAGAAAACAAATCACTAAATAGTACATCACTAAACAAGTTGCAGAGCATCTTTGCCATGGACAGCACAGGTGTTGGAACACGGACTCGTCATGCCACTGGTGAGCTGGGCTCCGTGATTACAAACACATTCGTGGAAAGGACAGGGAGCATCAGGTCTAGAATGTTTTAGAGACAAATCGGGAAATTGGCAGCAGGGCAAATAAATTCAAGCAACGTTTTAGATACACATTCTGACCCATTGCTTCCTCGTTCTGATTTCTCATGAATATGTGGGTTTGGATGTGCTTGGCTTCACGGTCAATATTTGAGTGGCCAGAATTTAGGGCACAACGCTGTCCACAGAGACCCCTGGTTCTCTCTCTGCAGAGAGCCTCGTGGGGTGCCCCCCAGATTCCATGTGGAGCCCCAGGGAGGGCCGTATGTGGAGATTGCGTAAGGCCCCACAAGGCTCACTCAGGGCTCCATGCAAGTCCCAGGACTTTGCAGACTCTGCGGTGGGCGGGGAGGGGGCGGGGATGGGGGGTTGGGGGGGTGGGAAGGATGCTCCCAGCACAGCTGCACAGAACAGCCTCCCCCCCTCCACTGGTGACCAGCCCCCCGACCGAAGAAAGCACATCTGTACTTAGCAGGTAAAAACGACGTAACATTTTCAGGCACATGGGAGTTACGGGTGCTGCGGGTACCGAGCCGCATGACAAATAAAACAACATCCTTCTCAAATCGAAATTTCTATTTCTAGTGGAAACTACGCTTAGGAAGAAAGAGACCCGTGGCGAGCCCAGACACGTCACCCTGTGGCCCACTTAAACCTTTGATGTTAAACATAGGATTACTAGAGAAAATAAACTTTTCAGTTGCGTGAGAAATTCCTAGAAAAATAAACCTGATAATTCAGTATCTCCTTACTTGACTAAAAGCAAAACGCTCGTGAATACACCCAAAAAAAAAAAAATAATAAAGTAAGGTTAAGTGTGATAACCAACAAGCCAGAGATTCTAAGAAAAACGGTTACTCGAACTTTTCATTTAAATAGGAAAAAAATAAATAAATAACTTAAGAGACAGGGAAGAAGTTCCCGGCAGTAAATTACTTTACCGACTCTCCTTGTGAAAGACGTAAAAATGTCTTTTATAGGAGATCCCACTTTCTAATTTTTTTTTTTTTTTGAAAGAGTGAGCGAGTGGGGAAGGGGTTGAGAGAGAGAGAGGAGAGAGAGGGAAAGGGAGAGAGAGAATCCCATGCAGGCTCCACACTCAGTGCAGGGCCTGACTCAGAGCCCGATCCCACGACCCTGGGATCACGACCTGAGCCGAAATCAAGTTGGACACTCAACTGACTGAGTCACCCAGGCGCTCTGAGATCACCCTTTCCTCTGACAAGTGAAGTCATTTCATCCTGAGTGCTCGCCGCTGAAGAAATTTCCCAGCACCAAGTTGCAATTTGATGGCAATGACACAGCAGGAGACGGGAGGGGGTGGGGGAGGGGGCAGGGGGTTAGAGGGAAAAGGTTGAGTCCTGGTATGGGGCTGGGGTTCATAAAAGGTAGCTGTCCTCCTTCAGCTCCTGTTTAATCCTTCACGAAAGACCTTGTCTTAATCACGGAACATCAGAGCCGTCGGGTGTCCTGGCCTGTGAGCTACTGCACTGAACCTTCCCTCCACTGAGCCAAGCCTCCCACGGGGGCCTGCGTGAATTCTCCGATGCCTGGCCTCAGCAGACCTCCACCTGACCCTCCAACCTTCCTTTCTTTTCTGTGCTTGTTATTAAAAAGCCGGACGCGCCCATCCCACAAGCTATGCTTCTATGGTGAGAGTTTTCCATCATCCCTGTAGCAGCAACGTCCAACAGCATAGGAGAAATATTACTGATTATTCTTCAGCCCAGACCCCCCGAAGGACAAAAGCGCCCCCTGCATTGCTGGGGGACCCTGCTCTTAAGTTATGAAATGTTGGACCCTCCCAGGTAGAAACCAGGTGAGGGAGCATCAGTGACAGGTCAGCAGCAAAGGACAGCCCGTCCCCCAGGGCTCTGCACCCACCCCTCCACTGGGGCCATCGCTGTCCATTTCTACAAGTAACGAGAGAGGGGTGGGGCTAGGAAGGGGGACAGGAGGTCTCTGACTTTCACTTGGGCCCTGGGAGTTTACACTTTACCGCCATTAACTCGTTACAAAACTCCCCAGTGACACAAAATACCACACAGGCAATGGCTCACTGCCACATGCACCTGTCTCCCCAGTGAGCTGAGGACTCGAACCCTGCCCGTCCCCAGCATCTGGCACGATGCTTGTTAGAGCCTTTCTAAAGCTTTGATGAATTAAGTTGAAATAAAAACCCATGTGGTTGATGCTATGTCTCACAGGCAGAAACGCTTAAAAAAAAAAAAAAATCTTCTAAAGGAGGAGGCAACTTTAGAACTGTCTGAGGCCCAAGTGAAAAGAAAACCCTTCTCACCTCACAACAGAGTGGGTTCTAAGCCAGAGGTCAACAAGGTAGGGCCAAATCCGACCTGTTGCCTGTTTCTGTAAATAAAGTTTTATTGGCACCCAGGCTCATTCACTCGCATATGACGCTTCTGCATTTCAATAGCAGAGGCCTGTGGTTGGGCAGCAACCTTCCCCCCCACCCACCCCCAGCATGGGGAAGGCACCCAGGAGAAGGAAGAAGGTTGAAGTGGTCAAGACAGGGCCACATATCAACATCTGTGGGTTACACCCGGAGACTCATGGAGTCCCAGGAAGATTATGAAGATTATCTGTGAACTTGCATCCTTTAGAAATGCAACGCTGTCTGCTGAAAACCATGCTCTCCTGTTACAGGCCTTACTGAAAACGAGGAAGGAAGCCATCAAATCATTTAGGAAGCCAGCACCCTTTGGGGAGTAATTTCCCTCACCTACGGCTCTTTTACTCAGTGTTTCATACGGAACGCAAAAGTACTAAGCATGTATGATTATTACTACATCCTGTGGCACGACTCTTTCAACATTAACAGAGGTGAAGTTATAATACACTGGACCTGAAATCCAAGAGGGGTCCAAATAACCCTTTTCTCTTTCTCGGGTCGCTTACGAATGTGAATGTAAGTGTTATGTTTCTGCACCGAGAAACAGTTACGGATACTTGAGCCAGGCGATAGGACGTGCAGTAAAATTGCAAATATCCTACAAGCAGTGCGATTCGTTCCTCGGATTTCATTCATTATTACGCTTAGGAGTTTACACTGATGTAAAAAATACGTATTTTACGTATCCTATAACAATGTTATATTGTTTATATCTGATGTTCTCAAACCTAAATATTGTGTTTTTCCTGCAGAATTAAGGAATGTATAAGAATTTATTCAAAATATATCCACCCCCCAAAACCCTATTGTTACAGACCACTTCGAATGCACCTTTCTTTCTTTTAAATATCTAAATATTTAAGACTTGCTACTGGGGTTATTTTAGTTTTATGACTTTGTTCCTTTGTTTTTATTATTGAAATCGACACAGGCATTTTCTGGAAGTCTGAAATTAAGCCAAATACAGCTCAAATCCCACTATAATATCACTGAATAGGAAACAGACCTGTGAGTATAGTTAAAACGGTATGCCTTCAGGATTCTAAAATATACTCTGTTTTTCACATTTAACATACAATAATTTGGAAATGTGTTAAAAATAGAGCGTAATAATCAATAAAGTGCTTGTCTTTCATCACAAGAAAAAAAAATGTTTAAAGAGAACAGGGGGAAATTCTGGAACCCACCACGTCTCCCCCTCCCCCGCCCCACCCCTGCCCAGCCACCTCCTTTCCAGGTAGAGTGTCCACTGTGCACAAGCGCTTGGTGGCCTGACCGGTCCCTGCTCCTGAACTACAGGCCACCCCCTCCCCGTCTAGAACGTCCACATCGTACAGGATGTCCACGTTGTCCACTGGGGGGGTCAGAATCGATCTCACTGAACAGCCCTTGTGAGAAGGGGCAGCCGGCAAAGCCAAGGCTGGGGGTCGCACCCTGCCCACCCCCAGCAACTTCCCGCCACGGTCACTCATCTCGAAGGCATCCCGGGAGCTCAGGAATGACTCAGGTCAAGCTGTCCCTGTGCCTTAAGCCAAACGCCATTCCAAGGGCTCACTGCGATGTGGGTGCGGACGGTCACTGGCCCGCCCCGCAGGAGTAGGGGTCCTGGGGCCCAGGAGCCAGCATTTACCTATCTGTTCCTTCCAGAAATGGGCACGTCATTCTCCTTGCCTGGCGTTGCTCCCTGGGCCACCGTGAAACCACCCAAGGAGGCTCTATGTACGGGGGTTATAAACCAGGAAGTGGAACACCTTCTAGAGACACACGGGACTTTTCTCATGCACAGGGACACCTGCTTCCTGCACCGCTCGCCCCCAGGCAGCTGGGTCCCCCCCCCCCCCCACTTTCTTACAGCTCCTTTAAATGATGTATACACGTAGCCACATGTTTCGTTTTGAACTACAAAGACTTCGTCTTAATGAGCCCGGGCGGCCCTTCGCTGCCAGAGGAAGCCTGACTCCTCCCGCCCCCTCCCCGGGCTAACGTGCGTGGCCATGGCTGTGGCATCGCCCAGCGCGCCTGCCATCGCGGCCCTTTCTTCATTCAAAACTATACCCGCGAATGACGTCACGAGCAAGTGCGACTTGAAGCAGCAAATAAACAACCGATGAAGGCACAAACACAACGGCAAACAGCTCCCGGAATGAAATGAATCAGTTCGTTTTAATTGGACAGAAGCGGAACAGAAGCAGAATTGTTTTTCCGGGGGTAACTCCGGGCCATTTAAAGCTAATAGCTCCCAAACGCGGCACAGCACGCCTGGCCTGGCTGCTTTCTTCACGTCCTGCCGGCGGGACGGGACGCCCGGGCAGGGGCCGCGTGCGCCTGGTGCAGACAGCTGCCCCGTCACGAGGGCACAAATGCCCCTCCGCGCCGAATGCGCCCGCAAGCACGATGCCACCAGCCAGCTGGGCTGGGTTCCGTTCTCGAGGCCTCACGCACGCAAGTGCACCTGCCTACGGAGCAATGTGCAAACGCCCTTGCCCCCGAGTTAAGATCCACATCCAAGTGAAACGCTGTTGGTTAACCTTCCAGTGATGACAAACGCGAAGTGCTGAACTACAAACCATCTTTATAAAGTTCAGCTGCTGGAAAAGAAAACCGAGTAAGACAGCAGGGCGCTGCTCCCGCCTCAACCGCCCCCCCAGCCCCCACTTCACAACCAGGCAGCACCCGGGGCAGGACAAACACCTACAGGCGCTTTTCCAGCCAGAACGACAAGGGGTCTCCCGGTCACTCACGACTGGAGTCTCAACAGAGTAAGGCTGCCGACTCCCCTGTGCGGCCTTGGCGGAACTTGGTGGCAGCACCTGGCAGACATTTCAAAGGCTCAAGTGCTGGGGGGGACCTCACGCACCAGCAGCTCTGGACCCCAGGATGCCTGGGTCAGGCTCCCAGCCTGGGATTTCCCTAGGCCTCCTGGGAGCTTGGACAGAGCAGGCGGGTTGGACACCTTGGCCCCCCCACCCCTCCTGGAGGCCCAGGGAGACACCACTGAGACACATGTGGTCACACACGTGCGTCACCCTTCCCTGTCTCCCGAGAGAAGAAAGCACGAAGGGGCAAAATATCCAACCACAGAAAGACAAGCTTCCCCAGCTGCTGACGCCCCGGAGGGGGAAACAGTCAAATCGGTATGAAGACATCACTCGTGGCACTCAAAGAAGGCTGCCCTGTCAGCCTGACCGGCCCGTCACATTTCCCGGGCAGAATCTTCTAGGGCTTTTAAGAATGGCTTTAAAAGAGGGGCGCCCGGGGGGCTCAGTCTGTGAAGCGTCCGGCTTCAGCTCAGGTCACGATCTTACAGGTTTGTGGGTTCGAGCCCTGTGTCAGGCTCTGTGCTGACAGCTCAGAGCCTGGAGCCTGCTTCCGACTCTGTGTGTGTCTGTCTCTCTCGCCCCTCCCTGCTCATGCTCTGTCTCTCAAAAATAAATAGACTTTAAAAACAAACTTTTAAAAAAGAATGGATTTAGAAGAGACGGGCTTCCCTGACCACCTCTCTGGAACCACCGGGACAGAAGGTGACAGCAGACGTAAGCTGCACACACAGCATCACCCCCTCCCCCCCAACCCTGCACAGCACAGGCTCCGTGCTCTCCCTTCCAGAGTGCGGCCGCCAGCAGGGTGTCCCATCCAGGGAATCCTTTCCACCAGGTAACAGCTACCGGTTGTGTCACTTTGTGACACTCAGCACATAGGAATTCATCGAGAGTAATTCTTAGTTTCTCCATTTTCCTCAAACAACAACAAGCCGTTTTGTAATTTCTACTTGATGTACTGGGGCGACACGAGGGGGGCTTCCAAGCGACCTACGCAAAGGGGAACAGGAAGAAGGCGAGTCCATTCGCCCCGCTGTGCACAGGGAGCACAGGACCACCGGTGAGTCGGGGTGTGGGAACCTTCGGGGCTGCAGGGACAAGGGCGGACCCCACGAAGGCCCAGATGCGAGCCCGGACCCTCCCCACCCCAGACCCGCTGCCCCCATTCCTGCTGGCTGCCACCAGGCCTCACCCATCAAGCTTCTAGAGTTACCTTAGGAAACAGAGACATCAAGGAGGCCAACGGGCACACGCGTATTTTCTAGAACACGCACTTGGAGAATCTAAATGTTCCATCTCTGGTCTGGAAGAGGCAGGAGGGACCCCTGAGCAGTAGGAGTGACGACGGCCAGGACAGGTAAGCAGGTAGTTAGGTGAGGTCACCGGTCCTGGTAAAATGGACCAGTTTATGCATGCTGACTTTTCTTTTCCCCCACATTATTTCAGAAAAACTAAGTAAAACTAACCCTGAATCCTGAGGACAGACCCAAACACCGTGCCGAGTTCTTAAGACCACATCAGCTACAAAGAACTGCCCGCAAGGCCATCTGCCAGACGGCCATGCTTCTCACACACACAGCGAAGGAGGCAGGGTCCCTGGACGCGGGCGGCACGCCAGCTTTTCTCACGTTCTGGAAGCCTTGGCTGCTGGCTCACTCCATTAGCGCCTTCCTGTCAAGGGACCGGGACTCGGGGGTAAGTGGCCGCGTGCACACTGACCCAGGTCCAGACGCACCCACGGCTCATCCAGGCTGAGGGCCTTTATCCCCCCAAAGAAGGTGCAGCCTCACCAGGAAGACACAGAACCAGGCAGGAGCAAACCTACCAGGCCAACAGCTCCCCCCAGGCCCAGACAGTCTCTCCAGCCTCAGGCTGGTTTGCTTCTTAAGTTTGTTTATTTATTTTTGAGAGAGAGAGAGAGAGAGAGAGAGAGAGAGGGAGAGGGGGAGAGAGAGAGAGAGAGGGGCAGCACGAGCAGGAGAGGGGCAGACAGAGAGAGAGAGAGAGAGAGAGAATCCTGAGCAGTCTCCATGCCGTCAGCGGGGCTCAAATCCAAGAAACTGTGAGAGCGTGACCCGAGCCAAAACCAAGACTTGGACGCTTAGGGGTGCCTGGGTGGCTCAGTCGGTTGAGCGTCTGACTTCGGCTCAGGCCATGATCTCATGGTTCATGAGTTCGAGCCCGGCGTCAGGCTCTGTGCTGACAGCTCAGAGCCTACAGCGTGCTTCGGATTCTGTGTCTCCCTCTCTCTGCCCCTCCCCCTGCTCATGTTCTGTCTCTCAAAAATGAATAAATGTTAAAAAAAATTAAAAAAAAAAAGACTTGGACGCTTAACCGACTGAGCCACCCAGGAGCCCCCTCAGGTGTTTTTTCCTTTAAAACATAAGGGGTTTCCTTTAACCCCCCCCCCGCCCCCAAAAGGAGATTCTGAGGACTCGATAACATTTAGAAACGTTTTAGAGATTACAAAGTGCCTTACAAATGTCTGTGTAATCAAGTATGCAATTCCGCCAATAGGCGGGTGCTTTTATCTTGTTCATCATCTGCCGGTGCCCCTCCCCCCATCACATCTCAGTGCCTCAACCCACCTGCAGGGCTGCTCAGTCTACATGCTACTTTTGAGAAAGAAACTCAGGAGTGGCAGGCAGAAAAAGACACAATGGCAGAATTAGATGACTCCAGTCGAAAAGCTTTTAAATGCTCTATATATCGTTTCAAAGACTGCTGCACTTCATGCCTGTTAAATATGACATGAAGTCTTTACAATGGCTGACTGGACTCTACAGGTCACTGTCCCTGGTCATGTCCCCCTCTTCACCTACTACTCTCCCTATGTCCCTTGTCATCACTCACACTGATCCACTTCTTATTCTGGACCATACTAGCAAAACTTCTGCCCCAGGGCCTTTGCATGGCTATTCATTCCCTTTGCCAAATGGATTCTCCCCCTAAATATCTACAAGACCTGCTTCCTCATCACCTTCAAGTCAGCACCTTTTCCCTCTCTCCCTTCCCAGCTATATTTTCTGGAGCATTTATCACCACCTACAACACTTGCTGATCTGAACACATTTAAAAATTAAATGTATTTCCTAGGTTTCAAATATAAACCTGAAGTTACATTTGTATTTGAACGGAGTACCTTTTGTGTTTCTTTTTAGCTTGGAAACCAAACCTCTCTCTTTCTGGCCTACACTCTAATATTTTTCAAAGGAGCGAAACATTTGATAAGTATTTAACAACTGACAACTGGCATCTTTGTGATGAAAACATATTTAACAGTCTGATTAAATCTGAAAGTTGAAGGGAGACCTAACCTTTCTGCCTCGGTCTCTCCTGCCCACAGCCCATCTTTCCACTCTCCCAAGCAGCCATTAAGCGAAGTTCCTATTGGTGTGTGTTTGTTTTTTCCGGAAAGAACAGTTAAAAGGCGGGAAGATGTAAGAAGGACAGAAAACTTCTCAGGAAGCCGCTGGTAACCAGGGGAGGGGGCATCCCTGGCTAGGTCATGGGTATTTATAAAAGGACGGGATCTATGCTTTCAAAAGGGCTTCAGATCCTCCTGCACACCATTAAAGGTGTGTCGTAAGAAAATACAGCCCTAGCTGGAAATTGTTAGGACAGGGACTAAAATCTACATGTTCACTTTTTACGGAGGGGCCACCGGCAGACAAGCAGCAGCAGTCAACATCTCAAATGTGAGCTTCCTATAGGCAGCTAAGAAAGCTCCGGGGTTGTTGAAGAAAGAATGAGTACATGGCAAGAACTCGCTTCAGACAATGAAAGAGAGAGCATCTTGGGGCACCTGGGAGGCTCAGTCGCTTAAGTGTCCAACTTGATTTCAGCTCAGGGCATGATCTCACGGTTCAGGAGTTCGAGCCCCGCATCCGGCTCTGCGCTGGCAGCATGGAGCCTGCTTGGGATTCTCACTCTCCCTCTCTCTCTGCCCCTCTCCCACTCTCACTCTCTCCTTCTCAAAATAAACAAACATTTTTAAATAAGAGCCAACATCTTTGTTAAGCAGGAGTGGATGGTGAGCCAAGAAGAATCAGATGGCACAGGAAAGGGAGGTCATAACCTCGTGTTGGGAAGTTTCTGGAAGACTACCCCTGAACGCAAAGACTGGGCACAAAGAGAAATCCCAGGACGGTTACAGGGCAGGCTAGAGAGCCGCATCCAGGAGCTGGGTGGGTTTTGCATCCAGCAAAACCAAACCTATAGTTTCTGAGAAGTAAACTGATCCAGAAATGGTGCCTGATGGGACGTACCCCAAGAGTGTGGGGGGGAAGGGACTCAACGCTGGAGCGGCTCCTTCAGAATCTTCCAGCAATGCCACCCCACTGTGAAGGGTGGGCACAACACCCCCCCGCTCCCGCCCAGAGACAGCCTTTGTGAGGGGTTCAGATGGCCCCTGTGGCTGCTGGGGGGTTGGTACACACGGAACCTCTGTCAGACTGGCTGAACCGTCTTCAACCTTAGGAAATGGCTTAAGACCCGAAAAATTCTGAACATTCCAGCAACAGAAGACAGACTCCAGAGTCGTGGAGATTGGGTGCGTATCACCCAGAGTTATTCTAGGAACTTAATTAAGTCCTTCAAGCTGGAGAAACTCGGGTATTTTACTGCTGTGGTTATTTCATTTGGAACAAAGACTGCTAATAAACCGGCCGTACTGATAAGCGAAGCTACAAATAGTGATAAGAAGTAAAATGGAATTAAGGTGAATCAGTTCTACTGTATCTTTAAAATTCTGATACGACCCTCCATACCAAAACGTCATTACATTTGGAACCTGCATAAACTTTCAACGACAATGCTCATTTGGAAAGAAATGTCGAAGTAGGTAAAACTCCGAAGAATGTTTTCAGATTCATTAATGTTTGTAACGTTGTCAGGCTTTCCTATCTAGTATTTCCACAACATGCGTTATTCAAGTTTTAACTTTTTTACTGACCCAGCTGAAGTTAGTTTTCTGATGCTGAGTGTAAACTAACATTCCCCTATAATCCTACAGGGGGAAGAAATATTGAATTCTCAGTTTTGCAAGTAATAGCAAAATTATATCTAAAGGTTTGCAACTGAACTGTACGTGCATTAGAAGTTGACTGAGCCAACTAATGAAACGAGCTTCGGAAAAGTGTTCATCATTCGTAAATCTAACTGGCAGAGAGTATGAGTAGCTAACGGATTTGTTTTCTGTTTCATTTGCATCGCAAAGTGCTATTTTAGGTCACTTTTATGCCAGAAAACAACTTATGAAAACCCTACTGTCGTATAAAAACAAAACAGAAGCACACATTGCCACAAATCACCTGAGTAATTTATCTTTTAAAAAATGCATCCACGGGCACCTGGGAGGCTCTGTTGGTTAAGCGTCCAACTTTGGCTCAGGTCATGATCTCAGGGTTCATGAGTTCGAGCCCCACGTTGGCCTCTGTGCTGACAGCTCAGAGCCTGGAGCCTGCTTCAGATTCTGTGTCTCCCTCTCTCTCTGCCCTTCCCCCACTCGTGCTCGCACGCTCTCGCTCTCTCTCTCTCTCTCTCTCTCAAAAATAATTAAACATTAAAAAAATACTGGGAGGCTCAGTCGGTTGAGCGTCTGACTTCAGCTCAGGTCATGATCTCATGGTTCGTGAGTTCGAGCCCCACGTCAGGCTCTGTGCTGGCAGCTCAGAGCTAGGAGCCTATGTCTCCCTCTCTCTCTTTCTCTCTGCCCCTCCCCTGCTCACACTCTCTCTCTCTCTCCCCCTCTCTCTCTCCCTCTCAAGTATAAACATTTAAAAAAATTTTTTAATTAAAAAAAAAAGCATCCAGGCTGTAGTGTAAGAAACTGACCACCGGACTCTCCCTTTCTAGCAATTTCTGTCCTCTCAGGAGCACAGGAGCTCCAGAACGCTGTCGGTTTCCCCAAGCCCCGGTTCCTCCACGCATTTTCTTCGCACAAAATCAACGTGCCGTGCGCCCGCTAATCCCTGCCTTGTTTAATCCCGTTTATTGCTCAGAGTTTCTAAAGCATGATTTGCAGAGTTTTCAGACTGAGTAAGAACATCCTGGCCTATTTCCAAAACCTCTCCCCCACGTCACAATCTCCCCCCACTCGTGCGCCCACCCTTCACCCTTCACCCGGGGCGCGTGGGCATGGCCTCCACGGCAGGCCTGGGCCACTGACAGTCGTCCCTGCTTTGGGTGGCTTCCCTCCACCTGCACCGGGCAGGCTGCGCTGAGGAAGGGATCCAAACCCGGCCCCCGGGGAAAGACCGCTGGCTTCCTTCACCAGGACTCCCTACAAGCAACATCGGAACATCAGGATCTTGCTTCCCAGCTCTAATCATTCGACCCCGGAAGCGCTCCGCAGGGCCAGAAGCCGGACACCGGGCGCTCTGACCCCAGCCCCCCCCCCCCCCCCCCCCGAACCCGGCATGGAAGGAAGCAGCGTCTCCCGGTCTGGCCGACCCCGGGGCAGCAGGTGGCCCCGGATCCCGCGAGGCCGGGTGGAGTACGGATGCACACGCCGCTCACAGTGGCAGGCGCGTGGCCCCGGGGCTGCCATCTGCTAGGAAGGAAGTCGTCTCTCCGAGGATGCCGAGGATGCCGGAGAGACTGACGGCTCACGTCAACAAAACCCTGAGTCACCCGCTAGAGCACAAGCCCGCGGATCCCGATGACATTTTTTTAAAAAACACGCACAGCTTACGAATTTTTGTCTGTCTACACCTTCCCTTTACACCCTTTGAAAGCGGGGTTACCGTCGCCTCGTGAGGAAGGCAGAAGAACCCTTTCTCCTCCTATAAAAATCCAGTTACATGTTTTTTTTTTTTTTTTTTTTTTTCTGAGAAAAACAAGATGGGCACTGGTGGAAGTATCCAGTCCCCGGAAGATTACCGACCACCTCGCAACACCCGATGGGCTAACGTGTCCGTCCTTAGGCAAATTCTACACCAGTTAGTTTTCAACCACACTCATCAAGTAGGTTCATGGCCCGTTTCTCAGAAAACCACTAATGGACTCGTTCACGATGAGGAGTACATGATATTTCACTTCTAGAATAAATACATCACAAAGACATCTCAAGCGGTGACAGGATCCGCGGGGCCAGGCGGGACCAAACACAAAGAGCAACTTACATTTTCCCAGATAATAGAGGCTTTTCCATTTGAATCACCCCAAGAATTTTCTTCTTCTCTTTTCTTGCTTTCTTTTTTTTAACAAGCAAGCACATGATCTTGAATGTTTGCCAAACCTTCGCTCCTTCTACCTCACCAGTAAACACTGCCCACATGGCCGTGAGCCGCGGTGTTTCCCTAATTTCCACCACACTTCCTTATTTAGGTGCCTCAGCCTGTCTCTCTGTCTGCCTGTGGACCCGTTAGGCTGTGTATGAAGCAGTTTACTAAGACGTCCTAAAGTAAAAAAGACAGAATACCACTTCCATAGAGGCTGGGTTGTTCTGAAGGGAATGGGATGTATCTTGGGAGAAAGTTATTCATCAGCACACAAAGGACCACAGACACAGAGCATACTCTGTTCTTTCTTGATAATATTTACACACATTTCTACCAACCAATTAAATGGTGACCTTGGAGAAGACGTCTGACCTCCCTCGGCCTCTGTGCTCACAACCTTAAGGGAGTTACAGGATACTCATGGTTCCCAGCCCTTCTCCCTCACTCAAAGCATCCTTGTATTCTCTTCTGATTGTGTCCACACAGCGTGGAAAGACTTTTAACATATTTGGTTGGAGGGCAGGGCGGGGCGGGATCTTATCAAGCATAATCCACAGTTGGCTTTGCTGAAATGAAATCAGCTAGAGGAACAGGAGTCTTGTGGGTGCAGACGACGAGGAAGGGAGACTGGAAACCCCCAGAACAGAAGAGCGGCCAACGACCGGCAACAACTCGAGAATCCACAGACACAATGACAGCCGTCAAAGTCCTATCCAATTCTAAGCGCTTCTCACCGCCAGGTGTTAAAACTGGTTTAAAACAATTAGGGGGCTTTCCTTCCATGCCCTTCCTGCCTGACTGCCAGCATTGTACTCCAGATGGATAAATGCCCCGAGGAAAGAAGAGAGAAATTAAGTAACTGTCACCCAAGTGAAATCAAAAACAAAATGTTACCTTGAAAGTTGCGCTGAGGCTGGTCTACATAAAAACCGGAATGTAACGATTGCTGGGAGCTTCCAAAGCACAGCCGGGGGTGTAGGACTTGGAGACAACCTGATCTCATGTAAACAGCACTGGCTGGGGATCAGGTGCTCCCAGGCAGAACGCAAGACAATGCTGGTCCATCAGAACCCTTCCCCAGTTCACCTTGTGGCTCAGGGAACCTTTGGGTGAGTCCCCCGGCCTCTCGAAGCTGCAGATTCCGCATTCCCAAGAAGTGGCCCAGCCCACGTCACCAGATTATGAAATACCATGTGGTAACATAGGTAAGAAAATGTCTCCACGCTATGAAGCAAAGAAAAACACTTTCTGGATTTTACACAATTCTTTTGACCTAAAAGGGGATGGGGCACGCATTAATCTTTTGGTATTGATCACGACAACGGATACATTTTCAATTCAGCATCTCCAACCCCAGCTGCCTCTTTCAAATTCATTCATTGTCCATCAGTTTTGGTATTGTTACACGCAGTTTGGAGCCAAAAGATGATCTGATTTAAGTAACTCCTTTTAAATCTGCATGGAGGGAGCTTGGTATCACGTTCATAAGTATTAAAGATTATGCGTTAATACCATGTAAAAGCATAAATCATCGTCAGCTAAACATGGAACCTAAGGTAACAATTAAAATCACATAATATAACGGAATCTGCCATAATCCCTTTTTAGCCATTGAAAACACTGAAATTTAATACTAGACTCTAACAATCCACTCAAGCGTTTATACCACTACCATATGGATGGATCAAAGCAGCAGTAAGATTATAATTATACTTCAGGTTATAAAGTTTTAACACGATTAGAGTACACGTCACTATTCAGTAGCTGAATCTCAATTAAAAAAAAAATTCACGCCAAGCCTCTTGGAACATGACTACATTAGAAATGGACCCCCCCCCCCAATATTTACTTCTGGAAAATTTGATACTCCTTACAATCAATACTAAGAAACCCACGAGTATTTACAAAGTGCTACACATGTGGTCATTTATCTTGAAAGTATATGATGTACCACAGTATCTGACCAGATATTGCAAATTTCAGCAAAAACACAGTAAGGAAGGAGTGTTTTTTAAATCTTGTCTGTGGGCACGAATATCACGTGCGGCACAAGAAAACAGGGCCACATCTGAAGGCACATTTACGCCGTCAAGTTTCACAATGTCCCTGCGCACGTAAAAGCAACCTCGTGCCAATTTTATAATTTTCTAGTCCAAGAAATCGGAACCGCTGACCGGACTGTATTTTATCTCTGGTAAACACGCAGCCTTGAAATTTTAGCCCAATTCCATCTCAGCATGCGCATGCGATGAATTCAGTCAAGCAGCGAAAGCACCGCGCACAGAAGGGTCCTGTGTCATCCACACTCACGGAGCGAGATGCCAGCGTACAACATGCAGTTCAGCTGCTTCTCCTCAAACTTCCCTCTGAGCCTCTCGTTTCAGTGCAGTCAACACACACGTCTCTGGGGCTCTCTAGAAACAACTCGAATCGTCACTAGCAATTACCGACTGAAGCATTTCCCTTCAACGGTTGTCAGAAGAGAACCCACCACTGAACCCGGTCTCCACCGATCTACCTTCAACAATTACTAACAAAACCAAACCAAACCAAACCAAGAACACTGCAATCTTGAAGGACGCATTCGGGTGAATAAAACAAACACCGCGCCTCCCCCTTTAGATGAGGCTGGTGCTGTTTTCACGAAACCCACCACCTGATCAATAAACATGCTTGTTTGTAACTGATCACTTTAGAGGTTCAGAACACTTTGTTTTCATTTGCTCATTAAAATGCCAACGTGACAACGCCTTGCTCAGTTTGTCCAGAAATATGCATTCTATTCATGTCTGCAGGAGAGAAAATCTACAGAGAATTCCCCTATTATTCGTGGACTTGCTCAAGAGCTGGCTTCGGGGGCCCGTGCTATTTCCCTCTGAGTTTTTCCCCCACTCTACTTGGCACGGCAGATGAAAGAGTAAAGTTGCATTTTCCCTTAAGTTTCTGAGGTGAGACAGGACGACTGGATTCTGCGCTACCCCCAAAACCAAAACAACAACAACAACAAAACCCTCTCCACTTGCCAAATCTGATACCCTAGTTAACTAGCTCCTGGAGCTACCCTTCTACAGAAAATGCATTAGTGGGAATTCTTAACAGAAAGCCCACTTTGCCCATGCTGTGACTAAAACTGCTGAAGTTCTCCTCTTCAGAAAAAGAGACACAGATTCACTTGATACAGAGAACTCTAAAGAAAACAGCACGTTAGTTCTCTATTAAAATTCCTCTTCAGGAGGCACGGGCCCGCAGAAGAGTAAACGAATCAAACAGTGGAGGTGTTCCTACGGTGTCTGACGACCAAACGAATCCAAAGCACACAGCAGTGGCCACCCTAACCGAATCAACCGGAAAACTGAAGCCCCAGGCCCAGCACTGGATTCAGCAGCTGCAAGTTGACGGGTTCTGTGTTTTCTTTTGATACATCCCGCACGAAGAGCCCACACTATCAATTAAAACACTGTAGGTTCATTCTAGTTCTCAATTTTCATGGTGACAGTATGTCTTGGTATGTAAACAAGTCACAGAAAGAAGGTAATCAAAAGTACGGTCTTCATGGAGTTTCAGCAGGAGGATGCTATTTTCCTCAGTTGTTATTCTGCGATGTAATTTAAAACGCCACTCCATTGCAATTGATAATTATCTGCGAACAAAATCTCAAGTTAAATAAAGAGGGCGAAAACGTGGTTCTTGGAGACTGGAGTGGAAGCGGCAGTCAAGCAGAAAAGGCATGCAATTCTTAAAAAGGTATTTGCTCCATTTTCAGGGGACTAGGAGTTGTTGTTTGTTGTTGTTTTTTTAAGAACACTCATTGACAAAAGTGAGTTTCCTATAAACACTCACGGTTTCAAGGTAGTACCAACAACATCATTGGATTTACCAGCACGATCCTTTGGAAGAGCATTTTAACTGTTCCTGATTTTTATGATCTCCTGGACCTCCCGGGGGCCAAGGACACAGGAGGGAGAGGGCTATAATTGCCCCATTTTACAGACAGAGAAAGTGAGAACCAGGGATTAAATGGTTTCCCTCTGTCACACAATGACTCATTAAGATCAGCAACCAGAAACCTGGTTTCCTGATTCCTGGTTTAATGTTCCACATACTATGCTTCCTTCTACGAAGTACTATTTTCGTAAAGGTTTCTCTTTCAATAAAGGAAATAGAACAAGTCACGTGACTTTCATTCACGAAAGCCTGTGTGTTTTCATAAGCACCTTGGCTGTCTGTTCCCGGGAACAGGGCAGGAGCGGTGCTCCTTATTATCTTATTTCGACAAGAGCTGGCCGACCGAAGCAGGGAAAGCACGCCCGACAGAAAAATAAAGGGCATGTGGTCAAGCAATCTCACTGGAGTGCTAAAAATATTCAAGTTCTTTGTTTTAAGACTTCAACAGGCAATCTTTTTAAACATAAATTGGGACTGTACTGTACCTTTGGAAACCTTCCTCTTACCCCCAACTTCTCTGACCCTAGGACATGAATATATGGTCCTTATATCAAACAAAATTTAAACGGCAGATGCTTTCAGTGGTCATTCTTGTCTAATCTGCCTTACTCGTACACAAAAACCAATTTTAGAATAAAAATCCCGCTAAAGAGGAACACTAAGACAGCACCTTTCATAATACACACCAATCTATCATCATAGCACAAAAATGTATAAAATGAATTTTTACATGCTGTTTTAAAGCATAGATTCAGTATTACATTTCCAGGTCCCAAACAACAACACTCTGACAGATTGGTTAGACTTTCCTGCACATACACACACAAAACACACGGTAAGTACCCTCCCTTGCTCCCTTAGTGAGACGCAGAATTTAGAGTTCAGTTTTTACTTGCTCTGGATCAATACACAACGATTGTATTATACATGCTATTATCGTGTGTTAATGCAGAACATGCACACATGCACACACACACACACACACACACACACACCCCGAGGGTGCATTAACTGTGTCTTTGGTTCTAGCACTATAATCCCCCATCCCCAATTCTATGGTAAACAACTACCAAAGGCTGGCTACAGGAACCTTACGTCTTTGTTACCACTCATGCAAATGCCAACCCCTATGCAAATGACCCCAGACTATTCTGCTCTGGCATAATTAACGACGTGTCTCCGTGTGGAGCTCCAGGAACTCGGCAGGGACACACACACCACTTCCCAGAGCCCGGCCAGCTCATGCGATGACCCGGGAGCTCTTTTCCCACTTCATCTTCAAAGAAATGCTTTCCAAGTCCTCCTGCTATAAATCATTCTCCCAAAGGACGCTTATCTCCCATGAACTTCGTATTTATGAGCACCATGCACAAAATTTCTACAGCCACACGTGAGTTAAATAACAGTGGACGTTCATCTGGAGTTTCTAAACGTTTCCCTCCTGGCTCTGCAGACCACAGTTCAGGTTCCACGTGAATTAAGCCCACATCCTTGTCTTTCCTAGCCTCCTGTTCTCTGTGTCAAAGGAGCTTACTAGAAATCCATTTATCATGGGGTGCTCCTCACAGACCGGTTTTGGCACAATGGGTCAACTGCAGCTCTCGATTTTGCTTAAAAATAGTCCTTTTCCTTCTTAAAAGGGTGTTGACCACAGTGCTCACAGAGACTCTGGAAAACCAGCAACCAAATCGGATCTCATCTTTGCTCAGCCACTCCGGGGCATCTGAACTGCGGTTCCGGCTTCAGTCCTGAATCCTATAGGTTGAAAGGAATTTTATACTGGTGGGAACACAGAAGCAGCTAAAATCAGGTCTCTGGCTCGACTTATCTCCCGCAGCTTAAAATGATCCCGAGTCTGGAAAGGGCATTATATCATACATGAATCACGTTTCTGAATGTATCTCCTTTATCAGAAAGGCCTTGAACCCTTTTCGGCTTGCAGACACAAACCCCCTGCTCACTCCTGCTTCTGCAGAAGCCCGCTCCGGGGCCCTCCGACTCCAGGCCGGGTTTTGGCCGCCTACTTCACCCAAAGCTTAGGTTTAGGTGTTAGGTTCTCAGGCTGCTTTGCTTCTCTGATGAGAATCAGATTTCAGCAAAGTGTGCTTTCGTGTTCACTAAGGCATAGACCCATTTGGGCACACGACAATAACTTTTGTGTGTTTGTCTCTTTTTTCCACTCAATTCCGGTCACGCTGGTGTGTTTCTATGGTCTGGGTCCTAGACTTTACTCGTCCTCCAACTTCAGGGCACAGTAGCAATTTTTCAGAAGTACCTGGACCGCCTAACTGAACTGCGAACAAAGTGACCTTTAGTTGAGAGTCGTCGTTGACGGGGCACAGTCTGACAAGTTCCAACTGATTTAATTCCACGCTCAAGCACCATATTCCTGACAATTCTCTAGGACTCTTTCCACCTTTCATTCTATGGTTTTAACAAAAAAGTAAAGAGCTCTTCCTTTTATATTAGAACAGGCTGTTTACTCCATAGCCGTGCTGTTAAATCCCACGGACTACAGGTCCCAGGCATGTTACAAGCCTTATGGCGGACTTAGCATTCGGCCGGTCTGTGTACTTTACCGACAAAAGGTGTGCGGATTCCCAAGCCACCTCGACCATCACCCTGGATCCGCTGCAGACTGCTGACCTTCGGCCAACATCCACCTAACACCACTCTCACGGCTTTCGGGTTCCCACACAGCTTCCACCTTCCTAGCAGCAACCTCCCCGCCCCGCAGAAAGATCCATAACTAGAAACTTGTGAATTGAACATTCACCCCCTCTGCCCCCAGCCCAGTCTACACCACCAGCGGCAGAGCAAACACACCGCTCTCTCCTCATGGATATTTAATGGACTGTGAACAACACCACGGGACACCAGGCTCTCGGACTTGAAAACACCAGTGCTGTTGTCTCCCGCCCGTTTTCTCTAAAGCACTGATTCTGAAGCCCGACTGCACGGTAACATCCTCTGGGCAAACTCTGAGAACTGGTGCCTGGGCTCTGCCCACTGGGTGCTTTGCTTGAGTGCGCCCTGGGTGAGGCCCATTCCTTGAACCTCCTCAGGTGAGTCGAACACAGGACACAGTTCTCAGAGGATGCCCCCCCCCCCACACACACACATACAGCATCCCCCCAACAGCATCCGCATAGCCTGGGAATTTCTTAAAAATGCACATTCTAAGCCACACCCTAGACCTGCTGCATCAGAATCTCTGGGGCTTGACACGGCCCAGCCCTCCAGGTTTCTAGCAAACACAGACCAGGTGACTCCCGGGCAGGCTCAAGTTTGAGAACCACTGCCTTGGTGTGGTATTTAAACACTGTCACCGTTGCAGACCCTCAGGAGAAAGAGAGTCTCCCTTAAGGAAAAGCCCTGCAGTTTACTTGCAAAACTGAAACAGTTAACTAACTGTTCCCTGTTGCAGCCACCAAAATGGATGCTCATTTTCCAAATGACTTTCAGACTTGTTTTTGTAAACTCTGAGGCTCAGCAGAAATCAGGGGGGACCTGGTTTCAGGAAAACAAAGAGAAAGGTGAGGGAGCAGTCAGGACTCCAGGGCAAGAACCACCAGCGGGCACTCTGGGGGGGGGGGGGGGGGGGCTAAATCGGGGAGGGGGGGCGGGACTGGCCCTGCCCTGTGAAGGAGGAGGAGAGAGGCGGTGGGAAAAGAACAAGGGGGCGGGGCCCAAACAACTGAATCCCAGCCTCCTGGGTGCGAAGCTGCACATTCAACTCAAAGACCACTGGGCCTCTGCGGCTGTTTGGCGAAGAAGGAAGCCGGGGGAGCCAAGAGGAAAGCAAAACAAGGCGGCTCGTCCAGTATTTTGGCGCTTGTGTCCAGGTACCAAAGGAGCGGATGGTGGTGAAGCCAGAGCGGCCCTCTCCCGGGCCATCCCACCCTGCCTCCCGCCGACCCTCCGCAAGATTCCAAGGGCCTCACCTTTCACAATGGTGGCCTCCTTCAGGTGATGCGACAGGAAGTCAATGCTGGCATAGGTGTTGGCAGAGGGCAGGGCGCCAGGGCCGGCCCCCCCGCACACCCCACCGGTGCTGCTGCCCCCCACCGCGCTGAGGAGACCCCCCAGGCTACGGGTCCGGCCCCAGGCGCTCTTGTCTCCCGGCTGCGGATGCGGAAGCTGCTGCGGGCCGGGCGACAGCCCAGGTTCGTCCCTCACGTCGATGGCGATGTAGTTGAGGCCGTTCTGGAAGCCGGCAGAGGTCTCCCTGCGCATCGGAGAGCCGCTGCCCCCGGGGCACCCGACCAAGCCCCCCAGCTGACTCGGTAGCCACGGCCGCCCCTGCTGGGGGGGCGGTGGCTGCAGCTGGCGGGGGGACGTGGGGCGCTCGTCGCCCCCAGCCAGGCCGCCGCCGCCGGCCCCTTCGCTGCTTTTCCTGAGAGAGACGTTTTCCACGGAGGCCGAGTTGTGGCGCTTCGGGTTGTGGGCGAAGGACGGGGACACGGGGGTCACAGTGGTGGTCGAGGAGAAGGTCTCGGAGCTGTGGCGGCGGCGGCCCCCCTGCGGGTCTGCGCGGATGACCTTGGCCCCCCGGTGCGGGTCCGGGGGCTGGCTGGCCTGCAGGAAGGCCTCCACTCCCGACACTTGATCCCTGAGACTCAGCCTCTTGACGCCGGACGTGGGGCTGGTCACGCGGGCACCTTCCGGCTTCGGGGGGGCGGCGATGGGTTGCGGCGGGGTGGCAGCCACGCCGAAGGCCATCTCGGTGTAGTCACCATTGTCCCCAGTCTCCGAGGACGACGAGGAGGCAGCGCTGGGGCCCTGGGCGGCGGGGGCGGGGGGCAGGCGGTACAGCTCGCCTGGAGGGGGCGGCGGCAGCGGCTGCGGCTGCAGGGCAGAGGCGGGCGCCACAGGGCGCGGGGGCAGCGGCGGGTAGGGGGAGGAGGCCTCGGGGGACAGGAGGGCGTCCAGCGAGCCCACGGGGTCCCCGCCCTGGGGGCCCGGCTTGGGTGACTTGGGCGAGCTGAAGTCGAGGTTCATGTAGTCGGACAGCGGGGAGCGCTGTCGGCTGTCGCCGCTAGTGCCCGGGGTGCCCGAGCCCAGGGAGGAGGCCGGGCTGCTGGCGGACAGCAGCGAGGACGACGAGGCGGCCGAGGCCAGCAGCGGGGGCGCGGGAGGTGACAGGCGAGCTCCCGCGTCGCCGAAGTCAATGTTGATGTACTCGCCAGGGCTCTTGGGCTCGGGCGGCAGCGGGTACTCGTGCATGCTGGGCAGGGTCTGAAGCCCCTCCAGGGACAGGCGCGTGGGCCGCACAGCCCGGCAGCGCTGGTTCAGGAAGCCCTCTGGGCGGCCGCCAACGCTGCCACCTGGCCTGCCAGGCGAAGGCACTGCTGGGTGAGGAGGCTGGGCGTGGTCGCCACCGCCGCAGCCGCTGGATGTCGCGGTCCCCGGGCTGGCCGGCGGCTCCAGCCTCTCCTCTTCCAGGATGCGCCCCACCGGAGAGCTCATGAGCACATACTGGTCGTTGTTGTCCCCGTTGCAGGTGTAGGGAGCCTTGTAGGAGCGGGGCAGGGAGCTGTGGCAATAGCCGGGCACTCCCCTGAGCGTCTCCCCGCTGCCATGCAAGGCGGCCGAGAAGAAGTCGGGAGGGGTCCCCGAGGCGCCCGCGTCGCTGGGGGACATGTTGAGGTAGTCCCCGTTGGGCAGCAGCTTGCTGTCTGCGTTCTCCATGGACAGCTTGGAGCCACACCACATACGCATGTAACCGCTGTCCTCGGGGGAGCTCTCCGCCGGGGAGCTCGCCTTGTAGCTGCCCCCGCTGGCCGGGAAGGCCCTGCCGGCCGCAGGCGTGGACACCGGCGCTCCCGCGGGGGGCAAGGCCGCAGCGGCAGCCCGAGGCTGCAGGATCTGCTTTGGGGCGGACACGCTGGTGGGGCTCATAGGCATGTAGTCGTCACTCCTACAGCTGCCACTGCCACCCCCCGTGAGGGCCGCGCCAGGGGTCATGGGCATGTAGCCGTCGTCCGTGCCCAGGTTACTGCTGGAGCTCCTGTGGGAGCCGATCTCGACGTCCCCGTAGTCCTCGGGGTAGGGGTGGTAGGCCGCTTTGGGAGACGAGGCGGGGCAGGACGGGCAGAGGCGGCCGGAGCTGCCAGAGAAGGAGACCCGCATCAGGGTGTATTCGTCCAGGGACGCAGAGGAGGGCTGGGGCACGGGCCGCTGCCGGGCAGGTGTGGTCAGGGAGTACGTCCGCTTCCTCAGGCCTCTGTCCACGTCCTGGGCCCCGTCCCCGGAGACTCTGCGGTAGGGGCGGCCACAGTGGCTCAGGGGCCGGTCCATGGTCATGTACCCGTACAGCTCGCCCCCGCTGCCGTCCCGGGCCGGGGGCGTCTCGGCAATGGACTCCGGCGTGTTGCTCCGGTGGCTGCAGAAGGCTCTCAGGTCCCCAGGGCTGGAGCCGTACTCGTCCAGAGACATGAAGCCGGGGTCGCTGGGGGACCCCGAGGCCGAGGCGCTGCCGCTGGAGGGCCGCTGGCTCGCGGGCTGGTGCAGGGGGTGCTGCAGGTGCGGGTGTGGGCCCGGAGGCGGCGGGTAGGAGCCGGAGCCGTGCCCGCTGCTGGACGACAGACTGCTAGGGCTGGTGGCTGCTGGGGGCGAGTGCGCCACGGGCATGGACATGGAGCGGCTGTGTTGCAGGGCGCCCCCTGCCGGCGCCAGCGCCACCTTGCCCGCGCGGCCGCCGCAGCCGCCGCCGCCGCCGCTTAGGGTGTGTGAGCGGCTCAGGGGCGTTCGCACCGGCCCGGGGCTCAGGGGACTCCCGGCCACCGACACGGGCCTGCCGCCCGCCGCCCCGGGCCCCGCCGCCGCCGCGCCGCCGTCGCCCTCGCTGGCCGTGCGCACCCGGCACGAGCTGCACTTGGCTGCCGGCGGGGTGGCGGCCAGGCTGTCGGTGCGCGAGCGGCGCACCAGGCCCGTCTGGCTGGGGGGCAGGTTGACCAGGTGGTGGTGGCGGCGCGCGCCAGGGACGCTGATGGGGTGTGTGGAGGACGAGCCCGACGACTGGCTCTTGCTGCGCGGCCGGAACTCGAAGAGCTCCTTGAGCGCCTTCATGGCCTCCAGGATGGTCTCGTGGATGTTCTGCGCCACCACCGAGTCGTCGGCCTGCATCCACAGCTCACCTGGGCCCGTGACGGCCGACCGGCCCACCTCGATGAAGAAGAAGCTGTCCGAGTGGCCGCAGCGGCGAATGTTCATGAGCTGTAGCGTCACCGACGGCTGCTCACAGTTAAGTTTCACAAAGCCGATGGTGCGCGCCGACAGGCACAGGCGGTACACGCCCGTCAGGTTCCTGCTCTGGCCCAGGCCCTTGGGCTTCAGGTTCACCTGCCACACCTCGCGGTAGGCGGCCGAGGCGGGCGCCACCAGCCCGTAGCTGTCATCGGCCGCGGCGGCGCCGGCCGAGCCGCCCAGGGCGCCGGGCAGGGAGGCGCTGCAGGACGCGGCGGTGGCGGCGGCGGCGGGGGGCGCGTCGCCGGCGCCCGCGCGGCCCTCGCTGACCAGGTCGGTGAGCGCGCGGTACCAGCCCTCCTGCTCCTGCTCGTTCTCGGCCGCCACGGCGAAGTACTCGTCCTTGGTATAGAGCGCGATCAGGTACTTGTGCTTGGCGTCGGCGCGCTTGTTGATGTTCAGGCAGCAGTCGAGCGCGATGACCCGCTTCGGGGCGCCCGCCTTGCTCCGCCACTTCTTCTCGCTCTCGTAGTACTCGAGCCGCGGCGGCTGCGGCGCCGGCCCCCCGCCCGCCGCCGCCGCCTCGTCGCCGGGCCCGCGCAGCACGAAGAAGCGCTTGTGGCCGTGCTTCTGCTTGCGCAGGTAGCCGCACTTGCGCACGCTGTGGTTGTTGTTGTTGTTGTTGTTGTTGAGGTTGGGGCCGTCGCCACCCGCCGGCCCGGGGGGCCCGTGCAGCGGCGGGCTCGCCATCGCCGGCGTCTCAGGCCGCGCCGCCCGGCCCGCGGTGGAGGAGCCGCGGGACAGCGGAGGGGGCGCGGGCGGGGGCGGCTCCCTCCCCGCCCCCCCACCCTACCCCCTGCTCGCCCGCCCGAGCCCGCGTCCCTCGGGCCCAGGAGGTGGGGAAGGTCGGGGGAGGCCCGCGGGGGCCGGCACCGCGCGGTGGCGCAGCGCCCTCCGCGCTCCCGGGCCCCAGAGGATGCCCGGCGCGGGCGGTGGCCGCCCCCTGGCCCGGCTCCCCGCGGCCGCTTGCCTCCCGGGCTCTCGGGCGGCGCCTGGGGACTCGCTGGCTGGGCCGGGAGTCGGGGTCCCCGAGCCGCGGGGCCGAGCTTAAGGCGCGCGCGGCCGCACCGGTCCCGCCGCCGCGCCGCGCTCCGGGGTGCCGGGGTGCGCCCGGGCACTCGGGGTCCGCGCCGCCACCCGGGCTGCTGCTGCTGCTGCTGCTGCCGCCGCCGCCGCCGCTGCCAACGGCGACCCGGGATCGTCGCGGTCCCCGCCGCACAGCGAGTAACACATCGCGCACCGAGTGACTGAACTAAGAGCAAAACAACATGTGACTCGGCGTGACGCAGGCACACACGGCGCGGCCGCCCCGCCCCGCCGCCCGCATTGGCGCCGCGCCCCCCGACGGACGGCCGGCGCGGCCAATGGGCGCGGGCCGCGGGGGGGCGGGCCGCGCGCCCCTGCCCCGCCCCCCTTTCTCCCCGGGCTGCGTTTCCCGCCGTCCCCTCCCCCTCCCGCGGAGGCCAGGGCCCGGGTGGGGTGGGGGCCGGCCCCGGCCTCATTAATCAGAGGCTCGTTGTGGATGCCGGCGGAGGAGATGCCACCCAGGGCGGGAAAAGGGGCGCGCACGAGGGGCGGGGGCCGGCCGCCGCGCGGAGGGCCCTTCCCTCCCGCCTTTGACTCAATTAATTGGGCTCGCAGCTTCCGCCGGGGAGGAGACCGGGGGAGGGGACACTGCAGGGGGCGGGGGGCCGGCGGAGATCAAGGGCCGAGACCGCCGAGCCGGGGGCCGGGCGCCGGCGAGGGGGGCTGCAGCACCCTTCCCTCGGGTCCCGCGTCGCCCTGCTGCCGCTCCACTCGCGGGGGCAAGAAGGGGCAATGAGCTTGGCCGCCCTCTCGTAACCCCCTCCCACCCACACGCACGCTTGGGCGAGCGGATCTGGCGCCCAAACTCGGGGTGGGCGCGCGCCCGCCCCGCCGCGGCGGGTTTGCGCCTGGGTGGTTCCCGGGTGCCCGGCCCGCGCCTTGTTTACGAGCATCACATTAGTCACCGGTGAGCGCCGGATCGATAGCAGCTCGGTGCCCTTTCCTGGAAGGAGGGGAGGGGCGCGGCGCCCCCTCCCTCCCCGCCGCCCCCGATCCGGGGCCGCGCTCGCCTCGGGCGGCTCCCAGGGTCCCACCCGCTCGGGGGCGCCCTTCCCCCGCACCCAGGTCGTGGGCTCTTCCGGGGCGTCATCAGCGCCATTCACTTGTCAGGTTCTCGGGAAGTTGAAATCGTCTGTTTGGGATGGAACCAGAGAAAGAGAAGGAGGACGAGCGGGCGTACAAAAATGCAGTTTCCATAGTGCCGGAAAGAGGGCGGGCTCCAGCGAGAAAACAGCCCGCAGCCCGGGTGCCCGCGGCGGGTGCCCGCCTCCCACCCGACCCTCCGGGCCCCGCGCGCGTTGGCGCGGACGGCGGTGGGCGGCTCCAGACCTGCGCGCCCTTCGCCGGTAGTCGCTGCCGTTGAAGATGCCCTTGAAGAAGTGCTTCCGATATCCCCGTCTCCATGGCTTTTGTGACGGCTTTTGTGACTTTCAAAGTCGATTGCAAATAAGAACCCACGTGGTCGCGTCTCCCAAATGTCACAGTGGGGGCAGCTGGTGAGGATGAGTGCCCCTGAGTTCAGACCGCAGCCGGCTCCGGGTCTCGCAGGAACTGAGAAGGCTAACAAAACAGGCCCTTGTCTGTTTTCTTTCTTTAATTCGTGTGTCTTCATGAGATAATTGGAAACAATAACGTTGGTTATTTTTTATTAAGTCCTGGAAGTTTGCCTTTGAATGCCCTCTATAGTTTATAAGAGTCTTTATTTCAAATGCAATGAAGTCTTAAGTCTAAGGAAAATGTAGGTTTTGAAACGGTGATAAATATGTTAACATACTTGTAGGCATGTGACTTAAAGATCCTGCTAGTTAATGTTATGTGCCCCCCAAAAACAGCGTTTTTACTCTTTAGCACGTACACCGTTATGATTCTCGATGAGTCGCATAAATTTGGGAAGAATAATCGGTGAGGCATATATCATAGGAGGGTTTGATATATAAAAAGTATATTTAGAGTCCATCTTCCATTTTCAGTCATGCTTTAAAAAATAATACCTGTGGGAATGTCGTTTCACGTGTGTGCCTGCATGCATGTGTGTGTCCTGTGTGTGCACCTGTTGGGCGCACCTTCGTGAACAGGGTAGTCCGGCTTCCTGTTCCTTTCAGATCTTGTTGTCCTTCCTCCGTTAGCAAATGTTGCCTAGCAATAGGTCTACTGGGAAAGGAGGGATGAAGGAATTCTTATCTGGGAGTGGAAGGGAAATGTGGCCCAGTTTTATTGGCTTTGTGATGATTTCTGCCTCCCCACAGGAAGGGTCTGAATGGGTCTGCCTGTGTGTTCAGGAACCCTAACTAGCAGACGGGGACGTGGCACAACCTCTAACTCAGCCTAACGGGATACTGAGCTCCACTGAGCTCCTCGCAGAAAGTACTTCTTGCAATTGTTCCGTTCTTTCCTTTTTGGTTGTGGCTTTTCGTACAAAATTGCAAACTAATTGTCATTCTGAAGTCCTAGAACCTCGAAATACAAGTGTGGGAGGTACAATTTCCATTCTCATTAAGAAGTCAGCCCATGAAACCGACAGTAAGGAACTCTGTCATTAGAGGTATCCCTGCCTTCCTTCCCATTGCCAAATAAGCGCTTTATTTATTTAAAGCTTGTTCGACACCTTGTGATTTTCCAACTGTTCCCCCATACTTTTTCAGCAAAAGTCAGCTAATAACATCTGCCAAGCTGCTCTCCACGCATGGTCTGTTGCCAACAAGCAGCCTGGATGAAAGTTTTTCTCAGGGTCCAAGACCTTCCCTTGGAAGTTCTCTTTGGTTTTACGGATAACTAACTGGCCGTATCTTTTAGCAAGGAGTGTTTTTCTGTTTGCTTGTTTTGCTTTCTTTACATAAAATCGTACACGAGGACTCTTTTATTAAAACAAAAGTCCTTACTGGAATAATTTAATTACCTATTTATAAAGCAGTCAATTTCATAAAAATGTAGACGTTAAAAACGCACCACAAATCCACAATGCAAATAATAGTAAGCATCGTTAATTCTCTTCTCTGTTTCCTGTAACAAAGGCACACGTAAGGAGGAGAAAAGTAGGTAACGTTGTAGTGCTTGTGAGTTTTTTTTTTCTTTTTAATTCTTAACCCTGTGTAGCTGTTTGACAGTATTTTCTATCTAGATGAACTGTATCTAAAAACTAACTGAGCAGATAGTTAAGTGGCATACTATACGACCGGTTAGAATAGCTTCAATTTAAAATGTCCTTTTAAATTTAAATTTAATTTAAAATGTGCTTTATGAGGAAAATAATAAAGTAAAATAAAATAAAATGTGCTTTAGAAGGTACAGATTTTAAGTTCAGAGGCTTATGTCAGAGGACATGTTCAGTCTTTTTAAAAAATAGAGCATTTCATCACATTTTGCTGTATTAAATAATGTGGTTCAGTAGCTCATTTAATAAATTTCTCTTTCTCTGATGAATGAACCAGGAAGAGACAGACTTTTCCCCATCTAGAATTCATAAGGGGACTTCCTGCACTTTCAAAGCTGGTTGGTTGTTTTTTTTTTTTTCACAAATATATTTGCTAATATGTTTCAACTGAAATTTCACAAGAATTTTGTAACATGCTAATTCTGTGCAACAGAATGATTTACAAGAGAGAATGTAACTGCTGTTTGGATACCTTACTACCTGTGCATGACTTTTCAAATATCTAAAGCACCAAGATTTAATGGATTGTATTGGTTCCTTGGACATTGTGAAGGTTTCCACTTTAGTATTTATTTTGCTCATTGTAAGTACTTGTGTATCTTAATTTGTGTCTTTCTGAAATATTCACTGGGGAGAAGGGATTTTCTCAAATAAATGACTATTTCATGTACACGTAAGGTGAAGCAAACTACTATAACTTTAAATATGAGAATTCTTCTGGAAAATGTATGCACTGAATCAAAACTCCTTGGAGAAAATCCTCATGTAGTAGCACAGCTAACCCAATACTCACAACATTTTCATTTTAAATATGTTGAGGAAATGTATAAACCAGCAATTACAAAGTGACTCTGGTTAGTAATTTCACATTTTTATTAATTCACCTCTGGATTTTGTGGTGTTTGAATTTTGAGACTATATTTCTAAATTCAAAACAAAACAGACCTTCCCCCGACAGACTTTCCATGATAGAAATTAAAATTTTACATGAATGACTGCCTAACATTACTGAAGCATAAAACAAACAAAACAAACAAAAACAAACCAAAAGCGTTTCTTCTTAGAATAACCCTCTTGGGATGCTTGGCCCTATAACAAAACTCACGTTTTGCACGACCAGATTGGTGCCCTGGGTAGGTATTGGCTGTCAGCGTTCTAGCTGCTGGGATAAAACGTTGTTTGGTTGGTGTTACTGTGGTTTTCTGTCAGAGCAAAGCAAAATTGTCTGCCTCTCAATGTGTTGATCACAAGCAGATGACATTAAAAAAAGAGTCTCTAAAATGACACAGCTATATTTTCTAGAAGGGAGGGGGCATGAGCGGTGAGGAGAACCATGTGTCCTTGAACAGAGCAAATGTTAGGGAGGAAAGATCAGCCCGTGTTCATTGATCCCACTGTTTGCTCTAGGAGCGAGCTTTCGCCCTGTTTGTAAACTGCTGCGGGAGTGGGGGGGTGGTGAGCAGGACACAAGCCACCCTGCTTTTTGCCAGCTGCTCCGGCTTTTTGTGGAACTGGATTGTAGTCACAAACCTTCCCCTTTGCTGCAGCTCACGTGCTGTCCCAGGCTTGCCTTTGAGTCTGTTTTCTAGAGTTGTTTTGAAATCCAACCTAAAGATAACAGCGAAATGTGACCCGTTCTTGTGAAGAGTGCCACCACCCGGCCGTGCTTCTTCCTAAGGCAGAACAGGCTTTTTTGCAAGACGCTGCAGCCACGGAGGTGGCCGAAAGTTGGTTACAACCTAACCTACCTTACACTTGCTGTGCACAAATCTCTAAATAGGTGGGTAGAAGCAGTTTGGGATAAATCTGACAATGAGCGACTCGGGGCACAATCAGGACAAATGAAAGGACACATTCAGTTTAAAAGCTTATTTTTTATGATTGGGTAAGTATCAAGCTAATATGTTCACATTTTCTAATATATTTTAGCTCAATTTGCATATTTACTTACCAAGAGCAGTTACTGTATGAAACTGAGTATCAATGTTCGTTTAAGACTTTGGAAAACTTCGTAGGCAACACAATGAAAACAAACAAGGATCTGAAGTCAGGATTATTGTGGAATAAACGTGAGTTACAGTCAAGATTGGTTTGTCTTGCAAGCAAGCTTTTTGTCGCATTTCTTCACTAAGTCGACTTGTCAGTCTCAAATTTTTGTTTTTAGAATAAGCCAGTCATCTTGAGGGATATTGAAAAGCAACGCTTGAAAAAGTACGGATGGGAAAGAAAATGTATCTTAAAAGCCAAGAATAACAAAATCATTTTTAAACTGCAAATAATAAGTGGCAGTTAATAAATGTCAAATGTGGCTATTTTTTATTAAGATAACGTGAACTTACGTACTCACAACTTACTTACCAACTCTAAATGTAAAAATTACATTTTCTTTTTACTTGTTTTCATCCGTCTTTAGGGAATGTAAGTACTAGAGGTACTCAAGGTAGGAAATGGAGTTTAGAGGTGAGTTATCTACGTAGAGTGAAGAGATGAGAAGATTTGCTTTCTTTACTGCCAAGCAAGCCTTTCTGGTGCCTTTCTCTGTGGTTGGACAAAAGGTGGTGATATGTAAAACAGCGATAATAATAACTAGTAAGGATAGCTCATCCCTATACTCACGTATGTTATGCAATGCGATCCGTACCAGTCTGTGGGACGAGTAAAATATATACAATTCTCCCATGATGCTGATACTATAAATACATGATTCCATTGCAAGTGGAAATAGAATCTTGTTCTTTTCATTCCCCACCCCCCCCACAAGCTTCACTACCCTGTCCTGTGTACCCACATACAATGTTTCAGAAGCACGATTAACTTCTTATATATATTATTATTGTACTTTTTACCTTGTTTAGATCATGTATAACAGAGGATATCGACTAGCTTGAGGAAATACGAATTAGTGAGGTTCACAAGAAAATAATGCAGGTGCATTTAGTGCCGTTTTCTGCTCCCGGATGGGTGTTAATTGCAGATAGTCAGTTTAGATAAGCTGGTTCTCAGAATGACCACTGCAAACACCAGCCAGTGTCCCGCAGCTGCCAGCTCTTTTTTACATGTCAGCCCAGCCTCTTGCTAAAAGAGGACAAAAATAAGAATTCCATATAAAAATTTTCATATTTATTTTTGAGAGACACCGAGCATGACCAGGGGAAGGGCAGAGAGAGAGAGAGAGAGAGAGAGGGGGAGACACAGAATCCGAAGCAGGCTCCAGGCTCTGAACTGCCAGCACAGAGCCGGACGACAGGGCTCGAACTCACAAACTATGAGATCATGACCTGAGCTGAAGCCGGCCGCTTAACCAACTGAGCCACCCAGGTGCCCCTAAAAATGTTCGTAAAATTACTTGTTGTACTGCAAGACTGCCTTTTTATGTAGCAAATAGTAAGAATTAAAAAGCCATATTTACGGCTGCTGTTGAAAAACAAATGGACAATGGAATATATTGCTATTTTGAGAGTTGACATTTTTCTGTTTTTATTTTGGGAAACTGGTACCTGACTTTAAAATTTCTACACCGTAGAGGTGTATTACAATTTCAAGATGACACCAACATCCCTTATAGTCTGAGTTAGAAAGGAAACCAATATGCATGCAGTAACTTAACCTCGTTGGATAAAGTCACTCCATGCTTTCATTATAGAGTAATAGAAAAATAGGAATATCCTTCACTGCTCAGGTGAATTGATATCTTCCTCAATCCAAAATACAAAAATCACCAAGTTACTAAGCATGTGTCCAGTATTTGTTAAGCATCAAATGTATTTTAGGAATTACCTAGAATGTAAGTCTTTGCCCTTCGTTTTCTATCTAAATAATACGGCACTGTTTCCTTAAGTGATTAACATTTAAGTTTCTTTTTTCTCTTGTAGCTTTTATTCAATATTGTCTCATAACTTGGACACAAAAATTATTAGGTGTTATTATGACCATCATCCAGCATTTTCTTAGTGGTTTATATTAATTCTTAAGGCTGCTATCTTAGCCTCTTCTTGCCAAGAATATGTGCCGGAGAAAGTGATTTTCGTCTCTGAGCACACAACTTTCACCAACGGTCTCACATCAAATTACATGTTCAGGAAAATTGCGGGACAAGGGAATATGGAAATAAGAAAACAAGAACGGAACTTCACCTTGGTAAATAAAACGATCTTCCAATTGTAATTTTGTTTGCACTCAGAGGAAGGAGGGATGCATGAGAAAAGTACAAGGTGAATCGAGGCAACTTTAAAATGAATCTTTTTTAAGGTGTCTTTTGATTTGATTTGATTTTGTTCCTCTGATGTTAGGCGTTGCGCAGTTAACATGGGAATAGCTTTGCACGTGACCCTGAGAGAGTTGGTCAGGACCACAGCTCCCAGGGCCTCTGGCTCCTGCACCTGTACCATCAGGAGTTCCCCTCGCTCCCACAGAAGCATGTCTGCCCTGCCCCCGTTCTGATTCAGTGCTCAGGTAGAGAACCATAGCCCCGTGGTCCCTGCGTGCAAGTCCCCGTCTCAAACTGCTCCTTAAATACAGTGAGCTGGTGTGCCGTGGCATCTCGCTGCCAGTCCCCTTGGTCCTTCTCTTCCCTTTGAATTCTTAACCCAGTTCCCTTTTCCGCCTTCTGAATGGTGTTTGCAGTCTCGAGCTCATTCCATAGGAGGCCAAACCCCTTTTTGTTTCCCCAGCTTTGTTTATCGGATGGTGTTCCCCGTTATGATTGGATTACAATTTCAAACGTGAAAATGCATGATTAAAACGTTTTGGCGATAAGCACCAAGAGCCCATCTTATAAATAAGGCCCATCCGTTTAAAATAAATTAAGAGCACTGAAACCAGCACATGCCTCTCGAAGCTACCCTCCTACCCTCCTGTTCCAAACTGAACACATCCTAGGGAATGAAACTAGTAAACACACTCTCCAAATTTCTTTCCATGGAAATCAGTTGTAATTAGTCAAACATTACGAATTCTGTTAAGTCCAGTGTTAGGTTGATTTTTAAAAAAACCCATGTTCTGATCCCACCTCAGTCTGTGGGCTAAGGAACTGTTTGCATAGTATGAAATAACACGGGTACGTGCTTTCTGGTTATGCTATCTGGTGCCCAATTCATACTAACCCAGTGAAATATTTGATTCGAGCAAAGTTATCAATATATTTCAAGCATTTCCTTTGTGCCAGATACCGTGTGTGGTCCCGTGGGCACAAAAGTGCAAGCCGACACCAGCCACCCAGTGGTGCCTGCTCGTTCCCTGGGTCTCTTGGGCTCCCACACCGCTGGCTGGGTTAGAGAAATAAACATGGCGACCTCCCTTCCCTCAAGCCATTTCTAGGAGTGTGTTTGCAGACAGCCGCCCTGAGATACCAAGCGATGGCGCCTTCCAGGACAATCGGCAGGCTTGCTTCTTTCCTGCTACAAAAGAGGTGGGTTCCCCCAGCCCGTTGAGTGAGCTGTGACAACCTTCTGCACAGGTAGCATGCACCGGGCTTCTCCATGGCACCCCCGTGGTACTTGGGGAGGGAACAAGAAGCCAGTCACACTGTTGTCTGTGTCAGGAGTCTCTGACCCTAGCAGCTCCCATCCTCTGCCAGCATGCATGGCACGGGGGGGGGGGGGGGGGGGGGGGGAGGCTAACCAATGAGCTCCTCAGGAAGAGGAAATGCACTTTCAGACCCGACAGCGCCTTCTGGAAGCTCACCTAAGAAGAGAAACTACATGCAAATTGCTAAATCAAAGGGCCAACTAAGTGCAGAAAGATCCAGTGACACAGGGGAAATTAGCGAGTGCGTTACAAGGCTGGCATTTTACCTCACTGGGGGAGAAGACAGATTATCCAATAAACGGGGTTTGCATACCTGGAAAATATATCTGAAGACACGTTAAGGTTTATTTATTTTTCAGACAGAGAGAGACAGAGCATGAATGGGGGAGGGGTAGAGAGAGAGGGAGACACAGAATCGGAAGCAGGCTCCGGGCTCTGAGCCATCAGCACAGAGCCCAACGCGGGGTTCCAACTCACGAACCGTGAGATCATGACCTGAGCTGAAATCAAGAGTCGGACGCTCAACCAACTGAGCCACCCAGGCGCCCCTGCAGACACATTAAATTTGAATGCCTGTCTCCTTTCACTAAAACGTCAGTTGAATTGAGAATTTAAGCATTAAAACACAAAACCATAAAATGTAGGAGAAAATGAAAGAAATATTGATGACTTTGACTTTCTGAAACAATCCTGCAGGGAGAAAATACAGTAAAAGCAAAGTCAAAGTGCGGAAAGTGAACTGGGAAGAAAGCATAGCCAGCATCACAGATAAAGTGCTAATTCTTATGTCTTTGTATAATACCTTAAGGGCTCCTGTAAGACAATTTAATAAAGAATCCAAAATCGTAGTGTAAAAATGGGTGAAGGAACTGAGCACAGATGTCATGATAACATAAGTACATGCAAGAAAGTCTTAAATATATGAAAGTTTGCTTAACCTTTCACATAATAAGATAAATGCAAATTAAAACCACAAAGTGGTACAATCATTCACCTATCAGATTGGCTCAGATTGAGAATTTGATAACACAGTGTGTTTGCCAGAATGTTGGGCAAGGTTCCCACACAGGGCTGTGGTGGTACCAACAGAAACACGTGTGCTGCTGAGCAGCTTGACTGTATCTATCAGAGTGGCAAATGCCCACATGCCTGGACCCATGATTTAGCTTCTAGGAATTACTTGTGCATGTGCGAAGTGATTTCTTTATGAGGGTATTTATCTCATTGATGATTGCAATAGAGACAAATACACATATGTGAAACGATATGTATTGAAGTATCTTCATTTCAGTCTTGCCTGGAATAAGAAAAATGTGGAAGCAAGTTGAATGCCAACAATTTGGAACTGATCAAATGTTATCTATGCCTCCAGCTACCTGCCTACCTATCTATCCATCTTAGCCTGTAAGGAAATATACAGATGGTGTTCCGAATCATGATTGGATGACAATTTCAAAGCATTTATTTTGTTTTGCTTTTTTAGAGAGAGCGGGAGAGGGAGGGGGTAGGGGCAAAGGGAGAGAGAGAGAAAGACAGAGAGAGAGAGAGAGAGACAGATGCAGGATTCGATCCCATGACCCTGGGATCATGACTGAAATCAAGAGTCAGGCGCTCAACCGACTGAGCCACCCAGGCGCCCCTGGATTACAATTTCAAACATTAAATTCAATAATTAAAACATTATAGTGCTAACAGCCAAGTGCCCCTTTTATAAACAAGGCACACCCATCTAAAACCCAGTAGGTGTAAGGGTGGTGTAAATGAATAGCAGGATATATGTGACGGGAACAGGAACGTGTCAGCTCTGTGACCCATAATCACATTTGAGGATATGCTGTAAGGTGGGCATGTAAGTCACAGTGCAGATCTGGGCTGGGGCAGGGTGGAAGACGGGTTTTCTGAATTTTGTAACACAAAAATCTGTTCAATGGTCAAAGGGGTGAAAATAATTAATTTCAGTTTTAACTAAGGGCTCAGTAGACCTTGGTGAGAGTTTGGGCATGCGGGAGGAGGGGCAGAGTCAGAAATGGCTACTGGAAAGTCTTGCGGGGCGACTGGAACCCACAGAGCCCTCTCCTGAGAGAAGGTGGCAGAGGGAGAATGGAGAGGTGACCCAGCCACCCAAGGAAAGATGTCGGCAGACTGTCGGAGGGGTTTGGACAGGAGATGAGTTTGGGGGCCCGGGCAGGCTGCTAGAGCCATGCCAAGAGGGTGAGTGAGAGGAAGGCCCGGCTGCCCAGATCACACTGGCATTGGGAAGGGCAGAAGGAGGAGCCCACTGGGGGCCCAGGGAAGAAGCAGTCTTTGAACAGGAGTTGGGGGGGACCAGCAGGGTGGGGGTCACGGGTGTGAGCAGAGCGGGAGCGGGGGGTGGCAGCAGGCACAGTCGTGACAACCACAAGGAGTCATCTGGTGAGGTAGGCCTGGATCTCCTCCTGGGCATCTGTGGAGAGGGAGGGGTTGGAATCCAGAGACGCACGTAAAACGGGCCAGGGTCCCTGAGGAGGAAATGCAAGGGACAGGACCCTTCCCTTCTGCGTTGGAAGGTCTGTGCGGCCAAAGCCATGGGCGTCAACAAGGACAGCAGGTGCAGGTGCGGGAGAGCTGAGCTGGGGACCAAGGGCAAGAGCTTGGGTTCCCATAGGACACACACTCAGGTTTACTGTGGGGTGACTCTTAGAAGGATGGACTAGAAGTGTTCGGGAAACAAAGGAGGAAAATGGGGCTAGTCGAAAAGCAAGGACCACTTAGCATGACCCCGTGGGAGCAGGTGGATGGTGGGAGGGGCGGGATGCATGACAGGTTGAGTTTTCGTAGTGTCTGTGAAGATGCTTATTGAACTGTGTGGCCGGGAGTGAGGCTTGGCCTCTGGGAGGGCACCTGAGTCCCCTTCTCTTGGTTTTGCTTGTGCTGGCATCCACGATGGGTGCGGCACGAGCTGTCATGGGTGCACAGAGAGGCACCAGCCAGGAGGTACCTCGTGGGGGACAGGGACGGAGAGAGATCCGTGTGTGCCCCTGATTGTTGTGTGTGGGCCTCTGTCATGTCTGGACATGGGTCTCCGTTGTCCCCCCCGTCTCATGGCTGTCTTGTTGTGAATCTTTGAGCCCCCATTACCGACTCTCCCCCAAAGTCAACATCGTCTTGCTCTTTCTTTTTTTTTTTTTTAATGTTTATTTATTTTTGAGAGAGAGACAGACATACAGACAGAGTGCGAGTGGGGGAGGGGCAGAGAGGAACATGGGTCAGAATCCCTTTCCTCGACTCAAGCTGACAGCTTGTTAGAACTTGTTCACATAGTACCTGTGACGGATGCAACTTGTTTATACCAGCAGCTCCCTTTGAGTGCTCAGGTCAAGAATTTCCAGAGGTCGTGCCGTTAGACAACTGTCAGGTGGCCCCAATCACGCGTGATGAACGTCGATGTTATTCTGGAACAGGCATGGAAACTGGTGCCCGACCTTTCCTCCCGTCCTCGCCGCTGCAGGCTGGCTGGCTTTCTTCACCCCACGGCCTCAGAGCACCTCTTTTCGTGGCCCCTCCGCCCTGCCTTGGGCCACTGTTGATTCCCGCTTTACCCTGGATCCGCTTTGTCAAGGAACCACACGGTTGATGCTCGACACATTCTTGTCCCGCCTATTCTACCTTTTTGGGCTATACTTGCATACTTTTTCCTCTACTGGAACATTTTTGCAATTATAGAAAGGCGCAAATGAACGGATACATTAAGCCCTTTGAATCATAAAAGGCCGGCACATTTTTTTTTCAATGTTTATTTATTTTTGAGAGACAGAGAGAGACAGAGTGTGAGTAGGGGAGGGGCGGAGAAAGAGGGAGACACAGAATTCAAAGCAGGCTCCAGGCTCCGAGCTGTCAGCACAGAGCCCGACACGGGGCTCGAACCCATGAACCGTGAGATCATGACCTGGGAAAGGGCCGGCACATTATACATAGTCAATAAAGGTTTGTTATGACTTTGTATTCTGTGTCATACCATCTGCGGGCCACAGACTCAGAGACCTGTGGACCTTCTGTCTAGGGAGTGGAAGGCTGACACCTGAGGATATACACAGGCTTGTTTCTCTAGGTCGATGTGTGGGAAATCTAGAAGGTGAATCAAATGACCCAGGAAGGGGAGCAGTGGATTTGGGTGCCGGGAGGGGGTGGAGTGAGGAGGGGAAAGAGGTGATCCGGGAAACCTACATTCTGAGTGCGACCCCAAGTTACAGGGCTATGAGCTGTAGAGGAACTCACTGACCTCAAGGTTTCTAGAAGAATCCATCCCAGCACCTCCTGATGAAGGGATTGGGTGAGGTTGGCAAATCTGAGTCTTCTGGAGGAGGAGTCGAAGTTTACGACTAAACCCTCGCTACTTCTTGTACTATATTGTGCATTCTGGAAAAACATGCATGAAGTGGATATATAGTACAAATTAGTAGGTTTTTAATAAATATTTCTATGTATAGTTCCAGAAAAGTTCTAACCATCGCTAGAGGGGCAAAAATGAATGGAGCCAATCCGAAAGAAAAAGCTGAGGATCTCTAGGGGCCAAAATGTAATTTTGCAAAAAAGGGGATTAATAGATAAAATCTTAGTCTATTTCTCATGTGCTATTACGGTAATGTAGGATTTGTTTATTCTAATTCTTAATTCCAGAAACCTCTCAGGACAAAGCGTGTATGTGTTTGTTAAGTTTTTATTTAAATTCCAGGTAGCTAGAGGCTGTATATTTTTTAGAGCTAGGGACAAATCTGCCATCTGGGGGTCAACAGGTAGAGAGAGGTTAACTGCCTCCCCCCACCCCGCCCTGTCACTCTCCTGCGGTAGAGTCATCTCGGTGTCTTTGTAGCAGATAGCTCTTATTTCGATGCAAACATACCTCTCGTATTTTGAAATCTCCTTTGCAAGATGCATCCTGGGTAAGAAGTGTACCATTCTGGTGAGTGATGGTAATAATGGTGAGGCTGTGTGTGCAGTGCTGTTATAAGCATAAAAGTGCTCTAAAAAAAGTAAAGCCTTAAGGGGCGCCCTGGGTGGCTCAGTCGGTTAAGTGCCCAACTTCGGCTCAGGTCACGCATGATCTTGCAGTTCGTGGGTTCAGGCCCCACGTCAGGCTCTGTGCTGACAGCTCGGAGCCTGGAGCCTGCTTCCGATTCTGTGTCTCCCTCTCTCTCTGCCCCTCCCCCGCTCATGCTCTCTCTTTCTCTCCCTCAAAAGTAAATAATGATAAACAAAACTTTCAAAGAATGACTTATTGCTTGAGCATGTACATGAAAGGAAACTTACTTGCCACATAAATTATGTTTTGTGATGTGGGAAGACAGAGGATGGAACAGAAATCTGCCTTCCCTTCCAGATTTAAGTACAGGTGACGCTCTGGAATAAGCTGACAAAGAACGTAGGTTTGATGTGTGGAAAAATCTAGAAGGTGCATCCACTTTTTACCATCCACTTCTGGTTGGTGGAAACTACCGCAGAGGCCCACACACAACATCAGGACCACTGTCCCTGGATTCGGGCAGAATGGTGGCTCTGGTCTTGTGGCAGATGACATCCCTGAGCATGTGGCGACTCACCGGTGAAATGTGAGCCGTGATGATAGGGCTCATGCCGTGGATAAAGATGGTAACACGCACGAAGTGACTCCACACACGTTATTGCTACCTCTGGGCACATCTTTGGGAGAACGTACAAAGCTGCTGCAAGGGAAGTCTGCCAGATTTCTGCCGTCGACTCAACTCTGTGAAGAGCTTCAAGTTACGGTATCACGTCACGCAAATAGCCGGGTTCGAGCCGAGGGCACCCGCGGACAAGAGCGAGCTGGTTTCCTGCTGTTCCCTTTCGTCTGACCGTGAGCTAGGGAGCGTCATTCTTTCCATCCTCTTTCTCCTGGGTACCAAGAGCATTTTCTTAGCTCAGCACAACACCAAGTTCAAGAGAGGAGTGCAGGAAAAGTGACCACCCTTCACTTCACTTCACTTTGGTCTCCCACCTGCCAAAGAACAATGTCTAGCCCTTTGCTGTGTTTGGTCCGACACTTTTTTTGGGGGGGGGGGCCTTAAGGACTTTCATTTATCTGTTGGTATGTACTGTGTCTTTCTCCAGCTCTTCCTGTCCCCCAGCAAGTGTGACCCCCAGACCTCCATCCGGAACTCAGCTTGATGAACCCACAGCAACCTTCACTGCCTGGGGGCCATGAGAAACTTCCTTGTGTCAAGTGCAGGGGGCAGGACCACACCCGGCTGTTTCCTCGCTCCACCCTCAGCACCACCCTGGGACTATCCAGGGTCCTGAAGACTCCACAGTGGTGATTCTCCAGTTCCGTGGTCTACAGGTCCTGCGGCCACCATCCGCGTGGGTCAGACGGCTGCTTCTGCTCTGGAGGGTGATGGATGGATGGTGGGGCCCTGCACTGCACCTGCTGTCCCGAGTCTGTCCTGCCCAGTGAGGCTACTCACACTGGTCCTCAGGGTGTGACGGAAGTGCCACTTGGCCAGTTGCCCTAGCTCTGCATGACAGTGTCACTTAATGGCTGCCTCATCCTCCATGAAGTCACCATAAGGTCATACAGTCCTTTTTCTCTGTTTCCGATTGACAGGTATCACTTCTCGCCTTGTATTTTGCCATGATAAACAATCTTCTGATGAACGTGTTATGCATATATTTTTGTTTCCATTTTGCATTATTCCCAAGGGATGGATTCCTGAATGTGGAAATGCAAGTCCAAAGGGACTAAATGTTTTAAAGTTTGGTACTGAGTTGCTTCCCAGAGAAGCCATCCTGATAGCTTCCAAGAATGCCTCTCTCTCTGCTTTCTCTCCAGCTCTCAGTGTTAAGATTGCTAAGTATTTGTACCTTGTGATATGTGAAAAATGATGTCCCCATGGTTTAATTTGCTCTTTTGATTCCTAGTAAGGTTGGAATGTCTTCATGTTCATTAAACACATGTGTTTTGGGGCGCCTGGGTGGCTCAGTTGCTTGAGCAACAGACTCTTGATTTTGGCTCAGGTCATGATCCCAGGGTAGTGAGATCAAGCCTTACATCTTCTCTCTCTACTCCTCCCTTGGGCTCTCTCTCCACCCCCCCCCCCAAAGCAAATAAATAAACTTAAAAAAAAACATGTATTTTATCTTATAAATCCATTCCTCTGGTTTTGCTAACTTTTTTCTTGGGTTGCTAATGTTTTCTCACCAAACTTTATGTGAACTATTTATAGTAAGGTTATCCCATTTGTGATGTATACCACATGTATACATGTATACATGTTTTTTTCTGAATTATTATGTGAGTTTAATTTAGTTCATTATGTCTCTGGATCTTAAGAAGTTTTGTTTGTCTGTTTGTTTTGTTTTTGTTTGGTTTGGCTCACTGACCGGGAATCAAATAGATCTTAAGAAGTTTAAAATTGCCATGCGCCCAGACATTTTCTTTATTTTCCATTGTGGCTTATTTAAGAAACAGTATTCATATTTAAGAATTCTTTTCTTGCCCAGACATAAGTATTTGCTTATGTTTTCTTGTACTCTACTATGGTTTTATTTATTGATTTGATGCTTTCATTTTGTAAATGGTGTGAATAAAAATAAAAATTGACACTTATCCATATATAAGTATTAGTTCCCAAGACTATGTATGTATGTAAGTATTTATTTATTTATTTATTTATTTATTTTAATAGTTTATTTTTGAGAGAGAGAGAAAGAACATGAGGCAGGGAGGGACAGAGAGGGAGGGAGACACAGAATCTGAATTATGCTCCAGGCTCCCAGCTGTCAGCACAGAGCCTGACACGAGGCTCCAACCCATGAACCAAACCGTGAGATCATGACCTGAGCCGAAGTCAGATGCTTAACCGACGAGCCACCTAGAAGCCCAAGACTACATATTTAATGATCTGTTTATTCCCTGTTGATTTCTGTTGTTTCTTTTTCTGTATTGCAAATAATACACTGATGAACTCTGTTATATATAAAGCTGTAATTATATCAATTCTTCTACAGACATGGGTAAATACCCAATAGAAGTGGGTACTCGTTTCCACCAAAACATGGGTACAAGAACATTCTTGGAAGCTCTTTTAGTAGGAAAGACTAGATAAATAGTAGCAAAGACTAGAAACCAACGAGATATCCATCAAGGTGATAATGGATAATAAATTAGGTTGTATTCATGAAATGGAACAGTAGACAGCAATGAAAAAGAAGGAAGCACTGTGCAAGACCATGGCGCAAATGAATTTCAGAAACAAAACGTTGAGTGAAAAAGCTCATACGGTGTGAATCCACGCATGTAAAGCTACAAGCAGGCAAGACTGAACTTTGGTAGTAAAGCGCATTGACTGAAAGGGGCGTCAGAGATGCTTCTAGATTTGACAGATCCGGGTGGTGGCTATGCAGCAGTCTGTAAAAGCAAACATTCATCCTGCTGTCTACTTAAAAGGTTTGCACTTTTTGCCTCAATAAAAAAGTGAAAAGTGTTCCTATATGGAATCATTTAGAGCTTATAACTATTTTTCTGCTGTGTGCCACGTACTGAGGTAAACCTTTAAAATCACACAGGATGTAGAGTCAGCTTCTTCTTAGCTGGTCATACCTCCCTCAGAGGGGTACATCGCTTCAGACCAAGAACAGGAATCTGGATTCCAGGCTTATCTCTGCTGCTATCTGTCCTTGAGAATTAACCTCTAAGACGCCATTTCCACATCATGTAGGTGGGGGTGCAAATGACATGAGTGCCAGCTGTATGCTGGGCATGACTACCATTCTGGGCATATTATTCCACTTAATGCTCATGCAACACAAATAAACGTGACTGTGTCACCTAGGAGAGCCCAGCAACTTCCAAGCTTTTTGACAATAGCCCCAAGGAAGAAAAACATTTTACATCATGACCCCATATATACACATATACATGCACCTGACGGAAACAAATTTCTTGAAGCGATACTTACCATGGGCTATTGTCTGTTCTTTACAGATCTATCCTGTCTATTGGAAACAGTAGTTATTTATTAACATAAATACCAATGGGCAGGGATCCACAGCTTGGAAACCACTGGACTAGCCCTCAAAGAAAACAGAATATTAACCACATGACATTCACAGTGAGTGTTAAATTTTCTTGCGCTTCCCAGGGAACATCAGAAGCGGTGTACCACCTGCCCCTCCCCCCCGTGGTGATGTGGAAGCCCCCCCCCACCTCTGGTCCCTGGTCCTCTCTGCCACCCCCAACCCTTCATCCATGACCGCTCGCCTCCTCCCTCCTTCCTCTCTTCCATTCTGGTTCCTTCTCTACCAACATGTCTCATTCTCTCAAGATTCGGGTCTGTTTCTTTCCCATATACACCTGCTCAGTCTTTGCTCTGTGGACTGTCTCCACGTTTCGCAAGGAAAAAGTGGTTACTGCATTCATTGAAGAGCACAGAGCCTCGAACACCACAGGGAGAAACCAAGCCAAAAAATGGTCAAATACAGTCAATTCTGTCCCCCTGCCCCTGGGAACAAATGTACCTTTATTAGGGGGTACACGTCCAGGTTCAGATTCAGGATTCCCAGACTTCTCAGTGTGCGCGTCAGCCCTAGGCGAGACTGGGTCCCTGCGCCTGGCCTGCAGTGGGCCCCCCGCCTTCTCCCACCCGGGCTCTGTCTTGCACCCGGAGGGCCTCGCGTGTGCACATGAGGCGGACACCCCCGCCCAGCACTAGGCAGCCCTGTGCACCTGCCCCTCGCCCCCTGCCCCTCACCCCACCCTGGCCGCCAAGACCAGAGTCTTTGGAACACATTTGAAAAGGGGGCGTGCAGATCTCAGGGGTACGCCGCTCAGCCCGAGCTGACAGGGAGGCCCTCTGAGGTTCTGGGCCGGGTCCAGAAGGACTCCCCTGCCGGAGCTGGTGGCGGGAATGTGAGTTCTCAGGTGGGGAATAAAAGTACTGCTCACTTTAGAGGATTTACACTCACTGCATTGGGGCACTAAGCCATTTGGGGCAGAGGTAATGAGGAAATGGTGGCAATTAAGGATGAGGCACCTACCCAGGACCTTTGAGAAGGGCGGACACACTTGCCCCCAGGACGTCAGTGCCCGTTCCCACCTCATGGAGAGGGCTGACTTCACTTTGAGGGAATGGCTCTAGACCTTCCAGTGCGAGGCCAGTAAGCTCTCCTTTCGTGGCCTGGGCCACTTTGAGTGGGATGCTCCACCACCTGAACAAGGAAAAGTCTTGCCTGTTAAGCATCCCAGAAAATGACAGTACAGCGTGGGAGACCAGATGTCAGGCTTCCTGCGGCATCCTGAGCCAGCCTTTCCTTCAGGATGGCAGCTGGAACTCTCTAGGTGGTTTTTCAAGCCATGCTTAGTTTTCATATTCTCGGATCATCTAAGTAGTAAAGCAGATTAATTTGTCTTTTAGGACAGTGAAAGTGCTTAATGAGGTAAGTCACTTTGTAAGTGCTCAATAAATTTTGGTTATGGGTAGACAGAAGGTGTCTGGATCAGGAGCGAATGACTCAGTTCCACAGAGCCTGTCCCTGTCCCCTGCTGCTCTCCACCCCCACACCTGCCCCCTCATTCAAGAGGACTGCTTTGACAGCTCTGTCCCTCATGGGGTTTCCTCTAAACTCTGAGGTCACTGGGTCCTTATCACCCAAGCTAATGCTGACTTACACAACATCTTGATGACGGCTGTTTGGTTCACCTGTATTTTAACATCGCAGTTAGGAGCCCAGACTCTCTGAGTGGCCTGCCTGGGTTCAAATCCCAGCTCCCCCGGTCAGCTGTGTTACCCAGGCAAGTAACTAGTACTCTCTGTGCTTCGGTTTCCTCATTTCTAAACTGGAGGTAAAGGTAATTCTTACAGCATAGGGAGGGTCAAATAAGTTACACTCTTGACATGTGGGGATCACGTAGTTAATTGTTTTTTTAAAATTGTTTATTATTTTATTTCAGAGAGAGAGGGCATACAAGTGGGGGAGGAGGGCAGAAAGAGAGAGAGAATCTTTCTTTTTTTGAGAGACCGCAAGTTGGGGAGGGGCAGAGAGAGAGGGAGACACAGAATCCGAAGCAGGCTCCAGGCTCCGAGCTGTCAGCCCAGAGCCCGATGCGGGGCTTGAACCCAGGAACTGTGAAATCGTGACCTGAGCCGAAGTCAGACGCTTAACCGACTGACCCAAGCAAGCACCCTGGAGAGAGGGAATCTCAGCACAGAGCACCACTGGGGGGCTCAATCCCACAACCCTGGGACCATGACCTGAGTGGAAATCAAGAGTCTGATGCTCAACCCAACCAGGCCACCCCGATGCCCCCACATATGATCATTTCAAAACGTGCTGAAGCAAGGTCTGGCATTCGTGCACATGTCAGTGTAAGCAGTTACTTTTTTTCGGGGGAGGTGAGGGAAAAGCCCAGGGGCTTTAGGTTCAGATAACCTTCAGTTCCAATCCTGGCTCCAACCCTCCTGCCTGTAGTCATGGCAGAAACCACAGGGCCCACAAAGCCCAGAGTGTGTACCATCCGGACCTTTCCTGCAATCCAGGCAGGTTAGCACCTCTGTGGATCCTAACTGGGTGCTGGAAGGTGTTCACGCACGGGCGTCAAGAGTCCCCTCCCCTCCTGCCTCAAGTGCGTGGCCACTGCCCTGCGGTCCACCGGGCCCCCTGCCTCCAAGGTCAATGCACAGGCCAGGAGCTCATGCTTGGCAGGGAGGCAGTGGAAGGGTCAGATCTGGGAAAGGTTGGTTGCCTTTGGCTGCTTGGTATTAAACAGATATGTGTTGAATAGAAACAGGTGAAATTTGAATCTTTGGAATCCTGTTTCCTACCTCAGAGGGTTGTTCAGAAGCCCCCACGGTAGACACGCCTGGCATCCCCCGGGGACAGTGTGCTGCTAAGGGCAGTGTGCACGGCCCTCGGCGGGATTCCCAGGGGCCCAGCACGTCCCACCTTGGCTGGCCTGGGTCGCAGCCACAGGCTCCCTGTTAGGCGCTCAGGCTCCTGAGACGTCCCTGACCCGCGGTTCCCCCAGAAGGAGAGCTCTGGTGCCGCCTGCGGCTGCCCCTTCCCTGAACAGCCAGGGAGCCCAAGCACAGGGGCTCTTTTCTGGTTCAGACCTTCTTTCTCCTCGGGGATCCCTTCCTCCAGTCCAAAGTGCATGTTGTGGTGTGAAGAAGGTAAACTGAATCATTTGCAGAAGGATTAAATGTAATGTGGGGCTGGCGGGAGGGGTGGGGTGGGAGAAAGCGGCTGCCCGGCTGCTTACTGCGCGCACTCGACCCTGGGTCCCCACCGGCCCTCTGGGTGCCTGAGTCACAGGGGACAGGAGGCCACGGCCACGCCCGGTGGATGTGGGCTCTGTGAGTTAGAAATGGGTGTAGCCCAGTTAGCACAGGACACAACCAATTGCAAAACCAGGAGTCGCGGAAGGTCAATTACCAACACTCAAAAAGAGAGAAACCGGTGTGCTTTGCGAGGGCCCAGAACGGCTTCATGGAGGATACGATGTGAGCCCTGGGCCTCCTTCAACTCCCTGTCCACGTTCCGGGAGCCTCAGCTGGACTGCGGGCGGCCCAGGCCCGCCTCCCAGGGCAGCATCTCGGCCGCACACAATGTGCTCTCTGCGTAGCGGCCTGTAGCTGGTGGCGTGAGACCAAGTCTCCACCATTTCTTGCCTGTGGGACTTTAGGTCAGTTTTTAATCTCTCTAGGATTAAGGACGCTTTTACATTTGGGGGCGCCTGGGTGGCTCTGTCGGTTGAGCGTCCGCCTTCGGCTCAGGTCGTTTGTCAGTTCGAGCCCCGCGTCAAGCTCCGTGCTGACAGCTCAGAGCCTGGAGCTTGCTTCCGATTCTGTGTCTCCCTCTCTCTCTGCCCCTCCTCTGCTCACACTCTGTCTCACTTGCTCTCTCAAAAATAAACATTAAAAAACATTTTTTTAAACAAAGGATGTTTTAAAATTTTAAATCTTAAATCTTAGATCTTACATCGCTCTAGACTCAAAGATGTTTTCCTGTTCTTTAAATATGACATGATTACTCTCTACCTTATAAGTTTGTCTTCAGAATTGGGGTCCTTCTGTGAAGAGGCAGGCGCAGAAGTTGGCACTTTAGAAGCACTTACTAAAAGGAAGTTGTAATATTTCGTGCATTCGATCTGCAAACACCCACGGGACGGCCGCCGAGGGCAGGTGCCGGGGCCAGGCCAGAGGCTGCCAGTGAGCAAACAGGCGCGGCCTCTGACTGGTTTGAGATTGTAGAGAAGTTAATGCATCAACGCACATCAGTGTGGGCTTTTCTATTTTAGGAGGGGGCTGTGGATAGCGAAGGGGGAGCCCTCGCCAGCATTTAGGGGGCTCAACGCGCTTCCCAGAGAAGGGCTCTCTGTGTCATGAGGACAAACCTGTCGGAGCCTGGATCAATGTAAGCGAGGGGAATCTGGAATCACACCCCAGGCCCAAGGAGCGACCTGTGCAAAGCTTGGGAGAGCACAGCACGTGCAGCGGAGGGGCAAAGAGGCCCTTCGGAGAGAGACAGCCCCGGGCAGCCTGGCTCGGGATGGACAGAATCTGGGTCCTTGCTCAAAAACAGTCACCTTGCTTCTCACTTTGATTCCCTCATCTATAAATTGTGTGTCTGTGCACCTCTGTAAGCCTTTCATCAGCTAAGCAAAAAGCACTGTGTAAGGTTCCCTGTGTGCAAGGCGTTGTGCCTCCAGCCGGGTGGGGAGGAGCGATGAAGCCTGTCCTGTGGGCTCTGCCCTGGGGAATCTTATTTAAAAAAAGAGAGGAAACAGACAAAATTGGAATGGCTACGTTTACTAGGCTTTTACTATGCACCAGGAGCTCAGGTTAGCATCCTTGGGTTTGCACCTGCCTCCACCCCCACGCCCCCCCCAACCCCCGGAGACACAAGGGACAGAGCAGTTACTAGCGGCCCTGAGGCCACTGTGCACCTTAAAATTCCTGAAGGAACTGGTTTCATTGGTGGAAGACTCTGAGTTTCAGAGAATGACCTATCTACTCTTCTGCCAGCAGAGCGATGCGCGTAACCCCCCAGGGAGACCCCAGATCTTAGCCTGCCTCTCCCGTCCACAGGTGGCTGCTTGCTTCCAATGGGCTCCTGGTGAAGGCGCTCCGGGGAAAAGCCTGTCCTGTATCTGGAATCTGACTGCAAACACAGACTTGAACGACCCTCCCGTTATCATCGAATATGCCCCGGAGCAGAGCTCTGGGCTCCCAGTGCCACCGGCCAAAGTGCCGAGGCTGAGGCTGCTCCTGGGATACCTTGCCTGCAAACTTATCTGCAAACTTGGCCCGGGGATAACTGTCTTTAAGTTTCTGTTCTCTGTCTGGAAAGCTTGGGAGCAGTGGTTGTCTACTTCGCCTTGGGCCCTTTGATGGACGGGGAGAGAGTTACCATGCCAGCCATCCTGGATGAGCCCAACGGGAGTGCTGGCCAAGAGGGGAAGGGAGCCCCCGGGGATGAGGTTGGCACATGAGAAAAAGGAGGGCTGGCTCCCCTGTCCAGCCCGGCTCCTCCGTCTTGCTTCTCCACAGGTCCTGCCTCTTGTGTCCCCCGTATCCCTTCTCCGTTCTTCCTCCCCTCGTGGTGACTGGGGGAAGCTTCGGGCCAGCTGACCGAGCCCACTAAGGACTTTCGAATCTGCATGTGAGTCACTCAGTGCCAGCTGACAGGATGTGACGGCTGCCACTCTCCAGACGCGCCTTTGCAGGGAGCGGACATGTACTCCCAGACTTCGGCAGCCGGAGGAACCGCAGTGAAATGGAGGTGAAAGGTTTGTGGTGAAGACGGTAGAGCTGCCCTCCCCGGTTCCGCACCACCTACTTCTGGGTTGACCCAGAGTCCATCTTGGGCCCCTGCTGTGGGTACACGTCCTAGCCTCCCAGCCTCCCAGCCTCCCAACCTCGCAGCCTCTCAGCCTCGCAGCCTCCAAACCTCCCAGCTTCCCAGTCTCCCAACCTCCCAGCCTTTCAGCTTCCCAGACTCCCAGCCTCCCAGCCTCCAGGCCTCCCAGCGTCTCAGCCTCCCAGCCTCCTACCCTTTTAGCCTGCCAACCTCCAGCCTCCCAGCTTCCCAGCCTCCCAGCCTCCCAACATCCCAACCTCCTAGCCTCTCAGCCCCCAGCCTCCCAGACTCCCAACCTCCCAGCTTCCCAGTCTTCCAGCTTCCCAGCCTCCCAGCCTCCCAGCTTCCCAGGCTCCCAGCCTCCCAACCTCCCAGCCTCTCAACCTCCCAGCCTCCCAGCTTCCCAGCCTCCTAGCCTCTCATCTTCCTAGACTCCCAGCCTCCCAGCCTCCCAGCCTCCAAACCTCCCAGCTTCCCAGCCTCCCAGCCTCTCAGCCTCTTATCCTGCCAACCTCCAGCCTCCCAGCTTTCCAGTCTCCCAGCCTCCCAGCCTCCCAGCTTCCCAGTCTACCAGCCTCCCAGCCTCCTAGCCTCCAAACCTCCCAGCTTCCCAGCCTCCCAAGTTCCCAGCCTCTCAGCCTCCCAGCTTCCTAGCCTCCCAGCCTCCCAGCCTCTCAGCTTCCCAGACTCTCAGCCTCCCAGCCTCCCAGTCTCCCAGCCTCCCAGCCTTCCAGCCTCCCAGCCTCCCAGCCTCTCAGATTCACAGTCTCCCAGCCTCCCAGTCTACCAGCCTCCCAGCCTTCCAGCCTCCCAGCCTCTCAGCTTCACAGTCTCCCAGCCTCCCAGTCTACCAGCCTCCCAGCCTCCCAGCCTCTGAGCTTCCTAGCTTCCCAGCCTCCCATTCTCCCAGTCTGCCAGCTTCCCAGCCTCCCAGCCTCTCAGTCTCCCAGCCTCCCAACCTCCCAGCCTCTCAGCCTCCCAGCTTCCCAGCCTCTCAACCTCCCAGCCTCCCAGCTTCCCAGCCTCCCAGCCTCTCAGCTTCCCAGACTCCCAGCCTCTCAGTCTCCCAGCCTCCCAACCTCCCAACCTCCCAGCTTCTCAGCCTCCCAGCTTCCCAGCCTCTCAACCTCCCAGCCTCCCAGCTTCCCAGACTCCCAGCCTCTCAGTCTCCCAGCCTCCCAACCTCCCAACCTCCCAGCTTCTCAGCCTCCCAGCTTCCCAGCCTCTCAACCTCCCAGCCTCCCAGCCTCCCAGCCTCCCAGCCTCCAGCCTCCCAGTCTCCCAGCTTCTCAGCCTCTCAGCCGCCCACCCTCCCAGGCCCCCAGCCTCATCTCTGACCCCAGCCACAGCGGCACTGTCAGTGCAGTGAGGCTGCAGCCTTCTCGCGCTGACGGCACCCCACTCCCCTCTTGCTCTCTCCCTGGACTCTGCCGAGACTGAAGACACAAGGAAATGTCTTCCTCACACTCATGCCTGTACCCTCTGGATGTTCAAGGGCGTCGGCGTTCCGTGTGGCAACTCCCAAGCCGTGGAGGATGAGAACAGGTGGGTACACATCTCTCCCTTTGAAACCACAGTCCAGGTTGCAGAGTATCAGCTGGGTGAATGCAGCACGACTTGTGTCCTTTCAGAGGAAAAGAGATACAGGGACGGACACTGACAGAAGGAAGGTGATGTGAGCCCCCAGGGACAAACCACAGGACAGTGAGGCAGACGTTGGGGTGACGGCCAGCCACGCCAAAGCTGAGAGAATGGCACAAAACCGATTGTCGCCTAGAACTTTTGGAGAGAGGGTGGCCCTGCCGATGCCTGACTTTAGACTTCTGGCCTCCAGAGCTCAGAGAATAAATGTCTGTTGCTCCGAACCATCAGTTTATGACGCTGCGCTGTGGAAGCCCTGGGAAATGCATACAGTTGGCCTGAAACATGTTGTAATGCCAGAAAATTAGGAGGCAGTGAAGGCTGATTTCAGAAGAACTGACAAAGCCAGCTTGACAGATCTCCCACCGTCCAGAAGGGTGCAATTTGGGTTTCAATGGGTAGAAATGGCAAAGATTGACATGTATCACATGGCCTTACTTCTTTGTGATTATAATGGTATTTTTAAAAACCAAATTGGTCACTTTTTGAAGAGACCGATTAACGCACCCATCATGTTGAAACGTCGGTAAATAAAAGGAAAGAATCAAGCACGTCTTGTGCTTATCCTAATCAACTGTATATACCTAACTAAAAATCAGATGAAGGGAAAGGGCTTCTCAGAGGTTTATTCCAGCTGATAAATGAAAACAAAATGATAGAGGAAGGTAACTATTTTCCAGGCCCCAAAGGCTCTATGGACCGAGGCACTGAGCGCTAATGGCTGTTTTTGTTGAAAAGGAGCAAAAACCAGACAGAAAGTGCCTCCTGATGATAGAGGACAATACCACCTGGGGTCTTTCCAAAGGAATCAGACCCAAATCTGATCAAACCTCCCAATCCAGCCTCACACAGAAGACACAGGTAACTGCCATGTGCAGTCAACAGTCAGGAAGACCTAGTGTGCGGGAAAATCTACAGGACAGATGGCCCACATTCTTCAACAGGTGCACCATAAGAAGAAGAATGAGACGGGTGAGGGGAGCACGTAGGTTTTAGGACATATCAAGTTCAGTACAACAATAAAAAGTGCAAGAAAGTAATTAGTATAAAAGTCAGGATTGGGGCACCGGGGTGGCTCAGTCCATGGAGTATCTGACTCTTGATTTTGGCTCAGGTCATGAGATTTCTCACGGTCATGGGATGGAGCCCCACATCGTGGTCTGCACTGGGCCTGGAGCCCACTTGGGATTCTGTCTCTTCCTGTCTCTCCCTCTGCCCCTCCCATGCTCACGCGCACTCTCTCTCTCTCTCTCTCTCTCTCAATGTCAGGATATTGGTGACTTTGGAGTGGGCCAGAGTCTATGATTGGGATAAGAACATACCCAGGGCTTCTGCGGAGGCTGACACAGCTGTGGGCATCGACCTGGCTGCTGTGACAAACAGGCTGGCTTTACAATTCACGGAGCTCTACGTTTGTGCGGTGTGCTGGCACCCATTTTGTGGGCTTGTCCCGAAGGATGCTCTGATTTTCTTGTTATTTTCAAGCTGGTGGAAACTCACTGTGCTGTCTTGGAGAGTCCTATTGTCTTTTTGACCATATGATAGAGTTTGCCTTTCTGTGTCCATAGAGACAGATGCACACTTTTCTCGGTGGGTGGGAAAGCGGTCTCCCCAGTCGGTAGTACTGAAAATGGGTCATGAATTTTCACATGGAAAGTCACTGGCCTGAGTACATCAGGATGATGGCGGTGCATGGGTTCCTGTGCTCACTTGCTTGTGTGCGCATTCATCAAGCACTTGTTGCCAGGGAGTGGGAAAGAGAATATTCAGGGCCTCTGTGTAAGCGGAGGGGAATTCCTAGGGGTTGCTGAATGAATGGGAAGGAATTGAAACACAGCGGTAATAAGCCTGGCATTTACAGGAACGTACCAGGGCAGGCGCAAGTTTCTCTAAACAGCAGACCCCAAGGTCTTGGAAATGAATGAGAAACAGGAGGTGTGCACGTCACGACTCCTTGGCTTGCAGCTGACCCAACTCGAGCTGAAGTCACTGGAATGGAATATGAAACGGAACTTCCCCAGGGCCTTGGAGATTCAGGGCGGCCGGGCAGGGTTGCCTTCATTGCTAATGGGAAAAACCACAGGACTTGCCAAAAGTCCTTTCTGAGATCCTTTGCCCGTTGCCCACCACCAGCCGCTGTAAAAGAAGACAGGACATTCGAGGACTGGCTAGGGAGCTTGCTTTCCTGGAAGAGAGTGGTTGGTCTGGTTTGGGTTTTACCGTCTTTGTTCCCCCAAGGCCAGTGAGGAGTCTTTAAGCAACAAGATGAACTTTCAGGAAGGGGAGGCTTTCTGTGAAATCTCACAGGTGGGCGTGGCATTAAGAGGTGCTTGCCAGGATCTTCTGGGGGGCTGAGAACCATCGCCTTGAACTGGCGGGCGTATTCGAACAAAGAGGTCAACTCTTACCTCAACAAGCAGGAAGGCAGAATGCTTAGAGCAGCCCATGATGGTGGGAGCAGATGTGGGAGACACTTGCTTTTCCCAGATTTGGTGGTGGCTGGGGGAGTGAGCCGAGTTTCCTCCTTGTCCAGATGGATATACCAGGGTCAGTCACTGAGCTGGAGCCCGACTAAAAGACTTCTCCCAGGAGGACCGCAGGGGAAAAGCAGTGCCAGCAGACGGACGGTCTGCAGCGGAGGGTGGGTTCTCCTAAATCCAGAATCCAGAGAGACACCCGCAGACAGAAAGAGTAAGCAACCAGATTATGAACTGTGTCCAAGTAGGACTTCCCCCTCCTCTTCCAAAGAGTAGCAAGGGGCAAGACAGACAGAACCCCAGGAGTGGAGGGACAAATGCTGAGCCCAGGATTTCAGGGGTCCCTGCGCTGGGAAGCTGAAGTGTCTGAACAGGAAGGCGCAGTAAGGTTTGGTTTTAGACCGGGGGTAAGACTTTTGATGTCTGCGAATGGGAGCCTTCCAATCACCAAGAGTGACAGAAGAGACATGGGACCTGGTTAAGGTATCTTTAGGAGGCAGAGATGGGAAAAGATGTAGAAGGTGTTCAAGATCAGCGGTACCCCTGACCGCACTGGCTTAATGAGCAGCAGGATTGCCTGGCCTCCTGCTCTAAGCCCAGCGCTAGAACAGACTGAGCACACGTTTGGAATCTGGAGCTTGCGTGGCATGGTACAATCTGCTCTCTCTTCTTGCCTCCCTCCCCGCCCCTCTCATTTTTTCTGGTTGGCTCTATTGTCTCCTGCTGCAAAGAAGCTCTCCCAGTGTAGGAAGGATAGGTCCCAGCAGCCTCCCGCCTTTAAGGCTGGTGATTCTAAGGGGGAGGCGCCTCTCTCTTCCCACGTGTGCGCCATTTGTCACACAAGGACTCTCCCTGGCCCTGCCTGGTGTTGTCTCTGCCCCTTGAACCCGTCCTTGCAGAGGGCAAGTGAGACACCAGGACGGCCAGCCTCAGTCAGTGGCCGGGGACTGTGGCCCCAGAGTTAACCATCCAGTAGAAAGAGACATGTGGGGGCCAACGAAATAACAGTTGTCCCCTGTTTGGAGAGCTGGTGGGTGAAAGCACAGTTGGGCCTAAGCAGAGTGCCACGGGAGCAGTCTGAGGTCACAGGACACAAGAGGCTCCAGATTCAATGTGACCGCCATCGTCACTGGAGCAGAAATGAGCTCCCACCTCTCCAGTCTGGGAACCATGGAGCCTGGAGCTGACAGATGCCGACGGGGGGCAACTAGAAGTACTGAGTTTACGTTAACATTCTCAAAATAGGTAAACTGCCCAGGAACAGTGAACTGAAGGTCGACAACACAGGTGCTCAGCCAGGCTGGAAATTCCAGCCCACTCCAAAGTCGCTTACTGAAACAGAACCGCGCACTCTCTATGGCCAATAGTGCAGATTTCCCCACATACGATGAATATTTTTCTTCCGTGTGAGGCAGCCCAGGGAACGCAAGGGAACGCACGGTCCATAAATTATCACCAGGCAGCTGGCATACATTTTAATGCAAATGACTACATGAGATACAGCCCTTTTGCCCACATCCATCCTGCTTCCGGAAACCACCTCGCAGCTCCGCGTTTGCGGACATTACCGGAAGACGCAATCATGATGGTTGTCTTTCCCCTTCTGTATAAAGGTGTAATTTAGTGGGAAAAGCAAATAGGCCAAAATTGAACATAGATACAATATGGTTCCTTTTCATTCTAATATTATTTGGTTATTAAAATGTGTTCTGGGAAGCAAACCGTCCCAACAACCGATCACAGACGCCTTAAAGGAGCTGCATTTCAAATGGGGATATATGTGTCTCCATCATGTGTGTGACAGATGCTGAGGTCCAGCGAGTCAGAGATGTGGCACGACACCGGCCAACAAGCAAGGCCGTGAATTCTACTTTTGCTTCTGCGATCTAGCGGCTGTGTGGTTACGGGCAGCGCGCTCACGCTGAGTATTTCCTCATCTAAACACACGCACAGATGCTGGCGAAGGCTTTTTCCTGGGCTGGAAAATTACATTCCCCTAAAGTGTTCAAACCCAGAGCTCTAATTTTGTGAGAAATGTAGCTTTGGGGCTGTTATTATTTCCATTTCAGAGTTACTAGGCAAAAATTATATGTGGGGCACTCTGCCAGGAATTGGAAAATGAAAAGCAACTTAGTGGGGCTCAGCGTTCACTGCCGCTCCCAGGTCCTCATCATCACTCAAGCCATGGCTTCTGCACCCAACTGGAAAATTGCAGTCAACATAAGACCAGCACGGCCTCGCACCTACTGCCCACCGCCTTGCGCCCTGTCCCTCACTCGCTTGTGCATATGTGCAATTCCCGTAACACACCCACCTGTGCATACGTGCAATTCCCCACCCTTGGGAAGCTCCACCCGATAGCTAAGGGCGTCCAGAGAACACACAGACCACACTGCCAGGTCTCTCACCAACTTCCCCAGCACGGACAGCACGGGAGCCCCGGCGGCTGCACCGCTAGCTGTCCAGTGTCCCTGTGATCCAGGGCCCCTCCGCCCACCCCCAACACCCCTCCACCACCCTCACTCTTGGATCATGTGTGAGTTTCCCCAGGCCTGCGGTGCCAACACACTGCCATCGGGGGGACTTAGAACAAAAGATATGTGTTCTCTCCCGGTCTAGAGGCCAGAAGTCTGCATCAGGATGGGGGGAGGGCCATGGCTCCTTCTGAAGGCTCCAGAGGAGGATCCTTCCTGCCACCATCCTTGGTGTGAAGATCCAGTGCCCCAACCCCTGCTTGTCTTCACATGAGGCTCTCCCTGCGTGTCTCTTCCTGGAAGGCGATTGGTCACACTGGACTGGGGTCCACCCTAATGACTTCACCTTAACCTGATCACATCTGCCAAGATCCTATTTCCAAATAAGGTCCTATTCATAGGTACTGGGGGGTGGAACTTCCTCGTATCTTTTTGAGGGACACAATTCAATCCCCTACAAGCAAGATGGTGCCCTTTTGTTCCTCTTGCATAGACTATTTTCAGATCTCCACTTGGCTCTCTCTTTCATTCTGGGGAGAAAATCCAAGGGCTACTCAGTAGCCTACAAGGACCTCTTCCCCCATGTCTTCTAACTCTTCCCCTCTCTGCTCCTGCTACATCCACAGACTTGGTGTCTTGGCACCCCGGGGGGACATGACTGCACCTTGCTGACCCTACCCTGACATCCTCCTGTCTCCTTGAAAGCTTTGATAGAATTCCACCTTCGCTGATTCTCTTTACCATCTTCTGCTCTGTCTTTCATAACACAGGTCACCTTGTACCTTGTAATATATGTTTATTGATGATCTCTACTGTTGGCCGTGCATTCCCACGGGGAAGACAGACTCCACATCTTTTGTGCTCACCAACTCGCTGATTGTCTGGAGTCTAGTGGCCTTCAGTAGCCATGTAACTTACCAATGTACATGGCAACTCGTTCCAACATTTCTTGGAATTGATCAAAAACTTTGGAGGACCTACCCCCTTGGAAAAAATTACTGGTTTCTATTTTTGTTCAAAATGATGTAATGAGCCACAAGTTAAGTATAGCACTTCGAAAATGTGTATGTGTGTGTGTGTATGTGTGTGCATGTGTGTATAATAACATATATGTAAAATGTTGAGAATGTATTATTTTGGTCAAGAGTAAAAGAGTTGATGGATTTCATTAGTAAAATTTGCAAGTGAAATATGGAGTTATTCAAAAGTTTTAAAGGTACATTTTACTCTTTTTTTTTTTTGTCCCTAGAAACAACACACGGGGTTGAGGGGCTTTGTTGCTGTGTTTTCAGTGAAGTCACAAATATTCATGCATCTCAAGACGCTTTCCTCAAGCATTTATCTATTTTTCAATCTGAGTACCATTGAGACAATATTCCCGCTCATTAAAAGCATAGTTAGGAAAATTTCTGTAGCGCGTTAAATTACATGAAGTGGCAGTAAATATTTGTTGGTCAGATTTAGATTTCAAATAGGAAATAGAACTTGGGGAATGGGGAGCTCTCGGCATCGAAGATTCTATCACATGAAAGTATTCCAGAGTGCGTGGATTCCCATGGGGAAAATGTGTCTCTGTGGGCCATTTGAAGTAAATATTCAATTTAACAAATAAAGGATGTGGTTGCAAAAATAATTAGGAATGACAATTTCTTTTAAATAACATTCCATATGCAAATAACTTCCATAAGTAGATTTATATAAGTACCTTAAAATATTCCAAGTTGGAACGATTTAATATTATTCATAGTGAGGATGATGTGATGATGTGTGCGCGGAAAGACTTTTCAGTCTAGAAAACCATTCTATGCGTAGGTATTAGAAAGGCATTGACTGATCAGACAAAGGGTCAACCTTGAATAACAATGAGATCAAATAGGTGCCTTTGGTTTACTTGTATTTGTGGTTGTTGCCCCCTCCCCCCACCAACACAACACTTAACCCGGTAGTTAAAACAGTCCTGTTGAGTCATAGGTGGGATCAATCAAGTACAAACCTGCTTCAAGGGAACAGAGCTCCAGTTATGACACAAACATTATCAGAGGGAGGGTGTTTCTCTTGGTATAAGTTTAAAAGCAGTGTCTTCCCTCTGTCCAATGCTTACAGCAGAAAATAAGCCTCTGTCCTAAAGAGGCATTTAAAATCATATCAGACGTGCTCAATTACATCACCGTGAGTATCCTCGCGTGGTTGTGGGAGGACAACATGCCCATAACTTAGAATCCACGGGAAATGTCTTGTTGAGTGTTGGGGCAAGCGGGAAGACTTGGCTCTTGTTTTCCTTGGAAAGCTCCTTAAATTTGAGCACTCGCACCACTTGATAAATAATAGAGGAGCATCCGTGATAAGAAGTTTCAAGACATCTTTGCTTATTCGCCTGAAGCCAGTTTCTCCAAAAAATTTTCATCCAAAGTGTTCTGCGCAAGACACGGAATCAGGTAGAAACACGTTACAAGCCAATGACAGGCTCCCCTATGCACTTAATAAACTGCTGACGTCTTATGTCGTGTTTATATCCAGAATCTGTCGTTGCAGCAAACCAAGTAAATGCTTTGGAATAAATAAAACAGGCATGGTCTTGTCATCTGACGTGGTGATTGGAAGAGGGATTACAGTCAAGCATACTAATGGAATGATGGGACTTGGAATTGTCCTCTGAGGCCACACCAACACGTGGGCTGGGCGTGTGGGGGTCCGGGAGTCTGGGGTAATCTGCAAGGGCTCAGTGTGTCCACATCTTCCTAGCTCTGTGACTTTGGGTAAGTTAATTAATCTCTCAAGGCCTCAGTCCCTTCATCTGTAAAATAAGTGTGTTAATAGCGTAACTTTATAACATCAAGCACGTAAGTAACACAATGCTTACCCCTTACGTTCTCAGTAAGCCAAAGCTCTTATGGTTTTATAGACTGAATACATTCCATTTCTCGTATATGTCCGATGGTAATCTCAGAATTTTCAGATGGTATTGTGATTACTGCATTACACGTAAACTTACCACAAGTCCCAATGACATGTATGTATCAGCCAAGGACATACGGCATTCCTCAGAGGGAAGGTCAGTGTCCAGTCTGCAGAATCCCCACTTTGCTGTATCTCACTGGGCCTCTCAGAGCAGAGGATTGGGGAATCGATTCAGTGTCCTTACCATAGAGAGCCCACTGGTGATCAAGGTCATGGTCGTTCTCAGATCCAAACTTCGAACAACGGCATCAATCCTACGTTTTACTATAAGCACATCATAGGGTTAATGTGAGAGTAATTTTCAAGTCTGAAAATTAACTGTTAAGTTGATATTTTAATAACTGGGTCCATACAGATCAAATGAGATTCGTCAGAATAGCAACGCAATTTAACAAATTAGTTTTGTTTGCATACAAGATGGTAGTTTTATCCTGGTTTAAACACCTACGATGTTTACGTTTATCTGTATTACTAAATATTTTCAAAACATTCCCCCCTGTGACTTCATTAATTGGAGCCTGAGCTTCTGAGGCAGGAGACAAGGTACCATTATGGCCTGAGTCAAATAAAACTTAAGCAAACTTGTTGACAAACATTTTCATTATTGCCAGAACTCGATTGTTGTAATAGTACTAAGAAGCCCATAAATCACTTAAGACTGTGCGTTCTGCACTTTCCCCAAGAAACCTCCATGGAAAACACTGTAAATGGTGTGTAGCTTCTGATGGATCACATCACTCCCTTTCCTAATGTGAGGTTGAGCTTCTCATTATTAAGCGGTCCTCCGCCAATACAGCTGTTGGCCTAGCGGTCAATTAAATTTCAAATGGACTTCAAAGGCCAGAATTAGTTATTTCCCTTTACTCTCAATTCTCCAGTAATAATTTACTCAAATCCCCAAGACATTTTTATTTTTTAAAAATGTTTATTTGTTTTGAGAGGGAGAGAGAGAGACAGAGCACGAGGCAGAGAGAGAGAGGCAGAGAGGGAATCCCAAGCAGGCTCCATGCTGTCAGCACAGAGCCCAACTCGGGGCTTAAACCCACAAACTAAGAGATCATGACCTGAGCCAGAGATCAAGAGTCGGACGCCTAACCGACTGAGCCACCCAGGTGCCCCCCACACCCTGCAAGAAAATTTCAAATGTGCTTCATTTCCAATGGGGGTTTAAGAATTTTAAAAGCACTGTTTTCCAAAACAGTTTTAATGCTGAGCCTTTCTAAAATTTTTTTAATGTTTGTTTATTTTTGAGAGAGAAACAGAGTGCAAGCATGGGAGGGGCAGAGAGAGAGGGGGACACAGAATCCGAAGCAGGCTCCAGGCTCCGAGCTGTCTGCACAAAGCCCAACGCGGGGCTCAAACTCACAAACCTCGAGACAGCGACCTGAGCCGAAGTCGGATGCTTACCCGACTGAGCCCCCCAGGCACCAATGCTGAGCCTTTCTAAATAGCAGATCTGACAACGATGAGAAGGACCACAGGGTTAGAAGTAACAGTGGCTGTGACCACTTGTCAGACCTGCCGTGTCTTCCTTGCAGTGTGGACGAGGCTCTCGCCCCGCTTTGAGGTTGCACACTCCTGGCCCGTGTGTCTCAGAGGGAAGAGCTCTGTGTACACACCGCTGCATGGGCACAAATATTCTAATCAATGTGACCACTGTCAGCAAATACTTTACGGAGGAGTAGTGTTTAGGAAAACACTTGAAAATTTCTGGTTGGGTTTTCCCACCGTCATGTGATTTTGCTTATTTTGCACAGGACTTTAGTGCTAGTGGAAAAAAGTACCTGGATTTCCTACACCTCCAATCAAACGGATGAGGAAGGAGGAGCACCAACTCCCGCTCGTAGCCCGACCGTGAACCCAAGGAGCGTCCCCTGATTAGCTGTGTTATCGCGACAGGGCCTCGTGCGCCACACTGCAAAGTACCTAGAAAGCCATGTTGTTTTAAAAGCCGGAATACTGTAAGCTTCTGCTCCAAGGTAATCTCTGATAAAAAAACAAGAAATCCATCTCAAGAGGTCTGTCACATACGTACTTGACCATGGGTACTGCATGCAAAATGGCAAAAGATGTTGTGAAGTCCTGGGTGTCCCGGCCATAGGGTTGACGTGCAGGAACAGAGTACCTCTGGCCTCCCTGGGCTTCTCCGGGCTCCAGTATGACCCAGGCTGCTCCCCCCAGAGCTGGCGACCGCTGCCAGCCCACCTGGGCTGTGGAGGTGGGGGTCCCTGAGAAAGGTGGAGACAAGAGGCAAATCCCAACTAGAAGACTCCTGGGCTCTTTAAAAAAAAAAAAAAATTTTTTTTGGACGTAATTATAGAGAGAATCAAGGCATCGCATTGCAAAAATCATACAGAGAAGTCTCCCTACCTGCAGAGAAGCTGGTGGGCGATGCATCAGCTCGAACACAGGAAATTCAATACGGGAGGCTTCCCAGGGATGCCCACGAGAGGCAGCCGTGGTGCTGGTGGAGAGGAGATTGGGAAAGGGAGCTTTCAGTTGGTTGGGGGTTTCCAGCCCCTGGAAAAAAAAAAAAAACACAAGCAAATCCATTTGTATTTTTATCAACACGTGTACCAAATTACATATTACCCAGCATCAGTAAGTGAGGTTTTCCCCACGTGAGAATAAGTTGTCTGAGTAAGTAAAAATGCATCCTTCAGCCTCTGGTGTATTACTCTGGACACTTACTGGAAAGTTTTCTAAATTGAAATGCAGAGCTCCCGGCCTCTTATACAGTATATACCCCATGCGTAACTGAACCTGTTTTTCCTCACACAATGTGTCCCCGTAAGAACATCACCCCCGTGAGTTTGTAAAAGGAACTGGGTTGTAGGAGCACTTTTGCTTCCAATGACCTGGACCACAAAATAGTGCTTTAGCAACCTCCTTGCTGTTTGAGGGTGCGACGCTGACCGAGAGGCATCTAGAACCGTCTTGATGGAGCCCCCCTGGGCTCCCTACCCTTCTCACTAGGGCAGGACTTCCTGTAACTTCACTGTTTGTTTTGTAGCATTAGAGACCTGTCTAGGACTTTGTTTGAGGGCAAGCCCTGCTGATAAGAAATATTTTGAAAACGAGGGCACCTGGGTGGCTCAGTCGGTTAAGCATCCGACTTCAGTTCAGGTCTTGAGTTCGTGGGTTCGAGCCCTGTGTCCGGCTCTGTGCCAACAGTTCAGAGCCTGCTTGGGATTCTGTCTCTCTCTCGCTCTCTCTCTCTCTCTCTCTCCCTCTGTCTCTCTCTTGCTCTCAAAAATAAATAAATACACAGTTTTGGGAAAAGAAAGAAAAATTTTGAAATATTGTCCAACACACAGGACAATTTTACGAGCATGTGACTCTCTTTGCTGCAGGGCAGGGTTCCCAACCAGAACACTGGGATTCCCCAGGCTTTTAAAGATGGCCCAGTAGACACTCCAGCTCACCACCCTTCGCCTCCTCCATGGGTTCTCTGCTTCTGGTGGCAACACTCTGGCCTCTTCTTCCCTGCTTGCAGATCTCACTGGGGTGGAAGGCAAAACTCCCATCACAAGGAAGTGAAGGCCTATTGACGAACGGGAGCTGTGGTTCAAATCAATGGCGTCAAACTACGAAGAGCTTGAATGAACAGTCAAGAAGCATCCAAGATTTGGGTTTTGAAAAACCCCCCACATCAGGGGGCGGCAGAATGAGGAACGGCCATGGCTGTTCAGGGTAAGGAAACTTCACCGGCTTTCTGTCAAATTCATTAACAAACGAGCGGTTGACGGAACGCTCTTTCGACCCACCGTCTCATTCCTCAGGACGGGGCCTGTGTCTCCCGACTCCCCGGCACTGTTCACACCAACACCTGGGTCTTTCTTTCTTTTCTTAAACAGAATGGAACAGCTTGGGCCCCGCTTGCGGCTCAGTTTCCTTGTTTGCTGATGTGGTGGAAATGAGCCATATGCCTAATCATTTCAAGAAGTTTTTTTTTTAACTAGGCTTTTGGGGCAATTTACTCCAAAATCCACACTTTTTTCCCCATTGTCATCAAAAACTCATCATACTCCTGAGGACAAAATACCAAAGCACAGTTTAATCCAAATTGTTCTGGATGTTATATTTTTAACAGAATCCGAGGCATACATAATATTAAAAATTATATCTCTGATGTTATAATGAGATTTATAAATCAGGCACACTCCCTGGATAATGGATCATATGGTTGTATGTCTTATGAGAGCTCTTCTGTGATAGTTCAGATTCCACATAACACTCTCGCCCAAGGAATAAATCAACGGGAAAATACTACGGCCAGGAAAATCAGTTAATGGAACCATTCTAAGAAGGTACCCACCCGATCGCTTTATTTTTACCAGGTGAGCCTTTGATCCTGACCTGAACGTTCACTGAAAGTGAAATTATGGCACAACCAGTCAGAAAAACACATTGTCCATCTGTCCTTTTGCTTATCTTCAATAAGAAATAGGTTCGGGGGATGGGGTGCCCAGGGGGCTCAGTCCGTTAAGTGTTGGACTTTGGCTCAGGTCATGATCTTGCAGTCCGTGAGTTCAAGCCCCGCATTGGGCTCTGTGCTGACCGCTCAGAGCCTGGAGCCTGCTTCAGATTCTGTGTCTCCCTCTCTCTCTCCCCTCCCCTGCTCACACTCTAGCCCTCTCTCTCAACTATAAATAAATAAATAAATAGGAAATGGGTTTGGGGAGACGTCTTCGGATGCTCTAAAATGATTAACTTTTTAGACTCTTAAGTTGTTGCTTTATGGCTTTCCATGACCATTCCACCCTTGTAAAAGCAGAATTTTGCAAACTAACCTCCTTTCATTAGCGTTGCAAGACTTGAGACCTTTTACCAAAATTCCTCTGTCCACCTTCCGAGCCCGTCTGTGGATGATGGGACTCGCAATCTAATCCAGTCTGACACTGTTAAAGGAATTTCGCAATTATATCCATCCTCTTCCTCCCTCAAATTATAAAGAGTATCTTTGGTGTCATGTGTGTTATTTCAGATTTATAAGTGACAAAATCATTCTAGAAGCTTCCTGACAGCCATCAAAGATTAGCCATCCAATCAGGGAAGAGCGGCGACCCAGTGGTGGGAAAGAGAGATTAAATTGTAATTGGGCAGGGCTGGCCGTGGGACTCAGCACGCCCTCTGCCGCGTCGTTGGTGACCACTGCTCTCTCAGCCCTACCCCGTGGCCTGTTGAGCCCAGGAGCCCATGCAGCTTCTTGGGCTTTGGGCCTCCTCACAGCCACCCTGCCTTAACCACAGCAGCAGCCTTTTGGGCTGATAGCCTCAGCCGGTCCATTAAGCTCTTCCAGTCTGTACGTGTCCCTGGCCCAGACCAAGGAAGACACAGCACCTTGGACCTGTAGCAGGTGGAGAGAGGCTTCTATTAAACCTGGTTTCCTGCAAACCCCAGACCAAGGACAGATGCAACCGAGGAAAGAAAATGAGTTACTTCTTGAGGTGAGAATGAGCAATCGGCAAGAGCCATCAAATGACCCACGCGAGAGAGCGAGAGAGCGAGAAAGCGAGAGAGCCGTGTTACCTGCAAAGCCCAGCTCCATGCCTCACATCTCGGCCACCTTCTGAGCAGCGCGGTCTTCTGCGTCCTGCTTCTCCCCCTGCACCCCTGCATTCTGGCCTCAGGGCTTCTGCTCTCACCCTGCTTCCCAGGACAGGGACACTCATGCCGCGTCCCCTTTGGTCCTCACCAACGCTGGCATTTGTTGGACACTCGCCCCCTGCCAGGCAGCCTACCTTGACCAATGATGTCCACACTCCCACCTCACCAAGATGCAGAGTCAGTGACCCAGCCTCGCGGAAGTGGAAATGGAGGCTCTGGCGTCTGCAACATCTGTGGTCACAGAACCCAAATAAGGGGCAGAACCAGTGAAAACCGGGGTCCGTCTGAGCCCAGAGCTGGATTCCAAACAATCCCCCAGATGGCCTCTCCCCACGACCTCTGGGGTCACCACAGAGCCTCCCCCGCCCCCAGGCCAACCCTCTGGCCATCGAAGGCTCCAGCAGACCAGGTACTTTCTGGAGACCCCGGATCACAATGTGGTCTACAAACTCTGCCTCACCGTCTTCACCCGGAAAGGCCAAATCCGCTCTATTTCTCAACAATACTCAGCAATTGGTTAAAATAGTTTGTATGCCTTTAAAAACACAGTTTCAAAAAGAATTATGAACCAAACTTCCCATTTCTGTTGTTGGATCCACAAAAAACAAAACCTCTCTTGACATCTTTGCACCCAAGCCTTCTTTTCACACACTAGTAGTGACAACAAGCAGAGAAACTCGAGTCCACAGAAATGCAGAACTTGAACAACAAAAGCCTAAAAGGGCACTTACTGAGCAAATTGCCCTGAAGCGTCACCTTTGTCACCTTGCTGGGGTGGCCCCAGTGTCACAGACCCAGACCGGCAGCTCGTGGAATCACTTGTTACTTGGTGGTTGTGGGATCGACACGTTCCTTTCGGTCATAGCTTCGTGTCAGCGTGGAGACGTGCGTGATTCTGTTTGCCTTTGGGAAGCCGTGTGTCAAAGACTTCGAGGAAATTAGGATTTCCAAATGAAAAGTTCATATGTGTCTCACAGGTTGGACACAGCCGGTGAAAGTTACAAGGGGAGAGAAGGGGTGGTAAACGTGCCTGATGAACTGTAGACACACAGACTTCCTTCCCAGCACCGTAGGGAACACTCCATTTCACCAATGCTTTTATCTTGTGTGGTAGAGGAGGGCACAGGTCTCCAGAATGCAGTTTGTCCTTTTTTGTTTGTATCTGAGGGTGGGGGGGGAGCAGGGAAAAGGAGCAGAAGGAAAGAGAGAGAGAATCTTAAACAGGCTCCGCACTCAGTGTGGAACCCAATGTGGGGCTCGATTCCATGACCCTGGGATCATGACCTGAGCCAAAATCAAGGGTCAGAGGCTGAACCGACTGAGCCACCCAGGTGCCCCTGGAACGCAGTTCTAACTGTGACCTTTCTAGAACCCTCCATGTTTCTGAACACCTAACTTTGATGCGCTTTGCTCTTAGGACTGTGTGAAGTTAATGCCAGAAAGAATGTGGCACTTCATTAAAAACTGTACTAAGCTGTCGCTCTAGTATGAGTAAAATCGGGAAAGAATCATAAAATGCAAGGGCCCAACAGGACCTCAAAATCCACTTAACTCGCTCACCTCATTTTACAGACAGAAACTGAAGCTCAGAGACGCTGTTGTGTTCAAGGGGTTCACCTCATCTCGTTGGGGCACGAGATCGGGGGAAGCATGGAATTTGGATGGACTTGGAACCCAGGTGTGAAGTATGATCGCCTCCTTCTAGCTCTAAGGGTGTCACCCCCCACCCCCCCATCGGCAGAGAGAAGAGTTTATTTCACAGACGTTAAACAGAATGGCTGTGGGTAAAATGCCCAGTTTATAGAAGGAGATACATGGAAATGTTATTTTCTCCTTTTCTAAAGGCATCTTGAGCTGACACGTGTGATGGACGGTCTACCTGGCTTCAACCTCCAATCACCCTATTGTACCAACCAGCTGTGTCACCCTCCCCTGGACGACCCCGGCACCGTCGCATATGGTGAGCTCAGAACCCAGTGAGTGAGGTAGCAGGTGACCACCAGGAGGGGGCTGACAGGCCAGGACTGGCCCAGCCACTGCTCCTGGAGGGCTGATCCCCTAGATTCAACTGGATGGGTGAGTTCCTGGCCCACAGTTGAGCCGGTGAATGGGCTCTCCTGCTCATCAGGGACCTGTCTAGTCACAGAATTTTGCTTGTCACCTTGCTGGGTTGGAAGCTATCACGAACTCATTTCTCATGCTCTTGCCTCCTGAGCCAAAACCTCAGACCACTTCTTGAGCTCTTGTCTTTCCCAAATCCAAGTTCACAAGCCTTCCGACCCCGGTGACACCCGCGATATCCCACACTCCTGGAGACCAGCAGGAATCTTCTCGTCTCTCTGCGAATCAGGGACCCCATACTTTGGGTAGTCAAGGAAAAGGAGAGCTTATACTTTCTAAAATGCCAAAGGTTTCTTAAAAGTTATCTCTGCCTCGGGGCACCTGGGTGGCTCAGTCGGTTGAACGTCCGACTTCGGCTCAGGTCATGATCTCACGGTTTGTGAGTTTGAACCCTACGTCGGGCTCTGTGCCGACAGCTCAGAGCCTGGAGCCTGCTTCGGATTCTGTGTCTCCCTCTCTCTCTGCCCCTCCCCCGCTCAGGCTCTGTCTCTCTCTCTGTCAAAAATAAATAAATATTAAAAAAATTTTTTAAAAAGTTCTCTCTGCCTCAACACAAAGAATTTTCTGTTCATCAAAAACAAAAACAAAAAACCTCCCTAATCCAGAGAAACCTAAAGAAAGTTAAAATCATCCATAATCCTACCAACCCGGGATCACTGCTAATTTTTTCACATTTGGGATCATAATGCGGTAGAGAATCTATTTCATGGACAATGTAAGGCCAGCTTTTTCCTATGTGATTAGGTATTGTTCTACGATATCCTTCCTTAGTGGCTGGAGCCTAACATATCCATTTTGGGCAGGGAATACACTAAAATAAAAGACATTTTACTGAAATCATGAGAGACCAAAATACAAACTTGTGCGTTTGTCCCGAATAAGTAACTGAACCGTGGATCAGTTAACCTGAGCAAATGGCCTGTGGTATAACATGAAATTCAGGGGGGCCAAACCTCCATTCCCATTTAATTTCAAACAATATCCGCTCTGTAACTCAGACACCATACAGGCTAATACAAAAATTAATCTAAAAAGGCAGCCTCCTTTTGTGATCAAGAGAACTGATGTCAATAGAACAAAGACGCAGGAAGCATCTTAAAAAATATAATTGGGGAAGACAAGCAGCGTATAAGGGGAAACAGGAAGAATGTTTAGGGATGATTAGTCTAAGAGTGGAGCCAATAAAGCCACCCTCGTGCCTGGGAGCTGCTTCCTGTGGTCTGGGAGTTGGAGCCTCACGGGGGGCCCGAGAGCGAGCGTGAGGCCAGGCGCTGGCTGTCAGCACAGATACCCTGATAATGGTCCGCGGGCTCTTGTTTGTGTCAGATGAACCTTGTGAAGAAGGGTATTTATTTGGACACGTAGATGCAGCAGGCTCGTGCTGGTGCTGGGGACACGGGGACGTGGGACCCGATCTCTGCTCTCCAGGGCTCAGGTGTGGCGGCACAGACAGGTCAGACACCCATGGTGATGTCGCCACCCTGCAGGAAGGTTTGGGGCTCACGGAGGGAATAGCATACAGGGTGTCTTAGGGACAGACATGTTTCCCACAGCCCGCATCCCAGCTGACTCCCAGAAAGGGGAACTTCGAGTCCCGGCAAGCAGAGGCAAGGCCAGTTTGGGGAAAGTCAGACTGCAGCAGACGCCAAGTGACCCCACGTGGCGCGTCTGTCCTTTCCGCTCCAGAGGACAGAAGACAAGTACAGACGCTGAGCCTCGTCTCCGGGATGACCGTGCCGCACCCCTGAGGCTTTGCCAGCCCCTCGCCCCACTTTCTTCTCAAAAAAGGTGATTGTCACCATTTGGGAAGGGCCTCCCGGAGGCCGAAAAGCAGGAGTGAGCCTACACGTGAGGGCCACCTCAGCTGCACACACACCTGTTTGCAAATCTGGTGTCTGTGGAGACAACAGCCTCCTGTTTTGTCTCACCTTCTCCAGAAAAGTCCCTGATTCCTCTGGGTGGTGACGTTTACACCACAGCCGCTTCACAGCTGTAATTTGAGACGCGCAGCTGGCCTGGGCACTTGGTGGCTCGGGAGTCCCAGGGGTGTAAGTCAGGCCTGCCCAGCACGGCCGCCCGGCTCCTGCTTCCCACTGGCTGTGCAAACCCTTTCTGAATGTTACTAGAATGAGTCAGGCAAGATCAAGAACCCATGGAATTTATTGCCAAAATATGACATTAGTGATAGCAAGCTTGGTGCCCACACACACACACACACACACACACACAGCATGACAGAACTTCCCTTTTTCATAATTACAAAATTAATTGAAAATTTTGGAATCATAGGGGTGCCTGGGTGGTTCAGTCGGTTGAATGTCCGACCTCGGCTTAGGTCACGATCTCACAGTCCGTGAGTTTGAGCCCCGCGTCGGGCTCTGTGCTGACAGCTCGGAGCCTGGAGCCTGCTTCCGATTCTCTGTCTCCCTTGCTCTCTGCCTCTCCTCTGTTCATGCTCTGTCTATCTGTCTCTCTGAAAAATAAATAAACATTAGAAAAACTAAAAGTTTGGAATCATAAAACTTATAATTTTTACATGACAGGGTTTTTTTGTTGTTGTTGTTGGTTTTTCTGTCTTGGAAAAACCCATTTAGATCTGCCCTCTTTAGACCCCTTTGCTTGAAGAGGTTGTACCGTCCCACCCACCCCGTGATGTGATGACCGGTATTTTTTCTCAGCTTTGCTCTTGCTACAGCCACGCGGCACAGCCTTTCCCTGTGTCTTCAGGGCTGTGACACACTGATCTTCAGTTAAGAAAAGTGGAAGCTAACGAAACAAACAGAAAGCAACGGCTGGAGCCCAAGAGGCAAATCTAGGCAAAATAAGGCTTGATTCAGTGGACACTGCTCCCATAATTGCTGGACGATTGGAACCGGCCCCTGGGATTCTGGTCAGCACCACTGAATCTCGTTGCTGATGGGGCAGGGGTGGTGACCTGCCTAGAGTCACTTGTGTGGGACATGTCCCTGCCAGGAAAAGCCCCCGGACCTGCGCTCTCTGCCCAGGGGAATCGGGAATAAGGAAGTGTGGACAGCATCTGGAGGATGTCTGGGCTCATGTGCATATGTGGTAGCTTGTGGGCTTGTCCCAATAGAGGATCTGTGCCCTCCACATGATAAATACATCTTCGCTCAAGGCTCATGTGCCCCAGTGAGGTAATGCTTCCACAGCTCCTCTCTGTTCTTGCCGTGCTTCTGAGAAATGTGTCTGTGGCGTAGGGAAAACCCTACCCACCCTTACCCTCTTTCGGCTTCCGTTCCCTAAGCCTTTGGTGTACGGAAGTTTCCAGAGATTCCTTCCAGCTTTGCTACTATGCGAGGAGATGAGTTACAAGTGGGAATGTAATGTGACCACCCCGAAGAGCTTTGAAAAGGTCCCTTGAAGAATATTCCATGGAAGATCTCAGAGGGCGGGGACCAGAAGGCAAAGCAGTGTCCTCGCCTGCTGGGAAGTGTCCCCCGAGGTCCTGCCGGGGCGTCTGGTCCGAGCTGGGGGAGCAGGTGGAACGGGAGAACAGCTACCTGTTGCCGTGAGTGCTGCAGGGGGAGCATCTGAGGGGCCGGAGCTTCCGTCTGTGCCGCTCCCGGGGGCTGGCTGGCTCCTCCCATGCCCCCAGGGCTAGCCCCGCTCACCCTTGCATGCAGACCCCCTTTCTCTGGGTAGCCCTTCCCGTGCCCCTGGATTCATCCTTTCTACCCAGTTTCCCGGGGGTAGATCTTAACTCCCCGTGTGTCCGTCCCCTGCCTGGCACGGGGCTTGCACTTTGAAGATGGCAGGAAGCACTCCTGCCCTGGGGCCCTGTCGGTGTCAGCCAGGCTGTGCCCACCAGAGCGCAGCCAGGGGTGCTGATCACGCACCTGCCGCCAGGGCCGAGGACACAACAGCACGGACACAGCAGTGGGAAACACCCGTGCTTCACACCCATCCCAGGGCGCGTCTTCTCGAAGGAAAACAGAAACAGCTCGTGCTCCACTCGCAGCAGACGATGTTGCTTTTCCACCAAAGTCGCCAGAAAGGGGAGCACGTTCTCACTAGAAAGCCAAGTGGAGAAGGGGCTTGAAGCTCCCCGAGCGGGTTCGAGCTCCGGCCTGGCCCTCGTCTTCCTGGTGAGCACTGTGCCAGGCAAGCAATCACCCAGGAGCCGAGGTGCCGCTAAGTTCAGCGCATCGCGTTTCCCCGGGACTGGCTGCGGGGAGCCTGGGGCCGGGACATGGGGGATCAGGCGTGGGGGGCAGAAGGCAAAGGCCCCAGGGCTGCCCTTCAGAGCACAGAGGACGGCCCTGAGAAATTCCAAGTTGCCAATAGCTGTCTTTGTTTTCAAAAACTTAATGGATTGCATTTTTAGGTCTATAGAAAAACTGTCTGGAAACCAGAGAGAGAGTTCCCATACATCCCCCGACCGCCCTACAGTCCCCGTACCTCTCCCTACGGGCAGCATCTTGGACTGTTGGTGGCAGCTGATGAGCTGATATTGATACTTTACCATCAGCTAACGCGCGTAACATGCATTAAGGTTCACTCCGAGTGCCGGGCCTTCCGTTTCGACGGATGCACGATAACATGTATCCACCATGATGGCTGCAAACAGCATCTTGCACAGCCTTGAAAGTCCTCTGGGCTCCACCCGTCCATCCCTAGCTCTTCTCCGAGCCCCAGCACCCCCTGATCTTTTACTGGCTGCATAATGTCGCCTTTTCCGGAACGTCCCATAGCTGGAATCATACAGGATGTGGCCTTTCCAAGCTGGCTTCTTCCACTCAGTGATGTGCATTTAAAGTCCTGCGTGTCTTTTAGGGGGGCGGATCGCTAATTCCTTTTTATCCCCGAATAATATTCCATTGCCTGGATGTACCGCAGTTTGCTTGTCTGCCTTCTCTTTTTAAGTGAAGAAAACGACACTCTTGGAGGAAGGCAAAGAGAAAACGCTTTCTTCGGCCATTAATTTTCTCAGTTTTGCCTCATTTCTGCACTGCCTTGCCCCCAGATAGCACAATGTTCTGAATGTCATGGGACCGAAAGTTCATGAGTGGCGGGGTCACTAAAGTATAAGGCTGTTGGTTCCTGCTTCAATCCGGGGCCTGCCCCAAGAGTGCGTATAAATACTCTGTGACCTCATTTATTAAAAATAGTGTGGTGAGCGAGGTCCCAACTGCTCTCTCGCAGGGACGGCTTGGAACACAACCTCTGATTGCTGCTTTTCATTGCGCACAAGGGCTCCAGGGCATAAATTGCTGGAATCGTTTCGTTCACCCCATACCCCCCCAATGACACGAGGCCTAAAGTTACACAGACACAACTGTAGCCCCTAAAGAAATCTCAGACGCCGAGGTGTCCGGGCCGAGTCCCAGAGAAGGTAAACCCTCAGGGGCTTGCTCAGTAACATCCGGTTTCTGCGCCTACCCGGCCAGCCCTCAGCCACTTTCTATCTCGTGTTAGGTTCGTAGTTTAAAATGTCCAATACTCTGTTCTGTTATTTAAGGAAAAAAAAAAAAAAAAAAAGCCAGGGCCCTTGGTAAAAGCCACTTGAATGAAATTCATCTAGTGAATGCTAGCCAGCTAGTTCATAAGGGACAAAACTGGTCACAAAAATGTGCAAATTATACCAGAATGAGCCGGCACCGGAGCTCTGGAAGGAATTCAGCCTTTGCCATATTTGGGAAGGATGTGAGTTATGCGTGGCGCCCGGAGGGAAACCACTGGGTGGTTGAGGGCCCACCCTGGCTGACAGGCATGAAACCCAAGGCAGGAAGAGAGAAACCTTCCGCAGTGGGGAAACTGGGCAGGTGGCGGGGCTCAGGAACCCAGGGGGAGGGGGATAGCAGGAAGGAGCAAGGTTCCCCCAGCACCTGTTGACTCGGCGGAGCAGGTTGGTCCAGCGGGCTTCGCGGGGTGAAGCCCGGGCCCGGCCCCCCCAGCCCCACCGTGCGAGGTGCCACGGCCGCGCATTCCTGAGCGAGAAGATTTTGAGGGAGTTGATATTTGACCAGAGATTCATGCAGGGCCATGAAAGTCTTCAAATAAATAAAACCCCAGCCCACGTTTAATTGCCTGTGGTAATGAGGCAGCAAGGCTGAGTGAAAGGTGCCGAGCTTAAGGAAACCAAGACTTCCTGCGTCTCCCTGGGTGCTCTCCGTCTCCGAATCGGCAGGGGGCTGCAGCCACCCCTGTTTTTCCAGAGAACGAGATCGCAGCTCAGAGAGGTCGATTAACCCACTGAAGGTGGCACAGCCAATAAACGCTGGAGTTGCAATTTCAATCCGGGCTTGTTGGCCCACAATCTGCTCTCTTTTCCAGGCCCTGCACAGCCTCGTGATAGCCCATTATTACAGTGCGTCTAACCTAGAGCAAATCTCTTACAAAAAAAAAAAAAAAGGCCAGAACCGCAACTTTTCCCCCCTGTTGTTCTGAATGTTTGGCCAAAGGGCAGAACGATCTCAGGGATGGCAAACTCAGGCAGCAAAAGAAAACCAAACAAAATTTTCAAACCGCACAAGTGTTCCCTGAAATGCCAAGAATTCTTTACGATCTAATTGCTTCTGCGGTGTGCCAGCTGAGAACACATTTCGTAGCACCTGTTCTTGCCCTCTTGTTCAACCCTGGTGTTTTTTTGGTGGGTCCGAGGCGGTGTAGGACGCTCCCCAATTTAAGTTATGGGTTCCCTTTGCTACTGAAACAAAAGTCCCCTAGTAGATAACCACTGAAACTCAGCGCATCTAAGCCCAGCCGGGCGCTCCAAGGGTTAGTTACCCCACATGGGCGGCAGCCCCGAGGTCACAGGTGTGGGTGATCCTTCCGCGGGAAGCATCCTGCCAAGCAGCAGGTAATTTCCAGATGCAAAGACCCGGCTCCACATTCCTTAGTAAAAACGGACACCTTTTACTGAAATGTCATCATTTCTCTCGGGAGGTAACGGATGGATCAACCTGGGTGTAACTTCCAGGACAGAAGCCACTCGCTGTCTTTGTTTATTTCTATTGCGATAGACCTGACAGAGGACACTGTACGTTTCAGGTGTATAAGAGCCGATTTGATATGTTTATGTGTCGCAATGATTTTACCGCCAGAGTGTTAGCTAACGCCTCTGTCATGTTTCTGTTCCGTGGCAAAAACAATTAAGATCTAGTCTCTTAGCAACTCGGAAGTTTCTAGCACATCAGGGTTGACTGTAGCCTCTGTGCTGTGCGCTGCATCTCCAGGACTAACTCATCTGCTGGTGGCACATTTGGCCCCCTTGACGAACATTCCTCATCTCTCCCACCTCCACCCAGGGGACCAGCATCCCAATCTTGCTTGCTACGAGCTCAGCTCTTTTGGATTCCACATGTGAGAGCCTACAGTGTGCCTGCCTGACATCTCATTCAGCAGATGATCTTCAAGACCCAGCTATGTTTTCTCAAATAGCTTTAGAAAAAGGCTGAAATGCCATGATGCACCCCGACGGATACAAACCTGAGTGGGATGCAGATTCTCAGGTCTCCTGACAAAAGATGGGTCCGGCCACAGAGTAGCACACGTGGTTGGAGGGGGAGGGACACAGCCAGGTGAATATGGCCCGTTGAGAAGACAAACAGAGTTGTCCTGGGGGTTAACCACCCCCCACAACTGGATGGATGGTGGTGAGATCAGAAAGACAGCATTTTTTAAAATGTTTATTTAATTAATTTTTTTTTTTTTTTAGAGAGAGAGAGACAGAGACAGAGACAGAGCACCAGCAGGGGCAGGGCAGAGAGAGGGGGACAGAGGATCCGAAGTAGGCTCTGTGCTGACAGCAGCAAGCCTGATGCAGGGCTCAAACTCACGAGTCGTGAGATCATGACCTGATCCAAACCCAAGAGTTGGACACTTCACCGACTGAGACCCCCCTACCCTGGGTGCCCCGAGATCATAAAGACAGTGTTTAAAAAAATTTTTTTAATGTTTATTTATTTTTGAGACAGAGAGACAGGTGTCCCTTAATATCGATTTTTAAATATTAGATTTAACTTTTTAAAAAAAATTTTTTAACGTTCATTCATTTTTGAGAGACAGAGAGAGTATGAGCAGGGAAGGGTCAGAGAGAGAGGGAGACACAGAATCCGAAGCAGGCTCCAGGCTCCGAGCTATCAGCACAGAGCCTGACGCAGGGCTGGAACTCGTCAACCACGAGATCATGACTTGAGCTGAAGTCAGACGCTCAACCGACTGAGCCATCTAGGCACCCCAGTTGCAAAGACAGTATTAATGAGAAGGCATCGGACTGTTCCTCCCGTGGGTATTCATGAAAAACAGTTCCTTATTTCCATTCTTCCATTTCCATAAAAGCAACATCAGTCATTATGATAGTGCTAAAACTTAGCATCTACCTACAAAGTTCAAAAGTTAAAACTAATATTTAAAAATCGATATTAGGGGGCACCCGGGTGGCTCAGTCGGTTGAGCGTCAGACTTTGGCTCAGGTCATGATCTTGTAGTTCGTGAGTTCGAGCCCCACGTCGGGCTCTGTGCTCCAGCTCAGAGCCTGGAGCCTGCTTCGGATTCTGTGTCTCCCTCTCTCTCTGCCCATTCCTCGCTCATACTCTCTCTGTCTCTCAAAAATGAATGAACGTTAAAAAATTTTTTTTAAAAAGTTAAATCTAATATTTAAAAATCGATATTAAGGGACACCTGGGGGGCTCAGTTGGTTAAGCGTCCAACTTTGGCTCAGGCCATGATCTCACAGTTCGTGGGTTCGAGCCCCGTGTTGGGTTCTGTGCTGACAGCTCAGAGCCTGGAGCCTGTTTTGGATTCTGTGTCTCCCTCTCTCTCTGCCCCTCCCCCCCATTCAAAAATAAATAAAACATTTACAAAATTTTTTAAATCAGTATTAGTATATGACTTCAGTGAGATACATCATATCATTTCATAAGAACCCATTTATGTTCTGTGGACTAGTAAATCGTGGGAAAATTTTACACACCCTCTTTACCAAATCCTTCCTCATTTGGTTTAGTTGTACTATCCTCTCTGGTAATCCTCTTACCTAGAATGTCCTTTCTGGAAAGTTACCTGTAGGGTTCAGAGTTTGCTTACTTGTTAGGTAATAAAGTAAATAAATCTTGTGTATTTCTTCCCAATCTTATTTCTAGTATGAAAAAGTTATTTCTCTTGTTAAGTTCCCTTCTTGGGGGAATTTTATACTGAAACATGAGTACAGTTAGACCTTGTCTATTTTCTGATCTAACAGGTGGAAAACTTACTTTTCTACCATTTTTGATTGTCCTTATCAATTCATTTATCATTTGGTGTTGCACAGAGAGAGCTCACTAAATGACCGGCCTCAGTGTCTTCGCTGTTTTTAGAGAAACTGTGCCTGCAAGGCACTTTTCAAAACATCCCCGTTCTTTATTTTTCGCACCCGAAGGAAATTTGCAATTCTGCACCGACTGGATCCCTTGGTTCTACTGGTTTTTGTTTTTGTTTTTGTTTTTGTTTTAAAGGGTGAGGGAACGTTCTCAAGTGCTGTAGTGAACGTGGCTGTGATCTGGAAATGCTCTTACTTGTTACCAGGCTGTCAAATAGCTGTCACAGGAAAGGAGGGTAGGTGAGAGCGTTATCGATTCCCTGAATCCGATGACATTTCCAAACAGGAAATAAATGTCAATAGCCATAAGTAAACACTTCACCCCACACAGTTTTGTTTTCTTTTAATTAAGGGAGGAAAATAGTCTTACCACTCAGCCGGGCTTGCCCTGGGAGCCTCTTAATTTACTGCCGTGGGAGCCAGCCCATCTTACCGTGTCTGTTTCCTCTCCTGATGGGTCTTTGGACACTGCTTTTGGAAAGCGAATGTGCTAAATGGGCAATACTGACTTATCGCCGTGATTTCTTTCCTGGATGGAGGGTCTGGATGAATTCCTAAGGATAGAAACCACAGGAACCTTACGCTTCCTCATTTCAAAACAAAGTAGGGTTTTGCTGTTTTAATTCTCTTCGTTGGTTTTCAAATTCTAGTGTCCTCACAGACGGGGTCAGACACACGGACAGCCACCTGCTCTCTCCCTGCCTGCCCGTTTTGTCCTGCTGGTTCCCTGTGCTCAGGGGTGTGGTGCCCGACTCTCCATGCAGCTGAGTCTTTGTTTTTATTCTAGGAAAGATGGATGGAGCTACGGTTTTTAGCCTTGCATTGCTTCCTTCTTTGGGAAATTCCGTTAGAAACTTCTTTGCCTGTGGTCCACATTCCCCCACCTTCTCTTGGATATCTTTCTTTCGATGCCACACTTTTCCTCCTCTTCATCTTCTGTGACGTCATCGCCGTTCTTCTCATTTGGATCTCATTTCTAAAATAATGTTCCTCTTAATTATAATCCCTCCCTGAACACCGTCACCACACTCCTGGATGTTCTGCATTCTGATTGTGTTGATCTTTAACGTCCTTTTTTACTTGCCCTGGTTTCTTTTAGTTCACGTGCAGTGGCGTGCCCGTGGACGTGACTTTCAGGTACAGCCTCATGACTGCAGGAACTTCACTCTGTCCCTTATTCTCTTTCTTCTGGGAGTAACTTTGTACAGCATTGGGCTGTTGCTTATTTTCACCTGAGATGAGGTTTTCTGGGTTTGGGGAGGGAGAGGGTTCCAAGAGCTGTTCCGGCTTGCTCGCTCTAGAGCTCTCTCTGTTGCCTTTCTGACCCACCAGAGTGGCTGGTCCTGGCCACGTTCACTGCCATCCCCTCTCCCCTTCTCTCTGGCTGTCTCTGTCCTGCTCATTCTGGATTCTATCCCCAGCACATTGTCCTCTATGTGGGACGTTGTTCTGGAAGGGACCTTGGCTAGTCAGTCTGAGACTAGACCCTTTGTGCTGGCCCATCAGGGGGAGTTTGCAGAGCGTCTCCTGTGTGCTCAGCTGCCCTCAGACCCGCCCCTGTGCTTCCACTGAGGACCCCGAGGCTGCTGCTGGCTGTCCTGTTTTCACGTCTGTCCTCTGTCTCCTGCTTCCCCCCACCTGCCCCAAACAGACTTTGGTTCCACCCAGGTCTGGGGCTGTCTTTGGTCTCTCCCTCTCTGGCATGCTGAGAGGCATGGGAGTCCTAGTTTGTGGTGAACATTGTATAATTTCTGTTATGCGGTACTGGGAGCTTTGTATTGGGAGTTTTCTCCAGGGAGTGGGTAGAAATTCAGATGATTCACTAACTGTACTGCCACAACCATCTTCCAAAAGAATCATTTTGAAATGTTTTGGAATATACGTGTGTGTATACACATACATTATACACATTCATATGTATGTACGCACACACACCTTTGGAATAAAAGGCTAAGGAATATTTTTTCAGCCAGCCGCTGGTTTATTGAGGTAGATGGTAATCTAGCAAAATGGTAATATTGAGCGTAACATATTTTACCATTTGAAAGAGTCAAAAAAATCACCATATAAAATATGATGGAAAAGGCAATAGTACATCTTGCAAAATTAAAGATGACCTTAATTATCAGGCAAAACTTGTTTTTTGTTTGTTTTTACTTGTTTGGGATTTAAAAAATTTTTTTCTTGTTTATTTTTATTTTTGAAGGAGAGAGAGACAGACCATGAATGGGGGAGGGGCAGAGAGAGAAGGAGACACAGAATCGGAAGCAGGCTCCAGGCTCCGAGCTGTCAGCACAGAGCCCCATGTGGGGCTCAAACTCACAAGCCATGAGATCATGACCCGAGCTGAAGTCGGACGCTCAACCAAATGAGCCACCCAGGCGCCCCTGTGATTCTTTTTTAAATGGTCTTCACCATTGAGAATACCAGTTAAGTCTTAGTAACACTAAAGATTTGAAAACTTCCAAGTTAAAACATCAGTGGCGTCAGCGTTGAGAGACAAAATAAATTTAAAAAAGGGAGCTTGAGACCGATGCTCACACACTCATGCATGTGCACTCACACATGCTCACAGACTGCCACGCTCACATGTTCATGCCCATGTGCACACACACACACACACACACACGCCGTAAGATTTTCTCTTAAATCTAGACAATAACTATGTTTTATGATACATCACGAAGACCATTTGTTACTTTCATTTATTCTATTAATATAGACCGATGAAGTTAATGCATCCCCTGGCAGGTCTTAATTCCTGGAAGATCGTATTTTACTGGACTTCTTACATTTGCTTTCCTCTTTACTCAAGTGGAATGAGGTGAAACCCATTATGGACATTACAAGAAGGGCTGCTTTTGCAAAAGGAAGAATGTTCTCTTTCTCTCTCTCTCTCTCTTTTGTTTTTCCCACAAATAGAGGTGGCTCTTTGCCATCGGGTGGGATTGAAGATGTCATCTGCCAGAAGGCCACGGGAAGCAGCACGTCTTTGAAACTCAGGAACTCTGGCTCCCGTTCTCATATTCATACCACCAGCGCCTGGAGGAAGCACTCCGGAGTTTCTGATTTATGGCAGGTCTCGGGCATTGACACTTAGGTGTTTTAAATTTCCACAGGTGATTCTAACAGACAGACAGCACTGAGGATTGCCGATCCAGAACAGACCTGGGGGACAAGGCCAAGAAAAATTATGGGATTTCAATAGATTGTGAAGGACCATGAGTGTCTTTCTTAGGAAGCTGGACCTTGGTTGATAGGTCATAGGGAGGCACTGCATGTTTTTAATTAAGGGAATTACAGGATTCTATATATTTTTGAAAAACAGCAGGTAGCAATGGACTAGAGGCGAGAATCCAGTTAGGGATAACAGAAGGTGACTGCACCTTCTGTGCAGTGCCTTCTGGCTCCAGGAGATGATAAGGCACGAGAGACACTCCTTGGGTGGGGAAGGGTCCCAGAGGGCCCTCGGAAACCATGCAGCTTAGGTGGGGAGGGAGGAGGTTTGGAGCTCTCTGGGTAGTTTGACAGGATCTGGTTGTTGGAACCGATGGGCCCTGGTTACTAACCGCAATAAGGTAACAAAGGCTTGCAGGGGACTGGAGGGTGCCTGGGGAGACAGTAATGTCCCTTCAAAAGGGACAGTGACAGCCCGGTGATGGGCGTGATTCTGCCCTGTGAGCTCTGCACAGGGTGAGGCTAGAGAGCTCCGGCTGGCAGACCTGGAGCTCAAGAAAGAGCCCTGAGCCGGACACACAGCATCAGGGTTCATGGCCGTGTAGGGACAGTGGAAGGAAGCCATGATGTTGGAAGAAGACTTTGGAGTTTGGGAGGAAGGAAGCTGAGAACAGAACCCAGGATGATACAAAGTAAACACGTAGAGAGCAGCACGCAGAGATTCAGGATGTGTGTCCCAAGAGGACGGTGTTTGGAAACGCCCAGGGGCAAGATTGCTGCTGGAAAGAGAGGCTGTCCATGGGCTAAAATCCATAGCACCATGCTTCTTGAACTTTGATGTGCATAGAAGAGGACCTGGGGTCTTGTACAAATGCACACGTCCACACAACACTGAATGCCCTTAATGCCAACGAACTGCACTCTTAAAAATGGTTGAAATTACAAACGTTATGTTATATATATTTTACTCCAATAAACATTAGTGAGGAAAAAAAGACAAAGGGGCACCTGGGTGGCTCAGTCAGTTGAGCCTCTGACTCTTGACTTCAGCTCAGGTCATGATCTCACGGTTCATGAGTTCAAGCCCCATGTCAGGTTCATGAATTCAAGCCCCACGTCAGGCTCTTCTCTGATGGTTCAGAGCCGGCTTGGGATCTGTCTCCTTCTCTCCCTGCCCCTTCCCTGCTTGTACTCTGTCTCTCTCTCAAAATAAATTTTAAAAAAATAAAAAAAAATTTTAAATAATACAAAAATTTAAAAAGGAAGAATGTACAGAAAAAAATCCCCTCGTCAAAAAGAAAAATCAAGAGACCCAGAAAAGTCCCAGGGCTGTGATGTGCGCAGGAGGGGCAGTGGAACAGCCTGATGGGTCTGCAGGGATGGAGGAAGGAGGGAGACGTGGGTTCACAGCCATCAGCTGGGAGGTGAAGCTTTCTGAGCAGTGAGAGGGTTCAGCGGTCAGGTGCACACTTCCTTGGTGAGGGAGTAGGGGGCAGCTGCTAGGAAGAAGGAAGACGTTTGGATCCCGGAGAAAGCGGAGGGTTGGGGTCAGGGTTGCAAGTTAGGAAAAGCGAATTGTCAAAGGCAATCCCCAGCTGCAGGGCCAACTGGAATTTTGGGCAGACGGCTTGGCCACAGGCCCCAGTGACACGGAAGGGTGCAGGCAGGCTGGCGGGACACCTGGTTGGGTGTTTGCATCCAGAGGCCTCGCGGGAGGGTGAAGGCCACGGGCAGGGGTGGAGCCGGAGCGCTGGGAGGGATGACCCCACTGAGGGGGATGACACAGGCCTCCGTAGTCACCTTGTAAACGCAGAGGTGGGCTCACAAAGTAAGCCTGCGACCTCTTTGCACCTGGCTGAGGGTGCTGAACAGGAGCAGGTGGGATTTGGGGGGGTCCCCTGAGTTTCTGCAGGTGGTTCGGGCCTCCCAGACTGAGGTGGGAAGGCGGCTGCGTGGTGGGAACAGGATGCCCCGACTGTGCCTGAGCAGCTCAGGTGTGCGGCCTGGTTGTAGGGCCAGTCCTGCCTGAATGCACTTCCTGGCCTCCCGTACGGTATTTCCCTCGCTCTAATAAGCACAGAGCCTCGGGAACCTTCTGTGCGAACAGGGAAGGGACCATGGAGAGAATCGCTGTCCTCCAACCACCCTCCCACAGATCACCGAGAGCCTCCCCCTTTCTTCTCGCTGCTGTAAGAAACCATCCAAGCCTGGTTTCACCTCACTGTGCTGCAGGCTAGAAGTCCAAGATGGGCCCAGTCAAGAAGCCGGCAGGGCCACATTCCCTGGCTTGTGGTGGCATCGCTGAGACTCTGAATTTCGAGTCCCCGTTTGGCCTAAAGAGATTCCCGGTCACACTGAGCCCACCTGGGTAACGTGGGATACCCTCCCCACCCCTAATTCCAGCTGTAAGCCCGACTCCCTTTCCCCTTACATCACCATGTAATGTAACTTACCCCCACGTTCTGGAGACAGAGATGTTTTGGGGGTCCACTATTCTGCCCGCTACTTAAGGATTTCCTAAGAAAGTGGTCTTTCCAAACTTCCACACGTCTCAAAGGCCATTTTTTGTGTACGAATTTATGGTAAAAGCCTGTAGATTACTTTAATCAGCTAAAAATCCAAGGATGGGCTCTTCACTTCCTATGAGAATTCAAAGTAAAATATAACTAGAGCTACCACGGGGGAACGATGGACACTTTGGGGTGAATTATTAGCCGATCAAATTCAATTGCAGCCAAATCAGATAGGCTCCTAACATTTTCAGAAAAGACAGATAGTAAAAAAGGTAAACTTGGATATTTGAGGAATGTATTTTAACACACCATTGTGGTTTTAACTTCTATCAGCTAGGTAATGAATAAACAGAATATTAGATAAAAAGCTTAATCAGATAATTAACTTTCATAGACGCATGCATATGTTTACACAAACATCCTAATTACCACGGTAGCATGGGTATTCATTTAATATCTGATCTTTTCAGTCCATTGTGAGTACATTCAATTCTACAAAATCACATGATAACTCATTAGCAGATAACATTTTTGTCATAATTACTCTAGCACTCCCTTTCCCAGGAAAAAAAACTGTCTAAGGTCATCTAAGTGTGGAAGATGTTAGGTTAAACATAGTTAATCATTTTTTCTTCCTGAAGCCTTGCTTAGAACTTTGACAGGTAAATCAAGGATGTATTTACTGAACAGAAGGTTGTGAAGTCAGGCACATGGTCTCAAAAATATTTGTTAATAAAATAGATTAAAAAATGAGCGAATGGAGATAAAAATTTAACTGAGGAGATCAACATAACCTACTGAAAGATGTAGTAGTTGGGATTTTCCAGAGAAACAGAACCAGCAAGATGACAGACAGATAGACAGATAGACAAATTACAAGGAACTGGCTCATGTGATTATGGAGGCTGAGAAGTCCCAAGATCTGCTAATGTCATCCGGAACCGCTCTCAAGGTCGCACCCAGAAACAATGTTTAATCTGGGCGGCCCACATCTGGCGAGGTTGACACATAAAATGAACCCTTAACAAAAGAATCTGGCAGCGTGTCTGTCTCTGAAGAGTTGATGCCAACACCAAAATGGAAAAGTGAAGCAGCGTGTTGTGGGCGGTGGTCAGTCTCCAAAGGGTAGGGTCTAGACAAGGAGAAGTTCTGTAGAAAAGGGGAGGTGGGGCAGTGGGCTCCTGGCTGGCTCAGTCATTGGAGCATGTGGCTCTTGATCTCAAGGTTGTGAGTTCAAGCCCCACGTTAGGTGTTGGGTATGAAGCTTACTTAATGAAAAAGAAAAGAGAAGAGAATAGAAAAGAAGAGAAGAGAAGAGAAGAGAAGAGAAGAGAAGAGAAAAGAAAGAGAAGAAAAAAGGAGAGAGAGGAGCAAATTCAGGGCAGATAAAAGTAAGTAGACCTACCGGATTCTTCATTTTGGTAATGTTGACAAGCACCATCCTGGGTTCCTTACTCATATAAGGAATTGCTTAATGTTCACCATGCTTTTGTAAGGCAATACGATTACACCCACTTTACCTGTGAGCAAACTGAGGCAGGTAGAGGGTATGTAGGTGCCCCAGCTGTAAGTGATGGAGCCAAATTCACATTTGCAACCATTATGTCCTGGGATGTCTGAACTAGATTTTGTGTTTTAGAGACAAGAGCTGGATGAGTGAGGCGGACCCAGGTGAGAAGTGGATTTGACAGGCAGAGGAAACAGAATATGGTTGCACGGGTGATATGGATCCATTATGTGTTCTTTGGAACAGAATGACCCAATTAAAGCCTAATTAAAGAAGATAAGTGCAGATACACAGTTTAAGACGCGAGAGAACCAGCAGGAAACAGTGCAGGTGCAGGGGTGGGAGGGATTAGAAGGGACAGAACAGGAAGAAAATAAACAATTTGAGGTCCATTACGGAGGAAGAAATAACCACATAGGCAAGGTGCTGGGCTGATGAGAAGCCCACTGAATGATGGTATGCAATATTGCAATATGCAGTAGAATAGTTTTCTCCCTCTCCCTCCACAAAGAGTTAAGAACGTGACATATAATCAGGAGAATCTTCTCAAGTACTTCTTGATTATAATATTTTTTGGCAATGCAATAACTCCCATCTCAAGAAACCCAAGCTACAGCTGATCTATCTGAACTCAGGACTTTGGGGGCACATCTGACACTGGCCGTCGGGAAGTATAGCTCCTCGAGGAGAGCAGAAAGGGAACACTTCTCGACTACATCCTCTGATTTCAGATGGTAGGTTTATTTTTAATGCACAGAAAGTGGAAATTCTAATCTTCTGAGTTAGAAGGCGACCCATGCCTCCCTCTCTACTTAATCTTGTTTATCCCCAACTCTGAGTTGCTGCCTTCTTAATGCTTCCTGCTTTAGATTTACTTACAAAATATCACACTGATAGAGGCTGACCTTCAGATGACTCAGTTCACTTGAAAAACTGGTTCTAAGAAGTGCATATATTTTACAAGTTCCTATAAGACTCTGGGGGATTCAACTCCACATTCATTTACTGAGTGAGTCTGCAAAGACCCATGTAAAATACTGGTGGGGATACCAAAAATGCTTTACGCAAGGGCTCTGTATTTTAGAAACTGTACCTCCAGGGAGTCAGGTAGAGAAAAACACAAGACACTGGGCACGAAAAGAAACCGGAACAGTAGGGACAAAATAGGATAGGATCTCAGAGCAGGGACAGAATATGAGATTGTGAAGGGATTTAGGAAATTTTTCAGAAAGGATGCTAAGACTGAGCTGAAGCATAAAGAATAAATAGGCTTGGTGAGAAGGGACAAGCATTTCACAAGCTGGAGGAATAACCATGAAACCATAAGAGCGCATGAGCTATGTTAAATATTTAGCGTCCAGGCAGAGTTGTGCACATGGAGATGAGGTAGGACATAAGAGTAGGGCCAGGCCATGGGACATCAAATGCCATGATAATGCGTTTCGACTTTATTGTGTAGATTGAACAAAGCCACTTGAAGGAGCATAAGGCTAGGGGTGATGCTTCCCTACCTGGATTTTAAGAACAATCTTATTTGCAGAAGTGAAAAATAGAGCTATGGGCATTGAGCTTGTCCTTTCTGAGAAGGGTTGATGAGCATCTGAACAAAGAACATGAAGGCAAAAGGGAAAGAGAGGAAGGATACATGGAAAGTCTTTGGAACACAAGAGAGAGAGCACACGTTTCAAATACCCTGGGATATTTCTGCACTCTTCCACAAAGAAGAGAAAGTCTGTCTCAAACTGTATGCCCCTCGGTGATGTACAACACCTCCAGTGACCAGCAAACCGATGGTCCACACATGGGGCCACCACCTTGCTTGGCCACCATCATGTCCCGTTAGAAGAGCATGTCTGTTAGCTGATGGCCAATTCCACTTTCAGAACTTCAAACTTCTTTTCTTCTTCTCCAGGAAGCCAAGGGGGTAAATCAAGGAACACAGGTGTTCTTTAATTGCACCAAAAATAAATTAGCAGTCACCAACCAACAAATGAGGAATGTGAGGAATAAAAAAAAATTTTTTTTTAGCAAATATAAACATTTACCAAAACCAAAAATACGCTGAGCCATAAAACGTGTCTCAACAAACTTCAAACACTGAAATTATGAAGCTTATCTTCTGAGGCCAAAATGGAAATAAGCCAGAAATCAATAAAAAATATAACCAGGAATTGCCAGCTATTGGGAATTAAGCAATATGCTTGTAGAACACCTATGAGTTGAATAAGCAGTCTCAAAGGGAATGTGAAAATATTTTTGGTTAATTATAATGAAAATACAACATAATAAAACTTGTGGGGTGAAGTGAAAACAGTACTTAGGAGGAAATTTATACCTTTGAATTTGTATATTAGACAAGAAAAAAAGGCTAAATATTAAATAGTCTCTGTAAACTCTCAAGGAGTTTGAGAACCCAAACCAATTACCCACCCTGCTCCCCCCAAAAAAGAGAAGAAAAGAAATAATATCAATAAGAGTAGAAATTAATGAATAAGAACCAAATGAAGATGGCAGGAAGTCAAGAAGTCAGTGTTTTCATAGGAATAATAAAATTGTTAAGCTTTTGAAAAGATCGAGAGAATAGGAAAGCAAGAGAAAGACAAGACTAGCATTACCAAAATTAGGAATAAAAGAAGGAAAATCACTTTAGACCTTACAGGTATTGAGAAGATTGTAAGAGATATTATGTATCACTCTTTTGCCAGTAATTTGAAAATTTATGTAAAAAAGGATGAAGTCCTTAGAGAGCACAGTCTACCAAAATGAAGACAAAAATAAACAGAAAATTTGAGGAATCCTATATCTTACAAATAAATTTGTTAATTAGAAACCCTCATCTCCCCTCCCCACCACGGGCACACAAATCCAGGCCATGTGGCTTCACTGGCAAAAATCTTCAAACTTTTAAGGAAGGAAAAACACCAATCTTGGACATACTACTCCAGGTCATAGAAATATATGGAGTACTTCTCAACTTTTTATGAAACCAACATAATCATAATACTAAATCTGATGAAGACATTACAAACAAGGATAATCAGAAGCTATCTCTTTCATATAGATGCAAAAATCCTGAACAATATATTAGAAAACTGAATCAATGTATGAAGTGTATAATCCATCAAGTAAGCTGTGATTTACTCCTGGGATGGAAGGTTGGTTTAACATTCAAAAATCGATCATGGTAATTCACTATATTAAGAAAAATCAGGTCATCCTAATAGACACAAATAAATTGCTTGATAAAATCCAACATCTATACAGGATTTTAAAGTCACTAAGAATGAAAAAAAAAAAAAAACTTCTTCCACCTGATAAAAATGAACTACAAGTAAAATCTACAGAAAACATCGTTTTTCATTATAAAATATTGAAATATTTCTCCCAAGACCAGAAATGAGAAAGTATGCCTGCTATCACCACTTCTATTGAATACTCTGCTTGAGTTCCTAATCAATGTTTTAAGGTAAGGAAAGGAAGAAAATATATGAAGATTAGAAAAGAAGAAATAAAACTGTACTTATTCACAGACACCATGATTATACATGTAGAGAATCCAAAAGGGTCTACAGACAAATGACTAAAGTTAATGTCCAATTCAGTAAGTCCACTGGTAACAAAGTTCACATACAAAAATCAGTTGTATATCTATATACTGGGAATAAACAAATAGGACATGATACAAAATATAATAGCATTAAAAAACATCAACTAAGAATTAATCTAACAAAAGTAATTAACAATTTTATAGAAGTAAATCAAAGAATATCTATGTAAATAGAGGCATACACTAGGTTCATGTGATCTGTGGTTTGATCTATAGATTCCACAATCAAAATTACCCTCAGATGTTTCAAAAAATACAAATACTTACAACAATCTTTAAAAAGAATTACAAAATTGGAGAACTTGTGCAGGATACAAAATTAACATACAGAAATCTGTTGAGTTTTTATACACTAATAACAAAGTAGCAAAAAAAGAGGTTAAGAAAATAATCCCATTTGGGGCACCTGGGTGGCTCAGTCGGTTAAGTGTCTGACTTCAGCTCAGGTCATGATCTCATGTTTCATGGGTTCAAGCCTCACATCCGGCTCTGGGCTGACTGGGCTGACAGCTCAGAGCCTGGAGGCTGCTTCGGATTCTGTGTCTCCCTCTCTCTCTGCCCCTCTCCTGCTCATGCTCTGTCTCTCTCTCAAAAATAAATAAACATCAAAAAGTCTTTTTAAGAAAACAATCCCATTTATAATTGCACCAGAAGAATAAAATACCTAGGAATAAATTTAACCAAGGAGAAGAAAGACCCATACTCTGTCAACTATAAAACAACAGTGAAAGAAATTGCAGATGACGCAAATAAATGGAAGATATACCATGCTCATGGATTGGAAGAATTAACATTGTTAAAATGTCCATACTACTGAAAGCAATCTAAAGATTCAATACAATCCTACCAAAATACCAATACCATATTTCACAGAACTAGAACAAATAATCCTAAAATTTGTATGGAGCCAAAAAAGATCTCGAGTAGCCACTGCTTTTCTTTCTTAAGAAAGAACAAAGCTGGCAGTATCACAATCCCAGATTTCAAGATATACTACAAAACTATAGTAATCTATGGAACAGGAATAAACTTATACATGTATATACACATACATATAATACATATATACATAGACATACATCTTTCTTAAGATTGCATTGGCTACTAGCCGTCTTTTTTGGCTCCATACAAATTTTAGGAATATATACAGTATATATGTATATATATGTAATTTTATGTATATGTATATGTATATTTTAGGAATATATACAGTATATATATATGTATATATACACACACATATATATAGTCAATCTATAACAAAGAAAGCAAGAATACACAATGGGGAAAAGACAGTCTTTTCAATAAATGGTATTGGGAAAACTGGAGCTATATGCAAAACAACTTTCTTACAAGACCACTTTCTTACACCATACCCAGAACTAAACTCAAGATGGATTAAAGACATAAATGTGAGACCTGAAACCATAAAACTCCTAAAAGAAAACTTAGGCAGTAATCTCTTGGACCCTGGTCTTTGCAATGTATTTATGAATATTTCTCCTCCTGCAAGGGACACAAAAGCCAAGTAAACTATTGGGATTTCACCAAAAAAAAAGTTTTGTGCAGCAAGCAAATTACCAACAAAAGGCAACCTAGTGAATGGGAGAAGATACTTGCAAATGATATATCCAGTAAGGAGTTAATATCCAAAATAAACAAAGAACTTATACAACTCAAGACCAAAAAAAAAAAACAAAACAAAAAGACAAATGGAAACACTAAACAAACAGACAAATGGAAAACCCCAAACACTCAGATTAAAAAATGGGCAGAAGACATGAACAGACACTTTTCCAAGGAAGACATACAGATGGCTAGTCATCAGACAGGCGAAAAGGTGCTCAACATTACTAATCCTCAGGGAAATGCAAATCAAAACCACAGTGAGATATCACCTCACCCTTGTCAGAATGGTTAGTATTAAAAAGACAAGAAATAACAAGTGTTGGCAAGGATATGGAAAAAGGGAACCCTCGTACACTGTTTGTGGGAATGTAAATTGGTTCAACCACTGTGGAAAACAGTATGGAGGTTCCTCAAAGGATTAGAAACAGAAATGCCATATGATCCAGTAATTCCTCTACTGGATATTTACCCAAGGAAAATGAAAACATGAATTTGAAAAAATATATGCATATATGTTTATTGCAGCATTATTTACAATAGCCATGGAATATAGAACAGGGAAGCAAGCCGACCATCTGTTAATAGATGAATGGATAGAGATGTGATTTATATACACAATGGAATATCACTCAGCCATAAAACAATGACATCTCACTACTTGTGACAACATGAGTGGACCCAGAGGGTATGATGCTAAATGAGATAAATCAGATGGGGAAAGATAAATACCATATGATCTCACTTACATGTGGAATCTGAAACACAGAGCAACCGAGCAAACAAAAACAAACAGAACAACTGGTGGTTGCCTCAGGGGAGAGGGGTGGGAGGTGGGGTGAGATAGGTGAAGGGGATTACAAGGTACAAACTTCCAGGTGTAGAATAAATAAATCACAGAGACAAAAAGTACAGCATAGGAAGTCCGTCAATAATATTGTAATAGTGCTGTCTGGTGACAGATGGCGGCTACACTTACGGTGATGAGTGCTGAGTAGTTGACAGAATTGTCCAACCAGGAAGTTGTACACCTGACACTAAGAGAACACTGTCTGGTGATTATATTTCATAATAAAAAATGGAGAACTACTAAAAGATATCAAGACTTACTACACCACAATTATGAGCAGAGTGTGTTGCCGTCACAGGATAAATAAATAGACCCACTCGTGTGCATCTGTTGAACACAAAATTGGGGAGGTTGTATTGCAGTGGGAGAAGTATATTCTTGTCAATAATTGTTGAGAATCCATGGCACGCCCCTGCTGAGCAAAGCCATTTGACTCCTACCGCACACCGTACTCAGAAGTCAATTCTACGTGAGTTGTAGATCTGAACATAAAACGTAAGGCGTCTTTATGACCTTGGAGTAGGCAAATATTTCTTTTTTTTAAATTTTTTAAATGTTTTTATTTATTTTTGAAGGAGAGAGAGACAGAGCATGAGTGGGGGAGGAGCAGAGAGAGAGGGAGACATAGAATTTGAAGCAGGCTCCAGGTTCTGAGCCATCAGCATAGAGCCTGATGCGGGGCTCAAACTCATGAACTGTGAGATCATGACCTGAGCTGACGTCGGATGCTTAATGGACTGAGCCACCCAGGCGCCCCAGCAAATATTCTTAAACAGAATGAAAATGTGCTGCCTAGAAAGGAGGGAGAAAGATAAACTTTCCTTCATTAAAGTTAACAACTTCTGCTCATGAAAAAACACAATTAACAACTCAAAAAATGCAAACTGCCCAGTGGGTAGAGGCTTTGAAATACACATAGCTAACAAGAGACTTGTCAGAATTAAAGAAAAATCCCTATGTATCTATCAGGAAAAAAGATTTTTAAAAATTAAAAAAAAAAAAAAGCTGGCACGTGAAATGGTCTTTCCTGGAAGAATCTGTCCACGTAGCCAATAAGCACATAAGAAGGTGCTCAACTCAGCAGAGAAATGAAAATAAAATTAAGTAAGATGTCAGTTCTTAGTCACCGGAGTGGCTACAGTTATAAAACATGGAAAAGAAAGAAGGAAAGGAAAAAAGAGACAGAGAAAAGAGAAGGAAACTAGTAAGCAAGGGAGAAAAAGAGAGAGAAAGAAAAAACAAATGGCAGTTGCAATGTTGGGGAGCGTGCAGGAGGGCTGGGGCTCCCGTGAGCTGGTGATATCTTCTAAACCTCAACACTGTGTATTCCACAATCCCACAATTCTACTCCTTATATACGTTCACCCCAAATGCATACAAATGTGCACCAAAGCCTTCAATGAAAATATCTCTAACCATATTATTTGTAAGAGTCCCATATGGCAAACAACCACTGTGTCCTTCAATAGTAAAATGATAGATGAATTGTGATGTAGACACACGACAGAACACTACCCACAATGAAAGTGGATGGAAGGGAGGCATGCCCAATACCCTGGATGCCTTTCACAGCATGATATTAGAGAAAATGTCAGACACGCACTGTTACATTTTATATGATTCCATATTTATAACTTACCAGGCCAGTAAATTAATCTAATGTTGGTAGAGATCAGGTTAGTGGTGGTCTTTGGGAAGGGGGAAGATTAGTGAGTGGGGGGGGGGAGATGAAAACGGCCTCTTGAGGGGCTGCCCATGTTCTGTTCCTCAGTCTGGATGGGGGGAGACAAGTGTGTGCAGTTTAGGAAAGTTATCAGTCTGTGCATTTGTGATATATGTGGTTGTCAGAATGTATATTAACTTCAAGAATAAAAATACATAAGGGCGCCTGGGTGACTCAGTTGGTTGAGTGTCTGACTTTGGCTCAGGTCATGATCTCACGGTTTATGAGTTCAATCCCCTCATCAGGCCCTGTGCTGACAGCTCAGAGCCTGGAGCCTGCTTCAGATTCTGTGTCTCCCTCTCTCTTTGACCCTCTCCCAATCTCTCTCTCTCTCTCAAAAATAAACATTAAAACAAATTTTTTTAGGGGTGCCTGGGTGGCACAGTCAGTTAAGCGTCCAACTTCAGCTCAGGTCATGCTATCACGGTTCATGATTTCAAGCCCCGAGTCAGGCTCTGTGCAGACAGCTCGGAGTCTGGAGCTGCTTCAGATTCTGTGTCTCCCTCACTCTGCCCCTCCCCTACTCTTGCACGTGTGCTTGTGTGCGTGCTCTCTCTCTCTCTCTCTCAAAAATAAACATTAAAAAAATTTTAATGAAGAGAAAAAAAGAAAAATATATTTTAAAACAGATAATAAAAAGATTGTGGGTATAAAATGTGTTGTTGCACCTGTCATCCGGCCATCGTCTATCATTTATCTTTCCCTCTCTCGATCGTCTCTGCATCATCTATAAACTCACATTAGTTCCCTAGAGCTGCCACAGCAAAGCACCACAGCCTGGGTGGCCGAGACAGTAGGAACTTGTCCTCTCAGGGTCCGGAGGCAGAAGTGAGATCCAGGCGTGGGCACATTGGTTCCCTCTGCGGCTGGGAGAGAATCGATCCCTCTTCTCTCATTTCTGGTGGCTTGCTGGCGATCTGGGGTGTTTCTTGGCATGTAGACACATCACCCTGGTCACACGGTGTTCTCGGTGCATGTGCTTCTGTGTCCAAGTTTCCCCTTTTTATAAGGACACAGTCACAGTGAATTAGAGCCCACCGTGATGACCTCATCCTGCCTTGACTGCATCTGTGAAGACCGTATTTCCAAATAAGGTCACATTCTGAGGTTCTGGGAGTAGGGATTTCAACATCTGAATTGGGGGGAAGCATCATTCAGCCAGTAACACTACCTATCTGTGTGGATACACATACACACGTAGGCACACACCTAAGAATGTTATAAAATATCTGCAGTCCTTTAAAGAAATCCTGCCTTTTGATCAAAGCTTGTTCGTGGAAAATACGATTTTATTCCAACACATACTGGCAAATTTTTACAGCTCAGTTCAGAATACATATACATTTTGTGTTTAACACACAACCTGGGACAATAAAAAAAAATGCAGCCACGCTAATTTAGCTCTAGATGTATGACTAAAACGTTGAAAATGGTCCAACATAATTTTTTGAGTGGAATTATTGGTCCTTAATCAAAAATTACTCAGTGGAGGAAATGGTGTCACTGGTAGAAATTATAATTTGATTCCATCGCTGTTTCAGACATAGTTTTACAGAGACGTGCCAGCGTTTGATTAAAAACTGAGAAAACATTGCTGGAATGAATACTTTGGATGGGCCACGGGCGGTGGAATTTCTGATTCGTGGCCGCGGGTCTTCGCGGTACCGGTTCGAGGGTGACCAAGCTCCCTTCGTGCCCCAAGCTGCCTGCTTGGCTCATGGTCCCAGGGGTGCACAGACCCCACAAGGAGCGTGTGCTTGGTTCTGTAGCATCGACGTTGCCCTGCTGTCAGCAGCATCCCCTTGCGTCCTGGAACCACGGATGGTGCGTCGGTGACGCGTCCGGATGGGACCCAGGGCAGGTCACGTCTGCAGGTGCTTTGGAGAGAACAAAGCTTTCACACAGGCCATTTGTTTTGGTCTCTAGGACATTCTCCTGGTTTAGTAGGACCCTTTCATCATCCCTGTATTGAAATGCATTAAAGAGATAAGGGGAGGGGCGCCTGGGGGGCTCTGTCGGTTGAGCGTCCGACTTCGGCTCAGGTCAAGATCTCACGGTTCATGAGTTCCAGCCCTGCGTCGGGCCCTGTGCTGACAGCTCGGAGCCTGGAGCCTGCTTCGGATTCTGTGTCGCCCTCGCTCTCTGCCCTCCCCACTTGTGCTCTGTCTCTCTCTCTCAAAAACAAACAAACAAAAAAAAACATTAAAAAAAGAGAGAGAAGGGGAGTGGCTCACGTGCCTCCCAACGTTCAATGTGAGGTTTGAACCTGCCGGTCCCTGGATGCGCTTAGCACCATGCTGGGCACATAGACGGCGTTCCTCTCTGTGGTGACCTTACAGTGACTCTCAGTGTTATTACCTGCCCAAGATCATATGGCTCAGAAAATTCCCAGAAGGAATTGCGACTCTTTAGGTCATCGGATTTCAGACGTACCTCGTATTGCCTTGATAATACTGGAGCAAAGGATTACAAATCCTGACAAACCATGGTCACTCCCACAGAAGCAGCGTTCTGGCTTTAGGCTGACCCCTGTCAGCCCGCTGGATGGACTGTCACGTGAGCACCTGTTGAAGACACACGAGGAAAAAAAATCCAGTTACCATCATAACTTCTACGAAACCCCAGCCCGGGCTTGTCCCGTTCACCCCGTGTCCCCATTAGTCAGGGAGGCTCGGTGCAGGACGCGGGGCAGACAGGGGGACACATCTGCCCAATGGCCTCTGTCACCGAGAAGCCGAGGAAAATGCCATTCTTCTGAAACCTCTCCTCTCGTTCATTCCCCGAGGCAGGCCTTGCGGTCTCTTTCCAGATGGAAGGAGAAAGGCCACGTTTCTGGAAATGAACAGTCACTTGAAAAACAATCAGGCATCAGCCCCACGTAAGCTGTCTGCGGCACATAGACCGCCGGGTGAAGAAAAGCCACGAAGGAGAAGACGGGCATCTCAAGAGTCACTCTGTCATCTCTCTGGCCTGGCATGGACCTAGGTGCGGACCGAGGTTGGACAGAGGCGTGGACAGAAGCGTGGACGAGGGGAGGACTGAGGGGAGGACAGAGATGAGGACAGAGGTGTGGCCCCAGAGGGAGGCCCACAAAGCAGGGACTGCCATCGCTCATTGGTCTCCAGGAGGCCTTTCTTTGCTCTTAGAGAGTAAATTACAAACTCCGAGACACTGCATGAAGAAGAAGCCGGACGAGAGACACAAGGAAGTATCTGCTGGAATGAGAAAGGAAGGGCTGGGCTGAGTGGAACCAGAATGTCTCCTTTCACTCCCCAGGGTCCCACGTGACTCCACCCAGTAGGGAACTATCAGCAGGTGCACAACTGTGACGCTTCATACAAGTGATACCGCGTCAGCAGGTGTCTGCAGGGAAAGGAAAGAGTGGGGATCTCTCCGTCCGTGCCCCTCACAGCACTGCCTGTGCCCTGGAGGAAGAGCCATGGGTCACCGTTGTCCCCAAACCCGGCTGCTGCTGGGAATGACCTCGAGGTGCCCTGGCAGGTGCCAGCCCACTCAGCATCTCCACGACCTCATAGAAGCCACATCACCCCTGGGCCTCAGTCTCCCCGACTGGACACCGTATGGCACAGAACCACCGCCCAGGGAAGTCGGGAGGGCTAAACTGAATATTGCGACAAAGGGCTAAACGGTGCCCGAGAGCTAGTAACTGCTTGGTCAGTGCGCTGACTGTGTGGGGGGCCACCTGCATGTCTGCTGTAGAAAGAGCCCCTAGGAGACCCTGAAGGGAGCGGTGCTCCAGACTCTCATTTCAGAAGCTCTGGATCATGCGAACTGCCCGAAGTCTCTCGACTTATCGGTGACCACCTTAGAAGTAGGACGTCCGCCCCGCACCCCACCCTGCCACACCCTTTCACTCCCCCTCCGCCAGCCCTCCTCGCCCACCTTGCTGTCTCGCGCAGGGGCCCATGGCGTCCACGGCAGGCAGTGTGACAGGGTAGTGTCTCTGCATATAGCGGTTTTCTGCCTTTGGGGCCATTCTCTGCTCTTTGTGGGACACACTCTTACTTAGCCTCAAAACTCTGTGCTGCTTTGGGCTTGGAAATCTCCACGGCACGCACACCCCATCCCGTGGCTTGACACAGCAAGCTGTGCTTGCTGATTTCGTTCCCTGTCATGAAACACGTATGGGTTTTCTGCGATGGGCCGGGTACAGGACAGGATAGCCCCTGCCCCCCGCCCCCCGCTCAATGAAGGAGGTAGGACAGGAATTTGGACAGGTCAAGGGCGATCCCAAGAGCACGAGGAGACATGTGTGCATCATGAGAACAAAAGGGGCTCCAGGAGAAGTGATACCTCACATAAAACCCCCCAAACCAGGTGACGGTGGAGGAGGGGACTCGAGGGAAGAGCCTGGGTACAGTCTGGTGTCCCCTCCGGTGGACCCTGAGCCGCTCAAGAAAGCCAACTGTGTTCATCTGGCCTGCCTCTCGGCCTGTGGCGAGCAGTCAGCAAGTGGTTAAATGAACCCTGGGTGCAGCTGCAGGGGTGCATACAGCATGGCTGAGAGGGCCCCAGGAGAGACTCCTTCTTCCTGTTCATTTTGTAGCTCAGATTCAAAAGTCCTTCCTGCAAAAGAGCAGGGAGTGTGGATGGCCAGCCGTCCCGTGGCAACGCTCGCGACTGCAGTCTGGGACACCAAGGAGAAGATGTGGATCGCATCCTCCATTGGTCCAGGCCCTCGACGTGGGGACCGAGGTGCAAAATCAACCTGCCAGGTGTGTCACGGGTTGGCACCGAGAAGGGTGAAGGGCAGCAATCCTGAACGCGATGGCCGTTTGCAACAATAAGACACCTTGCAGATTTATATTCAAAACGGCCAAGAGAGGAGATCAGAAATACATGCCCCCATTTTTCTCTTAACTGCTATTCTGAGGTCAGCAAGGTGAATTGTAGCTGTGTATGTAAATCAGCATCCTGCCCGGGAAACACTCACATACCCCTGAAAGTCGGGACTAAGAGGTAACCAGAGAGGATGAGGCGACCCCTTCGCCTCCTTTTCCTCGGCGTCTGTCCCACGTGCAGCCTTGTTTGAATGCCATCGGCTCAGTCACAGCTTTGACAAAGAAGCAATTTACCGGGAGGGGACGCACTGCCTGGTTTGGAGACGCTAAGAGGGGAGGTTGTTTTTTTAAAGGCCGATGGAAAAAACTGGTGGCATTTGTTCCCTCCAATGATGGCATAAAGACCCTGCTAATGTTTCTGGCGCTACGGCCCCAAGGAGGCTGATTTCCAGTCCAGGAAAGGTGAGAGGCTGGAAAGACATCTGAACCTGCAGTGCCTGGGGCTTCTCGGTCCCTTTTAATTGACTCCATGGATGGGATCACCCACATCGTTTCAGAAGGGGCGTGGAAATGACGCTGTCCATTCTCACAGTGTATCAGCATCAAGTTGTGTGTTTCCTGAAACAAACAAAACAAAACAAAACAAAAACTGTGAGTTTCCTCCTGGTGGAGACAGAGCTTACCTGGAGGTAATATGTTGTTACGTTTCTTACAAAGGTTTCCGAGAGAGACAGTTACCCAAAGACTCAGTTTTCCAGTCCCATCCCCGGTCACCTCCTGCACACTTGTCAGCTATTTTCATACCCAACTCTCGTTACCGCCTCTGGGGGAGAACTGGGAACAAGGAACAGGGCAGGCCCTGCTCGCCTCCCTCTGCCCCTGCTCTGACTCAGACTCCCCCAGGCAGGGGGAGACGGTGGCACCACCCACAGAGGGGCCGACCTCCAGCCGCCGACCCCAGGGCATGGGTAGTCCGTGGTGCCAGCCGGTGGCAAACCTCAGGGATACTCAGTTGGGGGAAAAAATTCCAAAAGAGAAGCTCTATAGAAATGGTGATTTTGCCATGTGTTGTTTTGCTTCCATCAGGAGGAAGAATACTGCTGTGGGCAAAGCCACAGTCACTCACTGGGGGACACTGCCAGATTCCTGCAGCCCGTACTGTGTGAGAGGCGTGGGACTCCCAGCCCGTTCATGTCCGGACTCGGCCTCCGGGGCCTTTCCCCCAGAGCACCTGCAGACTGACCTCCATCCCGCAGGCTGTCATTGCACAGAGGCCCCCTGACAGCACAAGAGCCTGGAGAATGGAGTGGGTATGTGGTGGCCCTCTAGTCCCCAGCCTGCAGGATATAACTGTGTTCCTGACCCACTCAGGCCATGACACCCTGGCCACGCGTAGAAATGAGCCTCAGTCCCTGGAGAATCCACTGTTTACCCCCAGCTGCTGTCGTGTTTCCACTGAAACTATCTGCACACAAATGCCCATCTCCTGGTCCGCTTGGGGACAGCCTCGGGAGACACTGCCCTCCAGGCGGCTACGAAGAGGGAGGGGACCACACGGGTACCAGCACCGACCCCACACCCTGCACATGTGAGCTCACACAGCTTTGTAGCAATCCCGGGGGGCGTCCTCATGGGACACTGGTCCGTACCCTGTACCCTGGCTCTGCCGGGGCCCTGATCCCAGCCTGCCCTCACACCCTCTCCTCTGCCATCCTTCCTCCTTCCTGTTGACCATCATCTCCTACCTTCAGATCTCTGTCCTAGTCTCAAAGTTGGGCACTTCTTCATTAATGTGCTCATAGACTTTACCTCTTTCAGCGGCCAGCTCAGCTTCCATTCCATCTGGCCACAAGTCTCCCTCTAACGACCTGGACACAGAGGGAACTTGATCTCTTACGTCTTTCTTCCTTTCTTTCTTTCTTTCTTTCTTTCTTTCTTTTGAGAGAATGAGAGCGGGACAGAGGAAGAGAGAGAATCCCAGCAGGCTCCACACTCAATGCAGAACCTGATGCAGGGCTCTATCCCACGAGCCGGGAACAATGACCTGAGCTAAAATCAACAGTTGATGCTCAACCAACGGAGCCACCCATGTGCCCCAGGTCTGACTTTTTCTTATCTTTTAATTTGACTCCCATCACGTAAATTTGCTCAAAGACAAGCCACCAACACACTCCATTTTCTATAACAAGGAGAGTAAAGCACTGGAGCAAGGAGGAGGATGTTCCTGTTTAAACAGCAACATGACCTGAAGCCGTCACCCTCAGTCTTCCCTTGTCTCCCCACGATGCACATAGGCCCATGGCTGTCACTTCCGTGGCTGCGGATTCTACCACGTGTAAAACCCTGCTCTTGTCCACTTACGACTTCACCAGGCAGCGAGAGGACTGGAAAGAAATAGGGCAGATGAGCACATAGCTGACACTGTACCCGTTACTAAGTCAGTGGAAAGGGTAGAGCGTGGCCGACTCCAAATAAATCCTTCTGTGTTCTGGGGCCAGAAGGTTGAGGAGCAAATGTGGAGATGAGAGGTGCCGAGGGAGAGGTGGACATCATCTCGCTTTGGAATTCTGTTGCTAAATCGCGTTTCATTTCCAAGAATTTTCTCCATCTGTTACCCTCCTAACACTGTCTAGACAATTTCAAAGTATTACATAATTCATAGTGGCTGAATATTTTCCTGTTTACTACAGAGCTAGTCTACAAAGGCCACTGATAAAATAATCTTTTTAACTGGTATGAGAAACATCTCAAAAATCCAAGAAACTCAAGAGTCAACCACACCAGTACTTTTTGATACTGATTCATGGATAAAATAAAACCACAACAGGCCTGATTGTCCTTGGTTTCTGGCAAGGTTTTGACAGATGTCAAAAAGAGAGACCGGTTCGTCTCTGCACCAGTAAATGAAGACTATTGTCTGCGGACAGCCTTTTCATTTTGCGGTGGCCTGCTGAGCAGAAACCTAATGCTGGTGGCACAGGACAGCCTGCCCTAGTTAGAGACCAGAGCTGAGTTAATGCATCGTGAGTCGCAAAATAACATTTTTGGAATGCATTTAATGGAGACAGTGAGCGCTTTGACTAAAAAGATAATAAAAAAGAGAAAAGGAAGCAAAGCAGAAAGACAGAGAGAGACAGAGGGAGAGGGGAGGGAGGGAGCATGAAAAGGAAGGAAGGAAAGGAGGAAGGAAGGAGGGAAGGAAGGGAAAGAATAAAGGAAGGAAGGAAGGAAGGGAGGAAGGGAGGCAGGGAGGGAGGAAGGAAGGAGGGAAGGAAGGGAAGGAAGGAAGGAAGGAAGGAAGGAAGGAAGGAAGGAAGGAAAAAGGAAGGAAGGAAGGGAGGGAGGAAGGAAGGGAGGGAGGAAGGAAGGAGAGAAGGAAGGGGAAGAAGGAAGGAAGGAAGGAAGGAAGGAAGACAGGAAGTTAGTTCCCTTCCTTCAGGTCGCTTCCCTTTGGGACAGGTGCCAGGATTTGATCACTAAGAATGGACATTTGGGTTTCCAAACAGAAGGCTCACATTTGTCATTCTTGAGCTTGCAAGCACTCCCACATGCACAGCCACCGTGTCCCACGGGGTGAGGGGTACCCGGGGATGCCTGCCTCGGGACATCCTAGTGCAAAGCAAGAGTGGCCATGCAAGAGGCCAAGACTGGGGGCCAGACTGGGTTCTCTTTGTGTTTCCAGGCCCCTCTCCAGCCCAAGTATCTACCAACTGGCAGAGAATTAACAGATCTTTTTCTGGTTAATAGTGCATTTTGTTATTAATTCCATCACTTTTTATTTTACGTGTGCAAACGGGATTCCTGTGAGATTCAGGGGAGGGGATGCCACGTTGTCTTTCTGAATAGTGACCTAGCAGTATCCTTTCCCGGACCCAGGCGACCCAACCCCTGAGCTGGGGGTTCCTATCTTTGCTCCATGAGTGGGGGTCCCCGCCCCTGGCAGCGCTCGACCCTCCCACCCCATCTGGAAAGACAGCCCTGCAAAGCCATCGGAAGGGCTTCTTATGAGGACCCTGGAGCAGAGTGGTTGCCACATGGTGGCCTCCATGCTCCTGCTCGGGGTTTCCGAATCCATGTCTCTTCCCAGGACCCCAGGCTCTGCAGGGACAGGGTCTTTAGGTAGAGAAATAGAAGAAAGGTGAGCTTTGAAGCAGAGCACCTGTGACTTTCCTAGTTTCTTTCCGGGATAAACATCAGTGTCCCGAACTAACCCAAAACAAAATTTTGAGAGCCTCTGGGACATACTAATTTTTAAAATAGTACAAGTCTCGGGGTGGACCTGTGGCCCAGAAGTGGAGCCCACGTGCTAGTGGAATAACCCGTGTTACACAGGCATGGCTTGGGGGCTTGAGGTTTTCACGGTGCAAATCAGTCACGCAGTCATACCAGGGTCTTGAAATTTATTCCGATTGGATCCTTAAACTTTCATCAACTTAATTATTTTAGGGGCGCTGGATGCCTCACTGGGTTAAGTGTCCAGCTCTTGACTTTGGCTCAGGTCATCATCTCACAATTCGTGGGTTCAAGCCCCGTGTCAGGTTCTGTGCTGACAGCTCAGATTCTGCTTGGGATTCTCTCTGTCTCTCTGCCCCTCCCCTGCTCTCTCTCTCTCAAAATAAATAAACATTTTTCAAAGGAATTATTTTAGAAGAAATAGAAATATTTTACCCATAGGAACTAAGTAAAATACTGTTTTGAGAGTTAGATTTCACACACACAAAAAAGCATAAATATAAGAAGGATATGTGTCCTCAGCTCCGTGGAATCTCAGAATGTGTCTGAGGCCCAGACTCGTCAAAAAATAACCCTACATTTTGGTCAACATTTTTGCAAAGTTAATTTGAATTAGCCATGTTAGAAATCAATTTCTGACCATCATCTGTGGTTTAAATTTACATATATATTAGAAATCTCTGTGGGTTGAATTTTACAATAAATAACGACATTATGTTAGTATATATGACAATATATGTCATTCTATTGGATCATTATTTGGTTAGCGATAACCTGGTTACCCTCCACATTTCACATGGATATAAACACACACACATATGTACATACATTTTATTTTATATATAGTTTATGTATATAAGTATAATCTATATAGCGTATTTTACATAGATATTATATATAGTATAAATATATTTGTATATTTTATATGTATAAAGTCCATGTGAAACAAAAATCACACTAAATCCTAATTAAGCATGGACATAATAAATCTTCAAGAAACCACACGAGGCTCCCACAGCATGAATATTTATTTATCCTTGGAGTGCACGTTTTATCAGTGTCAGGTATGAATTTTTAGTTAATTAGATGTTTAGCCATTTGACATGCAAATGCAAAATAAAGAACAAGGTTAATTTATAAACAAAAGCATCAGTAAGACAAATGCTCCCCCAAATTGTGTTTAAATTTTAAAATTTCGTAATTGTGTTTAAATACACACGTATTTTAGAACTGGAATTACAATGACATGAAACAAACTGGTGTGTAAATAAGCAAATTCTATGTTTATCCCTACCTCTGTGACCATAAGGAATCTACATACTTGGAGTTTGTAGGTATTTCACATTTAATTACATACACATTATATTCACTTGTAACTGACATACTTCGGGAAGGAACGCTTAAAGCCTGTTGTAGTTATCTATTGCTGTCTATAACACTACATTACTCCAAATTTAGTGATTTGATACAACGGTAATCAGGTACCTGCCATGCTTTCTGTGGTCAGGGATTCAGACAGGACACAGGGGGTGTGGCATATCTCAGATCCTGGATATTTGGAGGTCGTCTGGGACACCCCAAGGCAGGAGCTGGAATCCCCAGAGGACTACCCCCTCAGATGCAGGATAGATGAGGTAGAGCCCTTTTCTGCACACATGGACTCGCTGTGAGGTCAGGGCTTCCTCACCATATGGTGGCTGGATTCCAAGGGCCACCATTGAGAAAAAGAAAGAGAAAGGGGCCATATTGCTTTTTCCCACAGTAGCCTTAAAAACCATCACTTCTACCGCCCCCTACTGCCTGAAGCAGTTACAAGTGTGGGAAGGCACAGGGCCCATGCCTCAGGGGAAGGCTATCAACATCACACAGCAAGGCCATGGGGGTTGGGAAACATGTCAGTGTCGCCATCTTTGGAATATACAGCCTACCAAAGTCTGGCTATTCGCTTACTTGAGAACACACATTAGGTATTTCAAACACTCAATACGCTACTTATCATCTTTTCTTGAAATAATTAGAATTTTAAATTCTTTTTTGGGGGCAGTGTATTTCTATTATTAAACCAACTAAATTTTATGACATTTCCTATTCTGCAGAAATGTATTTCTATAAAGGTTAAATACTTTTTGTTCCAGTTAAAGATGAAATTCTCACAGCAGACAATTCAAGAATATTTTTAAAATACAGAAAGTCAAAAAAGCACGTGTATGGAGTGACTTTAACATTATTTCTTTTCTGAAGGAATGTAGCACAAACAGGGAAATGTATGGATTGGAAAAGCTTTAGGATGCATCTTGGAAAAATCTGGACAGAGATCTAGGATATTGCTGGAGAGAAGTAGGAAATAAAACAGATGTAACAAGCTGATGATCTTCCATAGCAGACGTTACTCGCGAGAGTCCCGGAACCACCGGAAAAAGAAGCTGCTTAAGGCTTCGATCAAATTAATTAGAAGGGAAACTCTTTCCCTCAAATTCACACACCTTTAAAGGAAAGCACAGGAAGTGTGAGGCACTTTGGAGGGGACAAGTATACGCAGGGGCAATACCCAAATAGTTAACAAATCCTGAGCGTTCAGGAAGGAGGCTGGCCAGCATGTGGCACGGGCGCACACCCGCTGGCCAGGAGCTCTGTCTGGACGCAGCAGAGAACGCCCTTTTCCATGAGTCACCAGTCTGAGTCACAAGCGACCGAAACACATCGATGGATCCAGCTCTGCCCTTACAGGCAGGTAAGGGGTGATTAGATTCATCTGCCCAAGGGGGCAACCGTGTGTCAGAAGCACGAAGACATTTGCTCAAAGATCACAGCGACTAAGTTACGGAACAAAACCAAGAACACAGATATGCTTCCTTCTGCTGCATTTTGCTACCATTCTACTCTGCTACTGTGGCGTGACATAGTTGACCCCCGGTATTTATGTCATATTCAGTCACTTTTGGATAAAGGGCGAGCAGGTCTGAGCTGAGGTTTGGCTGTGACGGTTGGAAGCCAACTGGGCTGTGAAGGGAAGGATCAGTGAGATGGATCTGAGGCGTCCTTCCGGGTCTAACCTCAGACTGCAGGCCTCTTCCAGGGCTAAGTTACACCTGACAGTGATACCCAGACAGTGGGATGCGGGCCGTCTGCTGCCACTGCCACGTGCGAGGTGGACAGAGACCACATGCACGTGTGAAACGGGCTCGTCCAGGCGAGACACGGACAGAAGGCGCCCACCTGTCCCAGCACATGGCTCACGGGGACATGCCACGCCAGGGCCGTGGAAGCCGCTCAGCTGTGGGAGCTCACAGGAGCTACGACATCCCAGAACGGCCAGAGGGGGGTGTCACGGGACGGGCTGGTCGATGTCAAAGTCAGGGCCCAGGGTGCAAGTGGTGGGAAGGACCCTCCACCCGAAGCAGGAAGCAGGCCGTTTACGTGATTCCAAACGCAGGTCACGGAAAAAGGGCAAGGTCTGTGATTTACTGCTCATGCCTAAAAGGCTTTAAAATAGGTGTGTATTTATTTATCCATGTGTGGGGGCACTGGAAAGACACGGCTCAGCTCAGGCGTCCCTCCAGCTTCCTTCGTGGCCACAGAATTCCGGTCTGGGAGAGGACCACCTTCATGCAGAGCCCAGGGTCACTGGGAGGGAGGCCCTGCCCAGACACCAGACAAGGTAGACAGGTGAGGAGGCCAAAGACAAGCCCCCATAAGGGGGTGGGTCACTTCAGCCCTCTCAGAGGTCAGAGGGTCAGAGGTTAAAAGAATGAGTTGGATTTTGAGTAAAATTAGTTTAATGCTTGTTTCCTAATTATCTTCCCCAAGAAAGAGGAGCAGGGGTCACGGGGCTCCTGACCTCATGGATGCTGGCAGGTGAAACATACCTGGTGCCTACCTACCGCGTCAGGAAGCAGGTGTCATGCTTCCTACGAGTGGAATTTTAGGGGGCACTTGGGGAGCTCCGTCGGTTAAACGTCCAACTCTTTTCTTTTAATCCTTATTTACTTTTGAGAGACAGAGAGAGACAGAGAGACGGGCTGTGAGCAGGGGAGGGGCTGAGAGACAGGGAGACACAGAACCTGAAGCAGGCTCCAGGTTCTGAGCTGTCGGCACAGAGCCCGACATGGGGCTTGAACTTATAAACCGTGAGATCATGACCTGAGCTGAAGCTGGGCGCTTAACCGACTGAGCCATCAGGTGCCCCGAGCATCCAACTCTTGATTTTGGCTCAGGTCACCATCTCACAGTTTGTGAATTCGAGCCCCGTATCCAGCTCCAAGCTGACAAAGCTGAGCCTGCGTGGGATTCTCTCTCCCTCTCTCTGCCCCCCCACACTTGCATACATGAGTGTGTTCTCTCTCTCTCTCTCTCTCTCTCTCTCTCTCTCTGTCTCTCTCTCTGTAAATAAATAAACTTAAAAAAATAAGAATGAAATTTTAGGCATGTTTAAATAAAATTCAAAAACTCATCACTTCAATGTTTTCAGTATTTTAAGACCTGTTCTTTCTGGTCCTGCTTCTTTTTTTTTTAACATTTATTTATTTTTGAGAGACAGAGAGAGCACAAGTGGGGATGGGCAGAGAGAGAAGGAGACAGAATCCAAAGCAGGCTCCAAGCTGTCCGCACAGAGCCCAACGTGGGGCTCGAACTCACGAACCACAAAATCATGACCTGAGCCAAAGTCGGATGCCCAACTGACTGAGCCGCCCTGGTGCCCCTGGTCCTGTTCTTAATTAAACCAGGTCTCTCCTCTTCACCTGCACTGACATTTGACATTAAGGTTCCAAATAGTATGTTGCATCAGGCTCTTAGTGATCTGAGAACATGTCAGAAGGAAGATCATCTGTTTGGGGCTTCAGGTGACCACAGGTAACTGAGACCCCCGTGTGACAGCTCCTCTTCTCCGCATGAAGGGCAGGGTTACGGGGCGTGTTGGCACTCACACTCCCACGTGTCACATTTAGGCATGGCCAGGTGTGTGCAGAATTGCACACTGGATGCCAACAGGTCCCGCCTGGTCACGGAACGTGAGACATTCCAAAGACAACACAAACAATCGCACCGCTTGGGATCCCTAGGGGTTTAGCTTGAAATGCAGCTCCAATTTCGCAAACAGTTGTAGCAAAATAATTGAATTGTTCCAGACCAGTACCACACACAGTGGAAGGTATCGTGTCCTTAGTTTTTGTCCAAACGTGTGGTGAGAACGCACTTATGGGTGTGTATGTGTGTGTGTAAGACCACCCAAATGAAGTTTAGGATGGTGTCGAGTGCGAGCGAACAGATCAGCGGAACTGGAGGTCACGGGTCCAAAAAGTGGGTCAAGTTGCAAGTGAAATTCGCAGCCGAGGCCGCGTGGCCAGTTTTCTGTTGTCCCTTCCCATCGGAGGAGAGAATAGGCTGTATTTCATGAGACTCAGGCTTAGCACTGAACGCAACACTCAGCTGAAGAGGGGGACACACGGAAGCTTGGTGTCCTTTCTTCGAAATGGAAACGCTCAGTGACATGGACAGAAATAGCTGCGCTCACGTCAGGACACCTCGTTTCTCAGCTGATGGTAGGGTGACATCAGAGGCAGGAACAAGAGATTCACGGATTTACTGTTTGTCCCCATGCCCCCGTGGGAGTCCATTATCTAAAATGTGCCGGGGGAGCAAAGACCTTCCTGAACAGGGGTTCACCTGGTGCGGTCCGGCTAACCCCTCACGCTTCTAGGAAAGTGCTTCTCCAATGTCCCCGGGGATGTGGCCAGCACGTGGACTGAGTCCATAGCTCTGCACTGGGGTTCTGCTTGGGATTCTGCATTTCTAACAACTTCAGGGGACGCCAGTGCCCTCACATGGGTTGAGAAATAAAGCCTTGAAAGGATTTATGTGTTCGAGAAACACAGGTCGCTGACTCGTTGTGCCCCCTGGTGCCAAGCTCAGAGCCAGCCACACCGAGAGAGACAAGACCCAGTCCCTGCCCTCAACGGACACTCAGTAGCGGACGATTTTGATATCTTGAGTTCGCTGTTGTCACGAAGGGGCACGGAGCTTACAGCGAGAGCATGAGAAGCTGGTCTGAGGTTTGTGTCTTCGCCATGAAGACTTTTGGGGCAGCAAACGTCAACACAGCCAGACAGGGGAGTGAGTCCTTACTCTGCAGTGTTGGTGTCACGGGGGCACCCCTGGGCTGCCCCCGACGCGCCCTCAGCCCTGCATGTGACCAAGAAGGCAGCCACGGCCAGTGCTCTGTCCCTAAGAGGCAGCCAAATGTCACAGATAGGATGTGGTGGGGAGCAAGAATAGAGGCACTATTTATAGATCGTGTCCTCCCAGCAGCCTTGCCAGTTCGTGTTGTTCCAAATAGATATTTAATTTTTTTTAAAGAAGGATTCCAGCCTACACATCCTCCTACTTATCAGGCTCTCGGGAATCCGGAAGTGGGGACATTTTCGTATGCACCAGATGACTCCTGCTCCCTGCCCCAGGCCAGGCTTCACAGCGTGGGGACACTCCACTTCCAGACCTGCCCTCTCCCACTTCTGTGTCTCATTAGACAAAACACATTGAAACATGACATTTCCACCCAGTCGTACCTGGAGTTTGGCTGTGCATTTAATGGCCCCACTGTAGCTCTTTTTTACGAATGTTTTCCAAGACAAACATTTTATCAAGTGATTGTTGAATGCTTCTCAGTTTCTCTGGGATTTTACTGTTATTATTGTGAGATTTTCAAAATTGCCTATCACATAATTTAGGTTGACAAGCACACTTACAGAAAAACCATAGTAATTCTGTTTATTCTATAGAAGATATGTCTGGAAACTATAATTATGTAAACAAAACATGTATGTAGGTGCTTCTTCCTACAATTATAAACACTAATATTCTACCCTTTTAAAGAACAATAAATACTTAGTGTGGGTTCTTTTCTAATGAAGATGGTCCAACAAATATAGCCAGCACGATAGCCGGAAGATGGGGAAAGCTTTCTGCTCATAAAAGACAGATAACATACAATCTGTACAAAGGGGGGTGATAGGAAAGGAAAGGAAGCCGTTTCAAACACAAGAACTCAAAAGTTCAGCCTGGTCAGGGGTTCAGGTGGGATGCACCAGAAGGATTGGAACTCATCTCTTGGGTATAAACCACACGCATTTTAGCATGGCGCTTCAGCAAAAGGCTGGCCTGGTTTCAGCTGTTCCACACCAACACTCTGGTTGTAAAGATCTGAGGGGTGGAGTGCCTGGGTGGCTCACTCAGTTGAGCACCTGACTCTTAATTTCTACTCAGATCATGATCCCAGGGTCATGAGATCAAGCCCCGTGTCGGGTTCTGTGCTGAGTGTGGAGCCTGGTTGGGATCCTCTCTCTCTCCCTCTATCCATCTCCCCTTCCCCCCACCCTCAACGCTCTCCCTCTCTCTCTCTCTTTCCCTCTCAAATAAAATTAAAAAAGAACTGTGGGGCAAACAGAACTGAAGCAACACTTTGGAAACCTGTGTTCTCCCTCAGTATCTGTTGTTTTCTGCTTGCAGATCCTGTGGTCCCCTGGCCCTTGTTAGATGAGCCTACCGCTGCCAGAGGACATGGGCTGCAGGCCACCCTGTGCCCCGGCTCTGACCTTTCCTTCACTCAGTGTGGTTTACTCAGCCTAGATCCTTCCCTTCCCTTCACTCAGTGTGGTTTACCCAGCCTAGATCCTTCCCTTCCCTTCACTCGGTGTGGTTTACTCAGCCTAGATCCTTCCCTTCCCTTCACTCGGTGTGGTTTACTCAGCCTAGATCCTTCCCTTCCCTTCACTCGGTGTGGTTTACTCAGCCTAGATCTTTCTCTTCCCTTCGCTTGGTGCAGTTTATGCAGCCTAGATCCTTCTCCCTCAGAGAGGATAGAAACAATCTTATGTGCTAACCCAGACTCATACAAATAATACAACTGCCTTAATAAATCTGTCTTTCCAAGCAAAATCTGCATTAAACACATCTGAGGTCTCTGGGCACAATTAGATCGTATCATGTATATTAAACCTATTTTATGCAAAATTGATATATACTATTAAAGCAATCATCATGGCAGCAGCAGCAACAATAAGTAACTACCCCAACCGGTCTTAAATGTGTGCTGTTCAGAACGCACGGGGATTCCGTCAGACTGCAGGCGGCAGCCCAGGGCTTGCAGGAGCCCCCAGATGACCTCAACGTGCAGACCAGCTTGGGAAGCAGTGCTGGAACGTTCTCTGTAGGCCAGCCTGTCTGTACTACGTGCTTGTACTTGAGCAGGGCTTTCCCTGGGGGTCAGCAAATGGCAAGAGTGCGGCCGGCCAGCCCGACTCGGAAGGCCGCACTTCCTGCCGCACTTGAGGATGACAAACCCCTGAAACAAAGGGTCGGCTCGGCTGGGGCGCTTGGGCAGTCTGGTGAGCGGAGGTCCTGGAGTGAGGGCTGCTTCCGGCCTGACTCCGCGATGATGGTCCCGTTAACAATGTCGACTGAGGCTTCAGAGTGTGTCAGCTTTGACCCCAGGGACACGACGGTGAACACATGCTGGCTTCTGTCAAGCAGCTCCCAGTTGACTGGGGAAGGAGGCAGCATGGCCTGTGCCTGCAGAGCTGCGAGACCAGGGCCGTGGCGCCAACTGAATGGCTGAAAACAAGAGGTGTCTGTTCCTCCGGGCTCCGCAGGAACCGGGGAACGGCAGCGGATGGGGCGTTCCAAGCAGCAGACGGAGTGTGCATCAGGCTGCAGCCCAGGTTTGCAGGATCACGGACAATCCCCTGTGAAGGGGGTGGGCAGGTCAGCCATGCCAGGGCTGGAGGGCAAAAGGCCTTAACCTGGGGAAAACGGGGAGCCTTTCATGATCCTATCTGGTTTTTTATTAATTTTGTAATGCGTATTTATTTTTGAGAGAGAGATGGTATGAGCAGAGGAGGGACAGAGAGAGAGGGAGACACCGAATCCGAAGCAGGCTCCAGGCTCCAAGCTGTCAGCACAGAGACCAATGCGGGACTCGAACTCACAGACTGTGAGATTGTGACCCGAGCCGAAGTCGGACGCTTTGCTGACTGAGCCCCCCAGGCGCCCCATGATCTTACCTTGTTTTACATCTGTGCAGGCGTGCGCAGCCCTGCTGGTGTTTGGACTTGGGGCACATGGACCTTGTTGGTGGAGGGACCTCTACACTCATCCACGTAGATGCTGAGAACTGCAGACAAGGCAGCACCAGGGGCACGTGTCAGATAGGCCAGGCGTCCAGGGAGCACAGAGGACAGAGCATGAGGACATTTCTAAGGAAATAACACACACTCCACTTTAGACACCATGGGTTTTCAGGATTCTGGCAAGGGGTGGCCCCCGTGACCTCTGTGCTCACTGAACATTAGCCGGCATGAAATCACGTGCATGAAATTGAAGCCTGAGATGCCAGGCTTCACCACCCAGTGGTGGTGGCTGTGGGCACCCAATGCCATTTATTGGGAGGATGGCCATTTTATTCCTGCCACAGAACACGGGGTGGCCCTGCCGGCAGGGCTTTGTGGGACGCGAGCAGTGCCAAGTGGCTCCAGAGACTACAGAAAGCTGCCAGAACCCTGACCAGTGGCAGGCAGGGGTCTGACCCCTAGCCTCACCTCCCAACAACCCTGCGGGGAGGTGTCCTTATTTCTAGCATCCTGATCTTACAGGTGGGGAAGCAGGCACAGAGCGGCTTGTGGGGGCCTCACAGCTGGTAAGAGCTGGTGGGATCTACACGTACAGTCTGGTTGTGGAACGCGTGCCCCCATGCTGCACACACGACTGCTTTTGTCTGGAGTGTGTTGCTTAAGCAGGTAATGCTATCAACAGTGTAATGGCCTTTGAAGAAGAATGTAGAAAAAAAGAAGAAAAAAAGAATTAGTTAAAAAAAAAAAAAAGGATCAGTACACAGAAAATTATATGGTGTTTTCTTTGTGTTTTGTACCATTTGGCTCTTGGCTAGAAATGGACTTGAACTTCTCATGCATAACCCTCCTGATGAGCTGTGAGACCCTGGGCAGCCCCCCCCCCCCCCCCCGCAGCACCCCTGCTCCTGCCTCGCTGGTCTGTAAGTAGAGTAGACGATCTCTCGGGCCTCCAGCATGCTGAGTCCGTCATTCCGTGCACAGACGAGACCTGTTTGATGACAATAAGAATTAAGGAGCATTCAGAAACAGGTGAGTTTGTTTTTTTTTAACTTGAGTCATCATGTTGAGCTCTGATAAACTGCACAGTATCAGTAGGTGGCATGATCAGCAATTAAAACTAACAGGACAAGAAGCATCGGAGAAAGCGATCCTGGTAGACATAGGGAGTTGCTGCTGTTTTGCAGTTTGGAAGCAGTGAAGGGTGTTCCCCCACAAAAAGCACTCTTCCCAGACTGGAGGCACGTAACGTCCACTCTCCTTGGCGGGAGGGTCCAGAACTAACCCACACCACCGTGTTAATGAATCAGCGACCACGGCCCTCCAAGGAGGTGAGTGCACACGAGAGAACTGCGTGTCTGACGGAGGAGGCCGGAAGTGGGGAGCTGGGGCAGACCACAGGTGCGGCCACAAGGTCGTTTGTTTTCTTAGGGCCACGCGACCACGGCAAGAGGAACCAGGACGTGAGCGTGGCTCATCTCCCTGAACACACGTCTGTGGAGGCATCTGCTCTAAGCCAAGCACCACTTGCCAAGGCCCGGGTGCCGGGGCGGCGGGAACAGGAGGGCACAGGTGAAACAAGAGGGTCTGAGGTCTGAGCCCAGGTGTGTTTCCATTCCTTCTCCGGCCCGCACGCCCTGGAGCTGGATGTGGTCACAGGGCATGTTTTGCAAATGCGGTCTGAGCAGAAGTAACTTGTGTCAGTTCTAGGCAAAAGTGTTCGAGATCGAGTGCATAATCCTCCATTGGGTTTCTTCCAGAGTCTTGATGGCTGGGACGGCTACATCCACGCACACAGGACTGCGGCCCCAAGAACATCGGGACCACAGTGAGCTCGTCGTGAGGGAGAGACAAGTGTGTGTGTCATCAAGGGCATGGGTCTTCAGGTGATTTGTAGGCAGGGCCTAGACCATCTGCCCGAAACCACAGATGAGGTCCATGGCCACATGGGTGTACATCCTAGCAAGAGATGGACAAGAAAGAATCGGCCAAGTGTTGGGTCACTTCATGTGGGAGAATGGCCTGAAGGAAAGCTTCAAGGAGAGCTGAGTAGGTGACGTAGGGGAGTGTCTATTCAAGAGTCCAGATGTCTGAGGGAAGACAAGGAAGATGGTGCATGAGGAAGTTCAAGTCCAGCATTCCAGGAATGGAGAAGGGCAGGGGCAAACCCCCAGCAGCCAGACAGGCATGGTTTCCTTGAGGGGCAGATGACAGCCAGCAAACCAAGGCTGGGGACACGTCCGGGACCAGATGGGGCCCAAGAGGCGGGCAGGTCACGCAGGACCTGGTTCCACGACAGTGAAGATTTTGAGTGACTTGTGCTCGTTATGCTGGGGAGTGGGGTGACCCGATTATATCGTGAGGACATCCGTCCGACCGCCGGGTGGAGGACACCCAGCCAGGAGCGAAAGTGCACGAGAAGGCCCGGGAGACCCTTCTGGATGTCAGCAATGCTGTGAACTAGAGGAGCAGGTGGAGATGGTAAGAAGCACCACACCCCCGACTCTATTTTCAACTTGAAAGATTTGCTGACCCCTTGGCTCTAGGGTGTGGGGAGAAATGAGAAATCAATACCAGCTTGTAGTTTCTGGACCTAACCAACTTTGTGGATGGAGTTTTGATTTTTGAAAGTAAGGGAGGGTCTAGACTGGAACAGGTTTGGGGGTCTAGAGTGGGGGGAGAAATCCAGTGTTCTTTGAATACCCACCTTCTCCTAGATGTTCCCTCTGGATACCAATTGAATAGGCACATGGGTAGATGACTCTGGGGCTGAAATTAAGAGATCAAGCCTGGAGACAGACAGAAAAGATAAAAAAACGAAGGGGGCGGGGAGGAGAGGTGGATACATAGCCAGATGGAGGAGGGCGCAGACAGATCACAGAAGCCACAGCATTTAAAGGCACAGGGATGGGTGAGAAAACCACCACATGATAGATGTGGAGGCCAGAGCTCCGAGCCTCCAGTCCTATAGCAGTCTGAATTTGGACCTTTAGAAGAGGAGGGGGATCCTGCTGGGCAGACTGGCAATAAATAAACAGGACAGCAAGAGGAAGGAAGAAGAAGGAAGGGTCTTGGGAAGAAGGAAAGGAGGGTCAAAAGCAAAGGTGGCATCATTTGCATCAGAGACATCTGATGGATGGAGTCAGATAAAGTATGAGGATCGCCCTTTATTTATTTATTTATTTATTTATATTTATTTTAATGTTTATTTGACAGAGCACGCGCATGAGCAGGGGAGGGGCAGAGAGAGCGGGAGAGAGAGAATCCCAAGCAGCCTCCGCACATCAGCGCAGAGCCCCACGCGGGGCTTGAACCCACGAGCCGTGAGATCACGACCTGAGCCCAAATCAAGAGTGGGACGCTTAACCAACGGAGCCCCCCAGAGGCCCCAAGGATCACACTTTAAAGCTGTCAGCACAGACGTCTCGACAAGACAACTTCAAGTGTTGGGAATGAGAGCTTGTTTAAGCAGTTCAGGAGAGGTCGCACTTCATTGGGTGAAAACATTTCAATTGGCTTCATTCAACCCTACACCTTGCAAAACTGTGTAACAGTTTCTCCAAAAGTTGTAAGTATCCCTCTCATGCAACCCAGCTATTCCCTCCCAGATATTTACCCACCAGAAGTGAAAAGCCCCCACAAACACCTGCACACAAATGTTCCAGCAACTCCGTCTGTATAAGCTCTGAACTGGAAACAGCCGAGATACCTCCCAGCAGGACAAACGAACATAGACGTACCGTACCCCGGAGCACCACTCCCCGGGAAAAGCGGACATGTTAACAACATGGATGTGAGCAGGGGAGGGGCAGTGAGAGAGAGACAGAGACAGAAGATGAACAGGCTCGAGGCTCTGAGCTGTCAGCACAGAGCCCAACACGGGAGTCAAACTCACGAACCATGAGATCATGACCTGAGCCGAAGTCAGAGGCTTAACCGACTGAGCCACCCAGGCACCCCTGGATTCTGCTCTTTCTAAACAAGAACCACATTCATGCAGTATTTACAGTAAAGAAAAGTTTATTTATTTGGCGGGAGGGTAGGGGCAGAGAGAGAATTCCAAGCAGGCTCCCCACCGTCAGCACAGAGCCCAACGCAGGGCTTGAACTCACAAGCTATAAGATCGTGATCCGAGCTGGAATCGGACCCCCAAACAGCTGGGCCAAGCAGGTGCCCCAAATCTGGTGTTTTCTGTTGGGTTGATTATCTTCTTAATATTGAGATGGAAACATTCATTTATTGTATATTTATACAGTATAAATATACATAAACATATTTTTTCTTTAAACAAAAGATATGAAGAGCTAAACCCAAAACGTGAGCTGGAGCACTCTTGCTCACTCCCGCACCTGAATATGTATATTATTTATGTTTTAGCTGAGAGCTTTCTTTGTATTTCCAGCATATCACACTTGGTCACAGAGAACTACATTTTCCACGCTGCTTCATTCTGTTTGCTATTGTTTCAAGTAGGGTTTTTATGGATTTAGATTAGGCTGAGCTGTGTGTGTGTGTGTGTGTGTGTGTGTGTGTGTGTGTATCAGGGTGATATCTTCATCACATTTTGGTATTGTAGCATTGCTGACTTTATAAAAAGGAACACTTTTTAAAACCTGGTAATGGTTTAAATAGCACTGACACTATCCTTGAAGTTTGGGAGGCATTCACCCGTGAAACTGTTTGGACCTGGTACTTTTTTCAACGAGTAGCATGTTTCATAGAGACAGTAATGGCACATGTGTGTTGCTAGGAGGTTTAAATGACGAAATAATGCCAGTAAAGCTTGTGGCGCTTCAGAGGTTCGAGGTGAGTGTCAGTATCAACGTGTGACAATTTCAGATTTCCCCACCATCGGAGCTACCTTTTGCCTTGCAAACAATTCAGGAAGAAGGAAAGTTTTGAAGGATGCCGTGTCACTAAGCCATTATGCTCTTCTAAAATTTTCCGCGTTCCTTAAAATTCCTCAAGAATGGGAAAGGCGTCATTAGGAAAGACGAGCATTGACCGTCCCCCTCTGTGACGTCTCCCTGTCTCCACGTAGAGGCACTATCTGTCGTTAGCCTCCAAGGGAACGTAAAATTAAACTATGTCTGACTGACTTTGGTAGGTTGCCATGATACAGCTGGATTTTTCTGAATTTCGTGGCCCTCTAAGGCCTCTCTCACAGCATGTTTGCTTGGCTTCTCTTAGGTCATTGGTGCTTAATAAGTGGGCTTCCCTTGTGTTGCTGTAAGTCATTGTGTATTTCTCATTACCAAGGCCAAAGTCCTTTGCTTGGCACAGAAAACCGCAAACAGCCTGCTCACACGCAGGTGTCATGGGCGATGCTGTGTGCCCTTTCTATCAACTTTATTGATATCATTTGCTGAAAATAGACTCAGACCTAACGAAGAGAGAAACCGAATTAGCAACTGACATAATAATTAGCACACACATACCCACACACACACAGACACACTCCCCTCATTCCTTCTAGAAAAAAATGTTGGGTCATTAGCCTGTGATTCAGAATGAGCGTTAGTGACCTCAGTCAGTAAATAATTCCGGCACACCACAGGGTGAGTGACTGTCCGTGACCCTCGTATTTATAGTCCGAGGGACAAGAGTGTGTCATACCATAATTGAAAACGCTCTCCCATTGGCCTTATTCATCACTGGGTTATTAAAATCTTTGTTAAAATATTATTAGCTTGTTTGAGCTTTGTCAGGTCTTATATAAACTCCAGAATTAGCACTTCATCTAAATGTAGCAGAATTTTCCCCCCTTCATAATGAACAATCATATTCCAGGTGCCCTGTGAATCCATGGTAAACTAATTAATCTTTGTCTAATGATGTTAATTAGGATGGTATTTAGACCGATGTCTTGCAAACACTCTGGGGGCCATGACTTGCTCATAGATCCTCAGGCTGACATGAAAAGCCATCAACTCTCATTCCTTCGTGAGTACAATTTCTGACAAAAAGGTACACCCTGTAACTTTAAAGCTAATTAATTATATTTCTGGCAGGTAGAAGATACTGTGATTTTAGCGTGTTTCTTGTGAAAAGTCACAGGATTTCCTACCAAGACATCATCCTTAGTAATATTCCGGCAATTTCAGGGCATGGTAGGCTTATGGCCAAATGAAGCCACTTTTGTAAACATCAAACGTTACTCCTGAATCACAGATAGGGACCCTCCAGGCTGTATGTCGGATCTATTGGCACAAAGTTGTGATTTCCCTGGGGAAACAATTTTCCTGATCGGGAAGACTTTTCAATAACCCCGTCAGAGAAGAATTCTGTATGGGCAGGACATCCCTCCAAAGAGTCAGTCTGTAGAGAACATGTATTAAGTGCGCAGCTGAGAGTTAGTTTCTTGTGTTACTTACATCTGGAATCAAAAGCTGGAGAACCGAGGAGATAAGCCATAAAAAGCAGAAACATGCAAACATACTTGGCGAGCCGAACTGCATATTTTAAGGTTGTGGATAAAGTAACAGCAGAGCACGACTGAAGTTAATGCGAAATAAATGAATTGTTTGGTGGAGGCATTTGGCAGCAGAAGGGGAAACACAAAAGAACAGCATGGGAATTATTACTGAAATACGGAAAAGCTGTGGACTGTCGCCAGCTTTCCAGTGACTTTATAAGCTGTGACGTTTATGAAAAGCATAGTATGCCCTATGCTTCTAAATTTATAACAAAAATATCAGTAAAACTGTCCGGATGGAATTTGTGTTCTGGCTGTGGTTCTTAACCATAAAACATTAGCATATATGCACATAAAACCAAATGTACTTGGCTCATTTTGATGTCGCATTTTCTTTTTTAAATTAAAAGTTTTACTTACATTGATCTACAGGTAAGAAATGCTCTGCTGCTCCGTTTCATGCGTGTTTCTAATTATCTGCCAGGTTTGGGAATCTAATTGTTTTGCAGGCGTACTTTCTCCCTCTCTCCTTCCCTCTCGTCCTCCCTCCCTCCCTCCCTCCATCCGTCTGTCCCTGTCCATCCCTCCCTTCTCCCCTCTCTCTTTCCTTCCTTGCTCCTTTCCTTCCTTCCGCAAGCTCAGTCCCTCAGCCCACCCATATTCCTGGGCACCAATCACAATTTAGCGAATCTCTGACTTCCAGGAACTCATTATCTCAAAGAGTTGTCCATGATGAATTCACTTAAACTGTTGCATAAACTGATGCCACTTGATAACTATTTGATATTCAACAATGCTAAGTGCATGTCTAATGAAAATCGCTTATAATAGATTTCCGGAAAAGCTACTATGATGCGTGTAAGCCAGTAGTCTCCGAAGCAGCCTTCCGAGGCAAAGCTCAAGCTGGCAAAGCATGATGACACTTATTACACATATCTTGGAAAAAAACCATATCCACAGAGTGCTAATTGAAGACCCTGAAATGACTGTCTTGCACATGTTCTCTTTCCGGCCCCAAATAGAGAAAACTTCCAGACAGACAGGGATCAGGACGTGTTTTTCCCTCCTCGCTGCTCAGGGAAGAGACCACATGGCTGGCAATCCTCCCCCCAGGGAGCGTGGTTCTACAGTGACATCTCTCCCCTATACCAACACAACGCCACAGCCGCCATTTTTCATATTCTTCCCATGTATGGGTACAAATAAGGAAAATGAAGGCACACCCTATTGTGAGAAGGAACATGAGTTCTGAAAGATTCTGGACAGTGTAGTTCTGAGGAGTAATGTATTCACAGAAGCGGAATTCACGGTGGCCAAGCCCAGTGGGACCTGTGTGCCTCCTATGGGTTCCAGGTACCCAATGGCCCACCAAGGCATGGAGAAGATCCTCTCTATAGACCACCCTAGCGGAAACTCGGCCCATACTAACAGAGACGCCAGGCCCAATGGGACCTGTGCACATCCTACGGGTTCAGGGTACCCAACGGCCCACCGAGGCACAGAGAGGATCCTCTCTGTAGACCACCCTAGCGGAAACTCGGCCCATACTAACAGAGATGCCAGGCGCAGAGCCCATAGGCCAGGCGGAAGGCCATCTGTCACCGCACAGGGCACCAGGACGCTGAGGGGCTAGCATTCGGTCTGTGCTGCCATTTGATACATACTGGGTGTGAACACATTTCTCTCCAGGTTGAGTATATGCACACATACACCAAACAGAAAACGTGGGATGACCCAGCAGGACATGGCGCTGACCCCCTCAAGTGTCAGAGGCAGGAAAAGCCCCTGAACATTGACTTAACATAACGCCTAGAAGACCACTTGCTGAGTGGTTTAACGACTCACGTGGGGTGTGAGAAAGGTCTCCAGGAAGCCAGAGGAAAAGTCAGTAAAAAGGAAGTGGATGACAAAACTGAAATTAAAATAATTCAAAAAATTGCAACAAAACAAGCAAATTGGCCCACGGAAGAGCAAATAGAACTGGTACTGTAGAAAATGAATCAGGAAGGTAGGACAAGCTCGAAAAACTCCAGAATGCAGGAGAAAAAGGCAGTATCGTAAAGAAATAACAGTGTGAGCTTATGTAGAGTGGGGAGTGAAAACAGGACAGAAGAAAGTGACTTGGAAACACACACTGAAATACACACTTGAAGAAAAACGCAAGGAAGGAAACATCGGGAAATGTCGGAGCCTTACCACAATCACAGAAAAAATTCCCACCAGCATGCAGGCCATAAACACGGTATCTTACAAAGGACATATATCAAACTTGCCCTTAACTTTCCTTTCTTTCTCCCAAGTGACACACTGGAAGACAATAGAGTATGTAACATATTGTATAGTATCGAGGGTTGGAGAAACTGATTATGCAAAAAATTCAGCAAATACAACCCAAAAAAGCAGAGCATTGGTGTAACAACACGATTTGAGGATGTACAAGAGACATATCACATGGGGCTGAGGTTATCTAATACTGATAAAGGGGAAAATCCAGGCTGAAAAGGAGAGGGCTACGGACTCAAGGCATCAAAAACAGCATACCACAAACGTTAAGTCTGTTAGAAACCCCAGAAGAATGTAATGGAACGGTACATATTACTGCCGGGCTCTACAACAGAGGCCACACGTCCTGTGCATTTGCAACCCAGATACTATTAATGAAAGATTACGTTTGAAACCCCAGCCTGGAAGGTAAATTGCAGCAGACACTCTGCAGGGCCATGGGCAGCTTTGCTCTCCAGTTTGGGAGCCAGAACTGGGCACAACTTGCAGGTGGCATTTCACTTCCGTGCACATGGCCCACGTGGCTCGTGCGGCTCAAGGAAACACGGCCCACGGTCACAACGGGAGAAGGTGTGAGAGGTCCTGCCCAGCAATGGGGCAGCAGGGGACACGGGGCCTCAGTAGGGAAACCGATAATTATGGTGCAGAAGTTGATGGACTTCTATAAAGAAATATAAAAATGTAGGGGTGCCTGGGTGGCTCAGTCGGTCAAACGTCCGACTTTGGCTCAGGCCACGGTTTCACGGTTCATGAGTTCGAGCCCCACGTCGGGCTCTGTGCTGACAGCCCGCAGCCTGGAGCCTGTTTTGGATTCTGTGTCTCCCTCTCTCTCTGCCCCTCCCCTGCTCATGCCCTGTCTCTCTCTGTCTCAAAAATAAATAAAAACATTAAAAAATTTTTAGAAATATAAAAGTATATAAATGAGTGAAATAATACATTGCTAACTCATGCTAGTGAGCCCTGGAGGCTGGGAGGTAGGAAGGGGACTGTGTGTTTTGCCATCGAAAGAGAATGTAGCTTTGCCTGTCGTATTTCTTTCTTTCCCCTTCTCTTATGAAGAATGTACATGTCTACCACGTGCACGGTTATTGAAGACACTGGAGAAATACTGAGCAATGGTAACCGTGTTTCATTCTGAGTGTTGGGAAGGCGGGCCATGGCTTCATTATGCTTTGTGTTTCCTTTTCATAATTTTCTTGCTGTATTAAAACACAGAACTTGGAAATAAAAATTCTAATAAATTGCACTTAGGCCAAAAGGATAATAAAATCTAGAGCCGCAGATTATTTTAAAAGCAAAACATTGAGACCACCCAGGAGAGAAATTAGGGAGGTGTAGCTAAAGTTGTATTCAGAGGCACACAATTCATCCTCATTATTAAGAATTAAAGAAACAGAAATAAACGTGGCATTTCATTCAAGAAGATAGAGAGATGGGTCCAAAGAGAGAAATGCATGTATTTTTATATAAACATTAAGACTGAACCCTCCAGGGACGCTTGGGTGGCTCAGTCAGTTGAGCGTCCGACTTCAACTCAGGTCATGATCTCACAGCCCGTGAGTTCGAGCCCCGCGTCAGGCTTTGTGCTGACAGCTCACAGCCTGGAGCCTGCTTCGGATTCTGTGTCTCCCTCTCTCTTTGCCCCTCCCCTGCTCATGCTCTGTCTCTCCCTGTCTCAAAAATTTAAAAAAATTAAAAAAAAAAAAAGACTGAACTCTCCAGACTTCACACGGGATGTGACAGGGAATGGGCTGGAAGTATGAACCATGACATCACATGTGTGGCTCCCTCTTTGGAGACATGTTATTTCTGGGTTCTGATGTGGACGCGGTGAGACAGAGGCATGGGCTAAGAAATCAGTTCTCAACTGAACTCCTAGGGGCCTCCAGGTGATGTTCCCCCAAGTGGGCACTGGAGGGGGCGTGGGGGCATTCGGTAGCCATCACAGCAGCCACTTTTCCTGGAAGGAGGCAAACTTCTTGGTGGGAGGGTCTAGGAGCCGCCAAAGAACACATGCAGGTAATTATGAAGGATGATTCTTGCCCCTTGTGAACTGAGAATCAGAAGGTGAAACCCTGTCGTGGGAAACATTGGTAAAGCCCTAAACCTGCCTCATTTGTGGGAAAAATTGTACCTAGAATATCCTGCAGTGCGGAGATGGGGAGGGGAGAGGGACAGGGTATCTTTGAGGCCTGGGAAGAATTTGAATTACTGTTGGGGAAGCGAGCCCTATAATTGCATGACAGAAAAGACTTATCTGCAGTTTCTTTTCTAATGGATAATAGGCCCTGTATCTTCTCTCCCCGAGATGAAAACATTTTGTTCTGAGTTTTACATGAGCATTTGTGCAATTTTCTTTGAAACGAAAAGCTGTTTGTAGTGGTTTTCTTTGAGCACGGACACTGAATTGTTACATGCATTTGAGGACTTTGGTTTTGCTTTGCTCTCTCTTGTTTTCAAAAACTTTCTCGTAAATCTCACCAGGGCCTGGCATGATTCCTTTAGAGTCCTATGAAACAGAAACTTTGAATTAGTAGTCTTGTATGCCATAGGATGAATTTTTAAATGAGTTTTTTCCTATGGAAAAACTGAATCAATAAAGAAAGAAAACCACAACAAAGGAGTTCTCTAACAGAAGAAAGAGAGAACAAGAGAGAGAGAGAGAAAGAAAGGGAAGGAAGGAAGAAAGGAAGGAAAGGAGGGAGGAAAGGAGGGAAGAGGAAGGAAAGGAGGGAAGGGAGGGAAGAAAAGAGGGAGGAAGGGAGGGAGGGAGGGAGTAGCAGGCACTGTGTCTTGAAGGAAGGGAGGGAGGGAGAAGAGAGGGAAGAAAGGAGAGGAGGAAGGAGGGAGGAAGGAAGGAAAGAAGGAGGGAGAGAGGAGGAAGGAAAGGAGAGAAGGAAGGAGGGAAGGGAAGGAGGAAGAGAGAGAGGGAGGAAGGGAGGGAGGGAGGGAGGGGAGCACCCCAGCAGGAGGTTCTCACAGTGGCCTTGGCAGGACCGTCTCACAGCCACAAAGTCCCGACCCTAAAGGAGCGCTACCTGTGGTGGATTGTGGCAAGTTCCCAAACTGACTACCACAGCATCTCCTGTCCCATGTCATTCCACAACGTGACTGCGCCATTCCCCCAGCAGCAGGTAGAACCTGATGACTTCCCCTGAAGCTGGTAGCTAGGACTCTTCCATGAGTGGAGTATGGCGGAAGTAATGCCCTGAACCTTCCAAGGCCAGATGTGGAAGGCAGCACATCTTCTGCCACGTTCCCTGGAGCAGGCAGTCCTGGAGCCCGGAGCTGTCGGTAAGAGGGGACCTGCGGGGACAGCCCGGCACCTGGGGGGCAGGGGAGGGAGACTCTGGCAGGTGTTCTAGGCCACAACCCTGGACCTGAACCCTTCTGGCCCTGGAGGCAGATGGGAGTGGCCAAGACTGCAGACTGGCCTTGGGAAGGAGGGGACCAGTGGAAGCAAATGTCTCCACTTGAGTCACAACTTAGAGAACATGTAGGAAGAAGTCTCCAACATCACCTGCGAAAAACATGAAGACACAAAAGGCAAAATGAATTGCATGTCTTCTAAGGGACATTTTCAACTCCTAACCACCAGTCCGATCACGACAAAAAGCGTCACGCGATCACAGATTGGGGGAATTCTAGGGGAGGCTCGGCTAGAACTTTCCCTGACTGTCAAGGTCATGAGAAACACGGAAAGATTGAAAAACTGTCACTGAGCAGTGGAGGTTAAGCAGACACGACAATGAAACGCGGAGGGATAGCCTGGATGAGATCTTGGAACAGAAGTGGAGTAAGGAAATAGGAAAACTGAGAACCAGGAGCTTAGCGAACGCTAACACCATGGCCACTCTTAGCCAGACCGGTGCACCAGGGCCTCGATGAGCCTCAAGGGAGGCAACCGGGTCAGGGATGTGGGGCAACTCTCCATACTGTCTTCGCAACTTTTCTGTAAATCTAAAATTCTCCCAAAATCCAAAGATCGTTTTCAAAGAAGAGTTCAAGGTAGAGGGGTGGACCCAACCACAGAATGAAATTACCTGGAGAATACAGTCAACCCACTGACTGAGTGTTCAGCAAACACTGACTGGACCCCTCTGATGGGCCAGGTAGTAGCAGGCGCTGTGTCTTGATGATAAAAACACGGTACAGTGCCTTCTTCTGAGCACACGCACGGGCTCCTGCACCAGGGTGACCTGTGAGACCAGCAGAAGAGATGTGAGTTCTAAGCACACAGGGGATCATGCTCCTGGGGATCATAGTTAACCACAAGCTCAATATTCACTGGCCTCGGCTCAACGGAGGTTAACCTTTGGGGGTTTGGGGGTGCAGGCAGACACGGGCCCCAAGCCTCCCCGGCTACCCTGAGCAGCTGAAGTCCTGGAGATGAGGACTTCTGACAGGTGACTTTGTGTGGTCCCTGGGGGGCTGACTGGGCTCACATGGAAGGGCCTTCTAGTCACTACCTGGCCTGGCCAGAGGGGGGTGTCTCCTCCAGACACTGGCCACAAAGAGGCTCCAGCATCTTGGAGACACTCTCATCTGTCACGATTAAGGCAGGTGCCCCTGAGGGCGAGTGGGACAAGAGCAAGATGCTCCCTACAACCCCCAGTGCACAGAGGGGGCCCCCGCTGCTCAGCGCCTGCCCAGAACATCAGTGGTGCCGCGGCTCAGAACGGTGCAGGCGCACCGGGAGCCGGGTCCCTGTTGTGGGACGGCAGATCCACAGATCGCCCTGACCCTGGGTCCCTCGCCAGCCTAGCTCGCCCGTCACTGGAGGCACGGGGTAGAAGGAGGAATGAGCTCTGTGGAATCAGAAAAGCCGTCCTTAGGTCCCGGCTGGAATCCCTCACACCTAGGTCTCCCTCCGGTTGTCAGCAAGTGACCCGCTTCCCTTCCTCACGTGTGACCCAGAGATAACACCATCTGCTCCAGGGGGTGTGAGAACACCTCCTTCTCTCTCTCACTGTGACCCTTTTGGGATTTTAACCTGGCATCCGGGGAGTGTGGGGATAGAACTGATTTTAATACAAAGGAGCTTACAATCCTGTACATCTTATATAACACATTTAAAAAAAATTTTTTTAATATTTATTTATTTTCTGAGAGACACAGAGCACGAGCAGGGGAGGGGCAGAAAGAGAGGGAGACACAGAATCCAAAGCAGGCTCCAGGCTCCAGGCTCCAAGCTGTCGGCACAGAGCCCAACGTGGAGCTTGAACTCACGGACCCAGAGATTATGACCTGAGCCAAAGTCAGAGGCTTAACTGACTGAACCACCCAGGTGCCCCTCTTATGTAATGCATTTAAAAGCGTGATCTGCAAGAGCATCTATACTCACCATCCCAAGGTCAAGGGCATCCATGTCATGGACTTAAGGACTCTGGGATGTCAGCAGAAATGTGTGCCAGGGGTTTAAAAAAACCAATCCTGGCCAAGGAAATGGGACGTTCTCACAGACCACCTCCTGGTCACTGCTAACCCAAACCAAGGGCGTTCCGTTTCTCTGTTTCTAGGTCTCTGACCCCATGTGGCACCACATCCCAGCTTCTGATGCACAGGCAGGTTCTCCTTATTGAAACAAGTTGGACTCATCCAGCGGAACTAACCCGGATACAGTTCTTCAGTTCCACCAGAACTATCCAGGATGTCAGCATGTGCCACTGCTCTGGTCTGGGCACCCCCAGGGCTTGCCCAGCTGAGCCCCGACCTCCAGTCCCATCTCCCCACCAGGGAGCGGTGAATGCACCCCAACATGGGGCAAACATGCTGACTGGTCAATAAGGGCTTGAGTCCCCATCTGACACCTGCATGTTCTGGGTCACCGGGCCAGGCTCGACCCAGATTCTCGGCCAATCCCAGCTTACCCGTCAGGGCCAAGCTTGAAGTACCCTGACTTAGGAACTTCCCCTAACCATTCCTGCTCGCCTAGGCTCAACTGGCTAAAACTGCGTCCTCTTCGATAAGATTGAGTCCCGCCTAAAATAGGTCACCTGCAACAGAATAACTCACAGAAATTAAATACATATTTGAAAGCGAGGTACGGCCAGATGTGGGTGGAGGAGAAAGTGGAAGCTAGGTTGGAGAAAGTGCCAAGGGGCTTCTCCTCTGAGTTAGAAGGGGTCCCGGTGCCCTCCGCGGCCATCACAGATATTCAAAGGTGAGCCTGATGACAGGTGTCTCATGAGCGCCCAAATGCTCTTCTCCAAGGAGCAGCATGTAGCTGTTCGGAAAGCCAGCTCCAGAGCTCGCACCCCTGGACGCTGGCCTCCAGTTCCCCCTCAAGTGCTGCGCTGCAGATCGGCGGCTGGCTTCGCTGGCAGGGCCGGACCGGCTGCTCTGGACTCTTCTTTGATCTTTGGCCGCTTTCCACCTTATCTGCCTCCCTGGCTCCAGTTTTCGAAACCTTAGGCATTTTCTGTTCTGCTTGGGCGGAAATCTTCAGTCCGGTCCCTGGGAATTATCGGGCCTTCCCTCCATGTGCCATGCGCAATCCTATCTCTGGCAGAACAGGGCTCAGCTCTCCTGTAGCTCAGATGATAACCAGATTGGTCCGTCACTTCCTGCGCGGAGCTTACAAGCAAAATTTGTTCGTGCTCCTTAATGCCCTTTTGGATGCGGGTTTTCCTCCCAATTTGGAAGGTAACTAATTTGCTTGGAGGGTCTCCAGTCCCTAATCATTAGACTCACTCTTGCGTGGGACTAGCAAATCGCAGAAGTTTTTCGGAAACCATGAGAGTCGCCTAAAAAACAAGGCAGCGTAAAGTAGTGATTAAAAGCTTAAGACTCTGGAGCTAGATTCCTGGGTTTGAGTCGGCACTGTGTGAACCTAAACTAAGCAAAATACGTCACCTGTTTATGCCCGGTTGGCTCTGTCTGCAGACCAGGCAGTGCCTGAGATGGTAACTCCACTTACGAGGCATTTCTCTTCCGTCTATTGTCTTCTTACTCACGAGATGTTCAGCTTCCAGGTAAGTCTGTGAGTGATAAAACAAATGTGCGAAGGAAGTACAGTATTTGCAGATACACTCACAGATGTGAGAGATGATTCATAATAAAACTTTCCCCTTAATCCTTAAATGTGATTCAGAGCTAATGACACTGTTTAAAATACCAGATTTCTGAGTAGAGTCCACTGCACCCCTACCCACTGCATGCTCAGTGTGTAGTGAGCAGCCGAGACCTCAGACCATGGCATGACGAAAGTCCACTTTTCTCCTTGAGTGCTTTGTCATATTATCATAGCCCTGCTCTTGGCTGAGGCCCAGAAAGAGAAGAACGCAGTGCAGAGATCTCTGTGTACTCCAGGTACATAGGGTGTTGGTTTACAAGGTGGTTTTAACTGGTGGTGGTCAGCGTGTGTTTCCATATCTGTTTTCCTGCCCATGCCTGCTATGGGGTCTCACACACAGGAGGTGCTCGGTGAATATTTGCTAACTGGCTGAAGCCAGAAAGAAGCTGGGGGCAGGGGGAACAATGCCAGCTGGTTGGATTTTGGTTAATCCTTCTACACACCCAGCTTCCCAGTGACTTCATCACAAGGGGAATCTTTGGGGCCGCCTGGGTGACTCAGTCGGTTGAGCGTCTGACTTCAGCTCAGGTCATGATCTCACAGCTCATCAGTTCAAGCCCCACGTTGGGCTCTGTGCTGATGGCTTGGGAGTCTGGAGCTTGCTTTGGATTCTGTCTTTCCTTCTCTCTCTGCCCTCTCCTGCTCGTGCTGTCTCTCTCTCTCAAAAATAAATATGAAAAAAATGTTTTAAAAAGGTGGGGAGTCTTTGTTAGTTTAACTTGGTGTTTCAAGGTGTTGCTGAACAGCCCCCTAAAGCTAAGACCTCGTACGAGCAAGTCTGCGGCTTTGCCTTTTCATCCCCAAACACTTCCTGGGTGTTTTCAGCGTGCCAGCCCATGAACACACGGACATGAGCCTCCCTCTATCGAACTGCAACACTGACTCTCCCAACAGTGACCTTAGAAATACTTAAGAAATATTTGGGGACAACTTGCCTGAGGTCCGACAACATAGGTATGAGTGGTATTTTTTAAATCAGCATGATTTCTCTACCTGTTGGTACAGCTTCTGTCAGACATACGTGGTACCTACCTGTGTTGCTTTGCTCTGCCAAAGATGAGGGGTCATGAATTTCAAAGGACAATTCTTAAGGATGGCATAAAGATGGCGTTCCTTCCAACGTGCTCAACTTGAAAGTGACAACTAGTATGAACGTAGCTGCTGTTTGCATTCTAATTTCTATGCTGTCTTGCAAAATAGAGCTTTTGTGTGTGTGTATGGGTGTGTGCGTGTGTGTGTGTGTCAGTGTAAGACTATTCACCAAATAATAATCCCCTTGTGGAAATCAAGACTCTTATTTATGAAATCCTAGCAAACACATTTTGCATTAGATACTACAAGGTTAAAGCATGAGAAGGCATTAAATCAGCTCTTCCAGGTGAATGATATCCAGGAGGACTGTCCCCAGGGGTCACACCAAAGCAGAAGGAGGCTCGGAAGGATGCGAGAAACGTGTGCACGATTCGTGTGTGCTCCTGTGTCATTAGCATGTGGGTGCTGGGCTCCAACATGAATGATCTCCCCTCAGGTTGTCGTCCCCTCTTGCCCACCCAGGGAATCTGCACTGTGTGTGAGTACAATGGCCCAGTATGGCTATTGCATAGCGAGCAAGATGAGTCATGACAAGCCAGCTGAAAAGATCATGGGGACAGCAGTGTCACCCAGAAATCTGTGCTGGGCCATTAATTGCCTAGGGTTTAGAGAATATCTTATGTGAGTCAGGAAGAAGGAAATGATATGTCCAACTTGCCCTGGCCAGGAGTGTCTAAATCGCTTATACCAAATCACGTATACCTCCAGTTCGAGGCTAAGATGTCATTTTATTGCTTTTGTTAGGAGGTTAAGATTTAAACTCAAAAGTCCCAAATACAGGGCCAGCTCCCCCTCCCCCCCAAACCACCAAAATAAACTCAAAATTGGTATTTATTGTCCTAGGACATCCCTGTCTCTCCAAGGATCCCACCTTTGCTGCTTTCCACCAACTTTGTCCCTGTTCTCTCCTGAACACCAACTCCTCACGCAAACAGAAACCTGCTTTCAGAAAGGGTCTGATATAAGTCATGTGCACCTTAGTATGAATTTACTGACAGTTCATTTGTTCAACAGTATGTGTTAAACAGCTACTTCTTATTGATTCCTTCTCTTCCACACGTTTTCTGAGTGCATGGAAAACTCCCACTGCTGTGCTGAAGGCACAAAGACCAAACCTCTGACAGCTTGAGGAGCTCACTGTGCACTGAGAGAGAAAAGCACAGAACAGTGCTAGTGTGAAGTGTTCAAAGTGGAGAGTTTGGGGCTATACCGTGCTCACTGCGAGCTCCCATGTTAAAATCCTAACCACCAGGACCTCACTGCGAGACAGAATCTTTATAGAGGAAATCAAGTTAAGATGAGGTCATTAGGACAGGTCCTCATCCAACATGACTGCGCTCTTAGAAAAGAGACACAAAGAAGAAGACAACGTGAAAAGATGGGGAAGGCAGCCAGGGAGAGAGGCCCGGAGCCATCCTGTTCTTCTTGGACCTCAGAGGGGACCACCGACAGACACCTTGACCTGGAACTTCCACCCTCCACAGTGGGAGACAACAAACCACCAAATCTGGAGGATTTTGTCACAGCCGCCCTAGGAAGCCGGCATCTGGCATGAGCAGGACTCTAGGGACACTTAGGGAAAGAAGCCACCAACTTTGCCTTAGGGATCAGAGAATGCTTCCCCTAGAAAGTCTGAGACAAGATAGCCCACAACCCCTTTCCTTCCTTGTTTCCCACTCATGCACTTGCAGTCTGGACCAGATGAGCCAGTTTGGGCAATAGTTCCCAGCAGAGAGGAGAGGCCAGTCGGAGCACCAGCTATCACTTGTCCAAAATGAGAGGGTTTACCTCTCAGTCCGGGAAAGCCTGTCTGCACACTCACGGCCTCAGCTTGGTTTTCATGGCACCCTGCCTGCAGCCTGTGGTGGCCACCCTCCTGCTCCTGCTTTTCGGTTGGACGCTCGATGAGCAGGTTGTTTCTTTGACCACACTCAGTGTGGGTTCCCCGAGAAGTGGATGGGGGCATTTGGGTGACACTCTGGCTCTGATGGGGCAGAGGGAATGGGGCACCAGGAGGGGACGGAGGCAAGGGACGGAGCCAGAAAGGTGTGTTGATATTACATCCTTCCCCGCTCTGGGCAGCTGAGCCCGGGCCCCACTGGAAACTCTGGGAAAATGGGGGCAAATCACAGGCTTCAGGGTGACCCACCTGGGGGCAGTGGGGCTGGTCTTTCGTTGTACTCGAACATCATTGTCATTGGGGTGGGGGTGGCTAATTCTCCAGCTTGGGGTCAAAGCAGCCCTCTTCAAACTCAGAGAAAAATGTGGACACAGAGAAGGAGACCCCTGGAACATCAGCAGGAGGTACCCCCAAGGCAGGTCTGCAGGCTTCTGACCCCACTGTGCCACCAGAACCCCAAATTAGCTGCCAGCCCCCCACCCTTGTGACTTGCCTTTAACTTTAATGCTTCCTCATGTGCAACCCATAAACATGGCCAGATTTCTGACACGCAGCTAATAAGAGTATTTGTGAGCATATAAAAAATAGCCATGTTTGGCATGATAACTGATAGACCATTTCTCCAAAGACCCTGAACTCTCCTATTCTCAGACCATCTGAGCCCCATCCTTTTGCTGCTTGGGATGACCTCAGGAGTCCTGAGTCCACATTCAACTGTCCTGCTGTTACAACATCATGGTGAAATCAGCCAGCTCCAGAAACAGAAGTTGCACTCACAGTCCAAATGTTGGTCTCCAAATCTGGAGTTGGAGATTGACTCTAGCGATAGCAGGGACAGGACACACTGGGTCCCAAACCTCCGCCACAGGCGTATCCCGGGTCTCGGCACAGGGCAAGCTAGTGCTGTCTCCCCAGAAAGGTACCAGTATGTCACACACCACACAGAGCAGCCGGAACCAGACCGTGGACTTCCCTGTTCAGTATTCATCACATGCGTGCCCGGATGAAGTCCTTGTAAATACTAGAGGTGCCAAAATGCCGAAGACACAGTGCCTGCCCCCAAAGACATCACACCCCTAAAGAGAAAACCCCAAGGGCCTTCCTTCAATAAAATTTGAACCCATTCCAAAATATTTGGCAGATTTTGGAAAGAAGGGACTGACTCTCAATCACTTAAATGTGGATACTATTAAAGTATTTTCTTTTCAGGCTTTTGTCGGCCTGTGTTTTTTGGTGCCGGGAAGGGGATTGCATTCAAGCGCATTTCAGTGACTTGGTATGTGGGGGTGTGGGACGCAATACTGGGAAAGGTAAGGACGGTACAGAAATGGTCATTTCTTGGGGCGCCTGGGTGGCGCAGTCAGTTAAGCGTCCGACTTCAGCCAGGTCACGATCTCGCGGTCCGTGAGTTCGAGCCCCGCGTCAGGCTCTGGGCTGATGGCTCGGAGCCTGGAGCCTGTTTCAGATTCTGTGTCTCCCTCTCTCTCTGCCCCTCCCCCATTCATGCTCTGTCTCTCTCTGTCCCAAAAATAAAATAAAAACGTTGAAAAAAAATAATAAAAAAAAAGAAATGGTCATTTCTGAGCCAAGACTGAGCTGGTTGAACCTTTCAAACATGTTTATGGAGCTTCAAGCCACACACCTGCCCAGCACCTTCTCACGGTGGAAAAGGCAGGACCTCCAGGTAAACAGATCCTGGGCCGCTGCCCCTCTGCCACATGCTGGGCTGGGGTCTGTCTTCTTTGAAACTGAGCTCAAGCAGTGACGTCTCCAACTTGATTCGATCAGGTGGTCGTTCAAACCAGCAGTGTCTCCCGGTGACACAACTCTGTCTGCCCTTCATGGGTTTGCTCTTCTCACCTCACTTAGAAGTGCCTTCTGTGTGCTCACCTCTCGGGAGCGGCCTCCTGCAGAAACCCTGCTCTCTCTTTCCTCTGTCCCCTGTACCCTGCCCCGTGGCCCCGTCCAGCTGGACACACCAGCATCATGCCTGCTGTGTGGATGTCCCCTTCCCCACTGACAGCACGCCTATGGGAGCATGTGGAAGCCTTGGAACCCAGTCCGTGGCCGATCAGCCACCAGAGCAGCTGCCAGGCACAGACTGGGCCAGTCAGACTCCTCCCTCGAGAGTTTGGATGTAGAAATAAGAGAATAAAGCAACTAGCCCCAGGACCTAAAGCCAGAAGATTCCATAAGGTGGGGTTGGGGCATGATAGGTCATGGCAAGCTGCCATGGGGAGGGCACTCCAGGGGGTAAGAAGGAGAAGCACCTTCTAGAAGCTGTAGCAGAGCCACAGGAGAATGGAGCAGACACTTACAGACTCAGAAATGCTAAGAAATGGGGAAGCCAGGAAACCCGTGAAGGGGTCACCCAGGGTGGGCCCCTCGATGGCAGGCCAGGGCTCCTGAAGGACAAATGCCGTTCTGAGAACACTGTCCCTGCTCAGCTCCAGGAGAGTCTCCTGGTGACGCCCCTGAGGCAGCCCAGTGCCACACTCCCGCACCTGCCAGCTCCAGCTGGACCCACGTGCCAACAAAGATGTTCAGTGGTTTTATGAATGCAGCCACCTGGGTGCTTAGACACCAGCCTTCCTCTTAAAGGCTTGCAATCTTCTTGGTTTTGTCTAATTTCTGTTTCTCAGACCAATTTTAAGGGAAATAGTTCTTTTCTTTAAATGCTTATTTATTTGTTCTGAGAGAGAGATAGTGAGCAGGGGAGGAGCAGAGAGAGAGGGGGAGAGAGAATCCCAAGCAGGCCCCACACTGTCCGTACAGAGCCCCATGTGGAGCTCGAACCCATGAACCACAAGATCATGACCTGAGCCAAAATCAAGAATTAGACGCTCAACCGACTGAGCCACCCAGGTGCCCCTAAGGGAAATAGTTCTGTGTAAAAATACTGTACAAGTAAGTTAAAATCACATCGTATGATCTATTTCACTCTGTGTTCTGTCCACTGACAACAATTAGTAGTAGTTTTTGTGGGTTTCAACAGGTCTGTTCGGTGAGAATTCCAAGATTCTTTGTGGCCCTTCTGGAAAAGGTACTTGACTACTCAGTGGCCAATGCAAACATGACAAAAGGCCACAGAGAAGAAATGTCTCCATTCCCAATAGCAATGCACATGGAGGAGAACCGAGGGGTGGCCAACAGCAAAGAGTCTCCTCCCCTGAGTGTCTGGTCCCTTCAAGGCCAGCTCTCCCCTTGGGGACATCCAGTGGGTGGTCTTGGCCCAGCTCTACCGGGCACGCCGAGAAGGAGGCTCTGGCTGGAACATCCGGGGGAGCTGGGTGACCTCGCCCCACCAGGAGTTAACCTCACACCTAATCCACAAAGCTGTGTTCTTCTCACTTCTGTGGCTGACTCGGGCATCACAGCTGGCGGAAGATGTTTTTCCCAGGGGTGCCCAGCACCTGGGTCTGCCCCAGGTGCACCCTTTCCACTCAGGCTCATCAGGAACCCCACTCAGCAGTGTCTCTGTCTCCCCGGCTGCCTGTGGACACCGTGTCCTAACCTCAATTTTAACCATTCCTCTAGTGCTGACGGTGCCATTCATTTTATTCTTATATGCCTGTAAATCTTTTTTAGATATGTGTTCATGGTCACTTGAGGGCGGTCATCAGCATATTTATAAGCTGAAGCAATCAGAAACCCGCATGTCAATGTAGCTTCGAGCCTGTGACACCCAGGAAGCTGGGCTGAGTCCCAGCAAAGGGGCCAGTCTCCATGAATATCATATCGTAACATTTGTGGTGATGCCCAAATGATGGCTTCAGCCATTCATAAATGCATTCTAAACCAACCCGATTATTCAAAAGGCACTGGTGCATTTGGTTTTATGATTTAAAAAATGTGGTCTTTAAATAACTCCAGGAGGAATAGAATTTGCATTCCTGATATGGATTGGGAATATCCACGTGGCTGGGTCCAGCTTTTCAGGGGCCCACTGGCGGCAGCTGGCATAGAAACCAGAGAGGTTCCCGCCTACCACACGGCGCCCCCCACACACAGTCGCTCAGGACACTTTCAGGGTCAGCTTCCCTCCCACTGAGATGCCTCAGGTTTTGCTCATTACGTAGTTCATAGTGACAATGGGTCCTCCATCGGGCAGTATTTGTATTGCTGAGTTAGGGCATCAATGATGTTCTCTAGAACATTCCAAGAGGAAATTTGGGAGTTACGCTAATCAGAGTCTTCTCTCATTCCCTCAAACATCCCAAGTTTGGGCTTGTAACTAATATTATGTTTGCATAATACATAAGAGGAAAGTGCTGTACCTTATACACCAAAGTCAGAGAAATAACTCTATTACAACTTCTTATCTCAAAACACATGGAGCCAGACAAAGGCAAATATGAATTTCAGAGCCTCAACCACTGAAAATGTGAGTTCTCGTTGGTACTTAAACTATAAGCCAATCTCACAAGAAATTATTTGCCTACACTTGCAGTAATATGTCTGCTCCACAGACAGCATGACACGTAGTGGGAAGAGAAACAGAATTGGATGGGCCACTGCTTTGTTGTTCTGCCAGCTAGTCCGGGCCAAGGAAAAGAAAGTCATCTATAGTAAGCACCAGATTTACATGGCGAGAGACAATTGTTGTCCCAGGCACAAATACCTAGTTGACAAGGACAGTGAGCTCAAAGTGGAGAAAGCACACGAAACACCAACGTCACTTGGGCTAAACCCTGAACCAGCCGACCTCTCTCTCAGTAATGTTCCTCCAGAGACTATGATACCACCTGCCGTTGGGGACATGCCCGCACTGCAGAAGGGGCCCCAGCCGGCCCTGAGGGCCTGAGACACTGGTGCCACCTTCTCTGGGTGGGCGATTGACAGCAACTGCTCCCCGCAGTCACATCTGAGGGCCACGCTGCCTGAGTTCACTGTCTTGACCTCCTTCCCAAAGCCAGTGCCGAGCCAGCAGGGACAAAACGATCTCCCACTCACTTTCCACCGAGGGCCATCACCCAGCTTTACATTTTATGTGGAAGAGTGCACAATGAATGAGCAGATGTCACCCTACTTTTTAAGGCATTAAGTTACATTGAGCTGTTTTATCCAAATTCATCACATTTAGGTGGACTGAGATCGCAGGCACGTGACTTGCGCATTTTGCCAGAATTTTTGCTGACATGATGTGACAAAAAAGAATTAAATGAGTTCGGAGTCTGCTTCTCGCCCTTCAGGTTGATTTAAGGAAGCAGCAAAGAGAGACTCTTTCCTTTGCATTTGGCATTAGGGCTGGTACACAGTGTGCTTCATGGGTGTAGTCAGGGAATTAGCTGGTCTGAATAACGGTCCTCCAGGGAGCATCTTCAGGAAGACGATGGCTTGCTGCTGGGCTCCCCGTAGCCGAAACAGACACCACAATGAAGGGGCCTTTGGAGGACGGGTCCCAGGTGCTTCAGACGTGCCTTTGTGTGTCTGGCAATGTACCCCTCTGGGGAGTTCAGTGAGAACATCCCGACTCTACCACGGGCTTTCAGATACTGGATTTGAACACCTTTAACAGGTTGGTTCCGGTTTGCATGCCCTTTTGCCCTGTGTGCCCTGTCCCCTCCCCTGCCGTTTCCAGGCCTTTCTGCACCATCCTGGCAAGTGCTGTCCTCACCACACACGGTCCAGCCCCGGCACCACGACCTCGCCTTCAGATGGCACCAGCTAAATCCAGAAACAGCGTGAACCACTGCAGGTTAAGCAAGGCGTTAGCCTTCTTGTTAAAGTCGCACTGTAATAAGTCCAGTACAGGCCACGGGAACGGAGTCCGGGGAGCAGTCTGGAGTGAATGAAGGAAGAATTTTTGGCAAAGGGACAGTCTCAGCACCCTCACCACGCATGCCACAGTCAGGTGCCGCATGCTCCTCGTCAGAAGCTTGATTTGTGCCCATGAATGGAAAGACATGGGCTTTTGTCCAGCCAGGACCTCAGTGGACAATGTTTTCATTTTAACTCAATTGTTTTCAGTAACTGGAATATTATATGGAAGCGCTGAGAAAAGTTAACTGGGTAAGACGCCTGGTGTCCTCGCCATAAGCTAACCAGGGTTTGGGCCACTAGATGGTTCCCCGGCAGCTGGAAGGAGGTAGGAAGAGCCAGCTCTTGTCGCATGGGGCCAGAGGAAGGTCAGGGCCGGACACTGACGTCCTCTTATTCTGTTCACACCTAGACCACAGATCCACTGGCTGTGCGTTCTGTCCACTCATTTTGGAAGTTAGCTTTAACTGACTCTCAATAGCCCGAACTCGACGATCTCAAGTCTCCACATGAGAGCCTCTCAGAAGGACAGTTGGAAAGGGGGTAACATGGAACCTACTACATTTCCATTTTGCAAAGGACAGTGAAGGGATATGCCAGGAATTAGAGGCTGACCAGTCTCACTCGGGTACCAGGAAAACTGACTGAGGATAGAATTAGAGACCGTGAAGCAGTAATTGGTAGCACCATAATCTAAGAGCATCAGTGAACCAACTGCTTAGGGGAGAAAAAAATCACTACTGTTAGTTCAATGAGAATTCTCTCAGTGAAATGGAAAAGCGAATGTGCCTTTTAAATTTGCCACAAACGAGTCCATCCCTACAAATTCCCTTCATTTACAGGGTTCTCTATTTCCCGGATCACCTCGGAAAGAGTTCTGAAAGTGTTTCTGGTGATGCCAGCGATGAGGTCAACCCAGAACAACATCCGATCTGTATGGACACCCCAGAGTTGAATCTCTGAGCAGCCTCCAACTCCACAACGTCCTTGGGGCTCAAATATTTCCCACAAAGGCCAAAAATGGATTCTGCTGACTCAGAAATATCTGAGTTAGGGATGCTGTGCTCATGATTCCCCGCCCCCATGTTTGCTCCCTGAAGCATAATGGAAAAAAGAAGCCAGGCTTTGGCCCCACAGACAGGAGTGGGATCTCCAGCTTACATACTGGCTCTAAGACCTTCCTTGCCAAGGCTTAGGACTTTTTCCCAGTGTGTGTGTTTGTTCAATGTGAATAACAATCTCTGTTGAGAACAAAAACCCAATAAAAGGCATTTACTGAGAGGGTCTGGGATGTGGCCCATTCCGTGTGATTGCTGTTTCTGAAGTTTGTATGTTTGAATGAGCACTATGTTTGGAAAAGGATATGACCCAGCCCCAACACCCAAATGTGGTCTCTTGGTTTGCCCTCCAATCACATGGACTAATGAATAAGTATATGACCCAAACTTGAAGCATTGCAACCAGAACATTCATGTGGTTGGTATTCATCAAAACAAGAGGAAAGAAAATCATAGAAAGTCAAGCAGTGTTGACAAAACCCCCAGCATCACCACAGTGTTGCATGAAGACCCTCGCCTCCCACCCAGATCACTTGGCTCATAAACCATGCATCATCCCATGGTGTCCACCTCCCCATGGGCCACGGGTGATAGCAAATAAACTTTCCATGATTTATTACAGCCATTTTTGACTTTTTAAAAGATCTATATTTTAAATGTTTTTGGAACACTTGTGTTATTTGGCTCCTTCTCTGTTTTGACTCCTGCTGATAAATAATCTTCAACTCTGTGATAACAGTTGCAAATTGCTCTCCCTGCAGTGCTCATAATGTCTATTCAGTAAATGTTCATTTTGCTTCCTTTCTCATTCGAGCTCATCTAGTCCTTTAAAATAGTGGTCTGTCAACTGCTTTTTATGTGTCTATTGACAGGATCATATGGTTCTTATCTTTTCTTCTATTAATGAAAATACAGCATCCTTTCTTAATAAAAACCTGCAAGAAAGTAGGGATAGAAGGATCATACCTCAAGATCATAAAAGCCATATATGAAAGATCCAACATTAATATCATCTTCAATGGGGAAAAACTGAGAGCTTTCCCCCTAAGGTCAGGAACACAACAGGGATGTCCACTCTCACCACTGTTATTCAACATAGTATTGGAAGTCCTAGCCACAGCAGTCAGACAACAAAATGAAAATAAAAGGCATGAAAATTGGCAAAGAAGAATTTAAACTTTCACTGTTAGCAAGTGACAGGATACTCTACCTGAAAAACCCAACAGACTCTACCAAAAATCTGCTAGAACTGATATATGAATTCAGCAAAGTCGCAGGATGTAAAATCAATGTACAGAAATCAGTGCATTTCTATGCACCAGTAATGAAGCAACAGAAAGAGATATCAAGGAATCAGTCCCATTTACAATTGCACAAAACCCCATAAAATACCTAGGAATAAACCTAACCAAAAAGGTAAAAGAGCTTTATGCTGAAAACTATAGAAAGCTTATGAAAAAAATTGAAGACACAAAGAAATGGAAAAATATCCCATGCTCGTGGATTAGAAGAACAAATATTTTTTAAATGTCGATACTACCCAGAGCAATCTACACATTCAATGCAATCCCAATCAAAATTGCATGAGCATTCTTCACAGAGCTAGAACAAACAATCCTAAAATTTGTCTGGAACCACAAAAGACCCCAAATAGCCAAAGTAATGTTGAAAAGCAGGAGGTATCACAATCCCAGACTTCAAGCTGTATTACAAAGCTGTCATCATCAAGACAGTATGGGATTGGCACAAAAACAGACACATAGACCAACGGAATAGAATAGAGAACCCAGACATGGGCACACAAGTGTGTGGTCAACTAATCTTAGACAAAGAGAATCCAATGGAAAAAAAGACAGTTTCTTTAACAAATGGTGCTGGGAGAAGAATGAAACTGGACTACTGTCTTACACCAAACACACACACACACACACACACACACACACACACACACACAAAATGGATGAAAGACCTAAATGTGAGACAGGAAACCATCAAAATCTTACAGGAGAAAACAGGCAACAACCTCTTTGACCTTGGCCACAGCAACTTCTTACTTGACAAGTCTCCAAAGGCAAGGGGAAAAAAAGCAAAAATTAACTATTGGGACCTCATCAAGATAAAAAGTTTCTGCACAGGGAAGGAAACAATCAGCAAAACTAAAAGGCAACCGACAGAATGGGAGAAGAGATTTGCAAATGACATATCGATAAATAATTAGTATCCAAAATCTATAAAGAACTTACCAAACTCAACACCTGAAAAGCAAATCACCCAGTTAAGAAATGGGCAGAAGTCATGAAAAGATACTTTTCCAAAGAAGACATCCAGATGGCCAACTGACACATGAAAAGATGCTCAAAGTCACTCGTCATCAGGGAAATACAAATCAAAACCACATTGAGATACCTCCTCACACCAGTCAGAGTAGCTAAAATTAACAACTCCGGAAACAACACATGTTGGTGAGGATGTAGAGAAAGGGAACTCTCTTGAACTGTTGATGGGAATGCAAAGTGGTGCAGCCTCTCTGGAAAACAGTGTGGAGTTTCCTCAAAAAATTAAAAATAGAATTACCCTACAACCCAGAAATTGCACTACTAGGCATTTTCCCAAGGATACAGGAGTGCTTATTCAAAGAAGCACATGTACCCCAATGTTTATAGCAGCACTATCAACAATAGCCAAATTATGGAAAGAGCCCAAATGTCCATCAACTGATGATGAATGGATAAAGAAGATGTGGTTTATATATACACAATGGAATACTACCTGGTGATCAAAAAGAATGAAATCTGGCCATTTGCAACAACATGGATGGAACTGGGGGGTATTATGCTAAGCAAAATAAGTCAGTCAGAGAAAGGCAGATATATGATTTCACTCATATGTGGAATTTGAGAAATTTAACAGATGACCATAGTGTAAGGGAAGTAAAAATAAGATAAAAACAGAGAGGGAAGCAAACCATAAGAGACTCTTAAATACAGAGAACAAACTGAGGGTTGATGGGGTGGAGGGTTGGGGGGTGGGGAAAATGGGTGATGGGCATTGAGGAGGGCACTTGTTGGGATGAGCACTGGGTGTTGTATGTAAGCAATGAGTCATGGAATCTACTCCTGAAGCCAAGACTACACTGTATGTTAGCTAACTTGAGAATAAATTTTTAAAAAGAAGAAAAAAAATAAAAATAATGAAACAGTGGTCTGCACGCTGCCATATGCATTTCCACAAGGTGCTTGGGCACAACTTGTTTTAAGTCTCCAGACACCCTTTTCTGTGGGTGCTCTTTCCCCAAACTTGCACCTGCCAATGCCCCGTTTCTTCTCCACTCTGTTTCACAACTGACCATCTTATCCTTCCCAGAAGAAGGTTTCTCCTTTCTCCCTTTCTGAACCCCAGGCAAGTACATTTTCACAGGGCATAAAGCCTTCCTCTTACCAAACCAAGGGAAGAGAAGGAAAGCAGCAGCTTCCGCCACCTTATTGCACTCACCTGTCTGATACATCTCATTTCACCTAAGAACACAACATAAGCTTAGAAGCAGGGTATTTGGGGGCCATGGTGAGGCATCTGAATTTTGATCTCTTGTAGGGCTGAATGTGATAATAACAACTTTGGTTTAAATGGCATAATATCTTCCATCTCCTAAAGTTTTGTCTGATTTTTGCTCGCGTGTGGGAGCCTACCCAGAGGACCCAACAAAAACGGGGATAAGAAATACTGAAGTCAGCCCATGGTGGGCTGAGAATGCTCCCTCTGCCCGTGACAAGAGGAGCCACAACCTGTTGAAAACTGTGTTTGCCAATATTAATCTGCCGTCAAACACGCCCTCTGCCTTTTACTCAGTTTTGGTAACAAGGAATGCAGGGAATAACTTCATTCACCCACACCTCGGCTTGTGTCTGCTACTCCAAGGTTCTGATGAAAATATTTTTTAAATGTATGACAAAATAATCCCATTTTATGAAAAACATCTTGCAGTGGTAAAGGTGTATTGAAATTAACAATATTTCTCTATCCCTAAAACCTTCTGGTATTTTTAAAGTTTATTTATTTATTTTGAGAGAGAGGGAATGTGCAAAAGAAGGGAGGGGCAGAGAGAGAGAGAGAGAGAGAATCCCAAGCAGGCACCGTGCTGTCAGCGTGCAGCCTGGCATGGGTCTCGAACTCCCAAACCATGAGATCATGACCTAAGCCAAAATCAAAAGTCAGATGTGGGGCGCTCAGTCGGTTGGGCGTCCGACTTTGGCCTAGGTCGTGATCTTTCTGGTCCCGAGTTCTAGCCCCACATCAGGCTCTGTGCTGACAGCTTGGAGACTGGAGCCTGTTTCAGATTCTGCCTCTCCCTCTCTCTCTCTGCTTCCCACTCCACCCCACTCACACTCTGTCTCTCCCTCTCAAAAATAAATAAACATTAAAAAAATTTTTTAATAAAAAAAAAGTCAGATGCTTAACCAACTGAGCCACCCAGGAGCCCCACTAAAATCTTCTGGTATTTTGAGTTTTTAAAAAATGAATGCCCCAAAGCAAAAGAGTAATGACAGATCTCTAGGTAATATTTTTCATACAACCGTAAAGAAGTCTAAATAATCTAATGCCATTGCTATAACGAAACTCCTTCCAATTCCAAGCACTAATTTATTTGAACAAGATATTTTAGTACTTAAAACTATAAAAATAAATTTTTTTAGCCTGGCAGGCTCAGTCAGCTAAGCACCTGACATCAGCTTAGGTCATGATCTCACTGCTCATGAGTTCGAGCCCCACATCAGGCTCTCTGCTGACAGCGCAGAGCCCGCTTTGGTTCCTGTCTCCCTCTGTCTATGCCCCTCCCCAATTTGTGCTTTCTCTCTGTCTCAAAAATAAATAAAAACATCAAAAATTTTTTTTAAAAAAATCAGGAATTGAAATGATAATAAGCCTTGTCTCATTCTTTTCATAAAGAGGAGTCATCTGTGGTCATGTATGCTAATTGGCACAAAAGCCCCATCTACATCAACAGATACATTTCCTATAAAACCTTACTTTCTTATGTTTAATCACGATACATGTAATTTTATAATATGTTTGTTGTTTTGATCAATTTCTTCAGTTAATAATTGTCATGACTCAATTCAGAAGAAAACATAGAGCACTCTGGTCATTAGAAATGAGTAGAGTTTTATAAGATTTCATATACAGGGGTTTTTTTTAAGTTTATTTATTTATTTTGAGAGAGGGAGAGAGAGCATGTGAGCAGAGGAGAGGCAGAGGGAAAGGGAGAGAGAGAATCCCAAGCAGCCTCCACACTGTCAGTGCACAGCCTGATGCAGGGCTCAATCCCAGGAACCGTGAGATCATGATCTGAGCCAAAATCTAGAGACGGACACTTAACTGACTGAGCCACCCAGGTGCCCCAAGACTTTATATACGGTTTTTGAGAAGAATTATATAGGTTGGACAGTAAAATATATTACATGAACATAAAATCTGTGGGAAACAGCAAATAAAGAGAACAGTAGAAATCATTCTATCGTAAAAGAACTTGTTCATATGCCTTTTAAATGGAGGATGGAGCAACCAGAGTACTAGGATACTTAGATCCCACTGGGTCCATTTTTTAAAGTGATGTACCACTTTTATTTTAAAAAGTCAATATTCACTGGACACCAGAAATCATAATTTTCCCAACAATTAGGACTTTTAAATAGAATCTTTAGCTATCGTCTTAAAAGAGAGTAGATCCTGCAGCCTTTCAAGCTTCTTTCATGGTTGGCAAAAAAAAAAAAAAAAAAAAAAAATGTTAAAGCTGCTGCTTTAGAATATTATACAGTAAAAAGTAAGAAATTGAACATCTGCTGGGTCAAACCCCATGTCCTACTCTGACTGATCCATCATATTTCAGCAGAGAATGAGGTATGACCCTATAGCTCTACCATCATAGCCAGAGAACATTTCTTTTTTAGATTCCCAGGGGGGTACCCAGGTGGCTCAGTCAGTTAAGTGTCTAACCCTTGATCTCAGCTCTGGTCTTGATCTCAGGGTCATGAGTTTAAACCCTGTGTTGGGCTCGACACTGGGCATGAAGCCTACTTAAAAGAAAGAAGGAAGGATTGCCTCCCCCTGCAGCCATTGCCAGGAACTGCCGTGTGTGACCACCTCCTTGCGTACCTATATTCTGTGAATGGGACAGGAAAGAGGCTTGCTCCTCTCCTGAAGGATGATGACCCTTAAATTAGTTGAGTAAGATTTTCCCTTTTATTAGTGATGTCCTGCTATTTAATTCACAAGGAAAAAGAAGCTTGGAGGGATAATGGGCCACCTTATGTAGGCAAAGGCTATGTTCAGGGAAAGAACAAACATACACATACAAATGACTTGAGAGTTAATTTGTAATGAAACAATCTCTGAAGCACAAAGAGAAATTGCACTGGAAAGCCAATTAATAAAATACAAAGTGAGAAAAGATTTAGCTTGGGTTGCTAGGCTGGAGAAGCCGCTGTCGGGGAGATTTTGCAGACAGTCCTATGCCCTTCAGCAATTCGATAGAAGCACTATAAATCACCTTTCGGAGAAGGGAATGGATGCTTAGTGATTAATAATTGTGAGGTTTCTTCTGCAGTAGATGCTGACACCTTAACACTGTTTGGGACAGAAGCATGTTTTAAAACTTCATTGTTACAGAACAGTGGTTCAGAGCAGAGACCAGAGGTCAGAGGAACAGCCCTTCACGTTTACAGATTTGAACACTCTGCAGCCAGCACAGACCTGAGCACTCGTCGGATGTAAATGAAAACGAAAATTTCCTTTTGTGTGTTTCCAGTCTGGGTGCACAGAGTTACATAACAATACCACACGATGCTAAGTGCTGAAACAAAACAAAGCAAATGGACGCGGAGAAGCAGGACACTGCTTGTGACGTGCCTCCAGGGAGGCCTCTCTGACAAGAGAAGAGACAGAAAACTAAGACACACATGGTAAAGTCACTTTTCAACTGGTGCCAACAGCTCCAACAAGGTAAACAGAGGCAGATTAAAACTGTCGGAAGCTGAAGACAAATATTATCCAAGGGATATTAGTATGAGGTCTACCTGAAGTCCAAGGGTCATTCAAGATAAAGTCTGACTCCAAGTTAAGAGCTCATTAAAAAGAATAAATATTGATGGATAGATAGATCGATAGAGGTGGGATAAGACAGGCATTGAAATGTTAATGGTTGAATCTAGGGGTTGGGCATACAGGTGTTCCTGGTAGAATTCTTTCATCTTTGAACATTTACAGAATAACATGGTCTGAGGACATATTAAAATGACACATTAGAAAAATGTATTCTTCTCAAGGTTACAAATAAATTTCAGGTTAGCGTAAGTCATACATTATAACAATCATTAAGAATAATTATGAAATTCATCCAATTTGCATTGGTGTTTACTTAAATCCCATTCCACATAGCTATCGTCTTTTAAAAATGTTTGACGACGGACAACGTTGTATTAGTTTCAGGTGGGGAAGGTAGTGATTCCACAGGCCTATACGTTACTCGTCTGCACTGAGTTCTGGTTTTGTCTTAAGACAGAGTAGCCAATGAAAAGTCACACTCATGTGTCTTTCAGTTACACACGTACATGGATGGTGCAGAGATATTGAGATGATGGAATTACCCTTTACCTGTGCATAGGGGAGAAATACATTCTAATTTCATAGAAAACCCCTCTAAAGCAAAAAACCATCAAGTTTTCAATATTAAGTGCTGATATGAATGTTAAAAGCCCTCATTCTTAAATATTTAATTAGTCACTGAAATCGGACAAAACCAGTAATAACTGATAGATGACTTCAATAATGTAGACTGACACCATTCACGCCAAATGGCATAGCTCCAAAAGTCCCAAAAATACAGTAGCAAAATAGTTTTCCTCTTCCAAAAAGAGTTTGAAAATGTAGGGCTCTATGTAGTCGAGAGTCTCCGGAAGGTCACACATTAGAAACTGAACAGAAACTTTCTAGCATCAGAGTATGATGGTGGCTCCATGACTGTTATGACCAAAGCTAGTTTTTATAGAAGAAACTTCCCTCAAATTTCTCTTCAAATTCTCTTAAATGCAAACAAACAAACTATTTCAAAAGAAATGGGGCACAGAAATCTCAAGGTCTGCCAGACCAGAGGTGTAATTTCTAAGAATCAAAAGTGAAATGAGGACAGAGTTACAATAATTTGATCCCTCACAAGGAAATTAAGCAATTTCCACTCCACCCTCCCTGCCATGCACGCTTACTGGGGAGGGATGTTCCCATCACACAAAGCATCTTTCTAAGGTGTCTGGGATCATTTTGATCCTTTCCCTCCCACTATACTTATATTTGTTCAATTGCTTCCAGTTAGGCAAAAAATGGCTTTTGGCTAGCACTTTCCTTGTGGAATGTGAAGCTGGCCGAGGAAGGTGCCGACTTTGGACGGGCCACTGGAGCACTGCCTTCTGGAACTTGTACCATGTTAGTTCATTATTTCTAGCAAAAGTGTATTTCATACTATCCAAAAATAAGTTCTCCACCCAATAACATGACTGGGCTGCAGTAACAGGAAAACATACCTCAGTGGAGCAAATCCATAGTAGATGGATGACTGATAAACACCGGAGTGTTGGCTGTGAAAATATATTAATAAAAATTTAGGGACATTAAGATTAAGACGAATAGGATGGTATACAAATATTGTACTCCAGTTCGTAAAGTTGTTTTTCGCTGGGATGTGTCATGGAAGTTCTGAAATTGGTTTTTATGTGTTCCAAGACTGAAAAACTAAGTAAATATTTTTAGGGAATGGATAGCTGAGACTCTCATTATCAGAGTAATAAGTTACAAATGAAGAAAGCGGAATCCTAAAATGAACCCCAGCATGTTGGATTGGAACCAAAAGCACAAACTAAGGAACACGCACACATACACAGATAGATATTGAAATAGGTAAAGATATGTATGTGCGCATTTGCATGCCTATACACATTTTTTGATCTGTCCATGAAGGAGTCCTAGAAACAATGAATGATACTAAAGTAGCAATGAGCACAGCACACAACTTGGTTCCTAAACATCATCTTCCAGTGATAACTAGAGCTCTTTAGAAAAATAGCTCTTCCAAAGTGGGGGCAGGGAAAATATAACATGAGCCTGGAACATCTTGTGGTACCAGAAAGGAAGGCGGTGCCCCCAAAGTGGTGGAGTTATGTCACACACAAAAAAGAAGAAGCCAATTTTAAGAGGTTCCCAAATGTCAAAGCCAGCATCATTTGAACAATAACCTAAATCCAATTATTTCAATAATTACATTAAATAGAAATGGCCTAAAATAGCACTAATGAAAAGAAATTGACAGACTGAATTTTATTAAGAAATAATTATATGCTATCTATAAGAAATCTACTTCAAACATAATCATACAGGTAAATTAGAAGTAAGCAGACAGTATAACAGTGTGCCAAGTAAATACTAATTGAAAAACCTAAAGTGGCTACAGTAATAGCAAAAAAAGTAGGCTTCAGAGAAAGGAAAATTACTAAGAATACGGAAAGACACTGCATTGTTATAAAGTCAATTAATCAAAAGTAAATAATAATCCTAAATGTGTACGCATCTAACAACAAAGTTCCAAGATAATGAAGCAAAAACTGAAAAAAATAGGCAAATCCACAAGTGATGATGATGATGTCAGCGGTCCTCTCACAATGACTGATCAAACAAGTGGAGCAAAATCTGCAAGGAAATGAAAGACCCACAACCCCCACCTGACAATCTTACCTCAGGGACATTCCAGACTCCACGGTCAACAAGCAAACTGCATATTTTTGTTCAAGTGCACATAGATACACATCAAAACAAACCATATTCTGGGCCACAAAACAAACCTAAACAAAATTAAAAGGATTTAAATAAGGAAAAGTCATTTCCCTTGCAAACATAATGATAAAGCAAGAACAGAAAGATCCTTCGAAAATGTTCAAATGTTAGGAAAATTAGGATCACACTTTTATTTTTTTAAGTGTTTACTTATTTTGAGAGAGAGAGAGAGACAGATAGAGTATGCACGCAAGTGTGAGTGAGGGACAGGCAGAGAGAGAGAGAGGGAGAGAAAGAATCCCAAGCAGGCCTCATGTTGCCAGCACAAAGCCCAATGGATGAGGGACTAGAACCTGCTTGGGGTTCTCTCTCGCCCTCTCTCTCTACCCCTCCCCCACTCTCTGCCTCTCTCTCTCCATAAATAAATAAACATTAAAAAATAAAATAAAATTGGCAATCATTGGAAACAACCCAGATATTCCTCAATATGTGTGGTCAGTGGCTGCACAAACTATGTTACATCTGTGCAAGGAAGATGCTCCGCATCAAACGTAAAGAACCTCAGAGGAGGGGCCAAGATGGTGGAGCCGCATGGAAGTTCTCTGTTTCTCTCACCCCTGAAAGGCAGCTAGAGCAGCACCAAACCACCTTGCACACCTAGAAAATTGATCTGAGGATTAACACGACAATCTCCATAACTTGAGCCACAGAACTCGGCAGGTACGCAGCGCGGAGAGGCGGACTGGGGGAGAGAGAAGCCAAAGAGGGCAGGGAGCTGTTTTTGCTTGTGGAGAGAGGACAGAGACAGCAGGGAGAATTTAGGAAAATCACTCCCCCTGAAAGTAGCTGGAGAGAAAGAGAAAGACTGGAAACACCCTCAAAGTACTGAACAAGAAAGGGAGAAAGGAGATGGCTTCAATACCATTAAGACTCTATAATCAGGGGGAGCACAGTCGGAAACTCTGCAGCTCAATACCTGGCGGTACTCTCATGGGAAAGGCGAATCCCCAGGAGCAGACAGTGAGGCCTGAGGGGTCCTTGGGCCACACAGGGAGAGGCAGCTCCCCTGCTGGGAGGACATTTGGTAGAGGCTGTGTGGCCTCTCCTGGGGAGAAGGTCCCAGTGGGCCCCAGAGAACAACAACATTTGCTGGTGCTGGCACAAGAACGCTAGGGTGCGGTGAAGGCTGGCACCACACGTGTGCTGTGTTTCACCATAGTCCCTGAACCATTGCGTTGCACAATCACATGCACTTTTTCAGGGGTGGGCTGGTACCTGGCTGCAGTCTCTGGGTATCTGCAGCAGCGTGGTTGCACAAGCATTCCTGGGGGTGGACCTGTACCTGGTTATTGCGTGGCAAGACTCTCCCGCAGAGGATCCGAGTGGGTCCAAGCTGCAGGGCCCTCAGAAGCAAGGGGTTTGGAAACACAGCCCCGTCTGAGATAAAATTCAGGAGGGAGGTGCCACCTGTCTGGCTGATGGCCTGGTCGCAGACAGTACAGAAGCAGGGAGTGGACGGAAGATGGAGACAAAGGAGGGGGGCCTGATGGCTGGTCAGTGAGAGCACAGAGTTCTGATACTAGAGACTGGGAAGCTGGGTGACACCATTTTTGCCTCTCCCACACATGTGCATAAACGTAGACATGTGCCATACCAATCTGCCCCAGTAAGCTAAGCAGCGCCACCTAGTGGAGAATGGAGCTGTGACACCAAGCCCCATCCAACTGTGCCAACCAAGCACTAGAGGACCACAAGTATCTCCACCCGCTTACTGTATGGACATAAAGTGCTTCATAGTTTGACTTCTAGGGGAAACTGGATGTAATTTCAATTGTATTTCATTTTGCTCACTGGTCCATCTATTTACTTTTTTTCTTTTTCTTTTCTTATTCTTGGATACAGAGAGAAGAAAACTTTTTATTTTCCATTTTTATGAAAAAGATTTTTCTTTAATTTTTTTCTACTGTATTTTTTTAATAAATTTTATGCTATTTTACCTTCTTCATTTCATTTTATTCTATTTCATTGTATGCATTTTTAAATTTTTAAAACTTTTCTTACTCTATTTCTTTTATTTTCTTTCCCTTTTTTCTCTTTTCTATCAAGCTTATTTCAACAACCAGACCGAAACACACCTAGGATCTAGCTTCCTTCATTTGATTTTTTCTGTTGTTTTTAATTTTTTTCATTTTATTTTTAATTTTATTAATTCTTTTTCTTCCTCCAAAATGTTGGAATGAAGGAATCCACCCTAAAAGAAAGAACAGGAAGAAATGACAGCCAGGGACTTAAGCAACACAGATATAAGCAAGATGTCTGAATTTAGAATCACGATAATAAGAAGCTGTGGTTGAAAAAAGCATAAAATCCTTTTCTGCAGAGGTAAAAGAAAAAGAGGGAAACTACGACAAGACAGCACATTATAAGAATTAGAGAACTCAGTGACTCATTAAAAAGGAATAACATCCGAATCATAGGGATCCCAGAAGATGAAGAGAGAGAAAAAGCGGTAGAAGGTTTATGTGAGTAAATAATATCAGAAAACTTTTCTAACCTGGGGAAAGACACAGACAACAAAATCCAGGAAGCACAGAGAACCCCCATTAGATTCAACAAAACCAAACATCAACAAGGCATATCATAGTCAAATTCACAAAATACACAGACAAGAAAATAATTATGAAACAGCAAGGGAAAAAAGTCCTTAACCCACAAGGGAAGACAGACGAGGTTCACAGCAGACCTATCCACAGAAAAGTGGCAGACCAGAAAAGAGTGGCAGGATATATTCAATGTGCTGAAATGGAAAAATATGCAGCCGAGAATTCTTTATCCAGCAAGGCTGTCATTCAAAATAGGAGAGATAAAATGTTTTGCAGACAAACCAAAACTAAAGGAGTTTGTGACCACTAAACCAGCCCTGCAAGACATTTTAAGGGGGACTCTCTGAGGGGAAAAAAGACAAAACAAAACAAAAAAGAGCAAAAGCAACAAAGACTAGAAAGAACCAGAGAACACCACCCGAAACTCCAACTCCATAGGCAACACAATGCCAATAAGTTCATATCTTTCAGTACTCACTCTAAATGTCAATGGACTAAATACGCCAATCAAAAGACATGGGGTAACAAAATGGATAAGAAAACAAGATCCATCTATATACTGTTTACAGGAGATACATTTTAGACCTAAAGACACCTTCAGATTGAAAGGGGATGGAGAACCATCTATCATGCTAATGGTCACCAAAAGAAAGCCAGAATAGTCATACTTATGTCAGACAATCTAGATTTTAAAATAAACACTGTAACAAGAGACGAAGAAGGACATTATATCGTAATTAAGGTTTATCCACCAAGAAAATCTGACAATTGTAAACATTTATTCCCCCAATGTGAACAACCAAATATATAAATCAATTAACCACAAACATAGAGAAACTCACTGACAATAATACCATGATACTAGGACTTCAATACCCCACTTACAGCAATGGCCAGATAATCTAAGCAGAAAATCAACAAGGAAACAATGGCTTTGAATGACACACTGGACTGGATGGACTTAACAGATATATTCATAACATTTCATCCCAAAGCAGCAGAATACACATTCTTCTCAAGTGCACATGGAACATTCTCCAGAATAGATCACATACTGGGACATAAATTGGCCTTCAACAAGTACAACAAGATTGAGATCACACCCATGCATATTTTCAGACCACAACACTGTGAAAATTGAAATCAACCACAAGAAAAACTTTGGAAAGACAAAAAATGCTTGGAGACTAAAGAACATCATACTATAGAATGAAAGGGTTAACCAGGAAGTTAAAGAGGAAGTTAAAAAGTACATGGAAGCCATTGAAAATAACACCACAGCTCAAAACCTCTGGGATGCAGCAAAGACGGTCATAAGAGGGAAGTATACAACAATCCACACTTTCCTAAAGAGGGACGAAAGGTAATAGATATACAACCTAAACTTACACTTTAAAAAGCTGGAAAAAGAACAGCAAATAAAACCCAAAACCAACAGAAGACAGGAAATAATAAAGATTAGAGCAGAAATCAATGCTATCAAAACCAAAAAAAACAGTAGAACAGATTAATGAAATCAGGAGTTGGTTCTTTGAAAGAATTAACAAAATTGATAAACCCCTAGCCAGTTTGATCAAAAATAAAAAGGAAAGGACCCAAATAAATAAAATCAAGAATGAAAGAGGAGAAATCACAACCAACACTGCAGAAATACAAACAATAATAAAAGAATATTATGAGCAATTATTTATGCCAATAAATTGAACAATCTGGAAGAAATGAACAAATTCCTAGAAATATATAAACCACCAAAACTGAAACAAGAAGAAATAGAAAATTTGAACAGACCCATAACCAATAAAGAAATTGAATTAGTAATCAAAAATCTCCCAAAAAACAAGAGTCCAGGGTTGGATGGCTTTCCGGGGGAATTCTACCCAACATTTAAAGAAGAGTTAACAACTATTCTGTTGAAGCTATTCCAAAAAAATAGAAATGGAAGTAAAACTTCCAAACTCTTTCTATGAAGCCAGCATTACCTTGATTCCAAAACCAGGCAAAGACCCCACTAAAGAGGAGAACTACAGACCAACTTCCCTAATGAACATGGAGGCAAAAATTCTCAACAAGATACTAGCCAACCAGATCCAACAATACATTGAAAGAATTATTCACCATGATCAAGTGAGATTTATACCTGGGATACAAGGCTAGTTCAATATCTGCAAATCAATCAATATGATACAGCACATTCATAAAAGAAAGGACAAGAACCACATGATCCTCTCAAAAGATGCAGAGAAAGCATTTGACAAAATACAGGATCCTTTCTTGATAAAAACCCCCAAGAAAGCAGGGATAGAAGGATCATACCTCAAGATCATAAAAGTCATATAAGAAAGACCCACTGCTAGTATCATCCTCAATGGGGAAAAACTGAGAGCTTTCCCCCTACACAACAGGGATGTCCACTCTCGCCACTGAAAGTCCTAGCCTCAGCAATCAGACAACACAAAGGAATAAAAGGCATTCAAATCAGCCAGGAGGAAGTTAAACTTTCACTCGTCACAGGTGACATGATATTCCATATGGAAAACCCTAAAGAGTCCACCAAAAAACTGTTAGCACTGACCCATCAATTCACCAAAGTCTCAGGAAGTAAAGTCAATGCACAGAAGTCAGTTTCATTCCTATACACCAATAACAAAGCAACAGAAAGAGAAATCAAGGAATTGATCCCATTTACAATTGCACCAAACCCCATAAAATACCTAGGAATAAACCTAACCAAAGAGGTGAAAAATCTATACACTGAAAACTACAGAAAGCTTATGAAAGAAATTGAAGAAGACACAAAAAAATGGAAAAAGATTCCATGCTCATGGATTGGAAAAACAACTATTGTTAAATGTCGATACTACCCAAAGCAATCTACATATTCAATGCAATCCCTATCAAAATAACACCCACATTCTTCACAGAGCTAGAACAAACAATTCCAAAATTTGTATGGAACCAGAAAAGACTCCTAATAGTCAAAGCGATCCTGAAAAAGAAAACCAAAGCTGGAAGCATCACAATCCTGGATGTCAAGATATATTACAAAGCTGTAATCATCAAGACAGTATGGTACTGGCACAAAAACAGACACTTAGATCAATGGAACAGAAGAGAGAACCCAGAAATGGACCCACAAACATATGGCCAACTCATCTTTGACAAAGCTGGAAAGAATACCCAATTGAATAAAGACAGTCTCTTCAGCAAATGGTGTTAGCAAAACTGGACAGCGACATGCAGAAGAATGAACCTGGACCACTTTCTTACACCATACACAAAAATAAACTCAAAATGGATGAAAGACCTAAATGTAAGACAGGAAGCCATCAAAATCCTCGAGCAGAAAGCAGTCAAAAACCTCTGACCTCAGCCGCAGCAATTTCTTACTCAACATGTCTCCGGAGGCAAGGGAAACAAAAGCAAAAATGAACTATTGGGACCTCATCAAAATAAAAAGCTTCTGCACAGTGAAGGAAACAATCAGCAAAACTAAAAGGCAACTGAAGGAATTGGAGAAGATATTTGCAAATGACATATCAGATAAAGGGTTAGTATATAAAATCTATACAGAACTTATCAAACTCAACACCCAAAAAACAAATAATCCAGTGAAGAAATGGGCAAAAGACATGAATAGACACTTCTCCAAAGAAGACATCCAGATGGCCAACAGACACACGAAAAGGTGCTCAACATCACTCATCATCAGGGAAATACAAATCAAAACTATAATGAGATACCACCTCACACCTATCAGAATGGCTAACATTAACAAGTCAGGCAACAGCAGATGTCAGCGAGGATGCAGAGAAAGAGGATCTCTTGCATTGTTGGTGGGAATGCAAGCTGGTGCAGCCACTCTGGAAAACAGTGTGGAGGTTCCTCAAAAAATTAAAAATAGAACTACCCTATGACCCAGCAATTGCACTACTAGGAAATTATCCAAAGGATACAGGTGTGCTGTTTCAAAGGGGCATATGCACCCCAATGTTTATAGCAGCACTATCAATAGCCAAAGTATGAAAAGAGCCCAAATGTCCACGAACTGATGAATGGATAAAGAAAATGTGGTATATATATACCATGGAGGATTACTTGGTGATCAAAAAAATGAAATCCTGCCATTTGCAACAACATGGATGGAACTAAAGGGTACTATGCTAAGTGAAATTAGTCAGTCAGAAAAAAACAAATATCACATGACTTCACTCCTATGAGGACTTTAAGAGACAAAACAGATGAACACAAGGGAAGGGAAGCAAAAATAATATAAAAACAGGGAGGGGGACAAAACATAAGAAACTTCTAAATACAGAGAACAAACGGTGGGTTGCTGGAGGGGTTGTGGGTGGGGGAATGGGCTGAATGGGCAAGAGGCATCAGGGAGGACACTTGTGGAGATGAGCACTGGGTGTTACAAGTAGGGGAGGGGAGGGGTGGGAAAGGAAGGGGAAAAGAAAAGAAAAGAAAAGAAAAGAAAAGAAAAGAAAAGAAAAGAAAAGAAAAGAAAAGAAAAGAAAAGAAAGGTAAAGGAAGGGAAGAGAAGAGAGGAGAGAAAAGAAAAGAAAAGAAAAGAAAAGAAAAGAGAAAGGAAAGAAAAGAAAAGGCTAAACCACAGGGATGGGAACTGGCTGGCAGCAGGTGGGGTTGGGGGAGAAGGTCTTGGGAGAGGCTATGGAGCGGCACAGAGGGAATTTGGGCGGTGGGGCTGATCAGGGTGACCATAGTGGTGGACACACGACCCCACCCATCAGAGCTCCTAGAACTGCATGCGAGAAACGAATTTTACGCCTGTAAATAAAAATTAACAAAAATGTGTTCTAATCAATGACGTGCAGCCCAGGCAGGAAATAGTCATAGTCTCAAAAACTAGGTCAATAGGAATAAAAGACTAAGAATAAACAAAATAAACATCCAAGTTAAGGAGTCAGCAGAAAATGGAACTACATTGAAGGAATCCAGATAAAAGCACAAGCTAGAAGAAGAGGAGAACCAATGGAAAAACCCCTTTGCCTGCCGTTGCGGTGCCACGGGTGAGCTCTGAGTTGTCCCCTTCCAGGGAGGAAGAGGGGAGAAGAACACAAACACAAAATTAAAAATGACAGAAAGCATCCTCAAAACAGAAGACGACTTTGAAATCAGAAGAGACCATTGCCCTACACAAACCTATTTTTAAAAATAGAGCGGCTCCCGGGTGCCTCAGACGATTGGTTAAGTGTCCAACTCCTGATTTCAGCTCAGGTCATGATCTCACAGCTCATGAGTTCGAGCCCCACATCGGGCTCTGTGCTGAAAGCATGGAGCCTGCTTGGGATTCTCTCTCTCCCTGTCTTTCTCTTCTCTGCCCCTCTCCTCTCTCTCTCTCTCTCTCTCTCAAAATAAACTTTAAAAACTTAAAAAAAAAAAAAATTAGAAAGAGGACTTCCAGAGAAGACCAAGCAGAGAATTGCCCTGGAAGAAATAAAGAAAACTTTATCCCTGAAAAGCAGGCCTAGGCGGTTACACAGGGCAACTGTCTGTCCCCCTGAAAGTGAGGTCGTTCCAGTAGTACAGAAACTGTTCCCTACAAGGGCCTAGAAGCACTGGCTTCTGGTAACGATGACCACGGACTCCCAGAACTCCATTCCTGAGACATAGTCCCAGCTGGAGGGACCAGGGCCCCCAGACCTGCCGCTCCCAGCACCGGGCCGACGGTCCACACAGCCTCCAGCATCTTGACGCACCGAGGGCCAGAGGCGTCCAGGCACTGACCGAGGGATGCTCTGGATGCAGGAGCCAGGCTGAGGGGCCACCCCGGCCACACGTGCACCATGGTAGCATCAAGACGGGTACCGGCTGGACCAGCCTGGAAACGCTGATCGAGGTCACTGCGGAGAAGGAGGCGGAGGGAAAGACACCATCCTTGCCACCACGGGGTGTGGGTGCCGCACGTAGCGACAGCATGTCCTGGTTCCCCCGCGCCTTCCCACCGAGGGTCTGCCGTCATCAGCAGGGCTTCCTTTCGCTTCTCTGAACACTTGAAAAAATACTCCAAAAAGCTGGAAAAACAACAGACTTAGGAGATGAAATAACCAGATGTAGAGCAAACACGCTGGTGGGGACAGAAGGGCAGAAGGGCAGGTTTGGACTGTTTGGAAAATTTGCACATGTGCTCAGTGCTAGAAGATAATAAAATAAAAAATCACCAGCGTTTACGTGTGAGAACGCCACATTGGCTCCATAGGAAGACTTCCTAATTTTTTAGAAGAGTCTTAAAGTATTTTAGGGTATAATATCATGACATCTCTAAGTTGTTTTAAAAGATTTCAGCATAAATGTGGAACGGTAGAAATATATGTCTGTATATTTACATAAATAAATTGCAAGTGGGTATACAGAAAATCCTGGGACTACCTATGGTCGATTTTATTATTATTTTATTTTATTTTATTTTATTTTATTTTATTTTATTTTACTTTTTAATTTAATTTAATTTTATTTTATTTTACTATTTTGTTTTGTTTTATTTTATTTTATTCTTTGTGAGGGGCTGAGGGAATAAATATAGAGAAAGAAAAGATGGAAGGAAATGCCTGTATATAAAATTTTGAATGTATTTCTACTCAACCAAGTAAATATTTTTACTATCAGAAAACTTCTCCACTCTTTAACAGATCAAGAACGAGAAAACAAAATAAGTCTGGAGGGTGCCTGAGTGATGATGTCATTATAAGGGTAAATGAAATCATATATTTCTGATTTTGTTTCCTATAGAAAAACATCTTTTCTGGGATCCACAAAGTGTTCACAAAAATTGATTATGCATCAGACCACATATAAAACCTCACTGAATTTCAAGAGGCAGGAGTCGTGCACGCCAAGTAATCTGACCACAGTGAAATAAAATTAAGCTGTGTTCAAAGAGAGATTTATATCCGTAAAAGCTTTTATTATTAAACAAGAAGAAATGAAAGCATTCAGTCCAGGAAGTTAATATAAGGCAAACAAAGCCAGAGGAAGGAAGTCATTTTTAAAAAAGAAAATTGATGGCAGAGGTAGAATAAAACCAGATTTGATATACATGTCCAAGAGCTCATAACTTTGAGGGGAAAAAAGACTAATTAAAATGCCAAACATCTGGCAATCTCTTAAAGAAAAATGAGAAAATATAGACATACAAAATCAGGGACAGGAAGACAGCTGGATAGAAAATTAAATGAACAATATGGTTCACCCTGTCATAATGAAAATGGTTAACTTGTGATAACAAATATGAAAATCTTGCAGAAATGGGTGATTATTTTAGGGAATGGTAATTTTCCAACACCTATTGAAGACTAAGTATACCATCTACATGTATAACGATCACAGAAAAACAATGCAGGGTTATCAAAGCATGGCTTCCAGAAAAGGCGCCAGACTTTTCTGGGCTAAGTTCTTTCCAGCTGTCAAGGAACAGACCGTCACCGGGTTGGGTAGACCGCTCCGGAGCAGAGGAGATCCCAGGAAGTTTCGCAGCTCATTTCACTAACCGACGCAGTCTGGATCCCCAAGCCTGACAAAAGTGGCCCAGAAATGAAAATGGAAGGCTTATTAACATTCTAAAAAAAATACTAGCAAGTCCAGACCAAGTCTATCATCGCATGACGGCCATTCACAATCAAGTACAATGACTCAAGGAGCAGAAGGGTATTTTGATCTAACACATCACGTTACCAGAGCTTAAAAACCATGTAATCATCAAAGAAGATTCCTCGGAAAAGGCATCTGAAAAAGATACACTATCCATTTTGAGGTTAAAGAGAAAGAAAAAAGGAAACCAACATTTTTAGGAAAGCGAGATCAGAAAGCTACTTCTCTAAAGTGTATCATCATTTAGACTTTCTCAAACTTTGGCCCACAAGTCATTTATATTAGGGTTGTCAGGATGCTCATTTAAAATGTAATATAAGTTCTTTTCTGGTGAATTGACCATCTATTGCCAGAATAATGCTGTGTAAGGAACCTCCCCAAAACTAAGTGACATTAAATTTAGCCACTGAAGGTCTGTGAGGGGGTGTTCAGGGGAGCTGTTTCCCCTGACCTCAGCAGGGCTCCCTGGGTCCAGGGCTGGGCCATCTGTGGCAGGTGGCCCTGGGGCTCCCCTCCACACCCCCCTTCTCCTCCTAGGGCTGGCAGTGTCCTGGGCAGCTCCTCCTGGCTACATGAGAGATGCAAGGACCAAGCACAGCCACAAAGACCCCTTTTAGGGCTCTGCTGGTGTCACACCTTCTAACACCCCATTGGCCTAAGCAAACCCAGTTTTAGGGAGTAGGCAGATCACCCCTCTTCCACACAGAAGCCAGCAGCAAAGGGTATAGATGAAAGGAGAAGAATCGAGGCCATGTCTACGTTTTTCAAATTTTCTACAATTATCATGTCACTCTTGAAGCCCTTCTTACTTAAAAAAAATAAGGATCACGGATTTGATATCCATTAGATTTGTGCTGTGAGGAAGAGACCGACCACCGGCCCTGTCCTGGGCAGCGGGGGAAGGGAGGGGATCTAAAGGTGAGAGTGGGTTTCTGTTTATAAAAGTGGGGAAACACAAGAAAGAAAGATATACGGTAAAACCTTGGGTTGTGAGTAACTTGTTCTGTGAGGGTTCCACAAGACAAGCAAACATTTCTAATAATTTTTAACTTGATAAACGAGCGATGTCTTACAATACGATTCGTATGTGACGCGGAATGTCATATGATCACAATTGAGCTGATGGTTCTTTTCTCTCCCCCTCCCTTTCTCTCTCTCTCTCTCTCTCTCTCTCTCTCTCTCTCTCTCCTCTCTCTCTCCCCCTCGCTGCAGGATTGTGGGTGATCATCAATGCAATGTCACATGTCTGCAAAATCTTCAAAAGGGGGCAAAAGCAAGTGTCATTGGATAAGTTCCTTGTTAAAGTTGCAGAGAAAAGGAAAAGATTCCTTTGAGCCAATAGATAGCAGTGATTCCATTAGTGATCGTGAAAGTCCTCCTACAAAATAACCCTCTTCTCGCTCATCTCCCTTATTCTAGCCATGAAGGTTTTCAAAGGGAAGTACAGGTTAATTTGTTTATTTTTCTTTCTATTTTCTATTTTCTTTATTATTTTGTATAATATTACAGTATTATCATTTTTATATGAATATTTTGGAATTGAGGAATGAATCATCTGAGTTTCCATTATTTCTTATGGGGAAATTTGCTTTGATATACAAGTGCTTCGTATTACAAGTATGTTTAGGGGCACTTGAGTGACTCAGTCAGTTGAGTGTCCAACTTTGGCTCAGGTAATGATCTCGCGGTTCGTGGGTTTAAGCCCCGCGTTGGGCTCTGTGCTGACAGCTCAGAGCCCGGATCCTGCTTCAGATTCTCTGTCTCCCTCTCTCTCTCTCTCTCTCTCTCTCCCACTTGCACTCTGTCTCTCTCTCGCTCTCTTTTTCAAAAATAAATAAACATTAAAAAAAAAGAAAAACAAGTATGTTTCCAGAACAAATTATGCTTGCAAACCAAGGTTTTGCTGTACTTAGAGTCATAGGCTTTGGAACAAGTGAGTGGTCACCTGGAGTAAACAGTTAACTATAATAATATTTTTTAAGCTGCAATTTGCAATTCATTACTGGATCAGGATCACATCTTGGCAGACAATGAAACCTTTTTTTAATGAAGTAGAATAGACCAGAAAACATCAGAGTTCAGCGCTGAGCAGATGGAAACACGACGTGGAATACAAGCGGAGTGGACTGCAAAATGTCGACATCCTTCTTTGAAGACTTTCTGTACAGGAGCCCTAAGGATACTCTCTGGAGAAGGAGCTATGCAGGGCTAGGTCATGGGGCACATGGAAAACATGGCCCTGTGTCCTCAACTAAGTCTGGTGGGGTTATCAAGAGCATCCTTCTAGTTCTTTTTTTAAGTTTATTTATTTAGGGGCACCTGGGTGACTCAGTCGGTTAAGTGTCCAGTTAAGCATCTGACTCTTGATTTCAGCTCAGATCATGACCTCACAATTCCTGGATCTGAGTCCAGCGTCAGGCTCTGCGCTCAGCCTGGGATTCTCTCTCCCTCTCTCTCTGCCCCTTCCCCGCTCATGCGAGCTCTCTCTCTCTCTCTCTCTCTCTCATTAATTTATTTTGAGGGGGTGCACAGCCCAATGCGGGGTTCAATCTCATGAACCATGAGATCATGACCTGAGCCAAAACCAAGGGTCAGATGCTCAACCAACTGAGCCCCCCAGGCACCTGCATCCTTGTAAATCCTAGAAGTGTTCCACTTTGGACAATAAACAGACGGTCACCCTAGGGATAGTCCGCTGAATATGGCAACATTAGTAAGGGCCTAAGTGCCCACAACAAGCAGTAGACTCCTCAAGTTCTCCCCAGGAGGGGGCTCAAGAATGCCCCTGGGCTGAGATCCTGAAGTCTGTGCTGTGATGGTCAGTCCCATGTGTCGCCTTGGCCTGGTTCGGGTCCCCGATAATCTAATCAAACACTAAACGAGGTATTGCTGGACAGGTGCTTTGTAGAAGTGGCTCACAAAGTACAGCCAGCTGACTTCAAGGCAAGCAGGTAATGTGGGCGGGCCTCACCTACTCCCTGGGCAAACCCGTCCGGCATTTGCCTTAAGAGCAAACACGGAGGTTTTCCAGAGACGGAAGGGGTCTGTCTCCAGACTGCAGCCTCAACCCCTGCCCCTGCCCAAGCTGGCAGCCCCCTGGCCCACACTCACAATGAAAGGAGCCATTCCTTATAACAAATCTATACCCACATCTATCTGTCTGTCTATATCTGTCTGTTTAGATGCCTATATCTCTGCATATCTGTGTCTCTCTGTCTATAAACCTGTATCTATCGACCTACATATCCACATCTATCTATCTACATATCTATACTTGTGTGCATCCGCATCTGACTCCTTCGATTTCGTTTCTCTGGAGAATACAATGGCAGAGAATCAAGGTGACAACTGGAAGAATGTCCAATCACACCAGAATCCAAATGGAAAGAAAGACTCAGCTCTGGTCCAGCTGTGTGAAAGGCTGGATAAACCAGACTAGTTGATGGTCACAGGCACAGGGCTCAGGACAAGGTCTCGGTCGGGAGTGGAGCATCAGTGGCCAAGCCTCACGATGCTATTTAGCTTTTTCAGGGTTGAGGGGACTAACCAGATAGTGTCATGGTACTCACATGACACTTCACTCCTCAGCTTCATGTGGTTTGTACTCTGCTATTTTCTTATACTCTCGTCACAATGTTAAAAACTCTGGGTGTGCTAAGGGTGAGAAGTAAGTAGCAATGGAGGTCCCTTCTAGGGTCTCCAAAGAAACAGGAGACATACAGGATGGATGGATGGATGGATGGATGGATGGATAGATGGAAGGAAGGAAGGAAGGGAAAGAAGAAAGATGATAGAGAGATAGATACTATATAGATGATAGATAAATAAATAATGGGTTATAGATAGATAATAGATGATAGATAGATATCCACATTAGGACATATATTATCTATCTATGTATCTATCTATCTACCTACCTACCTACCTACCTACCTACAGAGGCAGCAGAATTCCTTCTTCTTTGGGAAACCTCAGAGTTTCCTCTTAAGGACTTGTTAAGGATTGTATGAGGCCCACCCACATCACTGAGGGTGATCAGCTTTATTTAAGGTCAACCCATTGTAGGTGTGAACCACATCTATGAAGTATCCTCACGGCAATGTCTAAACTGCTGTTTGCGCAACAACAGGGCACAATAGCCTGGCCGAGCTGACACATGTGGTCACCCATGTCCACGTCACATAGCTGTGGATCGAGGCAGACCTGGAGCATGTGCCTCCTCGTTTTGTAGCCCGGGCAAGGGGCCACCTTTACAAGCTTCTGTCATCTTGTCTTTAAAATGAGAACAGTAGGGGCGCCTGGGGGCTCAGTCGGTTAAGCGTCCGACTCCGGCTCGGGTCACGATCTCACCATTCACGGGTTTTGAGTCCCGCATCGGGCTCTGTGAGGACAGCTCGGAGCCTGGAGCCTGCTTCGGATTCTGTGTCTCCCTCTCTCTGCCCCTCCCCTGCTCACTCTCTGTCTCTGCCTCTCAAAAATGAATAAACGTTAAAAAAACAGGTTTGTTTTTTTTTTTAAAGAGAACAGTAAAAATTATTCATAACAGTTGTTGAAAGAATCATGTGTGTGCTCTGTGCCCACCAAGCCCCCTGGGGCCGGCCACACACTGACCGGACAGGAGGCCGCGAGGAGAGGCCGAGGGCCCTGATGCAGGTGCTAGAGGAGACCGTCCGCTCTGGCCCGAGGTGGAGGCCACACAGACCCGATCTGGAGGATGGGGCTCCCGCTGCGATGTGCCCCTGGGACCTGTCCTACTTCGTGACCATTCCACAGGCTAGCAAACAGGTGCCCGATACCATCAGAAGGAGGCCATCCCCCTCTGCCAGCCAGAGAAGGCTGTGCTCAGTGGGGTCAGCTGAGGCCGCGTCCTCCCCCCCCCCCCCCCGCCCCGCCATCACCCCCCTCCCGCCCCCCTTCCGTAAGCACACACAGCCTCCTGTTGTTAGCCCGGGTGCCTGTCAGGGGAGCCTCCTGTTTAAACCCTGACTCCCTTCTAGGAACACCCGGTCGACTGAAACGCAGTGTTTTCCTAGGAAAGTAGGTCTGCGAGACAGATCCAATTACAGCATATCCAGGTCAGCGTGAAGGAAGACCCACAGAATTCATAAGGCCCATACAAAAATAAATAAAGTTTTGCTGCGTCGACTCCCTTGAGTAGCATCGAGACACAGGTACCGATGAATTGCTCGGGTGACGCACAGCCCCACACGCCCGGAGCGTTATGATGTGTTACTGAGGTCATAACTGCCAGGCCGCCAGGGCTGCGTTGTTAGAGCAAACACATCAGCATTAAATTTCTTCGCCCTTATGTAACTGCTTTTACTTAAAGGATTGCTTGTCTTCACGCGGGAACGAGCGTCCAGCTTCTGACAGCAGCGGGACCGCCTCACAGCCTTGGACGTGGACAGGTTCGCCGCCGTAACTGGAGGTGGAGATGGGAAACCTACGTCCCTTTGTGGCCGCATTCAAAGGCCTCTCTTTGCTCCTCGCTTTCTGGACCTTTCATTGGATGACAGAGTCATCCTGAGCCCCCAGGAGTGTCATCAATCAGCAGACAGAGGCACATCCATGACATCCCGGGGAGCACCCCAGGTAGTGCTCCCCGACACTCATCTTGCCTCTTGTAGTTAGTGGAAAACAATTCTTGAAAAAAACATTTCAAGAAGGAACTTTTTTTTCTTTCTCGGAGATTTCCAAGAGGATGTTATTACTGCTTGTTCTATTACATTAGAAAACTTTTATTAAAACCACCTTTCTCGGGGCTTTTAAACAGGCAGGGAACGCAGCAACCTTGGCAAACGCGTGAGCCTTTCTGTAACGCCAAACGGGAATACGTGCGCGTGCGTACTGTGAAGACCGCCCTCGTGTTCTTAGAATTCTCTCTTCTTTCTGTGCCTTCTCTTGGCTTTGTGAGAAAATAAACTTTTTTTTTTAATTAAATTTTATTTTTAAAAATTTTTAATGTTTATTTATTTTTGAGAGAGAGAGAGAGAGAGACTGTGAGTGAGAGCAGGGGAGGGGCAGAGAGAGAGCGGGAGACACAGAATCCAAAGCAGGCTCTGGGCTCCGAGCTGTCAGCATAGAGCCTGATGCAGGGCTCAAACCCATGAACCGCAAGACCGTGACCTGAGCTGAAGTTGGATGCTCAACTGACTGAGCCACCCAGGTGCCCTGGAAAATAAGCTTTTAATCAAACTGAGATTAATCACCAAAACCCTTGGAATTCGTGTAACTAAGGAGAGGATTGACTTCACTGGGTAACTTCCAACCCCCACCCTGGATGGCTCAGCATCCGTGTTTGCTTTATAAAGTCCTACAAATGCAAGTTTGGTGGTCGACAAGGGTTGACTTAATTAACTCATCCATGAATCAAGGTTTCAGACCGTGTCCCAGGGGTCTGATGGGCCCGAACAGCTCCAGTGGGCCAGCTGGGTATGTCCCTCACTCCAAGGTTTTGCCTTAACTCACCCCACTTGCTTCTCAACCTTTGTCACCTGCATGGTGGGTACAGCCTGGCCCTTCATGAGTCTCTGGCATCCTGAGAGAGGTACCCAGTGTATCGATGACCTGTTATCCACCAATAATGCCAAGTGAAAAACAGCCACAGAGACCCAATGAAATACAAAAATAAATGCCTAGCTCACTGTTCCCTGAGGTTCAGCTGGTCTGGGCTTGTTTGGGCCGCTCTCTGGTGGGTCCACTCATGTGGGGCGTGTGCCAGTCTAGAAGGTTCTGCTGGCCTTGGCCGGCCGTACTCGCCCCCGCATCTGGGGATCAGCTGGGTGTGGGCTGGGCCAGGACGGCCTCCACGGACGGTGATGGTGACCCCCCCTGGTTCCCTGGGAGGCCGGTTCAGACAGGCTCTCACGGCCACGGCCCCGAGCCAGGGCGAGGGCAGCGCCAACCGCTTGTCAGGTTTGCTGAAGTCCCAGTGGCCAAGGAAGTCATGTGGTCAGCTGACAGTGGAGGGTGCTCTGCAAGGTGGGCTGGGAAGACACTGGGAAGTGAGGGGGGCGGGGACCTGGGGACACTTCTGCCACCTAGCACACTCGAAGGCGTCACTGGAGAACAAAGCGGTGTGCAGGCTCAGAGTGATGAGAGGCCTCTGACCGGGGCATCAGGGAGGGCTCCCTGGTGGAGACCACAGAGTCCAACACACACAGTAATGTCACAGATGTCCCCCCAAAAATGCTTGCATTGTGAAATACTAAAATTGCAGGACCCCCGAAGCCATATTTAAATAGTGTTTAATAACCCTTTACCCCAGGTGGTCAGTTCCCTGCCTGCCTCGTGCGGTGGCTGAAAACTTTCACTCAGCATGACGAGTTCCCCACTGTGCTCTAACCCCTTGGCCATCTTCTAGATTGGGGAAGAAAAATCTAGAAGCTTGGACAACCTACCAGCTGCCACAAAGTCCTGCCCACTTCCTACAACCTCTGGGTGTGTCCCTTCCTTCTCTCCCTCCTCCCTCTCCCCTTCCCCTCTTCCTTCCCCTCTTCCCTCCTTCCTCCCCTCTGTCCTCCCTCCCTCCTCCCCCCCACCCCTTCCCTCTTCCTTCCCCTCTTCCCTCCTTCCTCCCCTCTGTCCTCCTCCCTTCTCCCCTCCCTCTCCCTTCCCCTCTTCCTTCCCCTCTTCCCTCCTCCCTCCCTTCCCCCTTCCCCTCTTCCCTCCTCCCTCCTTCCTCTCCCTTCCCCCTTCCTCTCTTCCCTCTCCGCTTCCCCTCCACTCTTCCTCCCCCTCCCCCTCTCACTCCCTTCCTCCAACCCTCCCCCTTCCCCCCACCTTACTCCCCTCTCCGCCCCCCCTACTCTCAGAAGCTCAGACCCTTGTCAAGGGTGTCCAGTACCACACTCAGCCTCCTGTGTCCTCAGAGATGTTCAGTCATCAATTGTTTCATCCCTCTCCTCTATTATCAATTTCTCCTTCTTTTTTCCCCTTCTTCCCCCGCCCCCAATCTATAAACTTCTCATCCTAAAAAACAAAACAGAATAAAACACAGAAAGAAAAGCCCAGGAACTCCGTGTCTACTTTCCACCTACTGTCTCTCTCCCTCCTCTATCAGCAGAGCACATTAGAAACTAGTCTCTGTTTTCTTTCCACTTGCTCATTTCCTGTCCGCTCTTCAAACCCTATAATCTGGTGCACATCATTGAAAGCCCTGTTGCAAGGGTCGCCAATGACCTCTTGATTCCCAAAGCCAAAGGACGGTTTTCCTCTCTTATCTGTCTGCCTTTCATCCCCGGTGCTTGCAATTCCCCCTCTGCTTGAAAACCTAGTCTCCCCGAGATTCACTCTGCCTCTCATCCCCTCCCTGGGCGTTCCTTTCCTGCCCCTGTTGGGATCCTTCTGTGCTGTCCATTCACCTTCGGAGTCCCCCGAGTTCTGTCTGCTGTTCGTGCCTGTCACGGGCGACCACAATTACCGACGGGGCTTTAGTGTCATTTACAGACGGACCACATTGCTCTTGCTACTTCGAATTCTAACCTCTTCTGACCGTCTCAGATCATCCTTTGTCCTGTTGGCTTTTAGGCAGACACAGAGGCCTCCAGGACTGTCACAAGCCGCGTGCCCACCGCTGACCGTCCCTCTCAGCTCCCTCTTCTCCTCCTTGTCCTGCTTATCTTCCTTCTCTGGCTCTCCTGGGCCCTCCTCCCTTCATTTCCTGCAGATGTATCTAATATGCAAATCCCATTTTCCTCTTTGGACCACAGAGCTTAATTCCAAAACGGCATTGGTTTTTTGTTTTGTTTTGTTTTGTTTTTGAATGGAGGAGAAGAAATGTTAGTGATTTGGGAAGTGGATGCTCCATCATTGAAACTCAACTCGCCGTCCACCTCCCTCATGAATCGACGTTATCGTGGACGATTAACCATCACGTGTGCTGTGTCACGGGTTGTATGTGAATCAGGTAAACTAGACCAAGTCTCTATCTGCCAGTTAGCTCGCAGCAAAGGTGAGACAAAGTTGATACAGCACAACTAGAAGCGAAATTTAGAGGACTCTGACACCAACATCAAACAGAAATGAAAAGACTTCGATTATATAATCGTTCCCGCACAAGGATCCGGGAACCTACAATTTGCACGTGCAGCCTCATTACAAGAGAGAGGAAGCATTGCCCTCCCTTCACACGATCATGAAGGATTTTAAGGAGTGCAGTGGACAGACCCCCCCCCCAAAGGTGACCCCAGCCACCCTGCCTTCTGTTCATCCCTGAGCGTGGGCAGAACCGGTGATGTGATGCTAACCAAGGAGCAGGACGAGGGTGACAGAAGGTCGCTCGTGATGCCCCTGTGTCTGTTAGGCTCTATCTCGCAGCACACAGACCAGGGGCTCTCCCAGCTGGTTGCTGAGAGTCCTGCTGGGAGAGGAATGTGAGCCATCTCTAGGAGCAGAGGGCCTCTGGCCTTAGTTCTGAGGAGCTGAATTCTGCAGACAACCGGGGAGCTTGGAAGAGGCCCCCCAACACTTTGCTTTCAGTCAGTGAGTTGTGAGGCTCTGAGCAGAGACCCACATTTAGGCCATGCCCAGATGCTCAATGTGTATGTGACCAGAAACTGGAAACTCAGGCAAGTTTCCAGGCTGCAGTTTTGAGGTGGAATTCCTTTTTCTCTAGGAAGCCATGGTGTTTGTTTTTAAGGCCTTCAACTGATTAGATGAGGCCCACCCATACATTGAGTGTAATCTCCTTTACTTAAAGTTAACTGATGGTAAATGTTAACCACGTGTAGGAAGTACCTTCATAGAAACACCTAGATTGGTGTTTGATTAAATAACTGGGTACTGTAGTATGTATATACATATACCCAAGATGATACATAATTTTAACAATCATAACTATAAACGAAGATGAATTGCAAATTGGTAAGAGATCTAAAAGCAAAATACCAACCAAAAGATAACTAGAATAAAACAGTGGAAGAATTTTTCCTGTAACTTCTGAGTGGGAGGGTCTGTCTGGCCATGACTCAGACTTTAAGGAGGGGCACCTGGGTGGCTCAGTCGGTTAAGCGGCCGACTTCGGCTCAGGTCATGATCTCACGGCTTGTGGGTTCAAGCCCTGCATTGGGCTCTGTGCGGACAGCTCAGAGCCTGGAGCCTGCTTCGGATTCGGTGTCTCCCTCTCTCTCTGCCCCTGTCCTGTTCATGCTCTCTTTCTCTCAAAAATAAATAAACGTCAAAAAAAATTTTTTTTAATATTTGATATTTGGATCACAAAGGGCTAATTTCATAAATATATAAAAAGTTCCCACAAATGAATAAGATCAAGTACACAGAAATGGAAAAGAGAGATGAACAGAGAGTTTCTAGAAAAGAAGTCTTGTTCTTAAAATGATTTAAAAAAAAATACACTCACTTCCGTGCACAAAAAGGAAAATGTAAATTAAATTTACACTGCGAGACCACAGTTGTTTTTTTTTTTTTTTTTTACTAGAAGATCAGCAAAGATTTAAAACTCTGACGTTACAGTACGCTGGGGGAAGCGACTATTCTCGTACATCGCAGGTGGCAACGTGAGTGAAGACAGCCCTGAGGAAGGCAATGTGCCAATGTGTATGAAAGTTATAAAAGCATATGCCCTCTGACGCTTGCAGGAGTTCTTCTACAAATATCCTCACACGGGGTGATGCTTTCTGTGGGGGGAGGGTTGGGGCCAGGGGTTTCCACTTGGCTTTTCCAGGCTTCCTGGCACCACAAGGAACGTCAGTCCTCATTTCCTGCTGAAGAATGAACAGTAACGAGCACTCAGAGAGCCACCAAACACACCACATCCTCTCCACCGCGTGGCTCCAAGTGCCCCCCCTCCCCCCGGGGGACACCAGTGCCACCAAGCTTTCCAGGAGCGGCTCAAAGCTCCCCCTGTCAGCCTCTTCTCTGTCCCCAGCCCCAGCCCAGCTTCTCTAGGCAGAAAATTAATCCAACACTCAAAACCCCGAACGACCCTGTCGTGATGAAGCAAAGCCCGCAGAGAGCAGCTCTGGGAGGCCTAAAGGCAGCCTGGGCTGATCTCCTCCCTCCGCCGACCCTTCACCAAGCCAAGTGCAGAGTCCAAGGCTGTGCAGGGGACGGACGCCCGCTGGAGAGGAAGAGCTATCCCTGAAGCGATGGCTTCTGCCCTTTCCTGGTCCACCAGGGCCACCCTGGCCCGTGGCCCCAGCCTGAGCCGTTCTTACTCCGCACCGCGATCCACCCAAGCCGTCGGGCAAGCTGCAACAGAGGTGGGCACCATGCTTATCGCTGGGGGAGAAACGCGGCTGGAGTTCTAACTCAGCTTGCTGTGAGGGATTCGGGAGCATCTAGACATTTTTTCTGGCTTTAGGGTAACCACTCCTCACATCCACGCACAAATAATAGAATGGTTTTTAATGTCTAAGACTGTTAGTAAACCCTGATCAAGGCAGAGAAGGACTGGGGTGCCTGGGTGGCTCAGTTGGTGAAGCATCCGACTCTTGATTCAGCTTGTGAGACTGAGCCCCGCATCGTGCTCTGTGCTGACAGTGCAGAGTCTGCTTGGGATTCTCTCTCTCTCCCCCGTCCCTCTCCCCCGCTCACATAAATAAACATTTTTTTTTTTCTTAATGCAGAGAAGGACCATCCATCAATACATTGTATGCAGTCTCCTTTATCATCCTGCCTCCAGTGCTTCAAACAACTCTCTCATGCCGACATTCTGCAGACGGGCACAGGCTGTAACGTTGACTTTGATTCCCACATACGATATCCCACTGAGGTCCCCAGAATGTAATTTCAAAGCACGTCACTTCCTGCATGAAATCCCATTCACAGTCTGATATGCCTCAGGAGTAAAGAACTGTGCACGTGGATTTGGGAGCCAGGGAGCTAAGTAACCGCGTGAGAAGCGTGGGTGCCTAACAAGAGTATAAAACACTTCCCAAGGGTGAGAAGTGGCTGGAGCCCCTGGCGTACCCAGGGCCCCATCGTTCTAGTGGCCACGCCTCGCAGGAGTGGTGAAAGATCACAGGCCACCTTCCTGGCTTCTGCCCCTTTCCTGTGCAACCCACGCTGGTTCCAAGGGACTGGATGTCTCAGTCCTTTCACATTCATGATCCACACCGAATGGTTCAAAAGTAGCCAGAGGAGACGAACGGAGAGAATGATGGAGTGCTTTACACCCGACCAGCTACAGGGAGGCTGAGCCGGGTCTCAGGGTCTGGGGGTGCTACAGACAAGAGAACCCCAGCAGTGCTGCCGGCTCACGCTCGCTCTGGGACTAAGGAGGAGAGAAGAGAATTATGAGACAAGAGCCCTTAAAGACTGGCAGAAATGAGGCTGGCTCTCTCTTCCCGGCTTTAAAGAAATGTAAGTTGTGGAGTAAAACACCCTGCATGCCAACTTTACCCTGAGGTTTTTGAAACCGTGGTTGCTTTCAGGTTATCTCTGTTCTGCATCAAATCCTGAAGGGCTGGGAGAGCAGAGTAGAGGCCTTTATCCGGATAATTCAGAAGAGAAAATCAAAACCACTTTTGCTCCAAGTTGCCCAGATCACTTAGCAGCAAGAGGAGGGTATTGTCTGAAACGGCCAGGAAATTGACCCATATTTCCTTCCACCATTTGCCAGTGAAGATCTCACAAGACAGGGTCCCAACAGCCAGCTTTTTGTTCTGGGTTAAGATAGAACAAATTGGTGCAGAAGAGAGCCCTCTGGGAATGAGGGGAGGTGCTGTCTTGTCTAGGGCTGGGCAGTGGTGGATCTCTGGCCACCGTCTCTGTGCGTGGGACGCACGCGCACTTAACGTCTTGTGCATGGTAACCTCTCTCCTCAGCATCCAGGTCTCTACCCTCACCTTGCCCAGTGTGGTCCTTCCAAAGCCTCACCCGTGTGGGTTCCTGGTGAACGTCCTCAGCAAGCAGATTGTCTTGCGCTGACCAAGTTCTCCGGGCCACGGAGGGGCTTCCTTCACATAAGACACCATGAACCACCCCCCGGGGCCATTTTGTTTGTTTGTTTTAATTTTCTCGCTTGAGTTGTTTCTCCTTAACACCAAACCACCTTGGCTATAAATAATACCTTCCATAAAAGGATATCGAAAATGGTATCGCCGACTGCAGCTTAAAATACTAACAACAGAGATGCGCCATATGGATTTAGACAAAAATATGAAGAGGTGTCTGGCTGCAAATCGATTCTGTAATGTGGCTCATGGCCTCTTTAATCAGAAAGAAGCAGAGGCACCAGGTTGTCACACACAGCAGGTTGGTCACACGGATTCGGTTAGTCTGATGTGCTCTTTTAGTCTAGGCTGAGTGCTAAGTGGGCCACTCCTGGGCTCATCCTTGGGGCCAGCACGTTGGCGAGGGCATACACAGGGGCTCCTGACACGTGCAGAAGTTCTCCTTCATGGTGGTATCCAACACTGGGTGGGGGCCAACCCCAGTGCAGACAACTCCACGTCAGAGATGGGTACCAGGGAGGGTCACGGGGGCCGCTGGGAGACTTGAGGGCCAGCAGTGGCCGCCCACCTGCTCCTCACAGAGAGCTGTCATGGGGATAAGGAAACGTTTAGAAGTAGAATGTGAACTAGGAAGTGTCTCCACGACTCAAAGACCAAGTTCCGTTGTCGAAGGAGCCGATGTCAGGCTGGCATCATGGAGTATTCTGAAGGCAGGGATGAGACGGTGAGGTTTGCTGCATTGCACATCCGAGCACAGCATGTGTCGCACTCGTACACACAGAAATCCACTGCACTTGTGATCTCGCTTCCTTCCCCACTGACTCTGGGATCTAATTCATGGCGCTCGGAAAGGAAGCCGCGGGAAGAGTGGGCCAGGGGCACGGCACGTCCCCGCACTGAGCTTTGGTGCCATTTCGTTTCTCGAGAAGAAGAATTTCCGACGCGAGGGTGACTGTAAAACGTCCTCATACTGTTTACTGGATGTCCTCCGACTGCAAGAACCAACGCAGATTTCAACAAAGCATCCACCCACCTCCTCGTCACCGAGTCGCTGAGGCCTGTGCTCCGGAAAGTCATTTCATCCAGCTTACCGGAACATTTGAGGAACCGTCAAAACATAACTCGGAGGGCCGTATGCTGGCTTTGCTGACACGTCTGACATTGCAAATCACGGGACTGTAAGTTTCTAAAAGCCGTCCTGCGACGGTGACATCCTGCCGAGGAAACGCACGCTCCATGCATGTCAGTCTTTGTTTGATCAGAGATAAAAGCTTCCGGGTTTGAAATGAAAGTGCATTAAAGCATCTGATTCCTGGGACATATTAAAGACAGCAGAGCCTTGCAGAGATCAAGGGGAAAGACATCGCCAGTCGAGAGAGGAAAACACTTTGTTTTAGGGGGAAAAATCAGGCACGAAGCGAGTCTCTGACACCTATACAAATCTGCACCATTTCCAGAGTGGGGAAGTATTATGTGACCCCTGGGTGTCAGTGCAGAAGGGGGCCGGGGAGCATCTGGGTCAAGCCCCATATTTACACCTTGGGAACAAGGCTTCCACAAAGCTCAAGAAACCGGCTGTGGACTTGAAAAACACATGCAAGGGGAAAAAATTAGAAAATGCCATCTCTGCCTGAGTTGCTCTCAAATACATGTTTGTTTGTTTTTTAATTTTTTAATGTTTATTTATTTTGAGACAGAGAGAGACAGAGCATGAACAGGGGAGGGTCAGAGAGAGAGGGAGACACAGAACCCAAAGCAGGCTCCAGGCTGTGAGCTGTCCACACAGAGCCCGACGTGGGACTCGAACCCACGAACTGCGAGATCATGACCTGAGCCAAAGTCGGATGCTCAACCGACTGAGCCACCCAGGCGCCCTATCAAATACATGGTTTTTTTCCCCCTTCCTGTTTATGTCATGTGTGAGACCCCCTCTCTATAACCTCTGACTTGCAATCATTCTGGATACTCAGAAAATTAATTGCTAATATCTGAAATGACTGTGAGCGTGTTCCTGCACTGCTAACGTCCCCGGGGGCCTGGGCTTAAAGTCCATACTTGGGCTCCTCAATGAAGTCATCAAAAGAATGGCTTTCCCTGGAACGTGATTTTAAAATCAATACGTTTTAAAACTCCAAAATAAACAGTTTGAAAAAAACCTACATCTGTTTGTGCAATTTAGATACTCAAAATGCAATCTTTTTTTTTCAGATTACAAAATGATAAATTTCCAAGATAATCACTTACATTTTTAGTCTTGTCAACAGGGACAAATGAACAGAAAAGGCTCTGCGGACACGTAATGCCTCACAGCAGTGTTTCTGAACTTGAACCATTGGCACATGGGGTCAGATACATTACTGCCATGGGACCACCCCAGGCACCCCAGGGTATTTAGGGGGCACCCCTGGACTCAGCCTACAGGGTGCAGAGCACCTTGCCTCCGGTGTGATGACGCGAAATAGAAACATCTCCCAACATCGCTGGAAGTGCCCCTTGGAAGGGAGGGGTGACGTCAGCCCTGATTGAGAGCCACTGCCCTAAAGGATATTGAGAAATTGGTGAGTTTAAGCAAGAATTAGGGGGAAGTTCTTAAGTAAACAGCTTCAGTCATAAGATCTTAATTCAAGGGAGGATTTGGACTATAAAATTGTAAGCACAATCAGTCAATGAGAGAGTGGTATTACCGTCTCAGAGAGAATTTACACTGATGATAATACTAATAATAACTGAGCATCTAACCCTCTACCTGAGCAGTGACCTTCAATCCTACCAATGGCCTTTGAGGAGGGTCATATTTAACCCCCCACTTTCCAGATGAGGAGCAGTGATTTCGAAGAAGGTAATACATCACTTCCCACATATCTGCGAAGTGGGCATTGCAGACCCCAGCCTCAAGTCCCACAAACCTCTTGCTTCCTCTGTCTTGTCCACCAGCACAAGGCCACCTTCAGATCTCAGTAGGGGCCTCACCCACCCACGGCAGCCACATGATAAAACCTCTCTGTCTGGACAGGTCTAGACTGTGTTGTTCTGTTGGTTTGCGATTGTTATCTTGACCAGCAGGGATGATCTATTCTACCTTTTTGATTTACTACTCACTCCATGACTCCAGGGAATTTGACTATTTAAGCATTGGTATGGATAAAAGCAGTGTGGAGTCTGTGCAGGTCGATGAGGGTGGCCTCATTTACACGGATCTCTCCAGAGCTTTCCAACCATTGCAGCCATGGAGGACTGTGCTTTTCAAAGGTCAACTAGAACTATTCTTTCCTTCTTACTTGCATTAGAAATGAAAAAGAAGGGGCGCCTGGGTGGCTCAGTCAATTAAGCATCTGACCCTCGATTTCGGCTCAGGTCATGCTCTCACGGTTCGTGAGTTCGAGGCCGACATCTGCTCTGCACTGACCGTGCGGAGCCTGCTTGGGATTTTCTCTCTGCCTCTCTCTCTGCCCCTCCCCTACTTGCTCTCTCTCCCTCAAAAAGAAATAAATAATTTTTTTTTTTAAAGAAATGAAAAAGGAAGGTAATGCTTTTTAAATCCACTCAGTTCCTTGAATTACCAAGACAACCACAGGGCATACTCTTCAAACAAAGTCCGGGCAAACAAGCAGTGTCCCACCCCAGACGGCAAGAGGCTGCGAGGAAATCAGAGCATCAGGCAGTTCCGATCCATGACCAGCTTTTAGAGTGGCCTTGGGACTGATGAATAAACATTAATATTGTAAATGAATATCAATAAATATTATGTGTGGGTGATTAATCATATGACAACAAAATTAATTGCAGGGGCACATTTCTGGGTCAGACAAATGTTTGAGGCTGAAAATAATAAAACATGCTTTCTATCAGAAACTGTAAGACCGATATTGACATAGGTTCGTCATCTTTTTCTTTTTTTCATTAATATTCTGGAAGTTACGGAGAGGGAACCGAGTGACGGACAAAAAAAATTAAAAGGCAAAATGTTGACGCCATAATGGAAGTGAATCCATGGATGCGACTGAATCCTAACACGGTTCATTACTTTAAAAACAATCGGGGGCACATTTTCCGCGCCGCACAGTGCCTGACGCTGGGATTACAGAAGGAGTGAGTCCAGTGTGGTCTTTGTCTTCACGAAATTTGCAATTGTGAGCAAGATGGTCAATAAACCGGTAAGTAAATTTTGTTCGGATGAAACCGTGGTAAGTGCTCAGAAGGTACAGAGAATGGCCATGGGAAGGATGTGGCCTGAGAAGCCTAGGAGCACCCAGGTCCACAGGAGGCGGGGGGCGGGGGCAGAAGGCGACCAGTGGGCACACAGCACCTGCGAGCAGATGCAAGGCTGCAGGACTCGGGTGTCCTGAGAAGGAGGGAAGGAGCCAGCTCACACGGGGCCAGGGGAAGCTTGGGCAGTCATGGAGTATCCTCGGCAGGGGAGGGAGAGGACCCAGTGAGCTTTCAGGGTCTGACTAGAGGCTGCGGGGGGATGGGAGCGTAGGACGGGGCCAGCCAGCAGGGAAGGCTGTTCCGAAGCCTCTTGGGGTGGCGTGGGAGACACAGGAGGCAGGACAGAAGTACTTGGAGGTGTCACATCACCTCGGGGAGACGCGGAAGGGCCGGCTGATGGGGTGGGTGACAGGGACATGGAAAAGGAAGCATAGAAAATGGAGAATTCTTTCCTGAACGACAGGTGTATGATCATGGATGGAAACGAAGAGAAGAGGGGAAAGGGGAGTGAAGGGTTCCACTTTGAGTAAGCGCAGGTGTGCGTGCGACCTGAATCCAGGTGTGCACTCGAGGCTGGACACAGAGGACCTGGTCTCGGGGGAGACGGGGCTGAACCTATGCACCTGGGGGTGCAGGGTTTGAAGCCATGGCAGAGGGAAAGGGGGTCCAGGTAAGGAGATGGGGGCAGGGAGCTACCAATCAAGAGGAAAACCCTAAGAGTGTAAGCCTCGAGCACGTGAAGCCACACAGAGTATCTCCTGTTCCTTCAACAAATACGTTTGGGCCACCTGAGTCAGGCACTTTTTTTTTTTTAATGTTTATTTATTTTTGAGACAGAGAGAGACAGAGCATGAACGGGGGAGGGTCAGAGAGAGAGGGAGACACAGAATCTGAAACAGGCTCCAGGCTCTGAGCTGTCAGCACAGAGCCCGATGTGGGGCTCGAACCCACAGACCGTGAGATCATGACCTGAGCTGAAGTCGAACGCTTAACCGACTGAGCCACCCAGGCGCCCCCTGAGTCAGGAACTTTTTGCTGCTAGTGATACGGTGGTCAAGAGACAGACAGGCTCCTGCTCTGAGAGAAATTAAGTCCCAGGAGAGTGTGATCAGCTTATGCGGAGTGACTGTGACAGGTGGGGAGAGAGAGCACACACAAGCATCTTCTGGAGTTGGCCACGCGGAGGCCCTCCATGGTGCCAACGTGAGCAGGCCTGGGTCTGAGGAGCCCTATCGGTGTCCAGGTTGAGGTGCGAGGCTGGTGGCATATGTGGATGGGTCTTCTGAACAATGTGAGGGGTGGGGACAGGTGAGCAGGTCTAAGGAGGGGAGAAGCGGAGCCCTGGATGTATTTACTTAAAGACAGAAGCTCCCAGCATGTGCAGGACTACTAATGGGAATGACCTCTCAGAGAAGGAGACAAAACATAGCACAAAAGAGGGACCACACCCCAGACTCCAGCACTTCTTAGAATAGGTGAGGTGGGAGGAGTCCACAGCATACGTAAAGATAGGAAGAGAAGCAGAAAAAAAGAGAGTGGGGGTCAGTGTAGGGGGATTTATCATCATTGGGTTGAAGGGTGCTCTCTCTCACGTGATGGCGTCTGATGTCTTGGTGAAGCATCACCAGCCAGATCAGGTCACCAGCCAGAGCCAGGATAGGAAGGAGGGCATGGGGGGCTCAACATAGAGGGAAGGACACCCAGTAGGCATCGGGGACAGTAAGAAAAGCTTATTAAAGAAATAGAGGGGAGCCCCAGATAGCTCAGTCAGTTAAGCATCTGACTTTGGCTCAGGTCATGATCTTGCGGTTCATGAGTTCGAGCCCCGCTTCGGGCTCTGTGCTGACAGCTCAGAGCCCGGAGCCTGCTGCAGATTCTGTGTCTCCCTCTCTGCCCCTCCCCTGCTCATGCTCTGTCTCTCTCTGTCTCAAAAATAATAAACATTAAGAAAATTTTTTAATAAAAAAATGAAAAGAAAAGAAAAGAAAAGAAAAGAAAAGAAAAGAAAAGAAAAGAAAAGAAAAGAAAAGAAAAAGAAATAAACAAGGCCAGTATGGCCGGCCCATGTGCTCAATTGTGCCATGGTCGGCCATCACTCACTCCGTGAGTACACAGTGGCAGTCACCCAAGGCTGGAGTTGGCTGGGCGAAGGAGGCCAAGGAGGAGATATCGGAAAGTCTCAGAAATCAGTGCATTTATGTGATCTCAGGCGCTTGGCAGACTTGTTTCTGCTCGGTGCCCTGCTCTCATTCTCCATTATCCTAGAGTCATCCCACCTGTGGGAGGTGGGTGGGACTGACGTCCTCCCTCTAAGCCCTGCCAAAGCTACTGCCCACGAACAGCATCCAAACAGGCACCTGCTCTACATTACCTGGGATATGTACCTGTCGTGTACCAGCGAAAGAGATGACCAGTTTAGCTACGGTAAGCCACCTGTCTCCTGGAAGAAAATACGCACTAGGACGCTTACACTATGGTATGTTGCCGAGGAGAAAGGGAAGCATGACAGCTCAGAGAAATGGATTCAGCTCAATTTGGGGGGTGGGGGTTGTGATGAGGCCAGGAGAGCACGTCTCCAGATGGCCAGGCGAAGCAGCACTGGAAATAATGCCAGTAACTAGGCAGGAAGAGAAGGGATGATTCAGCCAGCTTCCTTCACCTTTAGGTTTTGATGAGCTCCATCCCCAACCCCACCATGTCCCAAAGCTGCTCAAAAAAATGCAACCAAATGGAAATACTGCTTGAGCATGGCAGGAGCCAAGGTCTAAGACTGACAATGTTTTTGAAAAGTCAGCACTGCTTTTCTAAATTATCTCTTTTATCCTCCTGTATGTTCATTTGCAAGTAATTAAATGCACCCACACCATAGCAACTCATGGAATAGTAATGTCACTGACAAGGAAAGTAATAAACAGGAGGAAATTAAAAGAACCCAAATAAGGCCCAGGGAAAAAAAAAAAAAAAAGATCTAACAGATTTAATCAGGAGAAATAGAATATTCTCTGGGCCCTGTTACAAAGACCCCCAGTGCCAAAAAAGCGTGGCAGAAATGGGACAATTAAAATGGATGTGGGAAGGGGTGACAGATACACAAGATGAGGCAGGGACATATCTGTACAGCACGAGTAGCCCCAGCAGAATTCAAATGAGACATTCAAACCTAAAACAAGAGATGTGCCAAATGCAGAGAGGAGCAGGAAAAAAATGGAGTAATTAAATCTGCCCGCTGCTGTGGTGCCAGGAAACCCACGTCTCCCCGGCAGAAGCCGGGACATCCAGGCGTCTTATTTTAGTTCCTCACGTGCGCCTGTCTTCTGCCGGCACACATATCTGCTGCCGAGTTAGGATTCTGAAGACGTGACGAGCCATTGGCAGTGATTATTCCCCTCGTAGACACGCACACGCATCTCGCCTTACCGAGCAGACAGGACTGATCATTCATGGAAGGCAGGAAGGGATTAGGCAATTTGACTTCCCTATTAGAATACTTCTCGTGCTCCCTGGTAGATGGGTTCTTGACAAATTGCTCATGGCAGGAAGCATTTAGCAACATCATGAATGTCTGTGTCTAGTAAGTAACCTTATCCTGGAGATATTTGCTAGAGCATGTTATAGACAGCTTCATGATCAATACCTTAATCCACACTGGGAAAAGAAGGACGTTGGGGCGGGGGGAGGGGGGGGAGGGGTGGTTCCTTCTTCAAATACACACACCAGGGGTGCCTGGGTGGCTCAGTCGGTTGAGTGTCCGGCCCCTGACTTCCGCTCAGGTCATGATCACATGGTTCGTGAGACCTAGCCCCGCATCAGGCTCTGCTCTGACAATGTGGAGCCTGCTTGGGATTCTTCCTCTCCCTCTCTCTCTCTCAACCTCTCCCCTGCTTGCTCATGCTTTCTCTCTCTCCCTCTCTCTCTCAAACAAATAAAAAAATAAAAAATAAAGACACCCACCAAATGGTGGCCACATTAATGGAGTTACTACTCTGTGCTGGATCTTCACTTACGTTTTTCATTCATTTATAAATAAATATTGATGCAGTGTCTACTCTCACCGATCACTGAAGGGAGCCAGGGATAGATGAGCAGGGTCCCTGTCCTCACTGAGCTCCAAGTCTAGTCGGTTGGTCAGTCTGCCAAAGAGTCCTGTTCTTTCAACTATGCATCCCCATTGCCTGTGTGCACAGAAGGCAGCAACATGCAACACAGCCTCCGCCTTGGTGGAAATGTTCTACAATTCTGTAGTGTCCAACATGGTAGCCATCAGTGGCGCATGGCTATCGAGCACTTGAAATGTGGCTAGTGCAGCCGGGAAATTAACTTTTTTGCTTTATTTCCTTTTAAATTTAATTTAAATGTACATGGCTGGTAGCTACTCGATCGAATGGTGCGGAAGACGGACTATGGACCGAAGATACTCTGCCCACAAATCGTAATGTGAAAGGCAAGGACATTCGTAAGATGGGAAGCTGGCAGGAGCTGGAGGTTTCAAGCATCACAGGTGATCTGGTGGGCTCACCTGGCCCACAGCATGGTCACTGCACCTGCCATTTCCCACTGCAAAACCGGGATCATACTCTCCTGAGATCAGGTCATCATGGGACTGTTTTCAACGTCTCAGGTCTTTGAATCCACAAGCACCAACTTCATTTTATTATTTTTTTAATTTTTTTTTTTTTAATTTTTGAGAGAGAGAGACAGAGTGTGAGCCGGGAGGGGCAGAGAGAGAGGGAGACACAGAATCCGAAGCAGGCTCCAGGCTCTGAGCTGTCAGCACAGAGCCCGACTCGGGGCTGGAACCCACAAACCGTAAGATCATGACCTGAGCCGAAGTCGGACGCCCAGCCGACCGAGCCACCCACGCGTCCCAACTTCATTTTATTTTTAAGGTATATATTTACTTTTTCATAAGTAGTCGCTGTTCATTATAGAAAACATAGAATATATAGAAAAGGAAAAGACAAAGCGCCCATAATCCCATTGTCTTGTCTCAACCTCCTTCAGCATCTTGAAGATGTCTTTGTGCCACCTTCCTAAGGTACGAGTCCCTGCTGATACGCTCATGCTGTCACCTCCTCTTTTTTCACATTCTGAAAATTAGATTACTCTCAACATGCTCTACTCGGTCCTGTTTTTCCCGCTTATAACCTCAGGGTGAATATACAATTAAAAATTGTATATTATTTAAATATACAATTATTGTAAATACTTTTCCCGCTTTTCAAAATTTATCTGGGAACATACACCTATTTGAAATTCTCGCATACGTTCTCTTCTCTGGAGAGTGCCTTCATTTATTTACTCAGTCGTCTACTTGGGGAAAGTTGAGTCACTTCTCATATTTTGCTCTCACAATTCGTGGTGTAATACCTTCTACGTACATAAGCACTTGACTGTTTCCTTTTGAAGAAGCTCTTCAAATAAATTTGGTGGGTGAAAAAGGCATACACATTTTTAAGACTTCTGATCCCTATCCCTAAATTGTCCTCTTAAAAAAAAAAAAAGCATCCATCTATGCTCAGCTATAGAGAGCTAATCCGAGGTGTTCCCCACATTGTGTGGGCACGTCTTTCTGGAACTCCCCCGTGTCCCTGCTCTGACACTTACGGTCAACTGGAACAAATCCCACAGCGAGACAGCTAGCACATGTCCCCAAAGTTGTGTCTTATTACAATAGCGCCCAGACTCAAATTACAAAATCTAGATGGTAGTAACTATCACTTAATGAACACTGACCCTGTGTGAGATTCTATTCTAAATGGGACTGGATTGTGTTTTCTTGAAATCTGTATGTTGAAGCCCTAATCCCCTGTGGGGCTGTATTTGGAGATGTTGGAGAGGGGGGCCTTTAGGAAGTAATTAAGGTTAAGTGAGGTCATAAAGGTGGGGCCCTGACTCAAGAGGATTCATGTCCTTATGAGAGGAGACGCCACAACACGCACACTCTCTCTCTCTGCCATGTAAGGATGCAGTGAGAAGGTGGCCATCCACACACTGGAAGAGAGATCTTTCCAGAACCAGATTGATCAGTACCCTGATCTGCTACTTTGAGCCTCCAGGACTTTAGTTTCTGTTGTCAGAGCCCCTAGTTTGTGGTATATTGCCATGGTAGCCAGAGCAGACTCAGGCATGCCTCCTTCACCCTCAAAGCAATCTCAAAATGTAGGTATTTTAACCTCCATATGACAGATGGGAAAATGAGGAAGAGAGAGGTTACGTGACTTATTCAAGGTCCTCACACAACTAGGTCATAGCAGAGATGGGATCTGAACCCAGACAAATGGACTCTGGAACCCATACTCTTCAATTCCATGTTGTACGTCCTGCCTTACGTCTCTAGAAGCAACCTGTCTGGTCAAGATTAAAGATGAGCGTCTCTCCTTGGTCTAGAGTTAATATCTTTATTAGTGCAGCTTAAGTTACATTAGCTCTGTTGGCAACCACAGCACATTATTAATATACTTAGTATTTAGCCTGCTTAAACCTCTAAGTTCTATTTTACATAAGCTTTGGTTAAGCCATGATTTCCCCATACCTGAAACGCAATCAGGATTTTTGTTAGCAAATGCACTTATCACGATTGAATTTTATCCAATTATAGCATTGCCTACATTTCAACACATTGAGATCTTTAGAGGTCCTGGTTCAAACCACCCCCCTCCCCGGAGCTCTGTGCTATTCATAAATTAAATGCGTTTGCTTTAGGTAGAGGAAGTATGCCTTATAACCCGTGAAATGCTCTGCATTTTTGTCATTGTTATTAAATATTTCCATCTGAGTCATTGATTAACGTTTCTAACTCAGGGCCAACAAGGGAACCTTGGAATTGGAAACTGAAAACTTCCTTTTCCATGAATGTTTTTGCAACTTTTAAAACCCATGCTCCCCTTTGTTAAATATTACAATTTTGTGCACCCACCTTTTTTTTTTATTAAAGTAAAAGAGAGTCAGCACTATAGTTGAATAAAAGCATCCTTTTCTTTAAAAGAGAAAGCTCTTGGTATGTATAGGATGTAGGATAAATTGTACCATACTTGCACAATGCACATGACATAAAACAAAGATTTTATTGCCGTCGCTTTCTATTTTTGCATCATGAAAACAGTATGTACATGTTTTGGTTTCCAAATATAAATACTGCACGCACCGCCTCCTCCCGAGATGCCGATGTTTCAGCTTAAATGGGGAGTTTCCACCCTTTCTGCCTCCAGGGCCCTTCCCCCACTACATCCCTCTGCAAGGAGAGCCCCTTGGGCCAGAAAAGCACCTGTAGACTAAATATCAGCAGCCCCTGCGATGTGCCCTCCACAGTAACACTGAGTGTTACCACCGTCCCCTCCAGATGCCCAGGACAGAACACGGCTCTGGAGGGTGCAGAGCAAGCCAGGCGATGTGGGACAGTGACATACCAGGCCTGGACACGCTCTGGTAACAGTGGGGTGCTTCTGCTGCTCCATGCTCCACATGCTCTCCCTTTTTCTTTCAGAACCTACCTCCGGAGAAAACATGGGCAGCCACGTAGGCGTAAAGCACAGTCAGGCCACCTCATGTACCTGGACTGGCACACGTGGAATGCATGAAGGATTCCTTGGGGTGTGCCCAGCCCTGCCCAGGGCTGCTACTGTTGTGACCCCAACCTTGGGGTCATTCTCCTTCCTTGCTGTCCTCCAGTTTTCTGAAGAAGCAGAATGCTATCATCTCTGAGCCCTAAGTCTGCCATTTTCCCTTCCACTGCCCTCAGCAATTGCACTGTAGCAGATTCCCAGGGTCTGTCCCCAAGCTTTCCTGCCAAGTCTCTCTCTGCTGGCACCAGGACCTGACCTGGAGCCTGTGCTGAGCCTCTGAATGATGCATTCGCTTCAGTGAAACTCTTCCTACTCTCTCTCTATAAGCCTTGAGCCAACGTTGGGTTTCTGGCTGACCAGTCTCTACCACAGCCCCCAGTAAGACAGCCCACGTGCACCAGGCCAAGGGGAGATGTAAGCGTTCATCCAACACCAAGTCTGTCCAGGAACATACATCAACTGTGGCAAGAGGGGCCACATCTGCCCCCTACGCAAATGCACGTGGCATGTCTGTGACTCCCAACAGGCTAGAAGCAGTTTTAAGAAACAGAGAGGAGGCAGTTACACACTTCCCTTCCTGGTGTAGACTACTGGTTTCAAAGGCCACCTTAGTGAGCCCTCGACAAGCACCCCGCACCTGTGACCGCACAAGGGTTTCCCGGATGATTCCCACCCTCTGTTTGTTTATTAGCCTTTTACTCTTGTCGACCATTAGGGGTTGAATTGTGTCCTCTTTAAATTCAAGTGTTGAAATCTGAACTCCCAGGACTTCAGAATGTGACCGTATTTGGAGAGAGAGTTTCCAGAGGTGGTCAAGTTAAAATGAGGTCATTAGGCCCTAGTCCAATATGACGGATCCTTATAAGGATAGGAAATGTCAACACAGGTTGAGCCACAAGGAAGATGCCATGAAGACAGCCATCTAGAAGCCAAGCAGAGAGGCCCGGACCAGCTCCTTCCCTGTGGCCCTCAGCAGGAAGCAGTGCCCACTGCTGGCAATCTCCACGGTGTGGACGTGTGTGCATCTGATCACTGCTGTGTGTGGAGGCCTAGACTTGTGTGCCTACGTTCTCCTCAAGCTTTTGCACGTCCTTTGCATTTTTATAATTCATATTTTTTTAGGTGGTTATTGACTGACAACTGCAGTTGTAATTCCAAATTACACACCAGAGCTGAGTAGTTGTAATAGAGACCATATGGTTCATGAAGCCAAAAGTATGTCTTATTTGGCCTTTTCCAGGAACATTTGCTGCCCCCTGTTTTAGAGGAAGCAGTGATCCTCAATCCCACCTGAGCAGCAGAACCCCTAGGAGCTTCCGGCTCTCAGACCTACAGAAATCCTCCCTCCAGAGAACTGGAGAACTTTAAAATTTCCTTGAGCAATTCCCTACCAGTTTATCCTGCACGTGGGAACCCTGAAATAGGGGAGATCCCCAAGGCCACCCCAGCCCTTTGCTAACTTGCCTGCCACCTTGGGCAGGTCCTCTCCTCTGTCCACACTTCTGTCTTCTCATCAGTGACCTGAGCGTCTCTGAGGCCCCTGGGGCCACATCCGTGAGCCTGTGTTGTGTTCGTCACCTCAGACTACTTCATGGTGCCCCCAGGGGGCACATTTGCTGCCTGTTAGCAATGTAAGGGTGATCTGGGGACTGCTGTGGACCGAACTGTGTCCCCCCCCCAAATTCATGGGCTGATGTCCTTACCCCCAGCACCTCAGACTGTGGCTGCACTTGGAGGAAGGGCCTTGAAAAGTCAGTTAAGGTAAAATGAGATCGTTAGTGTGAGCCTTAATCCAATATGATTGTGTCCTAGTAAGAAGAGATTAGGACACAGACACGCACAGAGGGATGACCACCGGAAGACACACAGAGGAGACAGCCATCTATAAACCCAGGACAGAGACCTCAGAAGGACCCAATCCTGCCCATGCCTGGACCTCAGACTTCCTCCACCAGAACTGTGACTGGTAAATCCCTGTTGCTTAAGCCCCTCTCAGTCCTCTCAGTCTCTGGTACTTGCCGTTGGTGGCCCAGCAAACTATTGCATTGGTCCTGTGTGGCCATGTTTTGTCTGACTGGTGTGGCCCAACAGTACAAATGATTTTCTGCACAGTTTTTTACCTTCGTGTCCCACGGGCTCACGCTAGCAATGGCAACAGGTGAACACAAGCCTTGTTGTCACCTCAGGACCTTTGATTATGACCTGAACAACTGAACTTCTTGGTCAAAGTGCCCAGGCAGGCGCCACCTCCTTCCTATAAAGGAGCGGGTGCTTCCTTGCACCTTCTATGGCCCCTCCTATCGATCTCAGCAGGAATCCACTCATAAGCAGAAGAAGCTGCATGGTGGCTCTTCACCGACAGGCTGGCTACCGACACTTTTTCTCTTGCTGCAACACCAAGAGAGTGCGCGAGAATAGATAGGGTTCAGTGAAATCCGAGGCTAACTCAGAATATTCTATGATACGAAGCCGTATAAAATTATCATCTTACCCTGATAACATTAGTACGAGCATGTAATGTGCTGGGGAATAAAATTATTTTGTACAGAATTTCAAAATAAACATTTGCTAAGTTATTAAATTACTTCGCTTCAAGGAAGGACTAATTATTAAATTACTTCGCTTCAAGGAAGGACTGACCGAGTCGTTAGCAATTCCTGGGTGACAGCGAGTTTAGATAATCCACATTCTTCCACGTCTTGATAGGGCGTATTCCTCATTCATGCAAACAAGGATGACAGTCAGCTTTAGAATTCTTTTGAAATTTTATGCAAAAAATGTGATTTATATTACATTGTAGAGACTAGATTATTTTTCTTTATACCAGGCCCGTTAAAGTTTGGTTTCTTTTCGGGACACCTGGGTGGCTCAGTCGGTTGAGCATCCGACTTCGGCTCAGGTCATGGTCTTGCAGTGTGTGAATTTGGGCCCTGCGTCAGGCTCTGTGCTAACAAACAGCCCAGAGCCTGGAGCCTCCTTCGGATTCTGTATCTCTCTCTCTCTCCCCCTCCCCTGCTCATGCTCTGCCTGTCTGTCTCTCAAAAATAAATAAATGTTAAAAAAAAATTTTTTTTTAAGTTTGGTTTCCTTTCTTTTTCATTTTGCTTTTTAATTCAATTTTTTTTTTAATTTACTTACCTTTGCTGGAGGAAGGAGGTAGAGAATTGGAAATTTGAGTTTCTGTGGGGCAAAACGGGAATACCCTGGGTCGCCTGGGTGGCTCAGTCAGTTGAGCGTCCAACTTCGGCTCAGGTCATGATCTCGCAGTTCATGAGTTCAAGCCCCGCATCTGGCTCTGTGCTGACAGCTCGGGGCCTGGAGCCTGCTTCGGATTCTGTCTCCCTTGTTCTCTGCCCCTCCGCTGCTCATGCTCTCTCTCTCTCAAGAATAAATAAAACATTCAAAAAAATCCTTTTTTAATGAGAATACCTAAAACTAAAATAATCAGAAAAGCTTAAGGTAAATGTGGGGCTGAAGTTTAGTTTCAACTCGAAGATGTGGTGAGATAGGTGTTGCCCTCACCCTCCCAGGAGAGAAAGTGCAACAAACTTAAAAGTCAAGACTTCTCCTGAAACATTCAGAGAACTGGGGTTACAGGACTAACATCTAACCTGGACTCGAGAGAGAGAACTGGCGTCAGGGTGAAGAAGTAAGAACTGAGCATTTGCTTACCTGGGGCAGAGATGCTGCTGGGCCCATATGAACCACTGCTATGGACCGAATGGCGTCCCGCAAATTCATATGCTAAAACCCTCAGCCCAACATGATGGCTTTTGGAGATGAGGGCCCTTGGGAGGTAATTTGGTTTAGTGAGGGTCCAAGGGTGGGGTCCTCTTGATGCGGTTAGTGCCCTTCTAAGAAGAGACACCACAGAGCTTGCTCTCTCTTCCTACCCTGTGAGGATACAGAGACAAGGCAGCCATTTGCAAGGGAGGAAGAGGCCCAACCATGCCGACACCTTGATCTCAGACCTCCAGCCTCTAGAACTGTGATTTTCAGCAGGTACAAAAGTATGGCCCATCACTGTGAAGAAATAATGTCCAGTCCCTATCCCAAATAGTATCAAGCATTTACTGAACATTTTAGTGAATGAGCTGGCTGGGATAGGAGTATCTTGTTTTCTAATGTCATCAAGAATAGTTCATGATTGGGGAGCCAGGGTGGTTCAGTCAGTTAGGTGTCCAACTGTGGCTCAGGTCACAATCTCTCGGTTTGTGGGTTCGAGCCCTGTGTCGGGCTCTGAGCTGACAGCTCGGAGCCTGGAGCCTGCTTCAGATTCTGTGTCTTCCTCTCTCACTCTGCCCCTCCCCCACTCTCTCTCTCTCTCTCTCTCTCTCTCTCTCTCTCTCTCAAAAATAAATAAATGTGGGGTGCCTGGGTGGCGCAGTCGGTTAAGCGTCCGACTTCAGCCAGGTCACGATCTCGTGGTCCGGGAGTTCGAGCCCCGCGTCAGGCTCTGGGCTGATGGCTCAGAGCCTGGAGCCTGCTTCCGATTCTGTGTCTCCCTCTCTCTCTGCCCCTCCCCCGTTCATGCTCTGCCTCTCTCTGTCCCAAAAATAAATAAACGTTGAAAAAAAAATCATTTAAAAATAAATAAATGTTAAAAAAAAAAGAGTAGTTCATGGCATGTCACCTCCAGAGTTCACTTCATGGTGCCACTGTAGTTGAAGCAGATTTCTGGGGCTGGGTAACCCTAGAACGACCCATCAGCCTCAAACATTCTGCAACCCAGCAGAAGATCTGGTTACATTAATCCCAGATTTGATGCCTCACTGCCTGAGAGCACGATGAGGTCTTCAGACATGGGAAACAATGGAGATGTCCCCAGTGGTGACCATCCATGAGGAATCTGAAATCAGTTTCTGCCCACCTTCCCCAATTAATGGGATTTCAAGATTAAATTCGGTCACCATTGTCTGCGGGTCCAAGCATTGTGGACTTACTTATTGTTTCAGCCTTCCCAACAGACGCCATTTTTATATTTAACACCCATAGGTTCCCATTGTTTGGGCCCACCCCACTGTATTTCAGACTCCCACACCTTGGAATGAAATCCGTGGGAGGAGGCCTTGAGCTCTGGCAGGATGTTCAGACCATGTCACTACTTTTCTCTTTTAGCACAAACTACAGAATTGCAGAGCTGAAATATTAACATCGTTAAAACACTTCATGCCTTGCTAAAAAGTAGTGGAAGTCCTCGGTGGCTCTAAACCCACATTTAGTGCCCATATTCCTGCAAATAGGAAGTGCTTGGCAAATTGCTAATTTTTGACAGTGTACCTAAATGGTAGGACAGTCCACAGAAGGAAGTGTGCTTCATCCAATAGAAAAAGACCACAGGACACTAAGTGGAAATCTCTGATCAGCCATCTAAGCAAAATCATCCTTAATCAAAAGACGATCAGGGTAGACTTGAGGAAGACCTGAAAATCACTTGATACTATTCTGCCTCGCGCTGAAGTCACCCCTAAATGATTCACATTGGATGCGATGCTATTGTGCTTTGTGTTTCCAGCGTGGGTGGCATCACCACGTCTTGTGCTGGGACCACACCCCCCCCAAAACCAGATTGTGCGACTGCTGGGTCTTGTTGTTGTCGCTGTGTCTCACGGGCTGGCCACGGGTGGGCAACAAGTTTGGACGCCTCCCTCCCAGTCATTCCCCGTGGGTTCAATGTGTTCAGCAGGAGCTGAGATTCATACGAGTTGTTCTTTGAAACAAAGGCAGGAATTTCTTCCATCAAGTAATCGCTGAAAATCTACCTGCACTGAACATCTGCAGGTTATTTTGGGCTGTGTTCCTCACTCCTGACCTCACTCATACGTCACGTCGTCTTTCTCAGGATATACTACCACCGCCCTTGTTTCAGTGGAGGAAACTATGACTTAGAAAGTTTATGTAAGTTAATCCAAATCGCAGAGCTATTCACTCAACTTTTTTGAGACTCAGTTGCCCCTTCTGATTAAAAAGAATTTTGAAGACTAAATACTTCAGAAGAGTTTTATGAAGATTGAATACAATCATGTATCATAGCCCTTCCCACAGTACCAGACACACAGTGAACTTTCAGTAAAAGGTGTTCAATAAACCAGAAGGTTTTATTGGCTCGAATATACCAGGGTCCCATATAGGACACATAAAAAAAACTCAAATATACGTGAAGAAAGTGGAGAAAAGTGTTTTAAGGTTATTGAAGTCTTTAATTACACTCCTAGGGAGACTGAGAACTTTCTTTCACAATGCTTGACAGCAAAAAAGCAAAGTGTTTTTTATCCCTTTTAACCCACAGCGCTCTCTGTAAGGGAATGATGTCTGAGAGCAAATGCTAAATGAGGTAAGAAATCATTCCGAGTGCCCAGATGGAGAATCGTGGGAATAGGCCAAGCGCTTGTCAAAACTTCAACATGGTTTTAAAAAATCACAAAAATCATGTAGCCACACCGTTTTTTAAAATAAATTCTGACAATTTCCTTAAATAAGGGCTGTGTCTACAACAGACCTGATTTAAAATATATTTTATGCATTCCATTGTCTAAAATCAACTTCATTCTGCACAGACTACCATATTTTTTTCATCGCAAATTATCATAGATAACATTCTTATAAGAGCCCACCCATAATATGTTATTTGAGAAATATTGATGCTTACCCCAAGTTTTATCGCTTATATCACTCAGTTCATAGAGGCAAACATTCTAATTTAGGGAAGCAAGCAAGAGCCTAGACTCTGTTTATTCCTTCCACATATTTCTTTCTCAAGTATTTATAACCATTAGAAAGAAACACACTTTATATTTGCACATCGACAACCAGGCAGGACACATGGGAAGAAATATTTGTCACAGTTCTCCAAATACCCTAAGTAGACTCCAAAAAGAAAACAGCTTCTCTAAATACAGTCAAATGACAAATTAACCCAGAACTCAGCTGAGAACAGGATATCTGTTCTCGCTTTCTCAACACCTCGGCTGAACTGAGATGAACCGAGCTTCCACACAAAAAGGCTTGGGTTTCCTTTGATGGGGTAACAGCCATGCTCCTTTGGCCGGAAACTCTCACCTGCTTGCAAAGGCTCCCGGAGAGGCCGGAGTTCTCAGAGACCTGACAGGTCTCCCGGGCAGGTGCCGCCACTCTGGGGAGCAGTCTGAGGCCAGGACAAAGCGTCTGTCTGTCCAGTGAGCATGTATAAGCATTCCCTACTATTTTGGCAAAAGAAAGGTAAAGATGGCAGTGGTGTGCCATCCAGGAACCTGTGATCTCCTTCCAGAAGACTCTGGGTCCCCAGTGTAATAAAGACCAACGTGATCCTATGCCCCCAGTGTAATAAAGACCAACGGGAAGATAGGGGTCCTGAGAGCTCCAGCTGAGAGGGGCAAGGGTAGGTCTGGAACCGCCCCCCCCCCCCAGTCCTCAAACCCTCTCCCCTTTATACAGACCCCGGTCTATACAGACCCCATCCACCCCATGGCACTCAGACCCCCGTCTATATGGACCACCCCTCAGCCCTCAGCCTCCCCCCCACCCCTCCATATGGACCCCACCCATTCAGAGGCCCTCAGATCCCTGTCTATACAGACCACCCTCAACCCTCAGACCCCCCATCTATAAGGACCTGCCCCCCCCCCCCACCTTGGCTTCAGACCCAGTCTATAAGCTCTGCCTGCTTAGTTCAGGGTGGTTTTGTTCTTTTTTCTTTTTCTTTTACATTTGTTTCTGCTGCTGTCATTTCTGTGACCCATATGAATGATCTTATTCTGTAGATGTTAAAGTTATAAAAGCAATTTTCTGGAAGAAATTAAGCCTGATGGTCTAACAACCGAGAGAGTGATTTGGTAATATATGCTAAAATCTTAAAAACGGGCAAACTCCAACCCCAGCAATTCCTCTTTCTTTCAGAACTTTACCTAAAGAGGTGAACAGAGACTAACGTTCATAGAATTTTAAATATGTTTATTCAAACGCTGTTACAATAGAGAAAAACGGGGCAGGCCTGAAAGCCCAGCTGCTGTGGCATAATTAAATTATGGATGCCTGTACCGTGGACTGCTCCACAGCTATTGAAAATTCCGTGGTAAAATACACATAAAGACATGAAAATGTTTTGAAAGTGTATTGTTTGGGGGCCCCTGGGGGGCTCAGCCAGTTAAGTCTCTGACTTTGGCCCAGGTCATGATCTCACGGTTCATGGGTTCAAGCCCTGCATCAGGATCTGTGCTGACGGCTCGGAGCCTGGAGCCTGCTTCCTATTCTGTGTCTCCCTCTCTCTCTCTGCCCCTCCCCTGCTTGTTTTCCCTCTCTCTCTCTCTCCCTATCTCTCTCTCCTTCTTTCTCTCTCCCTCAAAAATAAATAAACATTAAAAAAAGTTTAAGAAAGTGCATTGTTTGCTGGGAAAGCAGAGAGCAGAGCAGGTCACAGTGCATGTGAATGCCTTCAAGTAGATGAGGAGAGAGAGCCGGGAAAAAGAACCATTTCAGTGGTTTCTCCAGGTACTGGGATCAAAACCAGGCGTGGGCACTTCTGCTGATCTGTATTTCTTAACCTGTAGACCATAAACACGTATTGCTTGGGGAAAAAAAAAATTCATCCAAAAGAAAACAATTCGCTTACAAAACAAGAACAAAATGAAACCACAACAACAATGAGAACCCAGAAATGTCCATCATTCAATTTCTCAGTTCATCCCATTCCTCCGACCTTATGCGTCTCTTTACCCCTTTTCTCTGAGACACTCCAGTGATCCCGTGCTGCGGCTTCCACACAAGTCCCAGTCTCCTGGGAACTGAGGGATCGAATCCCGGACAGAGCAGCTTCCTCCCACCAAGGCGCCCCCTACGCCCACATTAATTTTGCAGGACTGAACTTTGAACTCTGCACGTATCTGACACGCGGTGCGGGGGGTGTTTCCCTCCCCGAGGGGAAGGGAACTGGGCCATAGACCTCTCCCTGCCTCTGCCCCCTCTCGGCTTCCAAGGTGAAGGCTATACTGGCTGCTCCGGGGTCAGACTCTCCAGTCACTGGGGATGGTTCCCCACTCACTGAGGCAATATAGCTGGAGGTCCAGGCCCTGCCCGGCTGGGGCTCCTAAAACCCTGAAACGGGAAAACTACAAACACGGACTTGCTCTCCCCCTCCCTGCAACCATTCGAAGTCCAGCACCTGTTTGAAGCTTTGCTATGAGCTCCACAATGATAAAGAACCATCCAGAAGCCTAATGGCTTGCTAAGGGAAGTCAGTGAATTCCGGTTCCCTCTGAGGAGATCCACCCCAGCGAGCCCCTTCCAACGGCTTCTCTGCTGCCTGAAATGCACAGGTGTCTGACAGAGACCCCAAAAGGTGTGCATCTCTCGGCCATAAGGACACCCCAGCCACGTCTGCTGGGAGCACTTCCAACCATCACCTCTCCAGTAAAGCAAACATAAAGGAATAATGAGCAACCTAGACATACGCAGACAGCTGGGATGAACAAAAAGAATGAACAATGGACAGTGGCCATGAGAAAGGAACCCAAGAAAAGTAAGCACAGGGAACAAAGACGCTTGCGTTTCCTGACTCTCCGCACTCCCGCTTTTGACATCTAGCTACTGTTTTGAAAGCGGAGTGGGAGGGAATCGATCGTTTTTCCCTAAATGCCACGTGTGTTTTCTGTCATTCTCCCTCTTCACCCCGCACCACCATTTCCCACATGGGGAAACTGAGGCTCCAGAAGCCAAGCAGCCAACAGCGATAGAGCTTCGCCGAGAGCCAGGGCTGGGTGTTGGACTAGAAGCCCACATGGTCCCACGAGGTGGCCCTGGGCTGCCTCACACTTGCAAACAGTTCTCATTTCCGTGTGTCTGCGGGAAGGGCGTGAGAAGAAGCGAGGCGCCGGGGGTCTGTGAGATGACCCTGAGATTCCTCGGCTCATTGCCAAGTGCTGGAGTTTCCACTGTTGACAGCACGCCCCTTTCTCCATACACAAGCTGAGTCACGGCGCCCTAATTCGCCTCTTCTCCAGTAAGCTCTCAACACATTTAAAGAGAAATTTCAAGTCCTTCCTCAAACAGCAATCGGTGGCGTGAAGAAGCTTGTTCTTCGCTCATTCAACCAACACTGGTTGAGATTTGCTCTTGGCAGTCAACACTGGCCATGCTGCTTACAGCATCCCTTCACTTCAGGCATTTAGGTGTGGACTAGAGTCATGATTGGACCATTTCAGCATTTTCAATGATTAAGATAAATATTGCTTTCAAAGATGACTGGGGACTTTGGTTGTCCAGACAGGACACATTCTGCATATTTCAATGTAATTCCCATAATATGGGTAAAATTCAGCTCCATGTGGGAGGCCATCAACAGTCCAAATTCAAACTCAAATGACTAAAAACCCCACTTGCTGGTATCTCTGTTCTCTGCTATTCAGTTTTTCTGTGGAGGTAGAAACCTTGGATTTTCCCCAGCTTCCAACACTGGATTTTAAAACCACCCGAGGCTGACAGTTACACTGTAGGATCCCTTTGTGAAACACGGGGCCGTAGGTGACATCACTGCACATTTTTATCTTATTCCTTGGTAACGAGATGTATTTGAAGATGCAGAGAGTTCACCCACGGATGGTTGCAGGTATCTTAGCTTGTCTCACCGAAAGAGCTGAAGAGGCAGCTCAAAAAAAAAAAAAAAAAAAAAGATGGTGCCTGGGGACAGGCTGAAGCCCCAAAGCCACATGAGATGAGAGCTCTTGTCCTCTAGAGCAGTCCCCAACCTGTCCACCAACACCCCACCCACACTGGCAGAAAAAGAATGCCCATTTTTACAAAGAAAATGTGAGCAAAGAGCATCAGGGGGAGAGGACCACTCAGACCATCAGACTTCCCTTCAAATGCCCCACCTCTTCTTCAGGCTGCCCATAGCTTGTCTTCCTAGATCCAGTCAGCTGGTCATGGCCATGAGGTTGGCCAGTCTCTCCCTACTGCCTGTACACAGAAAATATCAGTCAGAACTTTCTCCCTGAACTTTTCTCCCAGAACTTTCTCATTTCACCCTATCCTTTAAGAGGTATTCCTGAGTTCCCACCATTTTCGAAAAGCCCAACTTCCAAGAGGCTCCATGACCCAGTTGCACTGGTCCATCACCCTCTCTTTCCAGCCACCTATCAAATTTATCTCAGGCAAGAGGGTTTCTCTGATGGGCTTCACTGGAAATCCCATGGATGAGAATGGGATTCTGTTTAAAAGGCTGTCTAGGGGCGCTTAGGTGGCTTAGTCAGTTGAGTGTCCGACTCTTGATTTCAGCTCAGATTATGATCCCAGGGTCATGGAATCAGATCCTGCATCGAAATTTAGGATTTGCTCACTCTCTCTCTCTCTCTCCCTTTGCCCCTCTCCCCCAATCACACTCTCACTCTCTCTCTAAAAAAAATTTAAAAATAAAAATAATAAAATAAAATAAAATAAAATAAAATAAAATAAAATAAATAAAAGTCCCTCCAAAGTGCAGCTTCAAGACAGAACCAGACTTCTATAATGTAGTCATCAATGTTCTGGTTCTATTTCAGGTGCTACCCATGAGATTTAAGTCCCATGACATTGACTGGTGTTGCTTCTGTGAAATTTACCCAAACACAAAGGTTTGGTGAATTATGGACAGAAAGAAATCATGTTACAGCAAATACCTGAGAGGAGACCATCAAGAGTCTAGAACATCATGGTTTAAGATCTTCGGTTTTGTTTGGTTCAATTATAACATACGCGCTGTTAACAAAGCACTGTGCATTCTTGTTTGGTGCCGAAACATTCCCTGTAACGCTGGCAGGATGGACACAATAGTCCTTATTTTGCAATTTGGAGACCAGACCGAGTCTCTGAGTTTCTCAGTCTTCTAACCAGGAGGAGACAGAACTCAGGTACCGTGTTTCAAATATAGCACAGGTATGGGAAAGAGAAGTGAAGGTCCAGCTCTCTAAGATATTCCTCCAACCCCCATTGCCATTTTAAGTGCAAGGAGACTCCAGGAGAAACTATTTAAAAGAGTTTGAATTGATTACTTTCGTACAATATTTGTATAAACATACAAACATACAAATATTGTACAATATACGAATATTATACACATAGTCTCATCCTCAATCCCTATCCCCAGATGAATGTGTCACTCTTGCTCTTCTGTAATCACTCAAGTTTCTACTGATAATAATATTTTAATTTTTTTTCTGGATAGCAACCCACTTTTCTTGATCTCAATCCAAGGAATTTCTAGTAGAGTTGACCTCAAGCCCAGATCATTGGGGTAAAGTAGCTTATAACTCGTCCCCGCCCAATGGGTGTGCACTGCCTTCCTCTGGCCATAGCCCTGGTTTGTCAATGGCCGGGACCCACACAGAGCAAATGAGACTTTTCCTGGGACAAGGGGCACCCTCTTTTCTCTGTGGCGTTGAATGTTGGTGGAGCTGGCACCAACATTTGCTCGCCACCTCGTGACCTCTGAAAATGAAGCTGAGCCTGGGGAGAGCAGGGCCAGGCAGCGCGACAACCTGCATCCTGACACCGTGATTCAAGACCCTAATCCAGCCGGGTATGAAGTTAGCGTCGCCCATAAACTCTTGCACTATGTGACACCATGATTTATTTCCCTTTAATGAAGATTGTTTTCTGTATTCAGTCACTTACAAATTTTGACACGGATATCTTGGAAGGAAGAAAAGCAATCATTAGAGAAGGTCACGCTCATCCACCACAGACCCCTGGATCACGGTGACAGCTCCCCGCCCACCACACCCAGCACAGCCACCGCCTCAGCCCATCCTGCCCCCAACCACCTGAAACTGGTCCTGCCAGAGAGTCCCCACACACTCCCTGCGAGGTTGTAAATACCCCCGGGGATCCATGACTTCATTAGACCATGACGTACATTATCCAGTCTCTTGTTCAGTTCTGAAAGACTATATGACCGTCTGGAGATTAAACTCCTGAAAATGTTCCCTGGGAAAGAAGCAGAAACCAGAAAGCGGGGGTTGTAAGACTAAAATGGGAGGAAAAAAAAATGGTAACGACTTAAAAAGCCCTAAAGACATCTCCCCGCAGAGAACATTCCAGAGTCAATCCGACTCTTCAGAAAAAGCTACTGACAGGTATTGTTGACTGAGCTGCTGTCTCTAATGCTGTCTCTTGAGTTGTTAACTGGACAGTCTTGTCTGGGTTTCAGGCACAGAACAGCGAAAGCTGTCGATACTTCTCGAGTACGTGTGGATTCCTTACAAGGCACTCCCGACTAAGGCTGAAGGCTTTAATTAAATGAGCAATTAGCTTGGGGCATGGATGTTTATACAAAAAGAAAATAAGTTAATTAATTTGGAAATTATTTGCCACCGTGAACATGAGCCTACCGTGGGCTTTACGCGGTGCCAGAGGTACGTGCGCTGAGGTTCAAGAGCAGAGAAATGTCAGGGTCGGGAGCGGCCCCGCAGGCTGGCAGCCCATGCTTCAGCATTCCTGATTACACGACCTGCCTGCGCGCCAGCAGCCTCTCTGCCTCCCAGGCTTCACCCCCGCCGACACCTGACGTCCAGCCTGCAGGCTGGCCTTCTCCACCGGAGGCCTTCCCTGCTGCACCTGCAGCCACCCGCTGTCTCGCTGTGTCAGGTGCTGCCGCTGTGCCCAAGGAGGGAAGCGCGACAGAACCGTGTGGGTTTTTTCACCAAAGGTGAGATAGCATCGGGGCTGAGGGGACACCAGTTTCTCCCCCCCACCACCACCACCCGCCGAGATCTCACTCACAGGGCGATAACGTTGGCTAGTTTTCAATGGTGCCGGTTCTTAAAGCCAAGTAATTGATGTGAATTTGTTTTCTCCCATACTTACAGATCAGAGCTTTTGAAGCCATCGTTTTAAAATACATCCACATTCTTCCGATCTGTAACTTAGAAGGGAGGGTTTTTTAAATTTTTATTTTATTTTTTTTAACGTTTATTTATCTTTGAGACAGAGAGAGACGGAGCATGAACGGGGGAGGGGCAGAGAGAGAGGGAGACACAGAATCGGAAACAGGCTCCATACTCTGAGCCATCAGCCCAGAGCCGACGCAGGGCTCGAACTCACGGACCGCGAGATCGTGACCTGAGCTGAAGTCAGAGGCTTAACCAACTGAGCCACCCAGGCGCCCCAGAAGGGTTTTTTTAAAAAAAGCACAGGAGGGGCACCTGGTTGGCTCAGTCGGTTAAGCGTCCGACTTCGACTCAGGTCATGATCTCAGCATACACGAGTTTGTAAGTTCGAGCCCTGCCTTGGGCTCTCTGCTGTCAGCACGGAGCCTGCTTTGGATCCTCTGTCTCCCTCTCTCTCTGCCCCTCCCCCACTCACACGCGGGTTTTCCCTCTCTCTCTCTCTGTCTCTCAAAAATAAAATGAAGCATTAAGAAAAATCTTTACAAAAACACAGGAGTGAACGTTGCAAAAGCAATTTGGGCTAGACCGTCTTGTCCTGCGCACACTCACACGTGCTTGCATAAATCATCTGCACACTCCAGTGTCCCAGAAAATGGTGCTCCCAGCAGAGTAGAGGCCACAGAGAGCTAATGCAGGACTCAAGGCTGATAGCCTTAGAATAGCTTTTAAACCACTGGATGAATGAAGGAGAAAAATGAGAATATACAGATGGGTAGGTCTGAGCACAATGTATGAAGTGGGAGAGCCCAGTACTCTGTCTTGATAACACGCTGTTAGGCAAATCATCAATATTCACTATTACTCAAATTATATAGACAGAAATATACAAGAGAAGGTATGAGAAAATGTTCCCACAGAAATGCAAATTAAAACAGAAAGTAGTGTCATTTTCTTAAAATAATATTTAAAAATAATAATAATAGGGGCACCTGTCTGGCTCAGTTGGTTAAGTGTCCGACTTCGGCTCAGGTCATGATCTCACCGTTCGTGGGTTCGAGCCCTGTGTGGGGCTCTGTGCTGACAGCTCGGAGCCTGGAGCCTGCTTCGGGTTCTATGTCTCCCTCTCTCTCTGCCTCCCACGCCCACTCACAGTCTATCTTTCTCTCTCAAAAATAAATAAACATTTAAAAAATTTTTAATAAAATAAAATAATAATAATAATTATTTTCTTATTATCAATCGATATATAATATTCCCTTATATCGATAGTCAGCACACAGATTTACTCAAAACTTCTTAAAGGTAAATATAATTGGATCAGTTAACCTCACCTCTTGGAATCCATTCACAGAATAGCTGTGAAATATGGGAAAACATTTAAGGCACAAAAATGTTCATTACAGATTTACAGTAACTAATCTTTCAAAAAGGATTTAGGAGAATGTACATTAATATAGAAACATATACATGACACAATGTTAGGGGATTCTGTGAGCAGGATTTAGCAAGAGCAGAATTATGGAGAACAAAAAAATGTAACTCATACAAAAAGATTTCAACAACACGCACCATGGTGTTTATGACTGTCTACCTGTCGATGGTTGAAAATCGTGGCTGATTTTTCCCTCTTTTCTGATTGTCAAATGTCTACACTACATACATGTATCACTTTTATGGAAATATTTTTTTAAGTTTATTTGTTTATTTTCAGAGAGAGAGAAAGCACGAGTGGGGGTGGGCAGAGAGAGAGGAAAGAGAGAACCCCAAGCAGGCTCTGCGCTGTCGTGGGGCTTGAACCCACAAACCATGAGATCATGATCTGAGTCAAAGTCGGTGCTTAACCAACTAAGCCACCCAGATGCCCCAGAAATATTTTTAACTTAGGGTTTGGGGCTTTCTTTGCAGGAATAATCGCAAGAGATGCCCGAATGCCTTCCGGGCCCTCTGTCTCCTCCCTGCCTTCACCAGCTTCCACGTCACAGAGGGGGTCAACTAGTTAACACGGAGAACATCAGTTAGCTCCCCCGAGTAATTAAGAAAATGCCAGTGTCTCTGCTGCGTGGTCCCCCGTCTCCACTCCCCATGGGCTTAACACGGAAGGTGCGCACTTGGCTCCGGGCTCAGGCTACACAAATCCCCACGGCCCGCTGGACCGTGTGAGCTCATGCCTCCGGCCCAGTGGGGCCAGCCCATGTGCGTTCACCTTTCGGCCCCTTATTCCCTTCACCCTCCCATCCCTGTGATGTGTTGGCTCCCACTCACAGGAAGCAGACCTCAGAGCTGCTGGGGACAACCCTCTCCTGAGCGACACACTGCAGACAGAATGTAGGGCCTCTGATTCCAGACCATCCACCTACGATCCCCATCACGATTCCAAGGATGTGTTGTAAACCCTCACTTCCCTTCCTGGGGTCCTCTGCTTCCTTCCTGGGGACCGCCCTTCAACGTCCTTCCCTACTCACACATCCCTCCACCTGTTCTTCCAGGTCTGGCTCCATCAGCCCCCACACCTTCGTGCCGTCCCTCCGGCCTCCCCAGACGGAATGAGCGCCCCTCCTTCCCAACTCCACAGCGTGTGGGTTTTCAATCTATTTTGTCACTCACTTTGGCCACTTCTTAAGAAAGTTCCCTACCTCCCGTGAGTGTGAGCAGTGGGATGATTTCCTACTCATTTTTAGCACCCGTTTGAGCCTGGGTGCGTAGAAGACACTCAGTAGAAATTTGTTGGATGAATTGATTAGTTCGATGCTGGCACAGTTGCTCACCTTGCTTTTCTCTCGCGTCGTCTGCCTCTGCAAATACACGCGTGGCAAACACACGCAAAAGGGGGGTTTCTCGGTGTTCATTAATATTGACAATTCTACTAGCCTACCTAATTAAATACCTGTCTTCTTCCAGAGGCCAAAATGAGACTTGGGGTGAAAATTAGTAATGAACACCATGGATGTAAGGAAGCTTTTCTACATTACAGGATGAGAGGCATTATTTGCGTCTGGAGGGAGGGAGTTCCTTGCCTCATTGGCAGCTTCCCAGGAGAGGGCTTGGGAGGAGTACTGTCTGGTCTTCTTTGGATTTCAGGTGCTCTGCAGAGAGATGTTCCTCCGGTCCAGGGCAGGCAAGCATATCTGAGAGTGAAAACAAATTCGAGATGCCGAAGGAGACAGACATGGGAGTAACCAGATCTGCTGGGAAAGTGGCCATCCTGCAAGAGGGCAGGCAGGCTGGCCAAGTCAAGGGCGGACGTCCAGGGAGAGAGCGCGTGGCGACGTTCCCCAGCTCCGGCTCTGGCACCAACGGCACAGCCATGCGGCGAAGGTCGTCCTGAAGGAGTGAGCACAGGTTGCCGGGCCCTCGGGATTGGGCAGGAGTTCCGGGTCCACGAATAAGGACACAATAACTTGACAGGAACCGGGAAAAAGCTCAGTCCAGATATGAAGACAACAAGAACAAAAAAAAAAAAAACAAAAAAAACAAAAAAACAACACTGGAAATTCTTCACAATAACTTACTTGTTTATTTCTTTGTCTATAAAACAGAAATAATAAATGAAGTAAAAAAATTAAAATGGATTAACTGCTTTTTAGCACAGGACGTCATTCCCCCGAAGACTGGAGGCCAGTGGTTCTGTTTCCTACAAAGACCATAATATGAGGTCCTGGTACAGGAGGTTCTTGGTTAGATGCATGTTGCACAGCGTTGGAACCTGTTACTGATGCTTGATGTACAAGCTGCGGAAAAACAACTTCTCCCGGGTCTGTGATGTTTAAGTGGAACTTGACGGAGGCCTTGGGGCACTAAATAATTTCAGATTCTCTCTTTGATGGAGAGTCAGGTGTCAGGATACACTCACTCCACAGCTGTACTGCACAGTACAATAACACTCGAACCTTCTTCTTTCTCAAACCCACCCAGTGACCCAGCAGCATCTCACCCCGACCTGTCACCGCAGCGTGGCTGGTCCCCACTTGCCTAGGTCACACCCCAGGACCCCTGCTACTGAATTCAGGCTGTTTTAATGCAAGTCAAAAGGAGTTTTATTAACTAACCTCAGAGCTGGTCAAACATACTATTTTCAGGCAATTTGGAAAACAAAACGGTGTGATGGCTGGTGGTTATAGGAGCCAAGGGACGCTGTCTCCTGCAAAGCCCCTTCCTTCAAACCTTGTACTCTGGGAGAAAGTTGCTTTAATTGTAAATACAAAATGGCAGGGGCGCCTGGGTGGCGCAGTCGGTTAAGCGTCCGACTTCAGCCAGGTCACGATCTCGCAGTCCGGGAGTTCGAGCCCTGCGTCAGGCTCTGGGCTGATGGCTCAGAGCCTGGAGCCTGTTTCTGATTCTGTGTCTCCCTCTCTCTCTGCCCCTCCCCTGTTCATGCTCTGTCTCTCTCTGTCCCAAAAATAAATAAACGTTGAAAAAAAAAATTAAAAAAAAAAAACACAACAAAATGGCTTCACAAAGTGTATACGTCTGTTGGATGATTCCAGCAGGAAAATTAAAACTTTATAACTTATGCTATTTTAAAAAGTTCATACTTTAAAAATCACAGCAAACTTAGATTCTATTACACTCTGGGACCCCAGGTGAGCGTGGGTGAAGGTCAAATCCCTTTACTGTGGGCAGAGATCTTGCTATCCTTTGCCAAAGTTTATTTTTCTCTCGTTTCCTAAAACGTAGACAGTAGATTCGGCAATTTATGAGCGGTATTTTAGGCTACACTTAACATGGTCTTTGACATCTAGTCTTACAAGGAGACAGATTCGTGTCCACCAAATTCTGGCGCTTGAAAAGAAAATGAGAGTAGCAGTTGTGTCCTGAGTGAACGAAGCTCGGGTTAGCTTAAAAGAAGCATGTGGGAGCTTTCTGGAATAATAGTGGTGAAGTTCTATGCCTTGATAAAGATTGGTAACACAGATGTATAACTCTAGCTAATGATATGTACATTGAAGTATTTAGGGGGAAGCACAATAAAATTTAAGTTGAATTGGGGCGCCTGAGTGGCTCAGTCACTTGAGCATCCGACTTCAGCTTAGGTCACGATCTCACGGTTCCTGAGTCCGAGCCCCGCGTCAGGCTCTGTGCTGACAGCTCGGAGCCTGGAGCCTGTTAAGATTCTGTGTCTCCCTCTCTCTCTGCCCCTCCCCACCGCTGGCGCTCCAACTCTCTGTCTCTCAAAAATAAACATTAAATTTTTTTTTTAATTTAAGTTGAATTAATGAATGACTATGATAGATAATGATAGACAGATATGAGACAGAGAGAGAGAGGGAGGGAGGGAGGGGCTAGATGGATTGACAAAGCCCACATAGTCCAATGTCAATGGCAGAAGTCAGTACAAATACTGACTGAAAGTCAATTTTGCCGCATGCCTGAAAACTTTCATAATAAAATGCTGGAAAAAGTTCTCCCGCTTCACCCTACCAGGCTCAAACGTCAACATGCTCCTCTATGCACAAACGCTCCTGTCCAGCATCCCCAAGACAAAACGCGTTTAGTGGCCCAAGACATGATATTGAGTAAGTTTACAGAGCATAGAGATATGTTGGTCTCCGAGAATCTCATGGGGCCAGGGGAGGTGGAGACAAGATTTAAATCTGCACTTTGCCTCTTTAGAAACAACAGCTTTGGGGCACCTGGGTGGCTCAGTCGGTTGGGCGGCCAACTTCGGCTCAGGTCATGATCTCGCGGTCGATGAGTCCGAGCCCCACGTCGGGCTCTGTGCTGACAGCTCAGAGCCTGGAGCCTGTTTCGGATTCTGTGTCTCCGTCTCTCTGACCCTCCCCCATTCATGCTCTGTCTCTCTCTATCTCAAAAAATAAAATAAAATAAAATAAAATAAAATAAAATAAAATAAACGTTAAAAAAATAATAAAAAAAAAGAAACAACAGCCTTTTTCCTGAGTGCCTGAACACCCTTGGGGGAAAACCCGCTAGGTTTTCTCAACCTTTTCTCACTTGGAGGAAAATCCACTCGGTGGGAGAATTAGCCCCGGGGTTTATCAAGCAAAGATCAGCCCACTCGGCTTGAGTGGCTCCAAGATACTGTTGGAGGCATCACTCTGAGTAACGCAATTGGCCACATCACACACCTCAGTGGCCTCCCGACCCTGTGCCCCTTTTTGTCCACTGGCCCACTGAGAGGTTTTCCCTGACACATCGCCCATTAGATCACTTCTGGTGCACCTCCCTCCTGCCCCATCTTCTCTTATCGATGACCCTGTCACCAGGAAGTCGCGTTCGACGTGTAATGCCAACACAGATTTTGCGCCCGAGCCTCCTGGTCTGGCCTCACAAATTCCTAAAACGGCTTCTGCTGAATTACAGATGAGAGCGCTCCACCTGGCTGTGTGGGAAACAGCAGGTGCACTCAAAAGTGACGGCAGGAAGCAAACACGCTCCCTCCCCTGCTCCTCCTTTCTCACATGATGTCTGTGGGAAATGACAAACCTCGACCTTTTTCTTAAAACAGTGGGGGCCTCTGCGATCTGCACCAAGCAGGCACTAACTCAAGGTACTTTTTATTTATTTTATTTTTATTTATTTTTGAGACAGAGAGAGACAGACAGAGCATGAACACGGGAGGGGCAGAGAGAGAGGGAGACACAGAATCGGAAACAGGCTCCAGGCTCTGAGCCATCAGCCCAGAGCCCGACGCGGGGCTCGAACTCCCGGACCGCGAGATCATGACCCAGGCTGAAGTCGGACGCTTAACCGACTGAGCCACCCAGGCGCCACTCAAGGTACTTTTTAGAGCAAAGCCTGATACGTGTCCTGAACTTCTTCAGTGCAACCCAAATTTTAATTATGTTCGTTCACTTCCTCTCCCCCAAATATATTTGAAAATGAATATCTGGCATGCCCCCACAAAATCTGCTTGGAAACAGAGATGCAGAGTTTGCAAATATTTGAGCGCCCTTATACTAATTCCTGGGGACTAGGGAAGGGGGAATCAATGGCACCTATAAAAGGATGTCACAAGAGACTCGGGCTGGACTGGTGCTGTCACTTCCCACAGCTCGTTAGGCTGGTCTGCTCTTTGTTGGCCAGCCGGGGACAGTCCTGCCCACGAGCTCTGGAAGCTGTGAGCAAATCACTGGGTGTCTGTCAGAGGTCGGAGGACACACAGCACAGAGGGCATGCAGCAGGACGCCCTGCCCTCGCGGCCGTGGACTTCAGGGCGGCTCTGATGGGAAAGGCACAGTCCGCCAGGGGCGCAGGGCTGTGGCCTCACTCGGGTATCTCCAGCGGGTACAGGGGTGCCCCCGAGGGAGGGGGTGCCGGCCCCGCCCAAGCGTCCCGGCTTCTGTGCTACAGGAGAGCAGGGTGAGTCCGCCTGGCACGTCCCCGCCGGTTTGGAAAGAGTGGAGCTGAGTCATTTGACAGGAGGCCATTGGACGGCATCCCAAGTGGCCGGGCCATTCCGTGTCTGGAAACGGTGTGAAGCGGGGACACACGCTGGTGCGGGCACATACTTTCCCTGTCGTCCCCGGAGGAGGAAGGTGGCTGGGGCCACTGGCTGGAAAGGCCCACAAGGAAAAGGCTGTTTTATTTTATTTTATTTCTCATGTAGAATTGTGGGGTTCTTTTTTTAATTTTTTTAAGTTTATTTATTTTGAGAGAGGGAGAGTGTGCAAGTGAGCAAGAGAGAGAGGAGAGAGAGAGAATCCCCAGCAAGCTGCATGCTGTGAGCGCAGAGCCAAAAGTGAGGCTAGAACTCACAAACCATGAGATCATGACCTGAGCCAGAACCAAGGGTCCCAGGCTTAAGTGACGGAGTCCCCCAGGTGCCCCAGGGAAAGGCTGTTGTACAAGAGGGTTTGCAGAAGAGAGCCCCCCTCCCCCGCCACCCTGGGGTTCTAAGAACCAGACAGACTCGTCGGAGAGCAGAGAGCCCAGGCCTGGCCCCAGCAGGTGCCCAGCTGGCCGCTCACCACAGGGAGGTTGGGACACCCCTCATCTAGGGGCAGCACCCAGTGCCCCCCTCTTCACTCCGGCCAGTGTGCAGCCTCAGGGCACCCTGCATGCGGGACGTGCATGGGGAAGGACCCCACGGCTGTGGGGAGTCACCCCACAGCAGGGCAGGTCATGGGGAGAAGGTGAGGGGCACCAAGCAGGGGGAGGGGGCATAGTGGTGGCAGGGGCGGGATCCAGACACAGGACAGTCCATGCAGGGGCACTAGCATGAGGTAAATGAAATTCCTTCATTTTCATCAGAAAGACAGATGGATGGGGACTCTGTTGAAAAGCACGATCCTGACGCACTCTGCTGTTATCCCCTGAAGGGCAGGCTTCCCAGCCACCAGGGGCTTATTTCTGCCACACGATCCCTGCCCTAGCACATGGTGGGGAGGGGAGGGACAATGGCAAGATGGTCAGCACAGACCCAACACTCGGCTGCCCTGAGATGACTTAGCTGGTGTAAACACTCAGTGGATGGAGAAGAGGGGGGTCCAGAACGGCTGGACCAGCTCACGGCGGGTGACGGACGGAGGGTCCCAACCTCAAAGTGCGGTGTAAGCATATCCAGAGGCAGGAAGCTCCGGGGGCCAGTGCAAGGGGGTTACCTGGGCTGGGCAGGGGCATCCCCATCCAGCTCCCGGCACTCACTGGCTCAGTCATGCCCCACAAGCTCGGCGCCAGTGTCCCAGATCTCAGCGCCGTCTGTTTCCCCTAAAGAGAGGACACAGAGAACCCACGGCATCCACTGAAATTACCCAGATAATTAAAGGATCGCTGTACAGGGAGAATCAAAATGACCCGGGTTTCAGCGTTGTTGTAAAATGGTCTACTTCCAAATTCCCCACATAGGAGCCCACCTCTGTGTGTACCATGAACCACGACAAGGAAAACACACATTGATGTATGTCCCTGTGCAGAACATTCCACGGAAATTAAATCACACAAGCGCTCAAGGGATCTCGGGCCCAGGCTCCGCTGTTGTTGCTGGATATATATAGAAGAGAGTGGCGAATGTCCTCTTAGCCGCCATCCATGGGAGGAACCTGGGGCCTTTCAGATCCGTCAGGTCCACAAGCAAAAACAATACTGCTCACCAGCAAGGTCTCCAGTGCTTGCCAGAAAGGAAGAGGTGGCTTCTGGGGAAGAGAAGCCATGTATGTTTTAGAGAAAAAGTAGAGAAGGTGGTCTGGAGTGATGAGAGAATGCGGGCTTTGTTTAGGTCTTACAAGCAAAGGGCTTATAAGCCAGGGAGCGTATGGACCGAAAGACAGAGGTGGAGGAAGAAGGGGCCCCTTTTGGAGAGAAGCGTGGGTGGGGCAGGCCACAGAGGTGACCACCGGGCAGTGGGTTCTGTGCCAGAGACCAGCACCAAGATGGCCCCCAGCCCCCACCTGGAGGACAAGGACACCCAGACTTCACACGAGAACCACTCCCCCACCCCACCCAAGTCCCAGGTGTCATCCTGCAAAGTTTAAACCCACGAACATTCCCCTTTCTCCCAGGCATGACAGAACATTTGATTTTAGGGCCACAGTTTGCATTTGCAGTAAATCGCCTGACTCCCACGTCCACATGCTTTCAAAATAGCCGCAAGTCCCATGTGGGCAAGAACTATGTGCTCAGCAATGATAACAAGGAGGTCCGGGCTCTCCAGTTCCCTGCACGCTCCGATCTCCCAGCCCCTGTACAAGTTTACTACCTATTTGACATAAAAAATGTTTGTCCATGTATATCATTCCTATAAAAGTACAAAAGAGCCGTTTCCCAAACAATTACAATTTGTACTGCATGTACAAATTGGAGTGTTAAGGCATGATATTTTTGTTCCTTCCAGCATCCATAAAAACTCAGAAGCATATCATTACCACCAAAGTGTTCTCTGCTCTCATAATAATTCATTAGGTCATTAGAAGCCTGTGCAGTACAACGCAGAATGTCAGTCCCCTACAGAACATGGTCTCCTGAGTTTCCTCAACCAGAGAATAAATAACAAGAAATTGTCCTTTCTTTACATATATCTGCCAAGGAGAAGAGGGGTTTCATGGGTCTAACTTAAAAATTCCACCCATTTCCCATCCAGGACAGAGTTTTCCAATGAGAACTTTCTGTTTCTCTGAACACAAAGGCTGTGTGTGTGTGTTTGTGCATGTGTGCGAGAGAGAGGGAGAGAGAGAGAGAGAGAGAGTATGTGTATGTGTGTGTGAGAGAGAGAGAGGCAGAGAGGGAGGGACATTCTGCTGTCAATCAGAGTCACAGAAAATAAATAAGAGCCACAGAAGAACCTATCCCATGTCTGGAGAATATTCGACAAAGATCAGTCTGCCATTTTCATGAGCATGCCATCTGGCCATTTGAAAAGCCCCATGGTCATCCCAAAGGGGATGCTTTCTTAATTACCATGACAACTTCAGATTGGACAACGCGATTTTGGCCCAAAATGACTCATCTCAGGAATATGAGGGCACAGAGGTCCCAGATGAAGAACAAAAGAGTGTGTGGCATCCAGTCCATTCCAAAGGCCATTCTATGTGTCAACTTGGCTAGGCTGTCGTACCCAGATATTTGGCCAAAGATGGATGTTGCTGTGAATGTATTTTTTTATATGAGATTAACATGTGAATCAGTAGACTTCAAGTAAAGTAGATTATCCTCCATAATGCGGGTGGGCCTCATCTAATCAGTTGAAGGCTTTAAAAAAATACTGACCTTTCTTGACAAAGAGGGACTACTGGCAACAGATGCCCTTCAGGTCTGAGCTGCGACAGTGGCTCTTCCCTGGCTTTCTGGGCTGCTGGCCCACCCTGAAGCTTTTGGACTTGCCAGCTCCCACATTCATGTGAACCAACTCCTCAAAACCTCTCTCCCTCTCCCTCCCTCTCTCCCGCTCTCTTTCTCCCTCCCTCTCTCTCCATATATAAGCCAAACATCTATGGGACCTCATCATCTCTGGGACCAATCGAGTGGCTTTTACCAATGGCAGTCATGCTTCTCAGCCTCGGGGGTGGACAAAATGCTGAAGGCTCCCCCTGGGAGGGGGCGGGCAGTTGCTGCAGTCCTGGCTCGTGCCCCATAAGGAGGTAAGCAGCTCAGTCTTCACACCAGCTCGTTTTAGGCCCACCTTCCATCACAGCATCTCTTGTGTTACGCATTTTGGCACATCAGCCAACTTCTCGTGGAGGGAGACTGCCACTGAGTCAAGGCAGACCCAGATCCTTGGCGGCTTCAGGAGTTAGGAGGGCCCAGGACCCAAAGACCATCTCTAGGTTCTCAGAGAAGCACGGTCCCCAGGGGTGTCTGCAGGCAGGAGGCTCCCACAGCTGGGGCCACAGAAGCGCATGTGGGGTTTTCTAAGACAAAGGCTAACGCAGACACTAGGAGGCATCGTAATTTGTGCCGACACTGACTGAGGCTGCCCACGGGCCAGGTGTCATTCTGCAGGCTTCACCATCATACTCATTGTATCTTCCCGACAGCCCTGAGGCACCCAGCATCTCCACTTTACACATGGAGAAACTGAGGCACCGAGCAGTTAAGTAACGTCTCCAGACCACAAGCAACAAATGGTGACACCAGAAGTCTGGGGACCCCACTCTCCAACCCCAGACCAGGAGCAGGTGACGTTGGAGACCCACGCAGATTGTTGACAACAGAGTCGCTTGTCAGTAAACTCTCGTGCCAAAGAAAAGTTGGGACCCTGCTCCTGGGAATGAGGATGGTAATGGAGAAACAGAAAAAAGCCCTGTCCCAGAGCTGCCATCACAACCAGGGACAAAGGAGGCTGTACCTCACGTTGGATTTAAGTCCCGGCTCCTGCACTCTTAGCTATGAGCCGGAGCAACTTTTCAAAATCCCTGTGAGCTTCATCTGAATACTAAGGATGATGACGGGCCGCTTCACCGGGCTACTGTGAGGTTTAAGTGTGAAAATAGGGTGGTCCCAGGGAAAGCAGGTACTTGGAATCGTGCCAGGAACAAAATACAATCCTGGTCACGACACACGTGGCCCAAAGTCACTGCCGGACACACAGTGTGCATCTCTTGGCTGTCAGAACCACACCAAGAGTTCTCAGGGCACCAGGGTCCAGCTGGCCCTGGATTCAGAGCCAGGCTGGGGCTAGGAGGGTGAGGCGTTCCAGGACGGCAAGCAGATACGGGGTCTGCACCAGAGAGTTGGAGCTCGCTCCCTAGACTTCTGTGTCCTGGTGCCTGGACAAGGCCAGGCCAGAGAGAGGCTGCATGTGGTGGGGTGGGGGAGGAACCCATCTGTAGGGAGGAACACGGGGGCTGGGGGTGGGGAAGCAGTATCCGGGCCTGGTCCACGGATTTGGACAACTTCCCTGTGATTTCTGCTGATATATATGGTCAAACAATCCAGTCATGCCTCAAAGCAGAATTTTTGGCTTAATCATTTGGGTGGTTATCTGTACTCCCCTAATAAATCAGCCAACTATTCAGATTTATGCTACAACACGAACAGGTTGGCTTGACCTATGAGTTGATCTATTGATATAATAAAGCACGGTATCTTAACCAGAACATGGGAACATCCTTTGAGATCGGGTTTGGGTATTACATGCTAGTCCATTGGGTAACTTGCTAGCACAAATAAATCCTACACACGACATACTCACGTGGAGAAAACATCTTAAAATCCGCCAATGAGTACAAAACAGACTGTCAACTAGCGTGCACAGTAGACATTATTTTAAGCTACCATCCGTTCAATGCCAGTAAGAAATCTTGGGTTTACACAGGGGCACCATACGCCACAGTCTAAATTTTCCCCACTTCCATAGCACTAAATTGCTTTGAAACACAAGGAAGTTTTTACTACCAGGAAAATTTTACCAAGCTTTAGTTAAAAAAGAGGTGAGGCGTCTGAGGTAAGTGAGGTTGTATAATGGAATAACGAATAGATCCTAAAATGAGAATAGCATAGCCGATCCTGGCCATAATGGTTCCCATTGTAATCATCCTGGATGTGCTCCATAACACGTAATGACTCAACAGCTCCATGCTGGAAGCACCTGAAGGAGGTAGTCTCTCTGCCAGAAAGACTGTGTGTTAAGTATTATGTCTGGTCTCGCCAAGGGGATAACATGCCTTTCCTTGTTTTTGAGCAAACCAATTTCTTTGTGTCTCTGACATAGAGGGGCACAGCCTCGTGCCCTTCCCCAAAGCGCTGCTACATGCTGACCACCGAGCCCCCGGGCTTCTGTCTCTGGCTTCCATTATGTAACCTCGTATTCACAAGCCAGAATAGATACCCCATTCAACCTCTTCTCCACTCACTGAAGACTCACAAGGTCTCACTTCGATCAGTGACTCTAGGAGACATGTAGATTGAGGAACCTCAATAGCCCAACTCTATCCACTCCAAAAGGGAGTTGAGTCCCCTTATGCTCCAAGAAGTCGTAAATGTCTTCTTATTCAGGCACTCGTTTTACTCTTAAGCCATGTATAACTAGTATGCCTATTGAATTTAAAAATTTTAGCATTTTTAATCTTAAGCCATGTATAATTAGTATGCCTCTTGAATTTAAAAATTTTAGCACACATGGACCAAATAATCATAAGGCTCACCCGTAAAGGCTCTGATTGCACACAAACTGGATCTACCATAATGAGATCAAATGAGAAAACAAATGGTTTCCACGAGTAGAAAGTGTTAAATCTACAAAGCGAGAACTATTTGGAAATTGTAGAGTTATTGGATTGCTCATTGAATCATTTCCCAAGGTTTACACAAGAGTTTGGGAGAAGAAACAAGAAGTCCAATGGGAATAGAGTCTTTAGTACGACCAATGGTTGTGATGGTTTTCATAAGAGCTCTTCATTTTGTTTGTGCCTTTTCTAAAATGTACTCTAGAATTTAATAGTGCTAAGAAACGCCATATATCAGAAAATTTGAAAATCAGGCAAATATATGTGAAGAATAGATGACAACAAAATTTTTGGAGGAATGTATCCATGAGCATTTGGTCCATTTCTGTTGACCTGTATTGTATTAAGTCCAATTTATTGAGTACCTGCTAAATTCTAGGTAATCCCAGTGTTTCACATTACCTTACAAAGTAGACTATCATAAGGATGAATTAACTAAGATTCTGATAAGCAAAGTAGCTTGCTCAGTTATGGTATGGTCAGTTAGAGGCAGAGCCTTGATTTGAAGGTAATTCTGCCATTTTTTGCTTCAAAAATAACTGGATGGATGGATTAGTGAGAGCCAGTCTGCTATTTCTCCAGATTGCATTCCATAGGATGATTATCTTCACTGATATTTTCAGTAAGACCTGCCTGTATAGTCCACAAGGAAAAAGAGTAAATAAACAATAGTAATCCAAATATTTAAATCATCCAAATATTTGATTTTATCATGAGTTTTGATTCCCTACAAAAAATGAAGCAAATTTCACATATTGCTGCAGATACTTTTCTGTTGTTGTTTTTTCTCTTCTACTAGTCAGATGAGAATTGGTAGTAGGGCAAGAGAGAGGGGCTTCACATCACCCACAGAATGAGTTAGCCAAGTTTATGAGACACAATTTGACAAAGTTAATATCCTGGAGGGCTACTGTCACAGAGACAGTGTTCTAGAGAGTCCATGGTGCACTCTCTGGTTTCCTCGTTATGAATTCAAGGAGGCCACATCTTGGGGTGCCTGGGCGGCTTAGTCGGTTGAGCAGTCTGACACTTGATTTTGGCTCAGGTTATGATCCCAGGGCCATGAGATCAAGCCCCATGTCAGACTCTGCACTGAGTGTGGAGCCTGCTTGGGATTCTCTCTCCCTCTCTCTGTGTACTCTCTCCCTCTGCCCCTCTCCCTTGCTCACTCTCTCTAAAGGGAAAAAAAGGAGGTCACATCCTATATGGCTCCCAATACCTTCTCATTTTATTCAAGAAGCATTATAAGAGTTCAGGGACACAGGAACGTGGGCCTTTCCAAACAGTAGACCAAATACGATGAATGTGGCCTGGTTGCTAGGAATCTTTTCAATGACATATTCCAAATTTCTAATAAAATTCTAACAGCTCAAAACAGAAGACATCAATTTTTATCACATTAGTTTAAATTATTCCATCATACTAATAATTAGTCAAGAAATCATCCCAGTCAGACGTGGTAGAGGGATTGAGAATTGAACTATTTTATTTTTTTAATTTTTTTAACGTTTTTTTTATTTTATTTTTGAGACAGAGAGAGACAGAGCATGAACAGGGGAGGGGCAGAGAAAGAGGGAGACACAGAACCTGAAGCAGGCTCCAGGCTCTGAGCCGTCAGCACAGAGCCCGACGCGGGGCTCGAACCCACGGACCGTGAGATCATGACCTGAGCCGAAGTCGGCCGCCCAACAGACCGAGCCACCCAGGTGCCCCGAGAATTGAGCTATTTTAGCTAATGATTCAAATGCCTTTGCAGGGACACAAAAAAATAGTTTAATTTCTTTATCGTATTTCTTATGAGCAAGTCTGGTGAGTTACAATGCCTGCACTTTCTACCTCGTCACGAACAAGGAATACCACTTCATAGAATGGAAAATGGATGAGGAAGGTATGGTAGGAAGTCTCAGAGCATCCTACTGAACAGGTAATATGCCAGCTCTGATTCAGGAAAGAGTAAGTACAGAAGGGGTGACACAGGACACGAGAGCACTTTTTCCTTTCAGAAGTAGTGGGTGGAAAGTTTCAATGAAAAATTACTGGGGTTATATTAGACTGTAACATTTTGTTCTTCTAAGCAGTCTGTTTTCAAAGCATATTCTCATTCCAGGGCTCATTGCTCATGGAATGTCAGACTGATTTGTTGCTTCCCTTTATGCCTGAAACACAGGTAATATTTTGAATTTTTAACATGCGTTTCATTCCTACATTCTTAGAGGGGGCATTGTATCAGGATGTTTTGCACACTCAGTTAACGATCCGCAGTAAAATCCCATTATCACTCAGGGTTGTCTGTGCTCAACTTCATAAAGAACTGATAGAGATCTTTGTTAGCAGAAAATCTAGTGCTGGGTCTAGTCATGTATAATCGCTGACAAAGGAAGAAGTAGCTAGCCCCAGCCCTCAGATGAGGAGATAAATCTCTGGAAATCCCAAGAAGGTATATATGCTACCTCATACAATCCATCCATCAACATTGTCTAATTGGGAATTTCTCCGTGGCCTCGTGAGAGTTTGCTTGCTCCTTAAGTGCCATAGATCAAAAAGCTACTTCCCAGTTATTTCCAGTGTTAAGTTACTGTGTTTTATCTCCATTTTGTTATTTGTATGGCAACTCAGTCCCCGAGTGGCCTCTGAGGACTTCGAAGGCTTAGGGAATGTTGCTTGGGAGTGGTAAGACTGAAGTTCTACCGTGTGGCTAAGACTGTCCTAAGGTCAAGAGAATGTGCCTCGGTCCCTGTGAGAGGTCTTGACTCTTCTGACATCCTGGTGACTTTGTATGAGAGGTCATTATTCTATGGACATATCACCTTAACGAAGAAAGAAAAGAAACACATTCAGAATGTGGATGATACAAATTCAAACATGGCCTCACGGTATCAGTCAGTACAAAGTCAGAGCTGTGAAAATCCGCTTATGAATTATTCAAGAGAAAGCCAATAGGTTCTTTTTGGATTTTAAAACTTGAAGCTACATCGCCTTATGATCTTGGGACATTTTAAAGATAAATTTGGCAGTTTTTATGATGTGAGGACATAAATGGGGTTGAGCCGTAAAGGTCATATCGTTAGGAGAGGTCCACAGGGCAATCTTCACTTTCTTAGGAAGCAGGGATATTGGAAAGAGGTTTTCCACCCACAGAGATGTACGTCAAAGAATCTGAAACCACCATTTCCTGCTGCTGGTGGATGGAGCCTTCCTGGTGGCAGTCACTAGTCCTCACCACTTAGGAAGCAAGGGGATATCCTTTAAGCGGTAAATCCCATATTCTTACAGGAATTTGGTTCTGCCCACCCCCATGTGCTAGAAGGGACTACTACCTACTTCAGCTGTGGGAATTAAAGCCACAGGAAGCATAGGCTGCCACAAAGGACCAGTCAGAGGACGTACTGCCAAAGGAGGTGCCAATTAGAAAGGGTCAGGGTCACTAAGGGATTTGGAAAAGGTTTCCTGATGTGATTTCTGGTATTTCCAGAGCTATTAATCTCCTGCCTTTGAAAAGCACTCATTTATTTCCATTTTTTCCTAACCCTTTTACTCCTGTCCCTTAAGAATGCTGAAAGTACCTTGATTTATTGTGTCCATCCATCAACGGAAGAGTAACAACATACTCCTTTCAGCTTTTGCTCCGAGGCTGAAGATGTCAAGTTCAAGGATGGGGACCCCAGCTTCACCCCTGATACGGAGAACACCTGCTTCTAAGGCACCGTTTAAAAGATACCGCTGCATCCAAACAACCACACTCTTCACAGAAGCATTTTTAGGAGCTTTGGAGCAGGTTGTGTATGAGTGAAAGGAAGTGTGCTCAACTCCCAAAACAAAAGGAGGACACATGCCTTTAAAATCACTCAAGAACGTTTTCAAACAGCAACCACCAAATTGCTTAACGGGGCAGCAGGCGGGCGGTAGGGGGCGCTGTGGAACCAATTCACTGGAAACCCAAATAGGACCAGGGAACAGGACAGTCTGGTCCAAGCTCCCAAGTAAGAAGAAATAGACACTTCCTCCCTCTCCACTCAGTGAAAGCTATTTTATACACTCGACACTGCTCTGTTTGCAAAGGGCTCTGAGATTTCAATTACCATAGTCCTTCTCCTCACCAGTACCCTTGCTTAAATCAATGGTAATGCAATTGACTGAAGTGGTTTGTTCTCTTCAAAAGCTTGTCTTCATCCTGAATTGCTTTGGTCCAGAAAACATTATGAGGACAGACTGTCCCGATTTCATTCTTCATGTTCAGGAAACAAGTCATTTGAAGGAGCAGGTTTTTTCCTAAGTAATAAAATATCAATACACTGAGGGAGGTAATGAAACAAAATATGGCTGAAAAAAATCTTTGACTGTTGGGGCTGTAGTATGGAGGGTAATCTTCATGAGACGTCTGGTAATGTTTAACTGATTTTAAAAGGAGACACTGGTATTGTCACAAAACTTGGTAATAGGAATAAAACCATGTAAGTGTGTTGCAATGGCAGCTTAAAAAACTATATGGGATGGAAGTGATTTGGAGGGAATGTATTTGCCTCTGATAAAGGTGGTTTGCTTCCACCTTCAATCAGTCAAGACTGGACACTCAGGAATGTGACATGGCCCTGACATCCCCCTGACACTAACCATAAGGAGGCAGTTAACACCAAGCAAGCCACAAGAATCAAATATCTGAAAATGCCATGGGACTGTTGAGTTTTCATGTTGACAAACAAACAGGTTTATCTAGATGGTGAAGAAGATGCGTCTTGTAGGACCAACAGCCACTAGGGTTAAAATGTTGTCATCCTCGGAAGTGAGCCACATCGGACTTCTCCAAGAAACCACAGGCTGAACCATCATCTCTCGCTCTCTTGGCAAGCCACTCTACCAATAGACAACGTTTTTCTCAGGCATGTCTGAGAAACACATCCAGAGGCTCTGACTGTCCCTGCAGGTGAATTATCTCCCATGCCACCAGCAGCACTCATTCTGTACCTGGGCTGTCCCAAGTCTCTGGTCGTGGGTGGTCCATAAGAAGTAAGGAGGAGCAGAAGGGCACCTCGGTGGCTCAGTCAGTTAAGCGTCTGACTCTTCATTTCAGCTCAGGTCACGATCTCACAGTTCGTGAGTTCAAGCCCCACGTTGGGCTCTGTGCTGACAGCTCACAGCCTGGAGCTTGCTTTGGAATCTGTGTCTCCCTCTCTCTCTGTCCCTCCCCCACTCATGCTCAGTCTATCTCTCACTTTTTCAAAAATAAATAAATATTAAAAATATAACTAAGGAGGACTAGGCTGAAGAGAATGATAGGTCCATAAGATGAGCCACTAGACAATGACAGTGCAAGAGATCTCAGAAACCCCTCCTGTGGTAAAGTGATTGGGTGAGTCAAAGACAAGTTATCATATGTCCACTCCTCCTCCTCTTCCAGAGTTGTTAGTCACAACCTGAAACCCTTTGGCTCAGCCCTCCTTTCCTAGTATAGATAATGAATTCCAACGTTTGAAGCCCATGAGATCCTCTGTTTCATATTTTTGGTGCAAAATGAACACATCTCGGTAGAATCCGTGACAAATATGACCCCATCATAATGGCTCAGGGATGCATTTTTAAGGGATTAAATGTAGCTTTATTTACAACATAAAGCATTCCATCTGTGTAAAGCCGAGAATTTTAAAGGGGAAGAAAGCCAATCTCATTACAATTCTCCCTCCCCTGGTCAGAACTCGTTGTCTCATTTTTTCCCAAGTGTCTTCTTGAGTTTTTTCTGTCCCATAAATAACTCTCTGTAGGGCTCGGCAGTGGATAAGAGTACTTGCACCCTCCTTTCGAAAAGGATTAAAATAAAATTTAATCCTCATTTTCATTACAGTATTCAAGTAACAGGATTTCTTCTTTTCTACTTTGATGTGTAGGAGAGCTGAATTAAGATGACAATCGCATACACACGAATAGCGCCTGAAGGAACGTTGCGTTTCTGGATTTCCGGTGAAGCAACAGCCGGCTGCGGGTAGCCCCCAAAGGACACCATCATGGGGCCCATCTGAAGCCTCCACTTAACAATGTTCAAGAGATTAGGTGAAGAACAAGTTAAGTCTGTGTTGTTTTCCATCAGGACGATAAGAACCTCCATTCTCCAACGGAGAATAGGAAACTTTTTTGGAAACAGTAACACTGTTTTCATTCACTCAGTACCATAATCTCATGGAAGATTAAAGAGGGTCAAAATAAGCCCAGGTGGCCCCACCTATGATGTCATTTATCTTCACAACAAACTAACGAGATAAATCTAGAAGGCTTGAGAAAAATTAAAAGGCAGCTTTTATTCACAACCAAAGATCATCCACTGTCAGCAGGATAGGCTTGGAAAATGCAAAGTAATAGGAGTAAATGTTGAAAGACGTAACCAGTTGAGATAAACATTCATCTGTGAGACAGTGACCTGGGGAGAAACAGCTCCAGTACGTTGTCATGCTACAGACCGAAACGGTAACTTGTCCCATGGTCCCAGCGAATCTGACCCAAAGTAGACTCATATTTTTTGGCTTACTAGATGAATGAATGACTGAGGGTTTGAATTCATTTAGTAAGATAATATGTGTGAAAGTTCTGCGTAAACTATTTGAATAACTAGCTTGTAAATTATGCTTATGCCATAATAGCTATTGTGTAGAACACTCAATGCACTTTTGTTCTGGACACTACCAAGGAAACACTGGCCTGGGATCTTCCCTAAGCAAGACCGTGACAACAGTATTCATCATCTTCCCTTCCTCTATCCTTTCCTCCATGCCAACGTTTTAGGAGCCCTTTGCATTATTTTCTCCAAATCTCATCTTCTCGTATTGCCAAAGGACCATAAAAATTACCTCATCATCATTTAGTCCTTCCAGCGTGTTGGTCCCCTTCTCCCTGCAGACCCTTTGCCTTGCTCTCCCTTCTGCCTGGGGTGCTCCTGCCCAGATCTTTCCGTGCCTGGCCGCATCCTGTTGTAAACTTCTCTGCCTAAATGTCACTGTCTGCCAGACGCCGTCTCTGCCCAATCCTGCCCCAGCCAGCACTCACTCCCTGCACTCCCATGTCTGCCCCGGCCCCTTCTCTGCTTCGTCACCCTTGCTGGAATGTGGACTCACCTCATTTGTCCCTGCTTCTCCCTGCTCCATAAGCTGGGGGAGGCAGCCTTTATCGGCCTGGATATCCCCAAATCCTACAAGTGCTCACAATTTTTCCCCCCAATATGAATAGATCTTAAACTGCAAAGTCAGTGTTCTATCCCCTGCCTCCCCTAAAATAAGATTTTTCTGCCTGCTTCATGCCTCTGTCAGATAATAAAGGGCAGCCTGGATACAAAGCGTTGTCTCATTTGGGTGCCTCAATCAAACCTTTCACCTTCCGAATGTCATATGGTCACTTACCCTCTCGTGTCCCCCGAGTGTGATGGAGAACAAAATGGGGAGATATATGCTGTAATTGAAAATGAAGTGAACATGAAAATCAGCCCAACGTGGTTTACGGGCGTCTTAGTAGAAAAGCTTCACTTTTTTCCCTTTGCTTCACCTATGAAACAGATGACGGTTTCCCACTGAAAACAGGGCAGGTCTACTCTGCTGTTCTATTTACTGGGGTAAGCAACCCAGGCACACAGGACAGAGAAGGGACCTCTTTGTTTGGGTCTCAGGGCTATTTGCTCGCTGGGAGGGCTGGTTTCGACAAGGAATGAGCACAGACTAGGCAGCACCTGTTAGACCCTGTGTAAGGTAATCCCTTTTCAACATGATGTTAGTAGCACTTTAAACGATTCAGACGGAAGGGGTCCAGCTGGTCATGGAGCTATAGGACGCCCTTATTAGGAGGTGCGTCATATAAATATAGATGTGTACGTGACATAAATATAGATCCCCTTACAGCACACTCTGTGCTGTGTTCTCTGCACAGGGGAGAGAGAGCTCACTCATTTCAGTAAAGAGGATGCCCCCCCTTCCCCGCACTACCCACCCCCTCCCGCAGGAAATGCAACTTTTTTGAAGTTCCGATTACATTTGCAAAGGAAAAGATCTCAAATGAGAAGTTAAAAAAAGAAAACTTCATTTTGCAAGGAACAATAAAATTTAAGATTAGTGCATAGTAGCGTTCTACATTTTTTTAATTTTAACCAAGTGTTTTTAAAATTAATAAAGGTAAGCCTTCAATGAGATAAGAAAGTAAAACCAAATGAAAAACAAACGAGAGCACTTTCATTTTTCATTTCCATCTGTTTACCTGTTCTGAAAGCAAATGTGGGTGTTGGCGAGCATCTGGAAGGAGGCCACATGATTGCTTTCCACAAATAAGCCCCGAACTCATTGGACATTAACTGTCCAAATCCAGAGACCAGCTTTCTATTACTTTGGCCCAATTCCATGAAGCGACTCATTTCCTTGGGACTCCATCAGGAAAAGTTAAACTCAACCCTTTTTTTTTTTCATAGCTTTTTTTTAGTTTTAGGTTACAAAAGTAGTATCTGTTCAATGCTCAAAGCTTGGAAAACTCATAAAAACATGAAGATATGTTTATAATCATCTGATACTCCTAAGACTCCAACTCCCCGCCATTATAATCACCATTAACACTGATACATCTTCGTTATTTCTCTGTGTTCACATGCACACTTCAGGTTTTCCGTCCTAATACTGTCTTTCTGTACACCTTTCAAGGGGTCTTCTCTTAACAATACCTTGTAAAGTTTTACCCAGTTTGAAATGTCCCTCTCTGGCCCAATGTTTATTGATTGTATAGTGCTCCATTGTATGGATTGTTACCATTTCTCTGGGCCACACTTTTAATTTTGGAGTCTTTGGGTTGCTTCTACTTCCTCTATCTAGCTAGCTAGCTATCGTCTATCTGTCTATCATCTAGGTGCTTATCTCATGTATTTTCTATACATTAGATAAATGGTACATATAAAATTTATGTGCAATCTTCCGTACTTATTGTCAAAGAGACTAATTTGCCTACCCAACATCTATTTTCTCTTCTTCCTTGCTAACATGATTTTGATTTTGTTCAATGTGGGAATATCCCCAGCTAATTATTTCACCTCCCCTGTGACAAAGTCCAGTCCATAGAGCGGGAACAGAAGATGCTAAGTGGTACTTCTGTGGCAGCCCTTTGGTGGGAGAACACATGTGGCTCCCATCATTCGCATGGTTCTGTGCACTTGCTTTGTCTGCTCCTGTTTTCTTGCCTGGGAAGCAGATGCAATGAGTGGAGATAGGCAGCCATCCTGGGACCATGAAAGCCACCTGCTTAGGAGGGAGTGGTGGAAAGCAGGGAGGAAACTGGATTTGATGGCATCATGGGGCCACCAGTCTAGCCCTGGCTCCTTGCCTCCAAATTTCATGTTATACAACAAATATATGCTTCTATTTGATGGGCGCCATTGCTTTCTTTGACTTTGTATTATTCAAAACAGAACACAGGGTGCTATCCATAGTATTATTCATAATACCATCCATTTAGAGTTGCTAAATATGAAATCTTCCAAATGGAAAACCAAGATCTCAGGCTGTGCAATTTTGTAGACTTTAGATTCTCATCATCACTTTGCTTCTCAGAAGGTTTTTTTTTTTTAACGTTTTTATTTACTTTTGAGACAGAGAGAGACAGAGCATGAACGGGGGAGGGGCAGAGAGAGAGGGAGACACAGAATTGGAAACAGGCTCCAGGCTCTGAGCCATCAGCCCAGAGCCTGACGTGGGGCTCGAACTCACGGACCGCGAGATTGTGACCTGAGCTGAAGTCGGACGCTTAACCGACTGCGCCACCCAGGCGCCCCTCAGAAGGTTTTAATCAATATTAACTCTGACCAGCTATGGATGAGAGTGTGAATTCGCCACGATCACAACTGTATATCTTCTTCTCCAACCCAACTCCACAGAAACCAATGGGCTTCCTTGTTACTTTCATTTCAGTTTCTTTGTGTTGATGAATTCGAGCATGGTTTGGTTCCAGGTGTTTTCTTGAAACTTTAGTTCTTCTGTGAACTTATCCCTTGTACTCTTTTTTCTATTATTTTTAAACATAAGATCAATCTGGGGATTTCTATTGTAAGAATTATTAGGAGAAAACATGAAGACCATTGGACGTATGTGGCTTCTGGAAATCTCTGTCCTGGGTGAGAACACACCAGGCTAAAACAGGGTGGTAGGCATCTGAAGTTGGTGACTTGTCCTAAGTAAATCCAGAGTCATCTCAGCTGGAAACACAAGATGCTTGCTACAGAGAGAAGGCTCCCAGGATGCCTCTGGGCCAACCCTGGGCTGCTGGGGGTCACGTGATGCTTATGATCCTTCTTTGGGGAAGTGGGAACATTTCTCTGAAGATGTAAAGATAATAAGGAGAATCACCACACTTTTCCAGTATCTCATTTCTGAGGTTCCAAATGTTTCTACTCCCCTCACACTCCTATCTTGAAATGTTTGCATCATCGAGCGAGACTGGGACCTTTCTTTCTTCAGATAAATTGAGAGAGCTGTATGGCTTTTCCTCTTGCCTTCTCAACACGCAGGGCAGCGTAATCAGCCAATGTCAGCAGAAGTTCTTTTGGATCCTTGCAGACTAGAAGGTGAGATCATTCCCCAGAATTTCAGTCTAGTATTGTCAAGGAAGTTTTGCAGCAAAGTTTAGGGAAAGCATAAAGCATTCTTTCTATTATACAGAGACAAAATGCCTATTGCATAACTCAACTCAGAGAGTCAAGTTACATTATTTCTCTTACTTTTATCAACAGTGCCTAAGTAAGGTGATTTGGGCAAACATCCCAAACAAAAGAAACCCAAGGGCTCAGGTATTCCATCAATTATGTATGGGGCCCAGCAAGACCCAGGAACACCAGGGGATTGCTGTTACATTGGGCTCCATGTGTGGTAGCTCCTGGGCTGGTGCCACTCCATTATTTATACAGCACTCATCACACTAGCCGCTAAGCACTTTCTCAACATCAGACATTACACTGGTGTGCAACAGAAGGGGCTGAAAGTTCTATGATGTCTCAACATTATCAGCTTGGACTAAACACTTACTCTAAGCCCAATGTTAACCACACACTGAGTGACCCCACATGACCCAGCAGCTTTTGACCCAGAGGCAATAATCTGTGGTTCTTGGATCTGCTCCTTTCTCCCTCCCCCTTCTCAACCAGGCTCTTGCCATGTCATATACGAATTACCACAATATGTACCTCCTCCCTCTATCCCAGGAGTGACCCCCTTCATCAATATTTTCTTTAGTTTTATTTCCACAGCACCTTCATCACTGGACGCAGTCCCTGGCAACAAAAAAAGTGAGAAAAACACAGGTAGATGAGTTTCTAATGCAGAGATGTAAAGCCATCTGGTTTCCTTCATTTCTTGAGCAGTTCACCAACCAATCCTCCCATCCTTTCAAATTCAGGTAAGGATCCACCTCTAAGAAGACCTTGAAAGGGAAAGCAGCATAGTGTCTGTCATTTCAGAATTTTATTTCCACAAAACTGCATTTCCCAAAACTTCATTGCTTTAGAGTAATTATGTATCAGTCCCTTGCAAAACTCCCTGCTTCTGTCAGAGACAATGTCCCTCTCCTCATTCATTCAAGCTCAATATCTCCAAATCACCATTGATTCTTCCTTCACCCTTGTCCTCAACATCTATTTCTGGAACCACAAAAGTACAGACTTCTGAATTTGGAAGATTCACAGGAACTGCTGAGGCTGTCACTCAATACCATAATGTTACAGATCAGAAAGCAGAATCTGGACAAGATGGAACACCTTGTCCACAGCACCACTGCTGGAGGAGAAGAGAGTTGTGTCTTCTCAGAGAAGCTCATGGATGCCATGACTGGCGCCCTTCTCATTGTTTCCCCTTTGCTTCCTGACTGAGATGGTGCCAACACGATCACCATGCCCTCTCCCCAAAATGTCCTTGATCTCAGGGTGGCCTCCTGGTTGATACCAAATCTTTGAAACTAGGACTTTGGTTATGTCACCTTCAATAGACATTGAATTGGGATAGAATTTAAGCCCAAGCTTAATATGTGTACCCCAATCTTTTGTTCCAAGCAAATTAGTGTGCTCACCTCCCGGTTTCTCAGTAACACAACCTGGTGCTCTCCTTCTTTGCATTTATCTAAAGTACTTTGCACACAATAGACAGAGAGCCTTTCCTCTGAGAGCTTCATCTGCAGATTTACCCTGCATCACATTTTCATTCCTGTCTTTATAGAATTTAATAAATGTGGCACCTATTGTGGTGAGCAAGCACCTCAGACCAGTGACCCCATTAATGATAATGATAATAGTGAGAAGCGACCATCATCTTTATGGAACAAGTGTTGAGCGGGATAATGTCTCTACAGCTCATGCCCAATGTCTAACAACTCGTTTTCTGCCTGCCTAAGACAGTTTTCTTTTCTGACTGCCACTTCAGTCTCCCACTAAGAAACAGTCAGAGGTGAAAACATTGGTCTTCCCAGGTGACTTTATTCATTGAAGACATTAAAGGCAACTTTCTTTTAAAAGGATGTCTTGGAACAAAGACGATGGTCTCTTCCCTCTTGTTCTTTCTGTTTGTCCAGCTCTGGGAAGGATAGTCACTCTACCTCCAGCCCTCCCATTCAGGGACCCACAGTTCACTCAACACACAGTTCATTGAGAAGTGAGATGTTTCCAGACTTGGGCCAGGCACCAGGCAAATAAATATGAATGAACAAATAGCTTCTGCCCTCAGGAGTTTTCAGTAAATAGAAGCAGAGATGCACACATATTATTGCAATGAAGTGTAATAAATGCCATGAGAATTAGATCAAATTCCAGCATGGCCACAAAAGAGCTGCAGTAAATTCCCTCTGGGGAAGTAAGGGAGCTTCCAGGGGTAGTGAATGTGTGGCTGGGCTTGGCAGGTGAGCAGACATTTGTTCTCTGCGTAGCAAGGGAAAGACACAAAGGAAGGGCTTTTGTAAATTATGGTGGGGGACTACATGTGGGCGCCCTAGCTAGAGTGTCAGATGCAGATCAAGGCAGTGGCCAGAGAGCCAGGGTCCAAAGAGCAGCCAAAGGAGTTGGGGTCTCATCCTATGGACAAGGAGGAGACATGGAAATACTTTAAGTGGAAGGAAGGGGATATATTTGTATTACTTGAAAACTCTCCCAGCCACAGAATGAAAGATGATTCCAGGAAGCAGGACTGCAGGCTAGAAGACCATTGTGTGCTCAGAGCAAGAAGAAACACAGGCAGAAACATTTATAATTGGAGCCAAGTGTTGTTTTAAGGCCATATCTTAATCTGATATATTCTGAGTTGATGGAATACTTGAAAGTAGTGTAAACATTTGTGGCAAAAAAAAAAAAAAACCTGCAGGAGAAACTAACTTATGTTTGTTTTTCCCTGTTATGGGTATAAATTTAAGGTGACTCTTCCTCCCCTAGGGCCTTCCTGGTCTGAGGCGTGTCAATAATAACTGTGCTTTAAGGTCAGTTGGGACGCACTCAAAAGACCCTCACCCTTCACTCAGGCACAGGATTCAGAAGTATGTGGCACTTAAGGAAAGCTGCATTGGCCCCAACACAGCGATGGAAGGAGGAAGAAATGGTAGAAGATTCCAGAATGCTTGTGATCTGCATACCACTCCCACCCAGCAGCCTAAGAAGGACAAACCCTCTGATGAAGCATCGCGTATAGATTTGGCTATAAGTGGATGGAGGGATTGAAGGAGCCTGAAGAACTATGGCCTGGGGAGCACCAGGGGAGACAGTGCTGTGCCCAGATTTGGTGCTGAGGAAACAGAACCCTCTCCTTCTATGGCATCGTGTGGAGCAACTCAATGTCCACCTTGAGGAATTGAGATAAAGACATTTCTCCTGTCTCCAGACACCTTGAGCCACAAAGGTCCCTCAGCCCAACCAACATGGTTAACTTGGCGAACCAAATTCATATCTTTTCTCTTTTATTTATTTTTGTTTTCCTAACCTCTCAACAGTCCTCTAGCTGTTGAGTGTGGTAGAGAGAAGGACTCTAATTGAAGGCCATTTAGGTTTATCCACAATGACTCCGTACTCAGTATAAATTTCTTCTTTCTGGATTCTCAGCCCTTGGTACCTTACTACGCGATGATGCTTTCATTTTGCTCTACATTTTGGAAACTGCTGAGGACCGACCTCTATAATTTCTCTCAACATCTCACCAGAAGCTTTCTTATTCCTGACTTTTTCCAGTGTCCCTGTGGAGAAGGTCAGCCCCAAGGACTGAAGACGCAACACTGTATGGCAGTTAAGCAAGGCCTGTAAACTATCCACATTTGAAACCTGGCTGTGCCATTTACTAGCGTTATCACCTCAGGTAAGTAACTCAATCCCTTTTGCCTTGATTTCTTCACATACAAAATAATATTTTATCTATTTCTTCCTTCTTCGGTTTGTTGTAGGGAAAAAGGACATCATGCAGGACTGTGCGACGAGCTCTTACCTTAATACCTGCCCATGGATTTAGGAAAAGTAAGGAAGTAGTTGTCCATAATGAGAGTGCTCTGCCTGCGTCAGTGAGGACATGTGTCCCCTTGGGTCCCTGGTGTATCACTCCCCGTCGGGAATGAGTTCCCCCACGAGTTAAGGAATGGCCTCCATGCCCTACCTGGGAAAACAGATGAGCAGGGAGAGAGCAAAACCCCACAGTATTTTCTGCCCCCGGATCCCCGGCTGCACAAAGACAGCATCTGCAACTAACACCCGAAGACTCCAAGGAATAAAGCTGACCTAGTGAGCCAAGAAGGTATGCTGAGTGCTAGTTCCAGAATCTACCAGAAATAGCTGAGAAGTCTCTGAGGTGGCCCCTCGGGGATGTGGGACACTCCTGGCACTACCAGACCCCTTCCTCACTTTCATTCTCAAAGAGTGTGTTTCCTTGGCTGTCCCCTCTTTTGTGGGCCAGGAGCTTTGCCGTAGATGTTTCTGAGAATCTTAAGTGAATACTGTTTCTGTCAATCTGAACTTGTTTGGTGGCTAGGTTATTTTTTCCCCTCTTTGCTCCTTTTCTTCTTTATTAAAGCTGACAAATGGGGAAGAAAACGAAAAGGAAAAGAACAAGCCCAGGGCCACAGGATGCTGGGAAAATCGCTTCTATTTATAGCCTAAGACATTTTCAGCCATGTAAACACCTCTGCTAATCGCTGCCCTGCATGCAAGACCCTGGGGATCATGGCGCTGCCCTGGAAAGCTGGCAGCCATATACGGCAGAGCAGGGAGAGCCCTGGGCAGACTCATTGTGCTCCAAGTTGTTTCCAGAAGGAGTGGGGAAGACGGTCTGCGTCCCGCCCGCCTCGCTGAACAGCAAAGGGCTGCATGGGCCCCCGGTCCTCTCTCAGAGGGAACAGAATCTTGGCACCCACAGAACCTTTGGCAGAGTATCATCAAGAAGGGCCTGGCCTAGCACCCCCAATCGGGCCAATCTAGCTGACAATATAATAGCAGAAATTCCCACGTGGAGGGGCAGCTTCAGCACAGACTAGCTGTGTGACCCCAGGGAGGAAGCCTGTAAGTGGGAGGCTGCGTTTGCTCATTGGTGAACAGGACTGCAGCCACCTCATCAGGTAACCATGAGAATTCGACGGAAATGGTGCAGGTGTGGTGCGGCCTCCAGAGAGGCCATGACCTTGGCGTGCAGGGGTCTGGAAAGACTCTGTAGACAAAGCGACACCTCAGTGTGGATTTGAAGGACGCTTAGAAGAAACCAGGAGGCAAAAGACATGGTTCTTCCCATCGACTTACTCCATGGGCAAAATCAAAGTATATAGAAATATCCTCTTCCTAGAGATAATACATAACATATTTTCTGCTATTCTTTCCAACCAATGAAAGAAGTTCATCGTTGTACTCTCTGGGTGCGCCAGGGGAAAGTATCTGGGCCACTTTCGATGCTAAAGGCAATAATGAGTGAACCATAAAATTGTATGAATCCAGAGTTAAAACCCCAGTTTTCCAAATGTCCTATTTATATGGAAAAAGTAAACATTTGTTTCATTTCTTTTTGGTCCAAGAAGTAAAGACATGATTTGGGCATAGATAAATCTGGTTAAAAAGATGATTCTTCCTGGTATTCAATATGGCCAACAGCAGCACCAATGTATCCTAAACGTATTCGAATGTATTCTGAAGCTCCAAGGTATCAAATCACGTTTTTGTTCTCAAGGACTCATTTCTGACTTCGTTCCAATCATTCTTTTTAGAAAATCACTTTAAGAGGCGACAGGACTCAAGAGTTGACTCAAAAGCAGCAGGACAGCCTCAAAATCCTGCCCGGTTTCCTGGCTGCAGCCCAGGAAGTCCAAACGTGATTCCAGAATTTGTCGTAAGGGCTTCACTCTATTAACATGCAAAATCTCCAAAAAAAAATAGTGCTCGAGAACTCCACGTGTTCGCGATAACACGATTTCAGGGAACATAGTCCCAGAGCAGGGAGTGAGAAGGTAGAGTGGGCTGACTCTAGAGGGTAGGGACCAAGCAGGACTCAGGAAGCTGAGGCCAGGGTCCAGAAGGTGGCTCTTGTTCTTTCCAGCATCTTCCCTCAGGTTAACCTGGCTCAGTGGGCTGAGCTTCCAGTCTGGGTTTGAACAACATTATTCACCTTCTGGTCCCTTGCTTGAATATTTAGGCCTTCAAATCATACTTTGCCCTCCTGCGCACTGTATTCTCATCTAAAATGGAAATATTATGGTATAAGGATCTATTACAAATGAGAATTGAGCGTAAGAAACACTGACGAGTGCCCCCAGAGTACCTCACATGTTTAAGCAGCTACAAAGGACTCAAGTTCTCCTCAAAGGAAGCCCTTAATGGCTTTATCCTCTTGACAAGTAATGTTACTGTTAGATGATTTGGACCCAGTCCCAACACATAGAGTGTGCAAGCGAGTCACAAAAGAGGAAGTACAGGGAGGCCTAGAGGGCTTAGTCGGTTAAGCGTCCGACTTAGGCTCAGGTCATGATCTCACGGCTTGTGGGTTCGAGCCCTGCATCGGGCTCTGCACTGACAGCTCAGAGCCTGGAGCCTGTTTGGATTCTGTGTCTCCCTCTCTCTGCCCCTCCCCCAGTCACTTTCCCTCTCTCTCTCTCTCTCTCTCTCTCAAAAATAAACACTTTGAAATTTTTTTTTAAAACAGGAAATACAAATGACTAGCAAACAAAGAGGAAAATGACCTCACTGGACCTTAAAGATGAGACAAATACCAATTTTTATCTGTAACATCAGAAAAGCTGAGAGACAGATTGCTGAACACTGGGAACCTATACGGTTGCATATATATCCGATTTGCACAACCACACTTAGAATGTGCTTTATAAAGCCTTGGAAATGTTGTTTGTGAGACTTTCCTCAAAAGTGGGGAAATACTCATTATGTGTAAATATATATTTGAATAGACCAAAAGACCAGTAGAACTGTAACAAGATGTCAATAAGGGTTATCTCGCAATCTCGAGGTTATATATGTTTTCCTTCCTTGTGCCTTATTCTATTTTCCCAATTTGCTATAAATAGCAGATGTTTGTGATTAGAGAAAAAATGAAATGGTCTCAATGGAATAGCTCTAAATGTTCAAACCTCCTTGTTTGCCTGTCCCAGGGCTCCCACGGGACACCATGTTTGAGCCTCACCAGAGTGTGTTAATCAATTTCTGTGCTTATCGGTGGAACAGTCTGGAAAACATTATCCACAGTTAAAATAGTCAAGAGCACTATTTCCACTGTTTTGTTTTATCAGATGATATTGTCCACCATTGCTCTGCTAGCATTTAAAGACTTGGAAAGTAGATTCAGGAGGTGAGGCTAACTTGGTTGTTTAGCTACACGAACTGTAATTCACACACAGTTGTAAGAAACAAGAAGGAGAGAGTCGACTGTATACCCCTCACCCAATGTTCCCGGTGGTAATATTTTCAAACCATCGTGCAGAACGTTGGTACAACCCACCATATTACTCAGATTTTCCCAACTTTACGTGTGCATGTGTGTGTTCTCACTTCTACACAATTCCATCACACGTGCACATTGGCATCTCCATCACCACAGTCTGGACACAGAGCCCATCACTATGATCCCAGTAACTCTCCTGCTACCCCCTGGAGAACGTGTTTTTAACTCTCATATGTGGGTCACATAACCTATCACTATCACATAGCCTATCATAACCTATCACATAACTTACCAGCTTGGGCACTCGCCTTTGGGGTTCCTGTTTTACATTAACTATTTGAGTCTTAAGGTCAGAGTTTGCCAGATGAATAAGGCTCTGGTTCCCGGCATCCTAAAACACTGAAATTCCTATTACAGGGAAAAAAAAAACAACAGTAGGAGGTAGGGCTGAGGAGGTCAGCTTCCCACCACGGCCGTAACCACATACAGTGGAACAGACCCCGGACTTATGCAGGAGCCAGAAAATGGTGTTTTAGCTCAGGACACTCTCCCTCTCCAAGAAACTAGAAGAATTTTCTTTTAATGTCCATTTACCAGGCCTACTTTCATAAAATTATCTAAGCAGAATCAATAGCCTCTGTAGCACTCTGAATGAGTTCATCCAGGTGTCCATTTGTCCACAGCACAGTGCTAGCATTTCCTGACATGGAAAGTGTTCTCCAGGAAGGGAGAGGAAGTAAACCTTCAACTGTCTGTAAACTTTCCAACCCCTTTGACCAGGAGGATGCCAGCCATGACGGGCAGGAAAGCCAGCAACTGGACAGAATACATCTCCTAGAACTTCCTGAGCTACAGTAAGTGACAGGTGTGCCACCCCTGGGTGAAAAGCTCAAGGGAATCAAGGGCAAAGGACAAAACTTTCTCAGAAGTTGTCAAACTGGGAACTGGGCCAGTCATGCACCCCTCCTGTGCAGTAAGTTGGAGAAAGACACATGTCATTAGTGATCTTCATTATCCAAGGACTGTCAGCCCTGCCAATTCTGGAGTTTCTGACTCATCTGTGAATCCAGAAACCAGCATCCGTGGGTCAGATGCAAGTCACCTAATTGACCATCATTGACCATGACCATGGTAACGAGCACACACGGCTGCAGCTAAGTGCAACATTGGACAACGTGGACAAACGGTGGCACAAATACAATGTGGCAGCCTAACAGTCTTTAGTGTATATTAGGCTCATTGTCACTCTCAAAAACATGGTAAGAATAGTTGTTAGAAATACGAGTATAACAACTAAAGCTCCAGAAGGCGTTATCTCCCACAGAGAGCCCCAAGCTGCTAGAAAATGCCCAGTGTGGGAAGTTTCCATGCTGTTCCCTCCATGCTGGAGAGCGTAAAGGTGGTCTGTTCCGGTGGTGTGCCAGTTAGCTAGGCTGTCGTAACACAATACCACCCACAGTGGCTTAAACAACAGCAACTTACTTTCTTCCGGTTCTGGAGGCTGGAAGTCTAAGGCCAAGTTGCTGGTGGGGAGAACCGTTCTTGGCTCCAGACGGTGGCTGTCTCCTGTACCTCCTCATGTGGCCTTCCCTCTGTGTGTGTGTGCCTTGAGAGGGAGCTCTGGTTTTTCTTCCTCTCTTTCAGGGGCCCCAGTCCTATCGGATCAGGGCTGTATCCTTATGACCTCATTTAATTACCTCCTTAAAGACCTGGCTCCAAATACAGTCACATTGGGCATTAGGACTTCAACATCTGGATTCCAGGGGCATGCTCATAAGAGATGGCTGGGAGATTGCAGGTACTTTCTAAATTCGAACAGTTGCCAGGTATCATCTTAAAGCACCCAGCACGTTCCTCACTCCTGGACGTCTGGTTCCTGGAGGAAAAGCTGGGTCTCCAGAGGGATGTTGAGAACAGCAAATCCTAGGGACATTTTCACACTCAGTGAAGGTAAACAGGAACTTAAAGGTGAGTCCCTGAGACCCCTCAACTTCCAGCCCCCCTGCCTGTCTCCAAGCTCCACCCCCACCTCCCCCCACCGCCGGCCGAGAGCCAGACTGGAGAGGTGGTGTCAAGGCGTTGTTACACCTGTGCGTGTTCCATTGACAGAGTGTGCAAATATGATTTTAACCTCTCCCTTGCCCCACCCCCCCCAAAACACAGCTAAGATTTGTGCTTATTTAAGTTTTGTTTCCATACGACACCCAGGATCTGCAGCCACGTGTACCTGCTTCACCCATGACTTCCGGTTCCTACAAGTCTCTTCCATTTGGACCTTCTTTTAGGGAATTAGGAGGCAGTGGAGGGTGAGTTAAGGGGCATCTCAAGTAACCTATTTTGGGTGAAAAGCAGATAAAATCAGATCAAATATCTGCCAAGTTTCAATGTTGGAACTTAAGGGGCCCCCTCTGCTGCCTCACCACTGCCCCCACAACCAAGAACAAAGCTCTACTGTGACACTTTCTGTGTTGTTTTATACGTTTCTTTCCTTACCTGTGGCCGTCACAACTCTGTGAGCTTCTGTACAGCAAGAGTTGGCTCTTGGTTATTTTCCTGCCATCTTAAATGTCTCTACCACCTAAAATACTTCAGGCCATACTGTCGGCATACCACCAAAAATTTGCCAAATTAGAATTAAGTAAATTCTTTTTAAATTCTTTTTCAATGTTTATTTATTTTGAGAGACAGACCATGTGAACAGGGGAAAGGAGACACAGAATCCGAAGCAGGCTCCAGGCTCCGAGCTGTCAGCACAGAGCCCAACGCGGGGCTCGGATTCACGAACCACGAGATCATGACCTGAGCCGCAGCTGGATGCTTAACCGACTGAGCCACGCAGGCACCCCGGAATTAAGTAAATTCTTAGAGAGGAAATGTTAGCTTTCCTTTCATCGTGTTGGTCAAAAACTAGAAAACACCATCCAAGGAAGACCCTTTCCTAACTTGAGAGGATTATAGGATAGGTCCTAAAGTATTGTTGGTACAGTAAGCAGTTATTAGCACCTACTTGTATGCAAGGCATTCTGCGAAACACTATGAGAGACACAAAAATATGAAAAGACCCCTGTTTCCAAAGCACTTAGAAGGAGAAGAGAGAATATGTGCTCCACAGAAAACTTCAAAATCAGTATTTGGATGGAATACTCCCAACGCTTCTAAGCATGCATGACAGCCACCAGCCACTGTCCGCCAACAGGTGGAACATGAATTAGCAAAAGTCAGATCAACTTCCCCCTTGTCATCCTTTTTTCCAAGTGGGAAACACCGAAACTCTAGTGTTGAAGATTCAATGGGAAAACTAGGACAGTCGGGCTTTAATGTGTGTAGGATTTTAACACTTGATGGGTCGTTACCAGTTTACTCCCCTGTGCCCTCTTCCCATGCTTCTGTTTTTCCTTAAGGATACTACACAGCTTTTCATCCCATCAGCCACTCCTGCTCCACACAGCCCCACGGGGCCTCTGGGAAGGCTGACTTTTCCCCAGGTTCGAAAGTGACTAGGTCAGCACTTTTCCTTCTCTGGCCACAACGTCTGCTCATTTGATAGGCAGTCACTCAGGGTGACTATCAGGAGTGTCCTTTGGAGCAACACGATGGAAGCCCGCTCTGTCTGCAGGTTGTACTAAGTCCTTGCCAGAAAACAGGGGAACCACCTTTCAGATGAAACACAACCTTAAAAGGCCGAGTTTGTCCAGAATCTCAATGGCATCATCTAGCTTCTCAGTCAACCAGTGCCAAACCTTCCCCTCCTCTCCGTTTTCAGCTTCCTGAAGTCAGAATAAGAGTCACCTCCAATGCTTAGCCAGCTGGATTTGGCTTCTCTGTTATTTGTACACCTAATGAGTCCCAACTGACATCTGCTTTATCGGAGGAAAGTCCCAAGAAATTCAAACCATTTTATATAATTTCCTTGGAAGCCAAGTCTTTTGTAGGACAACAGTGTTGAGAAGCCTCCACTTGAAGGTTCCAGTCCAGTGACAAATAGGAAGGACTTGACATCTGAAGAATTTGATGATCTGGCACTTATGTTGGGAACCTTAATCTTGAGAAGTTGTTTATTCATTTTGAGCCTCAGATTCATCAGCTGCAAACTTGGGGTGTAACAGGAGGGTTCCACCCGACAATGGGGATGGTTGGCTTCAATGAAGTACAAGGTACAAGGTACCAAGCCAGGCTAATATTCGCTCAAGTGGAATAATGGAAGATAAAGCCAACTTATCCATTTACATAAAATTATTGGTATATTTGGCAGATCATCAATAACTTTGAAAAACTTCCCATGTATGCTAAAGCTGTGGCTGTCAGTCCAAGTTCATATGTCACTCCTCAACACAGGGGCAAGACCTCCCAAAGAAACCACTTTCAGAAAGGTGGTTGAGGGGCCCCAGCCTCCACAATTTCCCCTCTCTGTGTATTTTTTTAATCTCAAATAAATCAAAGACTATCATTCAAGGTTACAACTACATTTTTCAGTGTGACTTCTAAGGCAGGAAGCAATGAAAACGTGGGATTGTCCTTTTATGGAGGTATGTTTCCACTTGGTAAACATTTTCAGACACGGAAGCCACGGAGTTCATGGAGAAGAATGTAGAAGACGTGAGTTGCTTCGACTGTTGTGTTTTCTATGTTCTTGGTATTCAATGTCTCTCATTCTGAATGTTTGATCTTATTTAGTTGCTGATGCCAAATGTTTAACTCAGAAAGATAAAACTGAAGAAGAGAGTGAGGGCTGCTTTCCCCCCCTACATGTGTGCATTTCTTTTTTGCTTCAAAGGGGTTTACAGCATATACAGAAAGAGGGGGGAATACACTCCCTGGTGTCCCAAGTAAGATTACACACAACTAAATCACAAAGACATTAAAGTAATAAATCTTCCTTTGTGTGGAAACCAAACCAATCACACAGTTGAGATCCCAAGGGGAGGCAGGGTGGATGGAGGGGAAGAATGAAGGGAGAAAGGCGAGGTTTGATGGAGAACATTAATTTTTTTCCCTTCACCAAAAAAATAAAAAAAAAGCCATAAACCTGCTGTTTCCTCTATGGCTCATTCATTGCTGACCATTAAATTCTATTGCAAAAGTGTGTCCCTTGGGGGAATCTGCATCAAAACTAAAAATGCATGCTATGATGATGCAAATTCAGAGTTTGAAAGATACAACTCCCAAAACGAGATCTCAAAATTATGGATGACAACCTTCCACAGAAGTGAAAATGAAATGACAGTCAGGAAGAATTTTAATTACTTCATGTACAGTTTACGTCTTTTTTAAAAGATGCATGTCTGCTCTCAGATGTTGTCATAGACAAAAGGGAAAGTTCTCCTTGTGGTAGAAACCTACCTATTTCATACCCTTGTCCTGAAAAAAGACAGAAAACAAATAAATTGAGGTGGAAACTTTCAATAATCAATTCTGTGAACCCCAAATGGAGCCATGGCAACAGTAGAATACAACTCACCACTTTAAGAGGCAACTGTCAGTGCTGGAATAAATGGCGATTCTCTCGTTGGACACTTAAAGCATCTTCTGGCAAATCGAAGCAGTGTGGCCACAGGACTGTGAGCCCCTCGAAGCCAAAACCCACCTGCCGGGAGCTTTGCCAGACCCCAACTTCTCATGGGATGCATCAGAGGGCGCCCCCAACAGCAGGCTCAGTCGGAGAAAGCTGCCATCTGACCAAGTCACCGGTGTTCAGTATTTTTGGAAATGACTCCATTCTCCCTATTGTTAGCAAAGAGAAGTCCTAGACAACCCATCTCCAGGGTATTCACTTACCATCCATCAACGCAAAGGAATTTTGATGCTAAACAAAATAAAACACAAATACAAAGCCGATTTATTGCTCTCTCCAAGGACATTCTAAAGCCAAAAATATTCTCTTAACAATTATTGACTTTTTTTATTCTTTATTTTTATCCTTTATACACAGGTAAAGAGAAATTAGGTTTCTAAGTGCCATATTGTATCAAAGAAAAGGGGGAGGCTTGTTTAGAACTTAAAGAAAAAGAGAGGAAAAGAACAATAAACAACTAGTGTCTGAGATCTTGCTGGTATTCCAGATTAAAAGATGAAACAGCCTTGTTTAATAACAGTGAGACACTCTGGTTTTGCGAGTTCAAGTCAAATAATTTGACATCGTTGCTTTGGGGATATTAATATTCACAACATGCCAAGAAATTTGATATGTGGTATCCCTTGGCTCCTTTTAAGGGAACAGATTTTTTTTTGATATATATATATTCATCCACATGTAAGCTAGCTGTGTGTTTAAGGCCACAATAAATTAAACTCAGTGCTTTGATACATGAACCCCATTCATCTGAGGCTTCCAGGAATTGAATTTAAATCAAATATTGCATAAAAAGTGGCAGAATTCCACTTCAGACCCTTCTCTCATCAAGGTTTATTTTTATGAAATTGAGCACAAATATTTACTATGATTTATAAAGTTCAACAGATCTGGTATAGTCCAAGCCTCTGGATAAATGGTTTTGTTTACCTCAGTTCCATTAGAAAATTTTGACTCTATTTAAGGGGTATTCATATTGGTCAATTAACTGCTTCATTTGTTAAGTTCCATTTAAAGTACAATTTACTGGTGGGGGAGAGGGGAAAATGGGTGATGGGCATTGGGGAGGGCACCTGTTGGGATGAGCACTGGGTGTTGCATGTAAGTGATGAACCACAGGAATCTACTCCCGAAGCCACGAGCACACTGTATATACTGTACGTTAGCTAACTAGACAATAAATTATATTTTAAAAAATTAAAAAATAATAGGAATATAAGAAAGAAAGAAAGAAAGAAAGAAAGAAAGAAAGAAAGAAAGGGGAAGGAAGGAAGGAAGGAAGGAAGGAAGGAAGGAAGGAAGAAGGAAGGAAGGAAGAGAGAGAGAGAAAGAAAGAAAGAAAAAAAGAAAGAAAGAAAGAACTGTTTTCATCAGGTCTAGCACACTCAAAATTGTACTGATTCGAAAGATAAACATGTGCATTACTCTACAGCATCCACTCAGTGGGACACAGGCAAGACAGAGGGACAGGAAGTTTACCAAATGCAAAAGCTCAGCATCCACAGAGCAATCCTTGACGAATGCCCAGGGCCCATCCACCGAAGCAGGTGTTTCCACGAGCACAGGAAGAGAGAAGAAGCGAGGAAGGCCACAACTCTGCACAGACAGCCCGAGAGATGTAGCTTAGTTCTACAAGGTTGAGCAATAGACAAAATGAATTTGCGGTTAATTTTGACCCAAGCAGTGCTGTGAATTTAGGTCATGCCAAACCAAGATGCTACCACCTTCCAATACTTCTGCCCACTGATCCACACATAGGAGATTCCGTGGCTCCCCTGGAAAGTGAGGGCCTCCAACGGCTCTGACCACACACACTCTGTGCTTGGCCACTATCTCCTGGCCTTGCGTAGCTCCAGAGAAGTTCAGGCCCACAGACCACTCAGAAAATTGAGTGGAGATCATAATGTCTGGCTCAGAGTGATCTGGGCAGTATTACATGAGAATTGTTATGTAAGGACACCTGAAATATCTATTTTGAGGCTTTTTCAAGCATTGACTTAGAAGGATGTTTCTAAATAATATGTAGGGGCGCCTGGGTGTCTCAGTTGGTTGGACATCCGACCTCGGCTCAGGTCATGATCTCACGGTTCATGAGTTTGAGCCCCACATCGGGCTCTGTGTTCACAGCTCGGAGCCTGGAGTGTGCTTTGGATTCTGTGTCTCCCTCTCTCTCTGCCACTCTCTGCCTCCTCTCTCTCTCTCTCTCTCTCTCTCTCTCTCTCTCTGTCTCAAAAATAAATAGACACTAAAAAAAATTTTTTAATAATATGTAAATAAAATTGGCAGGTGACCTCATAAATCGCATTTATCATCATGAGTACACTCAACTAAAGCAGGCTAAATCCCTAAACAGACAGACATAAAAAAATGTCCATAGTCTTATTTACAGGAAATAGTAATAGACTTAAAAATGTATGGCCAACTAACCTTCGGCAAAGCAAGAAAGAGTATCCAATGGAAAAAAGCCAGTCTCTTTAACAAATTGTGCTGGGAGAACAGGACAGCAACATGCAGAAGAATGAAACTAGACCACTTTCTTACACCATTCACAAAAATAAACTCAAAATGGATAAAGGACCTGAATGTGAGAGAGGGAACCATCAAAATCCTAGGGGAGGAAACAGGCAACAACCTCTTTGACCTCAGCCACAGCAATTTCTTGTTCAACACATCTCCAAAGGCAAGAGAAATAAAAGCAAAAATGAACTATTGGGACCTCATCAAGATAAAAAGCTTCTGCATTGGAAAGGAAACAATCAACAAAACTAAAAGCAACCGACAGAATGAGAGAATATATTTGGAAATGACATATAAGATAAAGGGTTAGTATCCAAAATCTATAAAGAACTTACCAAACTCAACACCTGAAAAACAAATAATTCAGTGAAGAAATGGGCAGAAAACATGAATAGACACTTTTCCAAAGAAGACATCCAGATGGCCAACAGACACATGAAAAGATGCTCAATGTCACTCATCATCAGGGAAATACAAATCAAAACCACACTGAGATACCACCTCACACTGGCCAGGGTGGCTAAAATTAACAACTCAGGAAACAACAGATGCTGGTGAGGATGTGGAGGAAAGGGAACCCTCACGCACTGTTGGTGGGAATGCAAATTGGTGCAGCCACTCTGGAAAACAGTGTGAAGTTTCCTCCAAAATTTAAAAACAGAACTACCCTATGACCCAGCAATAGTGCTACAAGGTATTTACCCAAAAGACACAGGAGTGCTGATGCACAGGGGCACAGGTACCCCAATGTTTATAGCAGTGCTATCAACAATAGCCAAAGTATGAAAAGAGCCCAAAGGTCCATCAACTGATGAATGAATAAAGAAGTGGTTTCTGTATACAATGGAATACTACTTGTCAATGAGAAATAATGAAATCCTGTCATTTGCAGCAACGTGGATGGAATTGGAAGGTATTAGCATAAGTCAGAGAAGGACAGATATCATGTTTTCACTCATATGTGGAACTTGAGAAACTTAACAGAAGACCATGGGGGAAGGGAAGGGGGACAATAGTTTCAAACAGAGAGGGAGGGAGGGAGGGAAGGAAGCAAACCATAAGAGACTCTTAAATACAGAGAACAAACTGAGGGTTGTTGGGGGGCAGGGGAGAGGGGAGAATGGGTGATGGGCATTGAGGAGGGCACCTGTTGGGAATGAGCACTGGGTGTTGCATGGAAGCGATGAACCACGAGAATCTCCCCCAAAACCAAGAGCACACTTTACACACTGTATGTTAGCCAATTTGACTATGAATTATACACAAAATAAGCACATAAAAAATAAATAATAATGGAATGGAGAATTTACTGAAGTGCCATGAGAAAATCAAGTTTCTTCCCTGAAACATATTTGCCTTGAATAAGGAGGACCGTTTGGCAGGAAACAACCTGGTGTGATTGGAACAGGAAACCCAAATAGGTCACCTAGTAGAAATCAACATAACATTTCTCTCTCAACTAAAATAGCTCTAAATCCCTCCCTAGCACACATGCGTGTGCGTGCGTGCACAAACGCACACACGTATACACACTTCCTGGGGTTAAGTCTCTGCTGCCTCTTGGCTCAAAAGTGAGTGCATTCGTTCCTGTCTAGACACAGGAGTCCTGATGACTCAGGGTAAGTGGAGGCTCTCCGTGGGCAAAGACATTGTACTGTATTTTAAATTAGGGAAATAACACCTCCATAATCAGCCCCTAAATATGCTCCTTTCTTGAGTCACTGGGTGAGTCAAGTGCCATCTAAATTCTCAAGTGGAGTTAAAAAATAAGCTGGCCCACCTTCTGTTCCACAAAAGAACTGTAAGATTCCCCAAATAGAATAAGTACAGCTAAGGGAACCACAGAGCTTCTGCAGCCTTGCAGCTGATTGCCAAGTTTGAGGGGAAAGAAGAAAAGCCAATCGTGTTCAAAATCTTGTTCCATTCTAGAGTCTCACAAGAAGTTGGATTTTGAAAAAAATGTCTAACTCTACAGAAATAGTAACTTCATACACACACACACAAATGCTCATATACGTGAAGACAAGCGTGTGTGCAGCTCCCAAGCCCTGTACCTGTTAGAAAAACTTCGGAAACATACGAAAGCCTCAGTGGGATGATACAGTGAGCAGTGCTGGGAATCAGAATATTTGTTTTAATGTTTATTTATTTTTGACAGAGACAGAGAGAGAGCACGAGCAGGGGAGGGACCGAGAGAGAGGGAGACACAGAATCGGAAGCAGGCTCCGGGCTCCGAGCTGTCAGCACAGAGCCTGATGCGGGGCTCGAACTCACGAACCGTGAGCCGACGTCAGACGTTTAACCAACTGAACCCCCTCCCCGGTGCCCAAGATTATTCCTTCATATTCTTGTTTATGGAAACATGGAAAGCCAGTGTTTCCAGGACATTCGTGTTCCTCTAGCTCAGTCTTACAGAGGCAAGGTGGTGGCTCCATCAAGACTCGGAAATCTGTGCAGAGAGGGGCTCAGCTGCAGCCCGCCCCGATCACGGCCTCTCCGCGCTCAGAGTCTGGGCCACCACATCCAGTGCTGCTGTGTCCGCACAGTGGTGAGTGGCTTTTGCTGAAACACCTCCCTGAACCCACAGGACGAATCACAAATTGGGCACTTGCTTATCCTCTTCCCGAGTCCCAGAGAAAAGAACGGAGCCAAGCAGCCCCCCACTCCCTGCCCCCAACACTGGGGCCCCTGCTCTGGATCCACAGAGCACCCACGGCTGCTCCCTTCCACCTCAATGGGGCTACAAGGTGGAGATGATGACGTCTGCCATCATTCCCAAGTCCCAGGGGGGAGAAACACATGATTTTAAACCCCTCCCGGCCTGAGAAACTTTCAATCATCTGCCCTGAGCCTCCGCCTCCCCAACCAGGCCAATGAAGCTCCCCAGACTCTCTCGCTGAATGTGCTTCTGGGGTACTTGTATCCTTCACGTCTGTCCCATGAAGAAAGGGAGGGTGATCATCAGGAACAGATCTCAGCAGGTCAGCTCAAAGGGGGAACTAGTGTGCCTGAGCCTGTGGCGGCCCCAAGAACCTGCAGTCTGGGCCGCTTGCCAGCCCCACTCGCTGCACAGACGCCCCCCTCTCCATGCAGACAGGAGTGGGGACCTGCCCTGTTCCCCACACTGGCCCATGGGAGACCACACTGGGCTGCTGGCCAGAGGGTGGGATCACCCTACAGCCTCAGTGTGAGCCGTCCTCCTTTTACAGGACAAGCGGCTTTCTCTTTTCTCCACCACGCTGTGATGGGGCGGGGGGTGGGGGGCGCGGTTGGCAGCTCTGTGAGCCTCCCAAACACTGTGCTTGGGTCTGTTGGCCCCTGAAGGGTCCCAATTTCAGTAGGAGACCAGCCTCTTGTCCCTCTGGCTCAGCTCCCTCAGAAACATTCTGGAATAGAGGTGCCCAGGTGGCTCAGTTGGTTGAGCATCTGACTCTTGATTTTGGCTCAGGTCATTATCTCAGGGTCGTGAGATCGAGCCCTGAGTTGGGCTCTGTGCTGAGTGTGGAGCCTGCTTGGGATTCTCTCTCCCTCTCTCTCTCTCTGCCCCTCCCCGCCACTTACATGTTCCCTCTCTCTCTCTCTCTCTCTCTCAAAAATGACCTGAGCTGAAGTCAGACACTCAACGGACTGAGCCACCCAGGCGCCCCCACACACTTCCCGTTATAAAATTACTAAGTCACAGGGAACACAGTGACATTGTCAATGACATTGACAGTGTCAATGTCACACTTGTGACAGGTGGTAGCTGCAGCTTACTGGACACAACTCTCGAGTCACTGTGTTGTGCCCCTGAAACTAACATAACATCGCATGTCAGCGATGAAGTGAAGACAGTAACGAATAAATAATAACTTACTTTAAAAGCCGAAGAGAACATCCATGTCGGATGAAATCTGACCAAAAACGGTTTCACTTGAAAGTCTCCGCTGGACCGCTCCCGTGTTGGCAGGACATTCAAAGTACCTCCTAAAAACAAAGGACAGGATCCTTCATCACTCGGCAAATTAATGTGATGGTGGAAGCGGGTGACATTTGACACCTGCACCGAGTTCCGTATTTAGATGGCAACCGTGCGCCTAATCATGCCCAGGCGACTGCGTGCCTGTCTCCTGAGCAGAGTAACTGTCACTCGGGCCTCAACCGCTCCTGTGATACGCAGTAATTAAAGACGCGACCTGTTTGTCACTCCGACCAGATACCACACCTGGTTTCTCTAGGTCTCGGGCCCTAGGGAAAGAGTGAAAACAAAAGTGGAATATCTGACCTGTGCCACAAGGACAGTCCTTCAGTGTCCGGACGGGGTTACAGCCTGCCCCCCACTCCGGAAGTAGGGTTGCAGGGAGAATTCATGACCTCAGCCTTCCTGAAGAGAGGGTGACTTCATGAATGTGAGTGTCAGGTGTAGGCACCTGTGCTAACACCTCCCGGACGGCGTTACTGGGCTGGCACACTGCACAAGATTCTGTGCTCCGAATGTGAGCAGAGCCAGCTCAACGCAGCCAGAGAGCCGGCCCGTGAATCTCAGCTGTCGCGGCCAGTCCCTGCACCGTCCCTATGCACTGTCCCCAGGGCCTGTCCTGCAATATTCACAGGGAACCCCTCTATGTTACCTTTACCTGGCTTTGTCACATGCACAGGTTGTCCGCTACTTTCCAGAAACCCACGAATGACTCCAGAATCACTCTACGCCAATGTAGGATGCATTTTATTCGTGGCACTCTTTAAAGAGTAAATAAATTGAAGCACAAGAAATAATCGAAACCAGGATGTACCTCTGGCAGCTGCACGGATGCAGGAAGCCCGGAAGACCTGTCTTTTGAGCACGGAGCTAACCTCACTCCCCGCCCCTGCTGCCCCAGAACTGCTGGAGGTGCCCTGGGAGAAGACCAGGGGCCAAAGGAAGGCTAGCCGTGTTTCGGAAACAGTCACTGGGAATTTAGGGCAAACTTCCTGGGAGTGTGTTAGAGGCTCATGAGGTTGACAGCATGGTGGGGACACTGAGCACTCTGGATTTTCCTCACATCTCTCCGTCTTGTGTTGAGCACACCTCCTTCCTTGGCTGCCTCTCCTCCTCCAGAGGCATCAGATCCCCTCTCAGCCCCAAACCCACCCTGCTGGGGGTTCCACTGAACCCACAGGGGCGGGAGCTTTGACTTCTCAGTTCGACACTTACTTTGGTTCGTTCAAAGGAAAAAGCAGAGAATGACCCTCACTTGGGCATTTGCGATTTCACAGGATTTACCGGATGCGAGGAACACTCATCGATCATCTACTGCCGACTAGGAACAGCCGTACGATTCCAGAATTGAACCTTCAAGTGAAATGTTCGGCATCCGCCCCATGGGGAGGGAGGTCCAGGATTGGTGGGCACAGTTGGAACGTCGTCCAGGAACAAGACCATCTTCCTCCTGCACTGCTGCTGGTCGCTCGCTCACAGGCAGGCTGGCGTCAGCCTCCCAGGGCTACCCTTCACTTTGACTAATCACATACCAACAGATCTCTGTATTTTAAATGATTACGCAGATTCTAGTCATTACTTGGCCAACTTCCTCCAACAGCACTGTGTACATAGAGACAAAGACCAAATGGAAAGTATTTGTCAATAAGAGGAGGCACAAAGAAGGAAGAACAATGAACCTTATTTTACATATTTGGTTAAAATCTTGGCTTAGAGAAACTCACGCTTGGAAAACACCACTCATTTAGCGAGCTGCCTCCACGTCACCCCATACTGACCTATTGTACAAAACATACAGCACACGCCGCCCAGAAAAACATCTGAGTAGACACATCATTTCTAAACTTCTTTCAAAATGTGTGCATATACCTAGGAATATTTTTGAGCAATGTCTTATATCATGGTGTCTACAAAATAAAAAAAGGAAGACCACAGCTTCCCCTCCCTAACAAGTGAGCCCTGTCCACCGCCCCCCACCCCACACACACACAAAAGGAGCTACTCAAACAAGTCTTCCAAGAACTCATGGTCTAACAGAGCAAGCTCCAGCACTGACGTGCTTTTGTACCATGTGAGTTGAAAGTCTGAGAGGCACCCGTTCACAGCTCAATGCAGGTCCCGGAGCCTCTACTAAGGAGACAACAACCTAGACTCTGCCTGATACCCAGAACCACACACTTTATCCAAGTGGCCACCCTCCAAAAACTTGTGAATGATGGAAATGCTTGTGCTGGCCAAATTGGACAAATACATTTTAATTATCCAGCTCCACTCTTACCTCTCCCAGGGCCATCGTAAACAATAAACAATCCGTCGTAAACAATCTTGCTCGTACCATAGTAATTTTCAAGATATCAAACGACGTTTCGAGCCTACTTTCAACATCAGATTTGCATCTTACTCTCATCCCTGTTTCAGAAATGAACACGGATCACCAATGTGTAAACAGTGGCACCTCTGTGCACACAGTATCAGAAGGGCCGCTCTGCATGCTCTCCTCAGCAACTGGGCAAACTAGTTTAATTCAAAACATTGTTGGAGTGCTTTATACTTGTGGTCTTGAGATTTCCAGATCTCCCATACACGCGGAGTCAATAAGTACGAGCTTTCGAACCACCACATAGACACAAGTACACACAACTACGAGATTAAAAATTGGGCCTCCAGACAGGTATCCTAGAAACAGACAGGTGCAGATAGGAACTGTTTCCACACCCCTGGTGCAGTCTGGCCCCTGCCCCCTGACTTGGATGGAGCCAGTAGCCTCAAGATCCCTCTCAGTCTGTGATCTGCTCCTACTAAAGCCCCTTCACAGTCCCTCATGGGGCCTGAGTGCAATTTCCCTTTGGCTCCCCTCTAGTTCCAGTCCCAACCAATCCACACGTACTCTAGTCAATGCAGACTTCCCTAAAGAACCATGGGTCAACTCCCTCTATGAAGCTGTGTCACAACAACTTACCTTAAAATGATAATGAGGAGAGGCTCAAAGACTCTCAGGTGGGAGCCAACAATGCAAGGCAGAGCTTCAACATCACCTCTTCAACGGACATCCAGTGCCTTCTTCCTCATGACACGCTGAGCTTGCCACTAGGAGCAAGTCACTTCCTAGTCCCCGAAAGGATCCCACCCGGGAAGGGGTGGGCACAGGAACGTTAGCATTCCTGCTGCTCAACATTCTCACCAACAGTTCCTGTTTCCAGGGATTTTGTTTTGTTAGCCATTGTAGCAAGTTCGTACTGGTGCTTGCCTTTCTCACGTCTCCAACCTGATTAGCTGATGGTATTGAGCACTTTTTCTTATGCGTATCGGCCATTCCTAGATTCACCCTTCATGAATTGTGCGTTCAAGCCTGTCGCCCATTTTTATTAGTTTTTGTTTGTCTGTCTTTTTATTATTGAGTTGTAGACATTCTTTATATATTCTGGATACTAATCTTTTGCCAAGTGTGTTGTGACAAATATCTGCCCCTAACATGTGGCTCGCCTAATCATTTCCATAATAGTGTGTTTTGATACATGGAAGTTTTTCATTTTCATGAGTCTGATTTATTCATTATTTTCTTTTATGGTTAGTGCTTTTTGTACCCTATCTAGGAAATAATTGCCTACCCTCAACATCAGGAAAATGCTCTCTTTTTTTAATGGAAACCGTATAGGTTCAGCTTTTACATTTAGATCTGTGATCCCTCCAAATTATCTATGTGTATGGCTTTGCATCCATTTCCTGGGGCTGCCATAAAAAAATTACGACAAACAGCGTGGCTTAAAATGATACAAAAGTATTCTCTCATGTCTGAAAACAGTTGCTTTACATATTTTGTTCAACATTTTAGTTGCTTATGGCTCACCATCTTACTTTACATTCCTGTCTGTCTTAACCGGTCTCACCACAATGACCAAATCTTCCTCAGCCTACACTCCGAACAAATCTAGCTGCACTCTGTTCCCGTTTCCACCAACACGAGAATCCTGTGTGCCTTCTTCATGTCGCATCTTCTGAGGGCTCGGCCCAGTGCCCTCCGAGTAGGGGGCAGACAGTTAATATCTACTCAGTGCGCTGTTGTGACAGGGCCGACTTCAGATTAAAACCTTGGCTTAGAGAGAAAACCACAGTCCCACCAAAACTTCGGTGGGGCCACTCACCTCTGCTGGAGGGTGGCAATGTGTATGTCAGTGACCTGATCTCCAAGCTGGAACTTCAGCCAACCGTGTGGCCCAGGGGACCGGAGGCAGAGTGAAGGCCACAGTGTAGACACCCGACTCTTGCAGCTGCCTCTCCTTGCCGAAATTCTGGGCTGGAAGTCCAGACCCTGGGTCACTGGGATTGGCCGCTGAAGGGATCTGTTCAGGTTATGAACGATGATACCTTGCCCCTTCTGCAGACCCAGGCCATTTTTCTCTTCCACCGGCAACTTTCATTTCAATTCAGGAACGATTAAGATCCTGGCAGCATTTTGTTCTCTGAACCTATAAAACAGGGAGAAACTGTGGAGTTAGAGTAGTTTCTCTGAGCAGGGAGTCTGCTAGTTCATAGCAAAGATTTGAGCAAGAAATAGGAGACATGTTTTAGTGTCAGTATGGAAAGACATCCCCAAGCACTGGGGGACTGGGAAGACTTTAGGTGCCCTGGAGCTGATGACCCTTGCCCATAACTGTGTTAGCTACGTTCTCCAGAGAAACGAAGGCAATAGGAGATGATCAGATAGAGAGAGAGAGATGATAGATAGATAGATAGATAGATAGATAGATAGATAATTGATAGATGATAGGTAATAGATGATAGATAACAGATATATAATCGGTATAGATAATTGATAGCTAGATGATAGATATAGGTAATTGATAGATCTTAAGGAACTTATTCACTTGATCATAGGGACTAGCAAACCTGAAATTCATAGGGCAGGCCAGCAGGCTGGAAACTCAGGCAGGTATTAGTGCTACAGTCTCATGGAAGAATTTCTTCTTCTGGGGAAACCTCAGTTTTGGCTCTCAAGGCCTTCAACTGATTGGATGAGGCCCACCCACAGTATGGAGGATGCTCTCTTTTCCTGAAAGTAAACTGGCTGTAGATGTTAAGTGAATCTCCAAAATGTCTTCACAGCAATATCTGGAGTAGTGTTTAATTTCTAGATTCTATAACCTAGCCAATTGACAGCTACAGTTAACGGTCACGGTAGTCTTATAATATACAGAAGTAACAAAAAGGGGTGGCATCTAATAAAATAAATCCTAGAACCACATTGTGAAGAAACACCAAGAGACAAAATAAGTTTTCAAGCAGTAGTAGCATTTACTTAAATTGTGAGGCCTGCAAATTAGGAGAATCCAAGGAGGAAAATCCATTTACGAAGACTCCTCATGGGCATGGGGTGGCCTTCAGCCGCACCCTGAGAAATCTCTAGAATCCAGAGGAGAGTCTTAAGACCCTTCCTTCAGATCAGCTGGGGTCGAGAACGCGCATGATGACTTGGGTCAGGGACAGGAACCTGGGTCTTGAGCCTGTGGGAACAGAAAAGATCCTGTAGACACCACCGATTCGACAGCATCATCATTCCCACAGGAGGAAATGGACCATGTTTTCTGACTGCGTTTCATTTTCGTGTCGCATCCATGCAAGATTTACAAGCTCAGCAACACGTCCAGGGGTGCGATCGCTTTTGTCCCTCAGTAAAGCCCTGCAAGAACACGGGCCGTGTGTCACCAGAGCCCTCCCACAGACGAAGAGGTTCCTGCTGCCATGCAGACCGATGGGGCCGAATGGCTCTGCTGTGCGCACGTCTCCTCTCCTGCCCTCGCCCATGCGCCCTGGGCCCTAGAAGAGGAAGTTGCCTAAACGCGAGTCCCTTAACGCAAGCTTTAGAGGCACTGGTTTTAAGTTTCGGGGCAAGAACTACAAAAAGGCCATTAACACGTACAAAAGGCTTCACCTCACCAGCCGTCAGAGAAATGCATGTAAAAACAGGATCCTGCTTCACTTTTCCCCCAGTCTGAGCCACTCTTCCTCTGGTGTGTTTAGACCCCACAACTGCCTGGAAAGGCTCTTCAGGGACTGTCTTCAGGGGAGGCCCAAGGCCTCAGGAGAGGGCAGTTTTAAAGTAGCAATCAAGAACCTGGGGCGCCTGGGGGGCCCAGTGGGTTGAGCCTCTGACTTCAGCTCAGCATATGATCTCAAGGTTTGAGTTCGAGCCCTGCATCAGGCTCTGTGCTGACAGCTCAGAGCCTGGAGCCTGCATTGGATTCTGTGTCTCTGTCTCTCTCTCCAACCCTCCCCTGCTTGCTCTCTGACTCTCTCTCTCTCTCTCTGGCTCTCTCTCTCTCTCTGAAAATAAATAAACTTTAAAAAGTATTTTTTTTCTCCTAGAAGCCAGAAATCAGGAAGAAAATGAAGAAAAGATTAGTACATATGATCACACACACCCTTAAAACTAATGTATGTTTTAAAAAAAAAAAAACATAAACAAGGGCACCTGGGTGGCTCAGTCGGTCGAGCGTCTGACTCTTGATTTCAGCTCAGGTCATGATCTCATGGTTGTGAGTTCGAGCCCTGAGTCGGGCTCTGTGCTGACAGTGCAGAGCCTGCTTGGGATTCTTTCTCTCTCCCTCTCTCTCTCTCTGTCCTCCCATAGTCGCTCATGTGTGCACTCCTCTCTCTTAAAATAAACATTTTAAAAATACCATACTCAAATTTAAAAATATCATTTTAGGAAAAATATTTAAAACATAGAAAATACATCAAGGCCTAATTTCTTTCCTACACAAATACTCCTCACAAGTCAACAAAAAGAAATCTAAACCACCTTACATAAAAATAGGTAAAGCTAAAAATATAGATAGATAATAAATTATGTAAAGATATTCAACATCACAGTGACTAAGGATTGAGGAAGGCTGGGAATAAACATCCTCACACTTTAATAGGACCAGCTGTGGCCTCCCTGGAAGGCAACCTCACAGCTGCATTCAAGAACCAAAGATGCACATCCCCTTTGTCCTCACAAATCCACCTGCAAAAACGTATCCCCTGCTTGAACACGTATGCAGACCTGTGTTCTATGGCATCCCTTCTGCCATCTTGGAACTGGGGAACCCACTGGGAACAAGGTTAAGTCCATCAGATTTATAGTAGAATATCCTCCCAAAGAAGGACGTGCAATCTTTAAATAAAAGAGAGAAAAACATGAGAATAGTCTAAGTAATATTAAATGGGGAGACAGGGAGAGCAAATTGCAGAAAGGAATGCATAATATAAAAGCATTTGGGGGGTACCTGGGTGGCTCAGTCGGTTGAGCGTCCAACTTCAGCTCAGGTCATGATGTCACGGTTCGTGGGTTTGAGACCCCTGTCAGGTTCTGTGCTGACAGCTCGGAGCCTGGATCCTGCTTCGGATTCTGTGTCTCCCTCTCTCTCTCCCCCTCCCCCGTTCATGCTCTGTCTCTCTCTGTCTCAAAAATAAATAAACATTAAAAAAAATTAAAAATAAATAAATAAATAAATTTTAAGAAGCATTTAGGTAAAAATTTCTGGAAGAATGCACCCAAAAAAAATGTTCATAGGGGTTGCGGAAGGGGGGATTTTGCTTTTTACTTTGGGCCATTTAGTAACATTTGAAATTTTATCCGTAGGACACATCACTTGTATAATAAAAAACGGACTGAAAAATTAGAAAAGTTGCATTAAATGTGAAGATAGCCCTTATATACTGACATATTCTAGCACTCTGAATATACACAGATGACTTGGCTTGAAAAAGGTATGGGGTGGGGGCACTGACTGGCTCAGTTTGTTAGGCATCTGACTCTCGATTTCGGCTCACATCATGATCTCGTGGTTCGTGGTTTCGAGCCCTGAATCAGGCTCTGTGCTGACAGTGTGGAGCCTGCTTGGGATCCTCTGTCTCCCTCTCTCTTTGCTTACTCTCTCATGCTTATTCTCTCTCTCTCTCTCAAAATAAATTAACTTTAAAAAAAAAAACACATTCTTCACGTTTCTTTTGTTTTGCCAAATGCAAGCCTTCTAATCCAAAGCAAAGTAAGATGGCAGTCGATTTTGCTTGTGCAGGGGGTATTCAGACAATTTGGGCACCTGTGTCAATGTCTGTGGTGAGAAGGTAGCTCGTTGCTCCTGGACGTAAAGGTCTGTCCCTAATCTAGCCAGTCCATGACACTGTACTTACCATGTAAGAAGTTTCAAGCAGTGGCTGTGGTCCTCTGCGGGAGTAGAAGAGGCACGAAATCTCTTTCAGATTGTTACCTTCTCCTGCTTGTGGCCAGAGTTTCATCTGCCATCCACCCAAAACCACCAAACTTGGGTTCGTTAGTTAATTTCTGTTCTCACTTGCTCACCGTTTTATTTCTTCTACTCCAATACCAGAAAATAGTTTAAAGTGGAGTGGATAGAATATAGGAGAAATACGTCCACCCAGGACCCAACTCACCCCTTGCAAGAAATCAATTATGAAACATTTCAGGCCATTAAAAATAGAAAATATCATTTTGGAGGTATCTGGCTTGCCACATTACACTGAAGGTTGAAGAGCCCAGAGAATATTCAGTGTGGAGCTCCTTCCAATGCCCACCATCCTGTCCCAAGGGAGAAACAAATGTTCTGGAAAGGAGCCTCGAAATGGCCCACTTACCCATCCCACTCGTGCCCCAAGCTGGGAACCACTCTCACAAGCAGTAGAACATTAAAAGTAACATTTATTTTCAAAGCCACAGATCTCTCAGGAGCTAGCTTTTAATTATAGGCTTACAAAGGATTTTTGGACTTAATTTTTTCTCCAGTGATTTGGAAAAATGAAAATATGTGTTTCCCTTTGGCAGAGTTATCCTAGAAGGACTCATAGTGTGAAGTAAGGAGTAGACGTTGTGATATTTGACACTGATTTGCTTAGGAAGCCACAGATGACGGACAGCAGACTCGATCACGTGCCCCACACCAAAGGAATGGGTTGGATCAAGGCTACACATGCACTGACACCAGGGGCAGCTGTGGGGTATCACCAGGAGCGTCCACTGGCCTCAAGGCCAGGAGGGGTGAGGTGGGCGCATTCTCTCACAATCCCCCACAGCATGAAAGATGTTATTTAAATGTTACAGCAAAGAAAGAAGCTTCAACCTACATTAAACAGAAATTTTTCACAACGTTAAAAAATACTGGGGCTCCTGGGTGGCTCAATCAGTTAAGCGTCCGACTTCAGCTCAGGGGATGATCTCACAGTTTGTGGGTTCGAGCCCCACATCAGGCTCTGTGCTGACAGTTCGGAGCCAGGAGCCTGACTCGGATTCTGTGTCTCCCTCTCTCTGCCCCTCCCCTGCTGTGCTTTCTCTCTCTCTCTCAAAAATAATTAAACATTAAAAAAATACTTGTGAGGGGTGTCTGGGTGGCTCAGTTGGTTAAGCATCTGACTTTGGCTCAGTCATGATTTCATGATTCATGGGTTCGAGCCCCGCGTCGGGCTCTGTGCTGACAGCTCAGAGCCTGGATCCTGCTTCGGATTCTGTGTCTCCCTCCCTCTCTGCCTCTTCCTCAAAACTAAATAAACATTTTAAAAAATTAAAACAAATACTAATGAAAGCCATGAGCACTTTGCCGTAACTCAGGGGCACCGACATGGGCAAGCTTCTCTGTCCACGTCAGCACCGGTTGTGTCTAAACCACCTCGCACAGTAGTTTCTGACTCTCTTGTCCTTCAAAGTTCTGGCGTGGCACATGTGTGATTGCTTTCCCAGGAACTGAAATTCTAAAACCGTCGTGAGAGGGTTCCCTTTATTTCTCTTTTCTTGCCAGCCTCTCAGGACTCTGCTTGGCTCTTTCTCAACCCTTCATCTCTCCGTTCTCTTCCCGAACTACCTTTACCCTCCAGTAGTTCCGAATCCGTGGAAGAGTCTGCAGAGGCTTTCAAGGACCCGGGTTTCTAGGGGCCAGCCCGCCACTGGCCCACAGCAAAGGTTCAGGACCACGAACAGTTACTGGCATGGCTGGGGCAGCCCCTCCCCACAGGGCTTCCTGCACTTGCCCCCGGGTGGGGGGGCGGGGGTGGGGGAGGAGCCATGTTTCTGAGCTGTGGCCCCGTGGGACAAAACATGCTAGGAGATTAGACAAGTTTGGGAAACATTGCCTATTACACCCACCAACTGTGTACGTAGAAGTTCTGAGAGGTCCTGCTGGGGAAGAACCCGTAATCCTTTGTTCGGTGACTCCTAAAGTTATTTGACTATTGGTCAAAAACTGATCCAAACGGCAGCCAGGGAGTGAGGCATTCGCTTTATAAATAAGCACCAAATAACTACCTACCTGGGAGGGCCAAGTCACTGACAGCTGTTGTACGTTAGAGCGAATGAGCTCACCAGGACACCTGCCTCAGGGCCACTGATCAGTCTCAGTGATTGGGGATGTCTTCACTCGAGAAGTCAGGAAAAAGCAGAAAAGTACAAGCGTTCCTATGTCCGTGAGTAACAGAGCCTCACAGAGGCAGTCTGCAAGGGTGCGGTCCCAATATTCTGCTCGGGGAAGAGGCAAGAACAACACTGTGATGTACAGAGAGATACCACAGAGCCGAAAACAAGAGACAATGCTCCTTGAGTACGTGTCCTACACCCGGCCCCGTTCAGAGGGCTTCACGTCTATTAACTCGTGCATTACTCACAATAACCCCCCATGTAGGAAGGATCATCTCCGTTTTATAGATAAGGAAACTGAGGCACAAGGAGGTCGAGTGCCCTGCCCTTAACTGCACAGCGAGTAAGTAATGAAGTTGGGGTTCGAAGCCAGGCAGTCTGATTCCAGGATCTGTGCCCTTCACTGCAGGATACACGCATGCCCTATCCTGTGGATTGTCTCTTCCCAGTATGAAGTCCGAGTGTCAAGGAGCCAGCACCTTGGAAAAGATAGCCCACACCTCCCTCCCTCTCCTTCACTACAGCTACATGCCCGGACAGACGAGTTTTCACTGTTCTCCAGCCAAGTGCAGACAAGAGGATGTCTCAGACATGGTGGGAAATTGTAGGTTCTCAAATCTGAAGCCATGAGTGTCCCACACTGGAGGCCCCACGGTGGGGAGGGTGCCGGAAGTGGCTGGGAGTTGGATTCCCGGGTAGCAGAGACTCTGGTGCAGAGGCTGTAGCATGAGGGCACCTCCCCACGGGGGTCCTGGGCTCCCCCAGAGCAGGGGCTCCAGCGGGAGCAGCACGGGTTCTGGGAGGCTGCAGCAGGGGTGCTCACGCCTGAGCAGACATCTCGCCCTTGGAGCTTTGCTGAAATGCAGGCCACAGGCCCCGCCTCCAGAGTTTCTGCCTGAGAAGTCCAGGGTAAGGATAAGAATGTGCACTTCCTGCAAGTGCCCAGGGTGCTGCCTCTGCTGGTCCACGGACCCTACTTGGGTGCCACCAGTGGGTACAGACTAGGGAGTCACTCGGGCCCTTCTCATTTGCCAGGCTCACCCCCTTCGGCTCGGCACTTGCCCCCACTCTGCTCCGCCCCTCCTCTTCCACTTGACTTCCTCTTGCCTCCCCTTCCCGGGCTCGGTGTGTCGGCCATCTCCCAGAAAGCCTTGCCTGACCCCCTCGTCCGCTCGTCCACGCTGCCTGGAAACGAACAGCTTCCCCTCCCAGGACACCAGTCACGTTGCTGGGTCTGCTACTCGCTTGGCCATCAGACCACACTCGCCACTCCTTGCAGGGCCCCCTGATCTCGGCACTGTCCACCAGATATGGTGGTTTCAACAAATACTGGTTAAATCAAGGCGCATACTCATCTAGCTTAAGGCCATCCCTTAGAAGAGGACGTCTGAGGGGCCCCACCAGATTTGGCTCTGTGGCCCTTCCCAACTTGCCCCAGTGTCGCTTCCAGCACTGGCCCCCCTGACTCCCTCCCCGTGCTGCCCTTCACACCTCACAAACCTCACCATTTGGCCACATGCCCAGCAGTGTAGGGTGATTACTGTCTGAACCGATCATTCCTGGGCGTGCAAAGGACCCTCTTAGCCACTAATTCAGGAATTGAAGATGCACATTTGAGCTGTCCTAGGAAGACCAGCATGCTGGGGCAGCCCAGGAGTGGAACTTCCTTGTGAGGCTGCTCTCTCGTGCTCATAAGGTGGTCCACCGAGGGCCTCTTTGAGACAGCTGTCCATCCTCGGTCCGGTCCACTGTGGCCAAGTTGACAGAGCCACATGGTGTAAAACATGGCAGCCTGTGATTAGGTGAGCACATGGTCAGGAGTCTGGGGACACTTAGCTGGTGATAATGTAACGCACAGTCTTCTGGAACAGACGGTCCCCTATCAAACACACAGGCTAACAAAATGTTTGAGGAGTCCGCACAGGCCCATCCCACAAAACTCCTTGGGATGTTGATGTCTTAGTCTGTTTGGCTTTCTACTACAAAACCCGCCAGGTTGGGTGCCACATACACATGAGAAATTTACATATCACAGTTCTGGAGTCTGGAAGCCTGAGGTCCCCTGTTTCTCCCTTCTGTGCAGAATGACCTCTGCTCCCAGATCCTAGCACTTAGGTTGGGACCGTTCAGATACTCTGCAAAAAGCAGCCTAGGGAGCAAATCCTCTTTGTTTGTCTGGGGAGATCTGTTCCCAATTCCACACAACAGACTGGAGCGTGAACTATAGGACAGGACCCATTTGTGAGTTGGAGCGGTCTGGAAAAGAGAGTACCGACCTGACCCCACTGAAGAAAAAAATCTGGGCTAGTTCTTTCCGATGGTGATGGGCATTGTTAGTGTTTTCAATAAGACAGGAACAAACAAGACTGCATTAAAGACTTTAGAGGGGGGAAAAATGTTTCCTTTTGGGAAGCAACAACCATATGTGCAAAATAACAAGCAGGGTTTACTGATCATTCGATGGGGAAAAAAATAAAGACTAAGAAAGGCAGGCCCGAGTTCCCAAGGAAGGCTAATTATAAAGATTTTAAGCGGATGAACTCCAGATCAAAGCCCACAGTCCTCTGATAAGATCACATACTTGTTAATGGAACAGAGTGTCATCCACTTATTTTTAGCTCAGGAACCAGAATACTTCAGTGTCACATGATCATAGTGTGACACAGGTGGCCCAAAATCAGGGCAGCTTTTGTTTTTCTCCTTGGGAGCAAAGCGTTAGGGTTGTTTAAGAAAAATAAGGACTCTTCCTATTTTGCAATTTCTTTTTTTTTCCACCTCTGAGACCATACTTTTTTTTATTGTATACAAATAGTTGTGTGTGCTTAAAAACATATACAATTCCTCCACATATGTGTTCAAACATAAACTAAGGATACAAATGTTGCACTATGCGTTTAAAAAGCCACTTGGTAGTTTTCTACCGTGTTGTAACAAATTACCCTTGAGTTGGTAATTTGTTAAACAATACGAATTTATTATGTTATTATTGTGGAGATCAGACATACAAAATGGGTCTTCCTGGGCTCAAGTCACGTAGGCAGGACCTCGGTCCTTCTGGAGGCTCCAGTGGAGAATCTGCTTGCTTGCCTTTTCCGGTTTTGCAAGACCACCCCCTTCCTTGGCTTGCAGCCCCTCCCCCATCTCACAGCCGGTGCCTGTAGGCAAGCCAGGCCCTTGTCACCCCGACATCTCCCTGGCTCTCTGGCAATGGGAAAGGCTCTCAGATCTTAAGGAATCCTGCAATTACATTGGGCCCACCTGGATAATGCAGAATGTTCTCCCATCTCAAGGTCCTTAACCTTAATCACACCCACAAAGTCCATGTGCCAAGCAAGGTAACACATGCGCAGGTTCCAAGACAGGGTGTGGACATCTTGGGGGGCCATTATCCTGCCTACTACGGCCACCATAACATTTCTACTAGCTTCCCCCATCCCCATTCTAAAATTAGCATGTGCTTTTCCTTCATATTAAGACAATCGTCAAGTTGTCTGTGATCAAGGCTTTGGGAGGAAACCCCATACATCTAATTCCACTATCACTCTATATTTAACAGGACAGATTAGGAGTAGTGTTTATCCAGAGAACCTCAGAGTTGACAAAAGCCAGGGAGGAATCCCGTGGCTCCCACAATGCAGAGGTCCAAAACCTGCGTTCATGCACCTGCTCCTACTGTGGTATTTTCACACCAGCCGCCCCTCTCCAAGCACGTCCCCACTTCTTGAATCCTAGGCCTCCTACTTACCTCCTCCTCAGTCTCTTTCATACTATACTCCTTGTCCTCTCTATTTGGGCCCTTTTGCCAATGCTGGCCTCATGGTTTCTGGAGGATGGCACGCAGTCCCTCGCATTCCCGGGCATTTATTTCCCTAGATGCTTCCATCTACCATGATTCAGCTGCTGGCACTGCTGTTTTGGTGCTCAACTCTTGTTCTCCCTGGGTCTCCACGCTGAACCTGAACAGGTCATTTAGCAACAGATGTGCCCTGATGTCCTTCAGGGCTTAACTTTTTATATCCAAATGGGACTTCCTCGCTACTCCTTGCTCAAAAATTCATTTTAATTTTTGTATTCTCAATCCTGGCTAGTAATATCATCATCATCATCATGCACTCAAGATAGCAAATATGAGAGTCTTGCCATCAACCCAGATTCTTGCCTATCCTAAAATAAACACTTTTTAATAAGTTTTTGAAATCTGCTTATTCTATCTGAGAAGTGTCTTTCAAGTCCAGTCTTTCATTTCCTTGAAAAGACGGAAGACGTAAAAAATAGACACATAGAGAAGCAAAGTACTCTTTGTCTCCCAGATAACAGTCAAGGACATTACCTGTCCCAAGGTTCAAGGGTAGAAGTTTCTTAAGGTATTAGCATGCAATGACCTGCCATATTCCTAAAGTTCCACAAAATAAGTTTCCAAGATACATCTATGGGAACATGCTATTAGAATGTCATTTCCAGAGGCACCTGGGTGGCTCAGTCGGTTGGACGTCCGACTTCAGCTCAGGTCGTGATCTCGCGGTCCATGAGTTCGAGCCCCGCGTCGGGCTCTGTGCTGACAGCTCAGAGCCTGGAGCCTGCTTCGGATTCTGTCTCCCTCTCTCTCTGCCCCTCCCCTGCTCATGCTCTGTCTCTCTCTGTCTCAAAAATAAATAAACGTTAAAAAAATCTTAAAAAAAGAATGTCATTTCCACTGCTATGGTGCTTCTGTGTTGACCGGAATAATTATTAGAGCACAGAATGTTTTCAAGTGGAAACTTTGGAAAAACTCAGTTGTAAATGCAGTGTAAGCACAACCATAGTGTCCTAAGTGGTGTCGCCATGAATTTCCTGCCATCAAACCAGCTGATGACTTGGGGTTTGGGGGGAAGGGGTGGCGATATTGCAAAAATATCCTTATTTTGAAACCTCAGAGGTCATAACTCTGCTTTTACAAACCACCATGCATTTTCACGGCCACCCACAATTAAATGTCACCAGGCACTTAGCATTTTGATCCCTGAATCGTGTTTTGCTCCAGGCACTACCTGAACACGATGTTGAGTGTGTCGAGCCTTGGCCCTTCCTCCTCACACTGTGCTACAACCCTGCCAGAATCTCCGTTTGTGTCCCTGGCACCACCCTTGGTCCGGGGTCCAGCAGTGCATCGCCCTGCGTTGATCCTGTATTGATGTCAACTAGGATGTACAACATTGCATTGATATCAACTAGGATTCACTGATATCAACCAGGATGTGCAACAAACAGGTCTTCATAACCTGATGTAAATCAGCCACAGGGGTCTCTTCAACATTGACAAACCCAAGAATGTCTCACTAATTAAGACAGATTTTATATTCTCTGTGCATATCGCACACAGATTGGCAGTTACTGTTTCATCAGAACTATTAGTTACCTTATTGTCCTCATTTCAGCATGTGGACCAATCTGATAAAATGCTAATTTCATTCTGAGGTCTTGTGATATTTTGTTCTTAACATCACATTTATTTCATTTTGAATTGGCATGTTTTTGTAGAAATTACTTTGAAGTAACTTACAATGTAATTCCAAAGAACTTTAAAAGGTATGATTATCTCCTGATGCAATAGATTAGTCCGGGCTTCCTAATGATATTTTTCCAATAAGTAAAAAAATGTCCCACTATACATTTCGTTTTTTTCTGTTTTCTTTCACCTCTTTTGAGATTCATCAGCAACTCTCTTCCACAAAACACTGCAAAGTTGAAGTGGTTTTGAATGCATTTTATTTCATTTTCTTTTTTAATCAGGGCTTTTTTACAATTAGAAATGCCTGGCTTTTAAAATTCTACTGCCCCACTACAGAACATTCAAATATTAATTCATTTTTATTTAATCATAAAAATAATGCATTAATATGATTTAAAAAGTGCACATTTTTATCTTTCATTCCTCTGGTGTTCTCTATTACAATTTTTTAAACTACACATTTAACCATATCACTTTAGGCAATGTCTATTGAATCACACTTTTAATGTTAAATTAGGTTTATATTACTGTACAACAACTATATTCTACTCTGTAAGCCTTGACAAATCATCCATACTTTATCTAAAGGACTGTCGTAAACTAAAATGCTATAATCACATTTATAACATTAGGATTATGGAAACATCGCCACCACAGAAATGAATGTGCAGTCCGACTCTTGAGCAAGAAATGTTATCATACATCACATCGTACATCATACACACATCACACATCACGTGTAATCATAACATGTCACACCATACATGAGGAATACATCATATAGACATCACGCATACATCATGCATCACACCATACGTCATACATACATCATACATCGCAAATACACATCATGCATCACACCTTGCATAAATCTCACAGATATCATTCATCACACATCAGACATAATCATGCATTACGTCATCCATCATGTATAATTCATGCATCAGACTGTAACACATCATACATCACGTCATACATATATCATATATCTCATGCATACATCATACACCATGCATATATCACACAGACATCTACATCATACATCACATCTTGTATCACATGCGTACAGTATACATACATCATACATCACATGTGCACATCATACATCACACCATACACCATGCACGCATCATATATAACATAAATACACATGTACCACATCATACATCATGTATCACATCATGCATGCATCATGCATCACAACATACATCATGCATTGTATGCAACCATCATACATGCATCCTGCATCACATTGTACATCATACATACACCATACGTTGCATGCATGTGTGATACATCATACATCACACCATGCGCACATCATACATGCACCACACCTCACATCATTCATCATACATATATCCCGCATCGCATCAGACATCATGCAGACATCATGTATAACATCATACGTCATATATCATTGCCAGGGAATGGCCCACCCATCGAACATTTAGGGGAGTGACATTAAATTCATTTATGTCCCTATTTGTTTGGCTGGTTTCTTGTTTTTGTTTCTGGGTTTGTCTTGCGCTCCTCCTGAGCCAGCTTCAGTTGTCACTACTCCTAAATACCGGGTCCCGTTCTTTCCTGTACTCCTGTTCCGTGCTGCTCAAGTGCATCTGGGTAAGTGTTTGCCTGCACGTGTGAAGACGAAAAGCTCCCCCAGTGCTGGCAGGTGCCAAATAGTGTTATGTTGCCCAACACTTTGCTGGGTATTAGCTCAGCATGGAATGCTCAGTTCAAAACCATTTGCCACCAAGCTGGATAGACCAGTCCCTCGTGGGCAGACTCAATGCTAACTGTTGTCTCCTCCATGAAGATTCTTACTCCAGGAGGTGCATGCGTACCTTCTTACATCTTTGGGATCTGCACTCAAAAGCAGCTTCTGAGGGAGGCCTTGCCCGTACACCTCACCTGCGCTCTTTCCCCAGGCAACTGGGGAAATGCATGATGTATGCATCCCCAGGCCCCTGTCCCTGCTTCTTCTCTCTCTGAAGCCTTTAACGTCATCTACTAATCGATGTATCTGACTCGTCCATCTGCGCATTACCCATCTGAGCTTGTGTCCAGAGCTGCACTTGGCACATAGAAAACACTGAGTAAGTAAAAATAAATATCATAAATATCATTGTTGGATGAATGAGGAAACTGGGAAGCCATTGTCCTGCTGTCTCCCTGTGTCCCCTCGAAGCAAGTCCTCTGGTGTTGACATCACCCTTGTCACGCCCTAGGTGACTGGTGTGTGCTTGGCTCACTCTGTAAGCATCTGGGCTTGTGTCTTCATGCTCGCTCGTCCAAGCCACAGGTCGTGTTTCCAGGACAGCTCATTGTTTGTAAGTTACTCTCCTTAGCTGTTCCCAGCTGAAAACTGAAATCCCTTTCAGCTCAAGGACACCTTCCCCTTTTCTCTTCTTGATCTACTCTTTCCTTCCATGAACTCCACTCTCCACTCTGAAAGTCCTGAATCTATTTCCCACACCTCAAAATGTGGCTCTTAGCTTCCCATGTCTGTCTGATGAGCTGAAATCTTCTTAACATTCTTTTCCAGATCACCACTGGCTCTTCAGCCAAATCCATTCTGCCATTTAGCCCATCCAGACACCTTTAATTTCAACAATCCTATTTGATAAGAACTCTTTTTTACTCTCCTATAGCTCCTCTTTCAAAGCAAACTCTTCATGTTTTATGGAGGGATTATCCTCTCATTGCTCGCTAAACATTAGAAAGTGTCACATTCTTTTCTGTTCCGTGAAGTGTTCATGCTTCCTCAAGGGTTGGCTGTTTTGCTTGAGGGTCACGATTGCTTTTCATCAAGCTCTTGAATGCTTCGGATATCTGGTCATCCTGGGGGTATTTTCTTGTGTTGTGGGAAGATCTGTTCCATCTACTGCAGGCAGTCGGAGTGTGTTGCTTTTGTGGCTATATTGTTTCTGCCTCTCACAGGGCTCCCCCAGGGCGCCTGGCTCGCTGTGCATCACTGAAGATGAGCTCTGTTGATGGACTGTGGGGAGGGAGCTACCAGGGAATCCTCAGTCACTGTCCTGAGCCCCAGGTGACTCTGGAGTATGATGGTTCCCTGTATTTCTGTCTTGGAAGGAGCTGCTGTCTTTTTAAACTTTCCTCTCTTCTCTGTCTTCCACAGGGACTGGGCTGACTATAAGGACCAGCCTCTGTCTCCAGGCCTTTCCAGGCTCGGGGGCTGCTTCCTCCAGAGAGCAGTGTGCCAGCACCAGCTGAAGGTTCTGAGAAGGGCGCCCAAGGACCACTGCGCTAAGCATTTCTCAACTAATCATTCCCGCTATTAGATATTCAATGCCTGCCTTGAAACTTCTCTGGGATCTCCTGGGAAGGCCCGTGACATTCTCCCCCATTGCTATCAGTGAGTCTCTTTGCTCTAGATTCCCACCCCTGGCCCCAAATGCTTTCCCTCTTGCAGGAATCCCTCGACATTCCCTGCATGCTGAAGATCTTGTCTTTGTTTCTTCTGGATTTTAAAAGAATGGAAACATGCGGCACCTGGGGGACTCAGTGGGTTGAGCGGCTGACTTCGGCTCAGGTCATGATCTCACAGTTCGTGAGTTCGAGCCCCGCATCAGGCTCTGTGCTGACGGCTCGGAGCCTGGAGCCTGCTTTGGATTCTGTGTCTCCCTGTCTGTCTGCCCCTCCCCTGCTTTTGCTCATTCTCTGTCTCTCAAAAATAAACATTAAAAAAATTCTTTAAAAGAATGGAAACATGATTTCTATTTCTCAAATATCTGATTTCATACCTTTTGACAGGTAAAGCATGTTTACAAGAGTGATTTTTATTGTTCTACCAAGTTGCCTCCTCTCTCCAAACCTTTCCTCAACCCCACATTGCTAATTATTTGCTTCACTTCATGCTATAAAGACAGCTAACAATCTTTCTGCTACCCTAATGCATTCTTGTATTTGATTTGATATTTGTCAATTGGACTAAGAAATTGCAAATCACAGTAGTTGTCTTTTAGATCACTAGTTTAAAAATCTTTCCTGTAATCTACTTTGGATGCCTCTTTCGATTAAAGTCCTATTTAGAGGGGCGCCTGGGTGGCTCAGTTGGTTAGGCATCCCACTTTGGCTCAGGTCATTATCTCATACTCGGTGAGTTCAAGCCCCGCGTCGGGCTCTGTGCTGACAGCTCAGCGCCCGGAGCCTGCTTTGGATTCTGTGTCTCCCTTCCTGCTCTTGCTCTGTCTCTCTCTATCTCAAAAATAAATTAAAAAAAAAAAACATTTAAAAAATTTAAAGTAATATTTAGAAACACACAGACTCCCCTTTTACTGCACTAACAACATCATGGGGTGTTCATAGCTTGAGAGCAAGTTTTAGAAATCTCAGGTGGGGTCTTCCCGCTCAAATCAACGATGTGTCCTTTACTCCCATTCTAAGCACAAGACACCGAAAGTAAACCACCTCCCTCTCATCTCCCAAGAAGTTAGTAAACTTCTGAGGGTCCATAATAGCCCAGTAAGATGAACCATCCCTGTACCCTCCTTGCTTCCAAAAATGGATGAGACTCAAAGTCCATAAAGGTAGTTACAACAAAGAAGAAGGAAAAGCCCAAGGAATTGTGCCCAAGAAGGGACACTGTACAGAGTGGCGTGGAGGAGAAGGAAACTTCTAACAGATATTTCAAATAAAATTCATCATTTTTCCTGATTGTTCATATTTAGTTGTTTTTTAGAAACCCAATATTAAAAAGATTTTTGTGAAAATAAACAGAAATTTAAGGTATCTGAAATTTAAGGCTTCCTGTTATATTGGAGTATAAATCTCAGATTACTTAAAGATAAGTACAAAAGTTCTAGGATCTTTAGAATCCTCAGATAAAAACACTGTCTGAAAACATTCTGGATTTCAGTCTTGAGTAGGAACTAAATTTTAAGAGATCCTCGTTCAGAGATGAAAAGGACACGAAGGGAAAAGGTAATAACGGGGCCCTGCAAACTGCTTAAAATACCAACAGAAAACCCAGTCCAGCCTCTGTCCTGCCTCTCACCCCACATGCCAATTATGATGGCACCCGCCTTTGTCCTCACCCTTGACAACTCAATTCCAAACACCAAGTCCAACCCTGAAACTACCGCAGGGAAAAATAAACGGTGCAGAACAACCCAAGCACGTCACAACCCTCCCTGCCAAAAAGCCTCGAGATCAGTGCCTGATCTTTACATGGACTCAGGTAGGATTCACATCCATCTGACAGAGCAATTTAGTTCAGGGACCATCCACCATTCTTCCTTCCGTGGCTCCTGGTCTCTCGCATGAGCTCACAGAACTGTTTTTGTTTCCGAAGATGGTAGGAAATGAATCCCACAGGCCTGGCTCTCTATACACCCTAGGGATTCAAGCAAACCTTTGGAAAATGCCAGTCATCTCCACATCTAGGGTCCGGGGTTGCAGCCCCAAATGCCCAGATGCTGTCCAGGTCATGGGGAGAGGAGCCTCCCTGGGGGCCCTCCCCACCTTCTGGGCTTGCTCTTCAGCCCTGGTCCTCCATAAAACCCCATCTGCAGACCCTTTCCTGGGACCTTCGCCCCTGCCCAGTGAAGAGGGGGACCTCCAGCAGGCAGGGGTCCTGCCTCTCCTGCTGCAAAGGAGATAGGCGCACATCTGAATGGTAGACTCTTTAAGAAACAGTAATTCATCTTAGAGAAGCCTGGCCTGGGAACTTGGCATGCTTTGCACATAAAGCAGCCAGCTAAGAGACACCGCGGATGCACGGGTGGAGCGAGAACACCAGTGCAGAGGCAGAGCGGGCTAGGTGACCACAAGCCCCGAGACAGAGAACTCACGGAGCACATGACCGAGTGCTCCTGGAGACGCGGAGCCAGCGCACATTGTTGCTTGGCGCCCTGCGCTTTTGCAACAGCCGCCGTGCTCCACTCTAGTCGTCAGTGGGCATGAGCGGAACGCTAGAAAAATGAACCATGGTGCTTCCATTACTTTATTTATAAAAACCAAAAAACATAGCTCTGATAGCTCATAAGGCTTCCATGGCAGAAGCTGAATTGAAACTTCAGAAGAATTAAGCCCCGCCCACACCGGCAAATATCCCCTGAATGGAGTCTGGGGACCTGCCAGCCACTTGTGTCAGTCATTTCCTGTTCTGCCCACAAACCAGGTAGTGCTCTGTGCCCCGAGCTCTGACTGTCCCCTCCTCCTAACACAAAGAAAGAAGCGCAAATCAGAAATCAGAAGGCTGTGGAATCTACTCCCCACACTCGCAGAGAAATGGGCAAAACGTTAATTCAATTTAGCCCAGGCTCAGGGAGTCTAGTATTTTCTGTTTTATTTTCCTAATAAAATAGCGTTTTTGTGATAATACATTATGGTTTCATTGTGCACATCCTAAAGAATGTTGTCTTTTTTAAACATCCTGTGGCACAGAGGTGCAGATCTGATTTTCGGGACTTTCTCCTTTTGTATTTTTGTTAACAAGTACAACTTGGATAGAAAATGACACTCTGTGTGTATGACCATGTGTGTGTGTGTGTGTGTGTGTGTGTGTGTGTGTGTGTGTGTGTGTATACACAGAGTATGCTAAAGACTTGACACACAGTGATGCATTCACTGCCTACAAAAGCCTTAAGGGTGGGATTCTCATCCACCCACACAGGTGAGGAGCCTGGGTCTTGGATAGGTTATAACCAAAGGACTTCAGGACCTGTCATGGTCTCACAAGCTGCATCATCGCTGGGCCAGATGGCTGCCTCTGGACCTCACCACACCCCCTCCACACCTATGAGAAAGAGCCAGGTCTACCTTCCTAAGACCCCTTTCCCCATTCAGTTCAAGCCTGGAGTTTGGCCAAAGACAGATCCTGAGTGGACGAGAGGCCCCTTCTGGGAGCATTGCCTGCTTTCCAGCTCTTCCCTGGCACTGTCTCATTCCCCTTGAGACCCTTTCCAAAGATGCACCCTGGTTAGATAAGAGCTGCAGCTAGATCCCCAGAAATGCACACAACCAGGGTCGAGCAGGGAAGAGGTGCCAGCAGGGGTGGAGCTGAGGAAGAAGGTCGCCAGGCCAGGCGCCCAGTCACTGTCTCAAAGGCAGGCGGCATAATCCTGCTCCGTAGATGGTAAAGCCGGGAGCACATGCAGTCAGCCCAGGGCCAACAGCTTACAAATGTCAGCGGAGATTCAAGCCCCGTGCTCCCGGGCTCTCACAAGCAGGTGCTCCTTGGCCCCCAGGAATGTGCCCCTTTTGAGGAGGGACTGGTGGGGGTCGCTGTCTGGAGGTGAGACAGATGGCCGCAAGATTTCAGGGCGAATGGGGCTGGGGTGTGCGTGGGGAAAGCCGTTTGCCACAAGGGCCATAAAGGGAAGAATCTGAGCCTGCAGAAAAGACGTTGTTGGCGTTCCTTCCCAAAGAACATCCACGGCAGCCGCAGAAGCGGTGGGCACTGATGCCAGGTCTGAGGGTCTCTGACGTGACTCGGTACCGGGTCTCCAACCTGAGGGCGAGCTGCAGGAAGGTCTGAAGGCTGGCCTTGACCTGGCACCCCTGAGGGGGTGGGACTGCAGAGCCAGCCACTAACGCCAGGCGTGGCCTCTGTGTGAGCACCGCACCTGTCTTCCAGGAGCAGATGCCAACAGGGACTCTGTCTCTCCCACCGTGAAAAGGCAGCCTGACTTTAAATGTCCCTGCTGCCAGCATCCCAGAAGACAGGAGGTGGGGTAACACACCACCACGGACTCCACTGACCGAGTGTCTGAGTCCAGGTAAGTATCTGCTTGTCCATCTGCTTGGATGCCTCTGCTCTTTGCTCTATGTGTGCACCTGTGTTTTTGCCTGCCTTCCTTTCTCATATTTTATACTTCCCCTTTGCTGCTGTCTGACCATATTATACGACCACGGTGTATTTTTATTAGTTTTAGCTTGGTCTTTGTTCCCTATTCTTAATTTAAACTTATGATGGCTAGCACACTCAATTTGCTTTGCAAAAAGCAAACAAAAGGAAGTAGCTTTTTATTACAAGCTCTAATTGATTTTCCCTGCAGCGCGCTCGGGAGGCAAGAAGCTCCCTCGCCTCCAACACGCAGCCCATGACGAAGACGACGTGGCTCCTTGTCACTTCTATGTCTGCACCACCTGACCGAAGGTAACTTTCCTGAGAGGAGCCCACTGGCCACACCCCAGGGCCCTGGGTCCTCCAGCAAAGAGGGGAACCCATGTCCTGGTCCAGGTAACGTGTGGGAGCACAGGTGACTGGGGATTGCAAAGAAGGTAGAAGGAGACCCAGAGAATCCCGGCTTCTGATAATGCTGTCCAGTAAAAGACACTTCCAAGCTCTGTGTGCAAAAACAGCATGTCTGATGGCATTAAAAAAAAAAAAAAAAAGCCAATTGAATAAGATACCCTGAGGCCACTGGCAATACTGAGAGATCAGGAATCAATAGATTTCCTTGTGATTATACATCTTCCAAGAATATCATTACAAGAGAACTTCTTGTAATCCACAAAGCATTAGCTTGGTGACGGTTGCCCAAATATTCGGCCTTGATGAACAATTTACAATAATGTTTTCAAATGGGACACTAACTCCAAAAACCAGCCATTGGTCTATCCCAGAGGAGGGGGAATGGGAGCACATTATCTCACTTCATGACTTACTTCTCTTCAGCAGGAAACTACAAAACGTTGAACCATAGTAGAAGGTAATGGGACAAGGGTGCCTGGGTAGCTCAGTCGGTTGAGCATCTGACTTTGGCTCACTTTGTGAGTTCAAGCCCTGCATCAGGCTCTGTGCTGACAGCCTGGAGCCTGCTTTGGATTCTGTGTCTCCCTCTCTTTCTGTCCCTCCCCCACTCAAGCTCTGTCTCTCTCTCTCTCTCTCAAAAACAAATAAACATTAACAAAATAATTTTTAAGGTAACGGGACAGATGATACTTGATGCCATAAAGATCAGCTTGGGGCAGCTTTCTGAAATGCCCTTAGGGGAAATTTTATTTTACATTTCACAAAGCTAGGTATGTTATGTCGTTCCTGTTATAGGATAAAGCATCAGATTTTAAATACCGTCTGTTTGTCGCGGGGTGCTCCTGACAGAGCAGCTCTTGTGACACACTGGCCCCTACTATGAGGACCATCGGAGCTCCGTTCTTTCCTCCTTCCCTGTTTCTAACACAAATACCCGTCCTCTGGACCAGTCTCCAGCTTTATATGTTTTCCTCCAGGGACTCGTTACCAATCTCTGCCTTACAGTGGAGCCACTGAATTGCTGAGCCAGCAGGAGTCCTGGGAATCGCCGTCTGATGCCTTCGGTTGCAGGTAGAGAAGGACACCTGAGTGCCTGAGACACAAAGTGACCAGTCAAGGCCACACGGCTGGTTAATGTCAGGAAGCGTCAGTGACAAAACGTCCCCATCCCCGTGCTTCTCAAATGCTTGCTCTCTGGGATTGTTTCCAGAGATGCTCGAATGTTCTACTGACTCCTAAGAAATCCACGTATATTTGGAGTGTACATCTCAAAGAAATGGGGGTATTTGAGGTAACGTTCATAGTGCGCTAAACCCCAGAAAGTTTCCCAGAAACAAGCGTTTCCTGCAGAAAAGCAGTTCCTCTGCCTGAAGAAGGCTAGGGCGCCTAACGTGACACCAGGCAAGAAGCCACCCAACACCGGGGCCGTGCCGGAGAGCCGGCTGTGCATGAGCCATTGGCTGCTTCAGAGACCAGAGACCACAGCTCGCTTCTTTAGGTCGGCCACATAGACCCTCTGCCTCCGTATTCTCTTTCCTCGGTTTTCCATTCAATAAATACAGCCTGGAGGGAGACGGTGTCATGGCAGGGCAGGGGAACCAAGGTTTCTGCTCCTTTAGATGGGGTCCCAATATCTTAGACTCCCACTCTCCTGCCGATGGTGTTTCGGCACATGACACTGCCACTCGGGTCCCCTTCCCGAGGCGTGGCGCTGGGCTGTGCAGACTCCTTCCTGGCGCCCGCGGGGAACGTAACCCCAGGTACTCAATCCTGGGCAGCAGCACCGGGGTGGACGTGTCCGCGGTGGACTCTTGACTGGCTCTGGATCGCTCCCCTTTGCTGCCCACGCTCCGGAGACCTGCCTGACGACCTGGCTTAAGTGGGGGACTTGTGTCGTGGGATTCCCAAGTACTGTGTGTGCCTTCCACTAATAAAATAGGTTTCGTGCTAACAGGAGATGGTGCAGTTCACCGACCTGTCATTTTGCTTGTGTCCTCGAGGCCCTTACATTTCACTTGAGGTGCAAAACTGTCCGTTAGAAGGAAAATTTCTTTTTCGTTCGTAAGGCTGATCATGAACAGGTTCTAAGTATGTGCAAAAACCGCATTAAAGCAAAGAGGTGACTATGAAAAGAATGTCTGTACACAGGGGGAAGAGAAGCCACGATCACTAGTTTTGTCTTTGGCTGTTTCAGACTGGCTCGTTTCTGATGGCTGCTGGGACGTCTTCATGTTTGGTAGAATTTCTCGCCTCTGGGCAAATCCAGGAGTGCGACGGCTGGATGTTCTGGTAAGAGGATGTCCCACTCTGTGAGCACTGTCTTCCCAAGCATCTGTGTCGGTCTGTGCTCCTGCCAGCCGTGACGGGGGCTCCGCCCACTCCTGTCTTCGCCAGCATTTGGTGCTATGCTCTCTCCTGTCCATGCTTCCGTCTCCCCATCAGTGACCTGAGCATCTCTGAGGCCCCCAGGGCCGCATCCGTGAGCCTGTGTTGTGTTCGTCACCTCAGACTGTTTCGTGGCGCCCCCACGGGGCACGTTTGCTGCCTGTTAGCAATGGTGAGGGTGGTCTGGGGACCACTGTGGGACGAACTGTGTCCCCCCGCCCCGGCACATCGGACGGTGGCTGCCCTCAGAGGTAGGGCCTTCAAAGAGGTAATTAGGGTAAACTGAGTTCACCTGGGCTGGACTTAATCCAGTATGACTGGTATCCTCAAGAAGGGCAGCTGAGGACACAGGACAGGGGGATGGCCACACGAGGACACAGGAAGAAGGCAGCTGTCTGCAAACCATGGAGGGAAGCCTCAGAATGAAGCAGGCCTGCCGGCACCTGGACCTGGGGGCTCCCGCCCAAGGGTCGCTGTGTGGTCAAAGGCTGCAAGTTGCTGACGTCTGGCCCCTAGGCAGCCAGTCCTGTCTCTGCATGACAGTGACCCCAACCTCCATGGTGCCGGGCACGTTGCACAGTGCTTTGTCTGCTGAGCCCTCACAAGGTCAGCCAGGCCTGTTTGAAACAGCAAACGTAACAGTGACAGTTACCTCCCTTGTACTCTTTGCCAGAACCTTCCAGGGCACTGAGGACTTAGGGCTCTCCGAAGCTCCCGGGCCTGAAGCTCCGAGAAACAGGCCACGGTTGTGCTGGACGCGGACCAAAGCTCCCGCCTGTCTGCCCGGCAGTCAGTCACCTCCTGCGGCATCTCGGCTGGGCCCGGTCACCCTCCTTTCTGCTCTGGCCTGGGGCCCGGGGACAGGGGCCGTGCTCACAGCTGGGCACCCTCAGGCCGATCGCCACCAGGAACGGGGGACGGTCTCAGAACTGATGTCTGCAGTCTGGCTGGGTCCTCGTCGTGCTCGAGGAGACAGAGAGGACACAGTCCTGCACACAGGACGGGGACACTTTCCTGGACTTGTCTGCTAGAATGCCTCCTTTTTGCAGCCGCAGCGTTTGAGAAATGACAGCTCAGAAGCTCCAGTGCCTTCCAGAAACACCAGCCTCAGAACAGGAGGGGCCGGACCAGCCTCAGAGAGGGGTGCCCAGGGCCAGGAGCCGAGGTGGCGCTCTATCCCCCTGCTTTGTGAGGCACATCTTGTCCCCCTCCACCTGCCTCCCCCCACCCCCCCCCCCCACACACAGTCACTGTAGACACTACTCATTTCCACACACCTTATCATGAACGTCGTCAGACCCCGGAAACATGGAAGGCATTACACGGTGCATTACGCCTGTGCTCACCGCCCGGAGTCCGCAAGTCCTAATTTCTCACACTGTGATCCATCCACCCTCTCTAGCCCTGCGTCCACTCTCCTGTTTGTTACGTATTTCAAAGCAGGTTTCGGACGTGAGCGCACCTGCTCCTGGACGCTCGTACTTGTGCATCCTTCGCCAGAGTTCGGTGTCCGTTTACGGCTCTGCTTCAAACCCCACCTTTTGAACATAATGATGTAGGGGGTGATTTTTTCCTTTCAAATCTCACAACGCTGCTGAGGACGATGGGAAGTGCTCCCGAGAGGAGGAAAATTGGGGCTGGGGCTCCTGTCTGTGGCAGGAACGCTTCCTGTTCGGCGTTCACACAAGCAGGCTGGGAACTGAATCAGATGCAGGGGATGCGATCCTCCTTAGTATACCTGAGGGGAAGAGGTCAGAGTCCAGGAGGCCCCGGGGACCGGTCCAGGGCAAGAAGTTCTGTGCAGCTGGGGCCCCAGCCCTGTGTGTCTGCCCCCAGCTCCTTCCTGAAGCTTTCTTCCCTCTGATGCTTCCCTCTGCTCCCCATCACCCCCCACCCTCATCCATCTCTCTCTGTATCTCTCTCTTTTTCCATCTGTCTCTCTCTATCTTTGTCTCTTTCTTCTTCTCTCCCTCCTTCTGTCTCACTCCATGTCTCTGTCTCTCTGTGTCTCTTCTCTCTGTCTTTCTCTGTCTCTCTGTTCCTCACTCCCCTGCCCCTGTCTCTCTTCCCTCCCCCTGTCTGTCTCTTTCTGTCTCTCCGTGTCTGTGTCTCTGTGTCTCTCCTTCCCTCCCTCTCTTTCTGTCTCTCCGTGTCTGTGTCTCTGTGTCTCTCCTTCCCTCCCTCTGTCTCTCTCTCTCTGTATCTTTCTGTGGCTCTTTCTGTCTCTCTTCCTCCCCCCTCCCCCGCCTGAGTGTGACTTACTCCCTGCACTGTCCCGGACCCTTGTGCCCCACGAACTGGCATCTGACACCTCAATGGTAACACAAAAACGTAAGTCGAACCAAGACAAGAACACAGAGAATGAAGTAATTGGGGGGTTTCTGTGCGAATTTAAGAGTTGGCACCAGAAACAATGAAATCTGAGAAAGTGACTTCACTAGATAGTAATTTTGCTTTAGGGAAACCACAATAGCAACAGGGCTTGTGAAATCCTCTGTGGGCTCTTACCGGTGTCATGACACGAGCCGTGTGGCAAGGACCCCGGTCGAGGTGCCCATGAGCCTGCAAACAGAGGGGCAGTGGGACCCTACGGCCCCTTGTTTCTGGGCTCCCTGTGCCTGGGGAAGAAGCCCACCACCCACAGATGACTATTCTTGGAAGAACCTCCCGTGGAGCCACAGGGAGCTGGAGTCACTGTCCCCTCTCTCCCGTCCTCCTGGAGGGCCCTCTGGGACTAACGTCGTGATGCCCGGCTCTATGGGGTCTTCTGGCACCTTCCAGGAGGCAGAGCTGCTCCTGTGACCATGCCCCCCCCCCCGCGTGCTCACCTGTCCCCGCTGGCTCCTGGGGCCCCGTGGGGTACACCCCCCCCACCAGACACCGTGGGGCCCTGGCGGCCTAAGCCTCAGCCCCTGGAGACGTGCCTTGGGCCGCTCACTCACTTGAGGCCTCTCCCCTAATCACCCCACATCCCCCCCTACACCCCCAACCCCACGGCCATGCTTGAGGCCCCGCCAGGGCTGGGGACACTGCACCAGAGACAGCGGGAATTATTCTGGTTCTCCAGAGCCCTGGGAGTGTCTTATCACCCAGCCGCCTCTTTCCTGCCAGGGAGTCCCTCAGGCAAGGCTGTCTCTGGGGGCCATGACCAGGTCATCCCCTACCGCCAGGCAGCCCCTCAACGCCCTGTCCCCAGTGGTCCCAGCTGCCCCACAGAGCCCCAGCAGGCCTGTGTGTGTGTGTGTGTGTGTGTGTGTGTGCTCTGCCATACGCCGAAGCAAGCATGGCCACCAGAAATTCAAGGCCATCAGCGTCGGCCGGAACCCCCTGTGAGGAGCAGGTCCGAGAACCTCCACTCGGGCACTGACTTAGGAACTTGAGCGGCTTGGGGACCGGGGCAGAGGTCACATGGCAGTGAGCCGATCTCACGAGCCGGGCGCTACACTGCCCGTTACTAAGTGCCCTCTGGCACGGCCCCTGGGTCCGGCTGCCCGTCCCTGCTCACATGTTAGAGCCCCCAGCCCCCTCCGCGGTGCTCTTCCTGGACGGCCTGCTCTTGCATTCCCGCTGAGAGGGACTTTCCACTTAGCTCCCACGTCAGAGAAAGAGCCCGCCGTCACCACCCTTGTCAGACACCATCCTGCAGGCATTAAAATACCACATTTACATTCGACTTCCCTTGCTTCTATCTGTCTGACTTCCAGACATAGGCCTCGGGGCGGAGGGGAGGCACGCCGGCCATGTGTGCCTCACCTGTACTCGCCCAGCACCTGGCCTAGCGCCCGTCCCTGGCAGACACTTGTGAAACACGTGTTGGAAAGGGGCCCCGGGGTGGCTCCTTCAGTTGAGTGTCCAGCTCTTGATTTTGGCTCAGATCATGATCTCCAAGTCGTGGGATCAAGCCCCGTGTGGGGCTCAGTGCAGAGTGGGGAGTCTGCTTGGGATTCTCTCTCCCTCTCTCTCTCTGCTCCCCGCCTACTTCCTTGCTCTCTCTCTCTCTCAAAATAATAATAAATAAACTTTAAACAACATTAAAAAAAAAAAAAGAATGGTAAAAAAGAAAAAGCAACAGTACCGATCACTGACAGACCACGGGTATGGCTACACCCTCCACCCGTCTCCTCCTGTCACCCCAGCACAGCACACAGGTGAGCCTGCCCCATGGCCCGCCATCTCCAGCTGGAGCAGAGGAGCCATCGCGTTGTGGCGTCCAGAATCCTGCCCCCACGCTCCCTCCTCTGGGTTTTCTGGCAGGACCCCGAAACTGGGGAATCACAGCTCCTCGGTGCAGGCAGCCGTCGCTGTGGGTGCTTTGTGGTCCCAGCAACCAGAAATCAACAGAAAGCATGGCCAGGCTATGTCGGGCACAGATTCCAGCACGTTTCAGGGCCAAGGGCTGATGGTGGAAATCCGTGCCTTCACCTCCCTCTGTCTGTCTGTGTCCCTGTCTGTCTGTCTTAATCTCTCACATCCCGTCATGCTCGCCCCATTTTTAAATCTACTTATTTTTTACCTATCAACTGAATACCACCCTCTGCCAGCGATTACCAAGATTGTAATCGTGATGAACCACTGATTCACAGCCACCTTAGTGAAATTAACCCAGCTGGGGAAATTAATGATGCATCGGGCTGACATCTCCAAATCAGCCCCACCAAACACAGTTCTGCAGAACCTCAGACGAGCTCAGGTTTTCTGAGGAGAAATCAGAGAGCAAGATTAGACTATTTAGTCTGAAAATAAATGCTGTGAAGTTGTTCAATAGCTTCAAGCACCATGAAGCCTTCCGACTCGGTTCCCACGGAAGAGGGACCCGAGGAAATAAACTTCTGTGTCCGAGTGATGCGGAGAGCAGGCTGTGCCCGGGATGGGGAGGGAGGCCCCCGCGCCCGGCCGAATGTCGTGGGTTCGCATGCCCTCTCTCTGCCTAACCTTTTGGTTTTGTTTCTGTTCCCTGGGTAGTTTTAAAATTACTAAATACATACGCCTGTTGTGCACTTTCCAGACACAAACTGATTAGCGTGTTTGGGAAAGTATACATGTTCCCTCCTCTACAAGCACACGGGAGGGCGTCCTGTACTCTTGTGCAACCTGCTGTTTCCTTTAACCACATACGTGAGGCACCTGTACAGACCGCTGCGCATGGTGTTACCTCATCGTTGGATGGCGCAGACCCTCACGCCCAGGTATGCGCCTCTCCCCTCACCATGGCTCTGTCGGACACAGCTTTGCGATCTTTCCATTGTTTACAGAACTCATGCCCTATCTGCACACTTACGTGAGTGTGTCCATAGAATAAGTTCCTAGGAATGAAAATAAATTCCTAGAGAGGGAATAACCGGATGAAAAGCAAGTCTATTTTTAACCCCCGTGGTTTTTTTTTTTTTTTAAGTTTTAGTTATTTATTTTAAGAGAGGGAGCGAGAGAGAGCATGAACAGGGGAGGGGCAGAGAGACAGAGAGGGAGAGAGAGAATCCCAAGCAGGCTCCACGCTGTCAGCACAGAGCCCAACATGGGGCTCGAACTCACGAACTGAGATCGTGACCTGAGATGAAATCAAGAGTCGGCCGCTTAACCACCTGAGCCGCCCAGACACTCCACCCCTGGGGTTTTGAGTAAACCTTTGTGTCTTCAGATGACACTTACATGAAGCAGGGGTTCTCACAGGTAGCCACCGAGAAGGCCGCTAAACAGGTGGCTGGGTCTCTGCTCCTCGGAGCTGCTCATCTGGAAGGCCCGGGCTGTGACCCTGGAACCCACCTTGGGGAGGAGCTCCCAGCTGATGCCGATGCTGGTCCGGGGACCACACGTGGGGAGCCGGTGAGTGAAACCATCTGCTTGCTTTCGAGAAGAAGGAAGAAATGAACTCTGGGGGCCAGAGGTGGTGTCCTCTCTTTTCTGAATGCCCTGCCCTTGCCCACCGGGGTGAGAGGGAAGGCGAGTCACCGGGGAGAAGCCCACCGTCACCCTGCACTCCAGAACCTGTGCATTTCAAGCCCTCCCTCCATGCTCCCAACACACCTACTCCTTCTCAGGAGCCGTCCAGTGCCTTGTGGCTTCCGGTGATATTTGTTTAGCAAGCCCTCTGTGGATTTGTCTTCACGCCTTTTTAATGACGCTTGAGATGGGTAACTGCCACCACCAGCACCACGAAGAGCCTTGTGTGCCTGGCACACAGTTCCCATGATATCTTAGAAAAGTGTCTTCCCCACCCCCCCCCCAACTATGGCACGAATACTCACACACAGAGCACCCTCTTGCACTTTCTATGAAAAGCTGTCACAGCCTGCCAAGGTCACAGCCACGGTGAGATTAGCCCACAGTGTACTAGCCTGTTTGCATTTCCTAGATGTGATATTTTAAACAACAGGACAGGAGCCATGGGTGGGAGGGACGAGGACACAGGGCTGCTGGGGCGTGTGGCCCATTGGACACTCACCAAGGGGGTTCAGAGGAGGTCAACCCAAAGTCCCTCGGCACATAGGGCACAACTACCCATTGTATCCCTACTTGAGAAGAACGAGCCACTCACACTCAAGTCCTATGTCCCAAGGCTCAGGCAGGCTCACCCCCTTTACAGGACCTACCCACCAGGCCACTGGGATGACCCCCACTGTGCCTCCGCGTCTGTCGCCTTCACGGGGCCCTACGTGCTATAAAGCTCAGTGCCTGTCAGCCCTGTTCATTCTATTTCTCGTGACTGCAACAGATGTTGAACTTATTTGATTACAAGCAATATTGGGACAGTATTTCCATGTCTTCATGCTCACTCATGGCTTCCTGTGCAAGGACCTTCATCGGCCCACATGATAGAGGCCATGGCCGAAACTGGAAGAAGTTATACAAGTTTTTTCTGAGGAGACCCAGCTGGAGAGTGAAAGACTCCATTCCAAAGCCTACTTCTGGGCTTTTCTATCACTGTGTCTCACTGGCTCCCTCTGTGTCTGTTAATGAGCGTGATTATTTGTAACAAGTAGATGACCAAGAACTTCTATGTTCCAGGTAACTGCTAAGAAACACAGGCTACCACAGAGCGTACCAACCTTGAAGACAGGTCTTTCCATGGGGCACCTGGGTGGTTCCGCGGGTTAGGCATCCAACTTCAGCTCTGGTCATGATCTCACGGTTCCTGGGTCCAAGCCCCGCGTTGGGCTCTGTGCCGACAACTCAGAGCCTGGAGCTGCTTCAGATTCTGTCTCCCTCTCGCTCTCTGCCCCTCCCCCACTCATGCTCTGTCTCTCAAAAATGAATAAATGTTAAAAAAAAATTATAAAAGAAGATAGGTCTTTCCAGCACTTTCACTGCACAGGCGGTCAGACTGAGGCCCCAGGGTCTAGCACCCCTTCCCACTGGCAGGCGACCTAGCCAGACTCCCTGCTGGGTCCGGTGATCCACAGGCAAGTGCCAACCACCTGTTTCTCTGGAAGCCAGCCTGGCCTACAGACTACAGAGAGAGGAGAGAGGAGCCCATGACCAGTCGGGAAGTACTCGCTGCAGAACTAAGTTCTGACCCGAGACTGGCAGTGGACGGGGGCTCCGAGGACAGACTGCCTAGCTCAGGACGCACGGTGGTCCATATGTGTTCTTGTTATGTGGTTGGGGGCTGACCTCTGCCCATGAGCACGTAGTTTACTTGCACGGGCAGAAGTGACACCGATGTGAAGAGCGCCCCGTCGAGAAACGGCATGTGGAATGGGCACGTAAGAGAGGGCTGGCTGGGGTGCCCCGCTGTAGGGGCAGCTGGGAAGGCGTGGGCTGGGCCCTGCCCATGGCAAACCTCCAGCGCCGCCCCACAGGCTCTCCAGACCCCACATGGACCCTGGGAGTGGCCTCTGAAACCCGGACGCCCAGGGCTGGACCACACTGCTAACCAGACCCCAGAAGCCCGAGGTGCCTGGCGCTGTGTGGTCAGCGGTTGCAGCTGGGTCCGGGCCCCAGGGCCTGCTCCCAGCTCTCAGCTCCCAGCTCCAAGCGGCTGCCCATGGGACTGGAGCAAGGTGCTCCACCCACACCCTCTCCAGGGCCCTCGGTCCTCATGAAGGAAGTCCAGACTTCTGCGGCCCAGAGAAACTGGAGCTGAGCCAAGCCTGAAAGGGGACTGAGGTGCCCTGAGCGGCAGGAGCCCAGGGGAGGTGCTTGGGCTTCCCCCTCGCCCCAGGGGGCTTCCGGGCAGCTCTGGAGCCTCCCGGGATGGGGGCGGGAGGCAGGCTGTCTTTCTCGCACCCTGATTAATGAGCTCCAGTGATGTGGAATCTCCAGCCCTCACAATCGTGTTGACTGGGTTCCCTGAGCGCAGATATGAGTCCCAACTCTGATACTTGCAGGTGTGGCCCTGTTTGGAAGTTCAGAGGAGGGTGTACTGGGGTAGAGGGGCTCTAATCCAGTGGCCAGGGTCCTGACACGAACTGGGACACTGGACACGGAGGCAGTGAGAAGGCTGTGTGAGCAGAGGCACAGGCTGGGGGGGGGGGGGGGCGGGGGGGGCGGGGGCCTCAAGCCCAGGAGGACCCAGGCTCCAGCAGCCCCCAGCAGTGGAAGGTCCTCTGCCAAAGCCTGCAGAGGGCACATGTCCCCGTCAACACCTTGACTTCAGACCTCCTGCCTCCAGAACCGGGCCAGTAAACTCTCTTGTCCGGCCCCCCTTTTGCCGCACTGTGTCTCAGCCGCCCCCAGCGAACAGAGAAACTATTGCAACCCCCGTTTTCCAAGTGAGGACTGCGAGGCCCAGAACACCATGTCACTCCACTCAGAGGACATGCCCCTGGATGGACCCAAGGCCTTGTCCCTGACTCCCCAGTCCACCCAGGAAGTGCCCAGGCCCAAAGGGTCTTACTTGCATCTACTCTCCAGGGCTGGCTCATGGCCCTGAACTAAGGGACACTTTATCATAGTGATACATATATTCTTACATTTATTTTTGAAAGAGAGAGAGCACAAGCAGGACAGGGACAGAGAGAGAGACCCAGAATCTGAAGCAGGCTCCAGGCTCTGAGCTGTCAGCACAGAGCCCTACACGGGGCTCGAACCCACTAACTGCGAGATCATGACCTGAGCCGAAGTGGGACACTTAACCTACTGAGCCACCCAGGCGCCCATTATAGTGATAAAGTGTGCAGCAGCGGCCAGAGAAGAAGCTGTGAGAATTAGGATCCAGAGGGCCACGGTCACGTGGTTCAGTGTTTGCAAGTTCAGAGGGTGGTGCCAGGGCCCCCCCCCCCCATGGAGTTTTCAGTATTTCTGGTTTCCCTGGTTACTCTCTGTGCATCCAAAGACGCGACCCCCCAGGGGACATGCAGGCAGACCCGGGGGTGTAGAGTGGGGGCAGCAGGGCTCCCAGCCGGAGTCCCCTCATATAGAGCTGGTGTGGGGGCACCGGGCAGCACCCCCACGTCACCCTGACAAGCCCGAGCCTTCTGGTCTGGGCCAGGAGGCAAAATGTACTCCTGTGTCACCTAATACGCTGATGAGTCATTCAGGAGATGCTGACCCACGCTTGAGACCCACCCAAGGGCGGGGCAGCCAGAGGACTACTTCCCCAACCTTCGGAGCGACAGAACGGGTGGCCCAAGGGATGTGCCGGCAGGGGAGTGTGCGTGTGCCCCCGTGCACGTGTGAGCATGTGCAGTGAATCTGCGGGTGTGTGTGTAGGTGTGAGTACACGCAGTGAGTCTGCGGGTGCGCGCGCACCCGTGAGCGTGAGCAGTGAGTCTGCGGGTGCGCGCACGTGTGAGCGTGCGGACCGTGGGCGCCTTGGCCGGCTGGCTGCTAGACCGCGGCTCCGCGAACAGGGTGGCTCACGTACAAACGGAACCGCATCGCTCACACGTCTGGGGGCGGGCGTCCAGGATGGGGGGGCCCGGGAAGGCCCCCTCTGGCGCAGACTTGGCGCTGTGTCCCCGTGGAAGGCCCCGGGAGCTCGGCGGGGGGGTGGGGGGGGTGGGGGGGGAGGGAATCTCCTTGATTGGAACGCTCATCCTCTCACGACCCCACCTGACCCGAATCACCTCCCAAAGTTCCGCCCCCAAGGAGCGTCACACGGAGGGATTTCAGCACGTGAACTTGGGGAGGACACTGCAATCAGACCACAACAGCGCGTGTGTGCGTGTGCTTCTGTGTGCGCGTGCTTCTGTGTGCGCGTGTGCTTCTCTGTGTGTGCGCGCACGCAAGCGCGAGCGCGGAGGGTGGGGGTGGGGGCGGGGGCGGGGGCGCCGGCGGTGGCCCCACTGGAAGTGCCGCCTTCCGTCCGCGGAGCCGCCCCCTGGGGACGGGGCGCGGGTTTGGGGGAGGCTCCGCCCGCTTTCCGCGGAGTGTGCTGCCACCTGGAGGGAGGGCGGTGTCCGGCCTGGGGGAGGACGCCGCTCGTTGCCGCCGGGGGGATCCTGTCCCGGCGCGGGGACGAGGGCCGACGCCGGGGCGGGGAGGTGGGCAGGCAGGAGCTAAGAGCCGGAGGCTGCACTCGGAAGCGCCCGCTGGCGCGTTTCTCCCCAAACAGCCGCCTCCTGCGTTCGGAAGGCCGGGTGGTGCCCGCCGCCCCTGCTCTGTCGCCTCCCGCATGCCTAGGAGACGGATCCTCCTGCGGCTGAGCGCCGGCCAGCAAGATGCCAGCCAGTTCTCTGAAGGGGGACGAAGTCCTGTTGGGTTGTCTCGTCAGAAGCCGCCACCTTACATCCCCGCGCCCCGCCCTGGACATCCCTGCAGCCTTCGCGGGCCTCCCCGGAGGGCACCCCGGAGAGACACCTGCAGACTCGCACTTCTGTCTTCCAGACCGTCCAAGAAAATGGCATTGTGCCATTTGTAAGTCAGTTAATTCTGAGCGTACTTCTCCCTGCCTCAGCGTGCTTACAACATGGACTGATGCTTTATTATTATTATTATTATTATTGATATTATTATTATTCTACTACTACCATTATGAAAACTCCCTGCTCGGGTACCGTCTCACGTGCTACGGTGCAGGTGTTGGGGAACTAGGAGTGTTTCGCTGCCCCCCCCCCAGACCAGCCAGCGCCCCGCGACCAGCAGAAGGAGGCTACTGCTGAGCCTTCCTGCGAAGGCAGCTCCCGAGGCACTTAACGAGCTTGTCCTGCGTGCAGGTGGCCAGGCCCTCCGGCCACTCCCCCTCCTGCAGAGAAACCCTGCCTGCTTCAGCCCTGTCCTCGGAGGGGATGCCTCGCAGGACGCATGAAGAGGCTGCCGGCTCAACCCCCAGTGCAGCAAACCAGGGTCCTGGTCCCTGATCTCTTACCACCTAGACTTTCTGAAGGTGCCCCCCACCCCACCCCACCCCACCCCACCCCACCCCCGTCCACGCCTGCAGTGCCCACCGTGGGGTGTGGCCTTCTCAGGTCCCTAAACTCAACAAACAAGGTAAAGGCCGCAGGGAAGGAAAGAGTCACAAAGTGTTTGAACTTGTCAAACTGATGGGGAAAATCAGGTGAGAAGGGGCACTTGCCCACATTAGATCTTTCTTTTTCTTTTTAAGTTTATTCTTGAGAGAGAGAGTGCAGACAGGAGAGGAGCAGAGAGAGAGAGAGAGAGAGAATCCCAAGCAGGCTCCATCCACACTGCCAGCGCAGAGCCTGATGTGGGGCTCAAACTCACAAACCATGAGCAGAAATCAAGAGCTGGAGGCTTAACCAACTGAGCCCCCCACATGCCCTGTCAACCAGATCCTTCTTGGGATGACACTGGCAGGGAAAATAAACATTGCCATGAGAGGCATTGATGAGCGAATGCTTTGGAAAGTTGCAAAAAAAATCAGTCAAACCCTCTCTACATTCTTTTCAAAGTTCTACACTCAGGGGGCACCTGGGTGGCTCAGCCGGTTAAGCGTCAACTTGTGTTCAGGGTCACGATCTCAGGGTTCACACGTCGGGCTCTGTGCTGACAGCTCAGAGCCCGAAGCCTGCTTCCAATTCTGTGTCTCCCTCTCTCACTCTGCCCCTCCCCCACTCACGCACGCGCGCGCGCTCTCTCTCTCTCTCTCAAACATTAAAAAACAAAGTTATAGACTCAGACCACAGGGTTGAGGCTGTCGTATTAACAAGATAAAGGGTCAGACTTGCCACATGGGTCTGTCTGTCCTGGGGGAACATACTCTCCTACCATCTCTGCTACCAGAGGGGCCTTTTCTAATAAAAAATTCAGCAAGCGGCTCCCCTCAAAAACCACGGTATCTCCCTAATTTCTAAACCTGTAGGCCTTCACAGGCCGTGTTAGATAGCTGTTACTGATAGCAAATTGCCACAAAACTTAACTGCTTCAGACAACAAACACGTGTGATCACAGTTTCCAGAAGAGTTGAGCCGGGCATGTGTTCGGATACAGGTGCTATTTGTACCCAGGTGTGGTGAGGCCAGCAGACCAGGAGACAGCAGCCGCCACTGAGAAGCTGTGCTCAGAGATCCCGGGAGGAGGCCACGCTGCGCCTACAGAGCGGGACCACAGAGGAAGGAACAGGAAAATGCTCCCACCTCTTGGACTGATCTTGGACTTCCCGGCCTCCAGAGCGGCAAGAAATAAATTCTGTTGTTTACAAGCCCCCCTCTGTGGTATTCTACTGCAGTGGCCCGAATGGACGAAGACTTTGGCAGCCTCTAGGAACTGGCCAGCCCTGGAAGGGGCAGCGTCTCCAAGGTCAGCAAGGCCCCCGATGTCAAAACATCAGAAAATACAGAAAACATAGTATGGTTACTACAGGGTGTTTCTGGCTCACGGCTTGAGAGAGCTGAGGGTTCCCGTGGCGGGTGGCTGGAGGGCTGGGGTCCTCATTACACGGTCTCTCCATAGGGTCGCTTGAGTGTCTGTATGACACGTACCCGGCAAACAGCAGCATGCGTGATCCCAGAGAGAATGCCCAGAGGAACCATGGGGACTTTTTATGGCCTTGTCTCTGAACCCACACACCTTCCCCTCTGCCTGTGTCTTCTTTGTTAGAAGCACATCACTGAGTCCAGCCCACTGTCTGGCGGGGGGGGGGGGGGGGGGGAGTTGAGCTCCACCCGTCGAAGGGAAGAGAGAGACTCTGCGGATGCTTTTGAAAACCACCACACAGGCTGAACCAGGCTCTATTTCCAGCCCTGCCCCCACCCCCGCCCAAGTCCCTCAGCCCCATCCCTTGCTTTTTAACCAAAGGCTCCCATGAGAAGCACCAAGAGAGGTGGTTTTCAATCCACACGCCCAGGAGGCACCACCCTGGGGCCTCACTGAGGTCTGCACCGCCCCCAGGCGCAGGGCACGTGGCATCTCCGTGGGCCTCTTGGGCAACCGTCTTGGTCTGCCTAGCCCCCTGTCCACATTATCTCTGGAACACTCGGGAACACCATCTTCAGTCAGCTTCGATGCCACCTGCTATGTGAACCCCTCCCAGAGCCCTCATCCAGCACGAGTAATTACTACCAGGATCACCCCGGACATGAGTGAGGCCGAGAGCATGTGATGCTAAAATCAGAGAGTATGTGCTTTTCTTTATAGTGAGACCAGGAGTTCCTCAAAGGGAGACACAGACACATGGACACTATGTCCCCAGCATCTGTCCCCTGGGGACGGTCAAGTTATATATTCTGGCTAAATGAATGACCCGGGGGAAAGTTAAGTGGTCAGTGTCTGAAAGCATGTGTAGGAGACACCTGGGGAAGGAGCAAATTTCCCACCTGTAACTATATCTTCCCAACACCCAACTTCCTGCACCCTCGTGCTTATATGAGCTCTCCCGGCACAGGTCTGTTCTGACTCAAGGCATTTGTCCCTTGCCCTGTTATGGACCAGTGTCATTTCTCTTGGGAACTTGGTCCTTTTGTGTCTTCTGGCTAGATTCACTGCCTCCAGGCTGCACAGCTTTCCTCGGATGGCCCATCCATCCTTAGGCAGTGTCTTATATTGTTGTCTGGTCTCATGTGCAGATCTCTCAACTGTCCCATCAACTCCCGAGAGCAGGACCGTGCCTTCTGCCCATCTGGTCTTTGTGGCTTTGACACCGAGCTTTCAGCAGCTACGTGTATGAGTTGATGTTTTCGGCAGGCCCACGTCATAGAGCAACATGTTCTACCTGTTGTGTAAAGATTGCTTCCAACTTGGTAGAGTTCTTGCCATTTTTCGAGAAGCACAGAGACATGAGGTGTGTCCCAAGTGTGGGGATAACGGTCCCACTATATTCTGAATGGGGGCACCACATCCAGCGTAATGACTTCAGTCGTGGGTACCATGAGGATCAGTGAAAGAGCCTGGGGTAGCCCAGGCAACGTCTCACATTTCTCTTCAAGAGAGGACTCTGCTGTTTATGCCCATTACGTCAATCAGTCATGTCACGCTTCGAGTTAGGCAGGGCAAGACTCTTCCTCTGTTAACAAATAAACCGAGGCCCAGGAAGAGTAAGTGACCTGCTCAGGCCATAACTGGGCTCTTTTCTTTCCTTCACCCCCTGGAGGCCTCTATGTGGCCTGAGAAAAAGCAGACAAAAGGGAGACATTTTAACCGGCTACAAGTGCTCGGAAGATGTCATAGTAAATCGTGAGGCACAGACGCGTCCTGTGCCCTATAGGGCGTGACCAGTGCCAAGAAGACACAAGAAGGGCAAGGCTGGCCAACAGAAGAAAAACGTTCCAGAAACATGATTGGACTAGTGATGTACTAGGCTGCCTCATCCTGAAGGCAGGTGCCTGAAATGGTTAGCATTTAAGTAGATGCTGCCTGCAGATCATCTGTCAGACAACCTACAGATGCAGATCAGGAGAAGCAATGGAATCTGATCAAAATTCTCGCATTCGTGCAAATGGCAGAGTGCGTGGAACTTTCTAGAATACCGCAGAGTACTGAAACAGTACCTTCAATACACAATATGTAATCTATACCAGCGTGAAAACATGCCTGCATGTATGTGCTGGCATGTGCCTATACGTTGTGGGAACACATGTATGTCCGTGACAAGCCAAGGTGTGGAAAGTGCTGTGTTGGTAGAAAAGAAGGCGCAGGCAGCAAAGATGAAAGGGGAAAGTGGAGACACTTTTTTTTTTTAATATTTACTTATCTTAGAGAGAGAGAGAGAGAGAGAGACAGAGCGTGAGCAGGGGAGGGGCAGAGAGAGAGGGAGACACAGAATCCGAAGCAGGCTCCGGGCTCCGAACTGTCAGCACAGAGCATGATGCAGGGCTCGAACCCAGGAACCGTGAGATCATGACTTGAGCTGAAGTCGGACGTTTAACCAGCCACCCAGGCGCCCCTAACCATCTCTTTGTTTCTTCATGTGCTTTCCAGCCACCATCAGGTGGGGCTGCCAGCTGAAAACGCAGGCTCCTCTCCAAATCAGCTCAAGAGCTCCTGGAGAAGGTACACTCTTAGGTCTCATCCATCACTTAAATTCTGTGGTTTTATGGTTTGATCGGCAATTATTCCTTTCTAACTTATAGAGTAGTGATTCTCAAAATGTGTCCACAGCCCACCTATGGGCAAAGCCAGGAAGTAATCATTCCCTTAGTGGCTCTTGGCAAATGATGCTCACGTAGGTAGATACTCACTCTATATATGACTGAGGACCAATCACTGGTAATCTAGTGAGAGGAAACGAAGAGGGACTTCAGTGGAAATTTGTGAATTAAAGTTCCCACCTTTCCAGAGTGTCCTGAAGATGCTACTTCAGCATTTAACTAAAAACTCTGGCTCGAAAGTCCTGTTTGACGTGTTCTAGAATTCAGACAAATGTCAGGACTCTGCCACAGGTTGAACAGAGGCTGTTATGAGCAGTTCCTTTGTTCTAATCCTGTTTTCACATGATCACATTTCACTTACTTGTAAATGTGTTCATGGGGAACTTTGTAAACTCGACAGCGGTTAGTGATTCAAAGTTGCATTAGCAATATTTTTTAGTGTATAGTTTTCCAATGTGGACATGAAAAATTCATTTCCTTCTAGCTCAGACAAGCTTCATCCACTGTTTCTTGCTCCAATAGTTGAATCATTCATCACCCCCCTCCCACAAAAACAAAAACAAACAATGCAATGCAACACTCCGTTATTATCACCAAAATAGTTATCCTCTGGGAAATGGAGATCTGTGACGGGTGAACTGCGTCAAGCTTTTTTGACAACCACTGTCCCAGGTCTGTGCCCAACTTTCGCACCTCCAGGTTTATGTCCAAGCTTAGTGAAGACATTCCTGTGTTCTTGTTCTGCGTGGTTCTGTGAAAATGAGGGTGAAGATACAGAACAAACAAGAGTGGCTTTACCACTCTGGAACTGAGTGACCCCCTTCCAAATTCACATCACACACCTGTGTGTAAGGCATGCCCAAGTGCCCGGCAAGGCTAAGCGATGCCCTGTGGTGGCACTGGCTCACTGTAAGGCTGTGTTCTCCTGCTTTGCCCAAAGCAGCAAGCCAGGTCTGTGGGCTCTGTGGTGGACAGAATAGCGACCCTGTAAAGATGTCCACGTGCTAGTCCCAGGAATCCCTGAATATGTTCCCTTACCTATCAAAGGACTATGAAGATTTAAAAATGGAATTAAGGTGGCTAATTAATGGACCTCAAAATAGAGACGTTATCCTGGATTATCTGCATGAACCCAATATAGTCATAAGGGTCCTTAAAAGTGAGAGTGGGAGACAGATGAAGAGAGTCAGAGGAAGATGTGACCACAGAGGCAGCCTGGAGGGATGTAAAGAGAGCCTGACCAGCCATCGCTGACATGGACGATGGAGGAAGGGGTCACAGCCAAGGAACGTGGCAGTCTCTGGACACTGAAATAGGCAAGGACACCGATTCTCCACTGCAGCCTCCAGAAGGAAGCAGCCCAACACAAAACTTGATTTCCGCTCAGGCTGCAAACCTACAGAGCTGTAAGATAATAAATGTGTGTTTGTGCAAGCCGCTGGCTCTGCGGTGATTTGTTACAGCAGCAATAGCCTTGCCCCGGGCATATGTTTTCAGAGATCCCAGGGAGACAAAGGGCTGGCAAGATAGGGAGGAAAACACAGGGAAAGATGAATCTTATTTTACCAGGATTACCTCCAATATTTAAATAAAGGAAATTCGCAGCACATTAATTGCTTTTCATTCTGTTTTCTCCCTGGACAGCAAAGGTCTTGTGTGTGTTCACGCATTCACTCAACTAGCAACCATTCGTTCAGAGTGTTTTACATGCACTAAGCCAGAGTCAGGACATTTTTAAAAACAAATAATTTAAATTACTCACCCTTCTTCAAGAAGTTGATAACAGAGGAGAAAGAGGAAAACGCGACACACACGGTGAGCGGGCGGCGGGTGAGCATGCGGTGGGACGTGACTGGTGAGCGTTGTAGCAGGACGGGATTGGTGAATATGCAGCAGGGCGGGATTGGTGAGCGTGCGGCGGGACGTGATTGGTGAATATGAGCAGGGCGGGATTGGTGAGCGTGTAGCAGGACGAGATTGGTGAACAGGTGGTGGGAGGGGATTGGTGCCCTGAGGCCGAGGACAAAAGGTGCAGGGGGCATCCAGCCGAGAGAGCCCAGGCTTGGTGGAGAAGGGGCCCTTCAGACCCAGGATGACGTGTGTGTTTGCAGATCAGCCAGAGTCCCCAGGTGGACGGAGAGGGCGGCAAGAAGAAAGGTGCAGAGTAATGAAAGGCCAAGCCGGGTGCCTCAGGGCACAGCAGTGTCTGCAATGTTTGGGGCTCTTGTCGGAAAGTTCCTATGAAGTGTCCACTGTGTTTTCCGATTGAAGAAAGGAAAAAAGTTAAAGAGGGAAAATGGTTTTTGTGTGCAAGCACAAGTAAAAGGCCATTTTTATGAGAACTACCCAAATTTTTCAAAACAGTTTGCAGAGGGGACGACCCCACCCAGGGCCATCGCAAGAGGAGTCCGAGGCTCCAACAACATCACACTGGCACCGCCAGCCTCCACCCAACACGTGTTCAGGAGGGAATTCGCTTAAACAGAACCGGAAGAAAACAACACAGCTGGGCAGTGCCTGGTGAGCAGAGGCAGAAGGAGAAGGGCGCCCTTGCCACGTCACCCCTACCACAGGCAGGAGGGGAGAGGGAGCGCACCAGGACCGGTTTTTTTAAGTTTATTTATTTTGAGAGAGAAACAGCATGAGTGTGGGACAGGCAGAGAGAGTGGGGGAGAGAACCCCAAACAGGCTTCACGCCCTCAGCACAGAACCCAATGCAGGGCGCTCGAGCCCACCAGCCATGAGATCATGACCTGAGCGGAAATCAAGAGTCAGCAGCTCAACCGACTAAGCAACCCCCACCCCTCGCCCCGGGCGACTCTGCTCCAGTACTATTAACGCTTGTGACTGCTTCTCACCTGGCCGCCTCGCTGGCCCCACTTGCCTGAATATCGAGGAAGGACTAGGCACCCCCCCCCAAAGTGGGGTAAAATAGGGTGTGAAAAAATCCAATAATTGTTCATACTCTCAGGTCAAACTTTCCAACACCATGTTTTTCCCCAACATGGTCAGCGTGGCCCTTCACACGACACTGTATTGAGAGAAAAAGAGCACCAGTGAGCCCGGGGGTAACGTGGACCCGCATGGGGAGCCAGTTTCACCCCACCCCACCCCCACCCGCCCCTGCCGTGCAGTGTGGATAAGCCTCTGCCTGCCCAGTGCCTGTGAAAAGAGTCCACGAGGGTGTCTCACGGGGTTAATGGCAGGTGTCAGGGACAACAGTGGCTGCCCTGACCAAGCACCTTCTGCATGATGGCTGCTTGCCATTTATCGCCTCCTGCCCCAGATGAGATCACCAACCCTAAAGTGGTCAAGTACATTATTTGTTTAAAAATCTAAGTAGATTAGAGGCAGGACTGGGTTCCCAAATGCTTTAATAACTGACTCTAAAAAAAAAGTTTTAAATTCCTGATTATGCAGCATTGCCCATTTCCACACTGTAAATTAGTCCTCCGCGGATTTGAAGCCCTCGGGAGCAGGTGTAAGCAGGCTCTAGCCTCTCACTGCATATGGAGTCTAAGATAAATAATGAGACCATAAAAGTTTCAGGAGAAAACATGGGGGATTCCTCTAATGTCTTGAGACAGAGAACTTTCAAAGTAACGATTCCACATACAGAAGCCATTTTTAAAAAGATGAAAAGTTTGAATTTACATCAAAAATTCTACATTCCAAAATTAAGATTAAATTTCAAATTCTAAAACCATAGGAAAAACAAAGTTAAACTAATAAAACTATTTGCAATTTTATCGCAGAACTTCTCTAAATAACTTTAATAAAACCAACAACCCAATAGAAAACTACAAAATGACATGAACCATAGCTTCAAGAAAAAGAGAAATCAGGGGCGCCTGGGTGGCCCAGTTGGTTGAGTGTTCAACTCTTGACTTCAGCTCAGGTCATGATCTCACGGTTCATGGGTTTGGGCCCGGTGTCAAGCTCTGGGCTGACAGTGCTGAGCCTGCTTGGACTTTTTTCTCTCCCTCTCTCTCTCTCTGCCCCTTCCCTGCACTCTCTCTCTCTCTCTCTCTCAGTAAATATTAAATAAATAAATAAATAAATAAATAAATAAATAAATAAACTTAAAAAAAAAAAAGAAAAACCAAAGAATCCTTCACTGTATTGAAAGATGTCCAACCTCACGCATAATAAGAGAAACGAAAATAGGTATTTCTGACCTATAGACATTTCTACGAAGAGTACCTTGTGTCATGGAGGCTGAGAAGTCATCTGCACCTGCTGTTGGTGGAAATTCCCTCACAGAAGGAAAATTCATAACATCCATCAAAATGTGACGTGCTGACACTCTTTGACCCAGGGATCAGTTTCTGGGAAGTTACCCTAGAGCTGTACTTTGGGTTATTTATGGCAGGATTTTGGCGACAGCAAATTATTAAACAACCCAAAAGTCCCTAAATAGGGGAATAGTTCAGTAGAGTATGACCCAGCCATATCGTGGAGTATGTGCAGCTGTAAGAAAGGATAGAGAGGGGCGCCTGGGCAGCTCAGTCGGTTGAGTGTCAGCCTCTTGATCTCGGCTCAGGTCAGGATCTCTCGGTCTGTGAGTTCAAGCCCCGCATCGGGCTCTGCGCTGACAGTGAGGAGCCGGCGTGGGATTCTCTCTATCTGCTCCTATTGCCTCTCTCTCTTTCTCAATATAAATAAATTAAAACTTTTAAATAAAAGAATAAAGAGACTTCCCTGTGTAGAGGTGATTAAAGATCTCCAAAGTAGATCAAATTAATTTTTACAAGGCAGCATACGGAAGTGGGCCTATTATACAAACTTCTCCCTTACAAAAATCAAGAGAGGAAAATTAAAATGTAAGTTTCTAATTTTCTTTTTTGTGCACTAATTAGCACCAGAAGCATGTAAACAGTTAACGATAGTTGTTTTGGGGGTGCAAGATGCGGAGGGGCGAGAGGAGACAAGTGGTGCTGATTTCTCAATGTTTCCCTTTGGAGATATTTTTAAACCAAGTGAATATGTTACTTATTCAAAAATTTGTATGAAGTATTTTTTAATAACAGGTTAAACAAGTTTCTCTGGGTCTCAGCTGGTAAGTTCCAGACCTGCTGTGCACCTGCCCTGTCTCAGGCAACCTCCATAAAGATAGAAATAGCATCGTGTAGCTAAGTGCCAGTTTCCTTCTGCTCCTTCCCTCCAGACACTATATTAGCGAAAGAAGCGTCCATAGTGCGGTGGAGCACGTGTTACATACTGGGTCCTGGGGGAGGCAGTCTCCATGTCCTATCATCCACAATTATATCGTGGATGCCCGTTTCATGGAGGAATCTACTGAGGCATAGAAAGGCTGAAGCACTGGCCCAAGTTCACGCACTTCCTTAGTGCGGAGCAGACGTTCAGCTCCAACTGTAGGTCATTCCCGGGCCAAGGAGTCCACAGGCTGCCATGACGCCACGGCGCCCCGCCTTCCCCCAGGGCACGCGGTTGACCCGAGGGACCCCAACCCACGTGGCAGGGAGGTGTCTCACCACGGGGAAGAGGCTGGCACGGGGAGAAGCCGGGGTTTGGAGACCCGGAACCAGGCATCAACTTCACGCGGCATCTCCGACAGGCCCCAGGTGATGGGCGAGGCCGTGTGTGCAAACGTGAGCGGAGCCATCCCCGACGGGCACCTCCCCCCTGGATGTTGCCGCCAGACGGTGCTCCTTGGAAACGGCCCTTCTCCGGCAGTCGTGCACACAGCCAGTGTGTGCAGGCCCTGGGCGGGGCGGTGAGCGCCTTCATTCTGCCAGGCTCTCTCCTTCTGCACAACCAGCTCTGTTCTGGACCCTTCTCCCCTCACCTCACTTCCTCTGCGCCCGGCCGGCTCCGGGGGACAGGAGCAGCCCCTCGTCCTTCCCTCCCCCGCGGCCGCGTGTCGCGTGCGGTGCAGAGTAAGGGGCCTCCCTGAGCGTGTTCCTGGTGGACTGAAGGCCACGAGTTTCTCTAGCCCACGTCCTTTACTGCAGCTCCCGTGAGACTTGAATTACATGGGACGCAGGCAACTGAGAGATCCAGGAAGCAAATTCTGTATCTAAGCAGAACACCGTGTGCCCGTCCGCAAAGCTTTCCCCACGAGCTCGCCCCTCCACGGACGGATTGGTGGTCCCGTGGAACCGAGTGTGCCGGGCCTGTGCGTGCGCCTGGCAGCGGGGCGGCAACCTGCCGAGACAACGCGCCCTGTCCCTTGGTTACACTGCATCTGCGGGGCAGGGCGGGGCTGTCGAGGCGGGGCCGCCACACGCCCTTGCGTCCATGCGCTTCGCGCGTCATTTCGTGCCCGGCCTCTCGGGTGCTCGTAAAGCCAGCCGTGTCTTTACTGGATGGCCCCGCAGCTTCTCTGCCAGATCCTTGCCCGAAAGCAAAGAAACAATATCGACAAATCCACAGGAAGATTGAGCGCAACTTTAAGTAGAACGGCCCCAAACTGGAAACCACCCAGATGCCTGCCATCAGGAGAGTGAATGGAGAGTGAAGAAGTCCTATCCTGAGAGATACACCAGCGGCAGTAACGAGCCAGTGGTAGGGATGGGTCTGCGGCTCGCACAGAAGGAAAGCAGACGGAGAGCACGGGTGCCTCCTCACCAAGTTCCGCAACGCGTTTGTCCCGACAGAAACCAGGAAACGGTACCCTGGGTCGGGGAGCACGAACCCACCAACAAGGGGAATAGGGAACCCTCTGGGTGATGGAAGGTTCCCTGTCTTGCTATGACTGGGGATATGCTGGCGTAGGCACTTGTCAAAACTCATTGTCATACTTTTTTAATGTGTATTTATTTGTTTTCAGAAAGAGAGAGAGAGTATGTGTGTGACGGGGGGAGCGGCAGAGAGAGAGAGGGGAAGAGAGAATCCCAAGCACGCGCTGCACCATCACATCAGCACAGAGCCCGATGTGGGGCTCCACAAACCATGAGATCACGACCTGGGCCGACATCAGGAGTTGGATGCTTAATCGACTGAACCGCTTGGGCGCCCCTCGTTGTCATACTTAATGTCTCCAAAAAATGCCTCGAAATGTGGCTAATCATTTTCTGATCGTTTTCATCACATACATCACACACTAGAAGCATGGCGTCTCCTAGCATTCAGAAAAGAAAACAGAGAGGTCAGAACTCTAGCAAAGAGCCCAAGTCCCAGTTCCTCTCAGAGACGCAGGCTGTGTAACATCAGAGAGATTCTCAACCTCTCTGAGGCCAGTGTTCCCTCTATCAAATGGGGTAATCGCCTACCAGGCAGGGGGAGTGTGTTCGGTAAACCATATACTCCTGTCCTAGGGCTGACGTAACAAAGCAACACAAACGGGGGTGCTTCAGACAACAGGAATGTCTTCTCCCATGGCGTGGGGGCAGCTAGTCTGAAAGCAAGGTGTCTGGGGCCAGCACCCTCTGACACTCTGGGTAGACTCCTTCCTCGCCTTCTCCCCACCTCCGGACGTGGTGGCAACCCCTGGTGCTCCTGGCCAGGCAGGTGCACACCCCAATCTCTGCCTGCATCGTCTCGGCGCGTTCTCCCTGTGTGTCCCTGTCTTCACGTGGTGCTGTCTTCTTTATATAAGGACCCCAGTCATGCTGGATTAGGACGACCCTCCTCTAGCGTGACCCCGCCATTGCATCTAATTACATGTGCAACCACTTTATTTCCAAATAATTTTGCATCCACGGGAACCTCAGATTCAGGATGTAAATATCTCGCTGGGAGACACTATACAACCCCTAACGGAACGTGATAAGGGGGCTGGACGTTCTGTGTTGTCTGATTTAGATAAGAATCTGTGACACGGGGTCACAGAATTATTCTTTCCCTGATCTATAATGCTAATTTCAGAGAACATGCACATCGGGGGCTGTGTCTGACAAGAAGCCTCCCTTCGTACATTGGCAGCACCAGGATTCGGATTTGATACCACATGAGCTGAGAAGAGTAACGAGGTGCAAACAAATCCAACTTCCGGCAGAAGGCACAGACCCCGGCGAGGCTGAGTCGCCCTGGCTGCAATGAGCCTGGGCACCCCCGGGCCCGGAGGGGGCTCACCAGCAGGTCACGCCCCCAGGGGCCGCCCTGACTCCTGGGAGACCACATTTCCTGAGAGCACTGAAAGCCGATTGTCAACTACACTGGTCACAAAGACACTGCAGGGAAGCTGGCCTTGGACACCCTCCCTGGCCCATCCCGTGGGGCCCGGTTGGGGCTGAGAAAAAAAAAAAAAATGTCGGTAAAAGCTGCAAGCGCCCTTACAGGAAAGGGTTTGCAAAGCTGGGGGGTGGGGGTGGCATGCACAGCACGGCTGCCGGGGCCTTGTAAGGGGGGCGCTTGGCCGCAGGAGGCCCGGGACCTCGTGGATCTGGGCTGTGTGGACTCCCGGACAGAGGACTGACAGTGTCAGTGTGGAGCGCCTCTCAGCTCCATCGGGCGGATTCCTCTCCTCCGGCAGCGCCTGGCGAGGCCCTAAATACCCAACCCCACTTCTGGGAGAGCCCGGGCCAACAGGGGAGGTGGGAGGCAGGCTTCCCGCTGCCGGTTCAGTCAGTGATTTTGGACATTTTGAACCTCTGTCCTGCATGTTCTCTGACGTCCCCAGTCCCTTGCTCTGGGAACAGAACAGTTAGCAGCCTTCTGCTGGCTTCTGCAGGACGTGTCCTAAGCCAGCACTGGGCTTCACGGAGCCTGCTGTCAGGGGCCCGGGGAATGCAAACGCCCTTCCCGACTTGTCTATTAAGAGAGTGCCTCACTTCAGGAGTTCCAAAACACGGATGTACCCGCGCAGCTTTGAAACACAACTCATCCGTATGGTCTCTTAGTGTGGTGTTCTCATCTTTTTCTTTTTTTTAAATTTTTTTAATGTTTATTTATTTTTGAGAGAGAGTGCGAGCAGGGGAGGAGCAGAGAGAGGGAGACCCAGGATCTGAAGCAGGCTCCAGGCTCCCAGCTGTCAGCACAGAGCCCGATGAGGGGCTCAAACCCACAGACCGTGAGATCATGACCTGAGCCGAAGTCAGAAGCTCAACCGACTGAACCCCCCAGGTGCCCCGTGCGGTGTCCACATCTTAAACACACGTGCATGCACATTCCCCGGCATCAGCATAAGGCTCACAAGCATGGAAATGTGCATCCCCCGGGAGGCATCTGTGTTGCTCCGAAAGGGGACGGCCGTGGCACGACGGCATGACGGGGAGATGCCACCCAACAACGGAGATCCATTAGTTCCCGGGGAAATTCAGAACCTGCCACCCGGTTCTCAAGCGGGAAAGCTCATGGCCACAGGGGCCGCCTCTCAGGAAACTGGAAACCATTCTGGTACCGTGCTTTTGCACTTAATGGACTCTGCCTCCCATAATTCAGGAAAATGTCTTTTGTCGTGCAGACGGAGGCCTGTTGCTGAAGAGAATGTGGGTCTGAAAAAGGGCCTGGCTGTTGAGCTGTGTGGGCGCCCCGGCTCCCAGGCCTCCCCCCCCCCCCCCCCCCCGCTTCTGGAAGTGGCTCTCAGTACAGATTAATGATGGGGTGGGCGCCAAGGAGCAGTGCGACCCACACATCTTGTCCCGGGGCTGAGCTAATCTTCTTAACCCTTTTTACAACAGCCAGCCGGTCACCCAAATGATGCTGTCAATTTGCTTCTCAAACCCCCACTTCTGGGGCGCCTGGGTGGCTCAGTCGGTTGAGCGTCCGACTTCAACTCAGGTCACGATCTCGCGGTCCGTGAGTTCGAGCCCCGTGTCGGGTTCTGGGCTGATGGCTCGGAGCCCGGAGCCTGCTTCCGATTCTGTGTCTCCCTCTCTCTCTGCCCCTCCCCCAATCATGCTCTGTCTCTCTCTGTCTCAAAAATAAATAAACGTTAAAAAAAATTAAAGAAAAAATAAACCCACTTCAAAGAGGGAGGTCCAATGGGGATCATTGAGAAGGCCAGCGATGTGGGCGGGTTCCTGAGACTCGGTCGGATGATTAATATTAATAGGGTGCGTACCACCCAGACGACACGAGGGCCGTGCGTCATGGTGGCTCCCTTGGAAGGACTCCTCGAGACTGATGCAGCCTGTGTGTGCTCTGTTGTCATCGGGCTTAGAGAAGAAATGATTAGCCAGGAGCTGACTGTGGGCTCCCGCCTTCCCTGGAGTGTATTCTCATCCGGGGGCCACGGTCTCTGCAGCCAGGGCCCTGCTGTTCTCGGGCCCAGCGGAATTCCCTTTGCCAGCCCAGCGACCCTCCACACAGAACAGGGTTCTTACCCTGGATTCCTCACTATGCGCCCAAAGATCCTGAATTCATCAGTTTGTGCTGCATGATAAAAGGAGTTCTAGGAGCACCCGGCTAGCTCAGTCAGTGGAGCATGTGACTCTTGATCTCAGGGTCCTGAGTTCAAGCCCCATCTTGGGTGTGGAGCCTACTTTTTAAAAAAGTAAAGGGGCGCCTAGGTGGCGCAGTCAGTTAAGCATCCAACTTCGGCTCAGGACATGATCTCGTGGTTTGTGGGTTCGAGCCCCACGTCAGGCTCTGTGCTGACAGCTCAGAGCTTGGAGCCTGCTTCGGATTCTGGGTCTCCGTCTCTCTCTGCACCAACCCCCTGCCCCCGCCCCGCTCTCAAAAATAAATAAATATTTTAAAAAAAAGTAAAAAAGGAATTCTAAAACTCAGAGGCTCCTTCATGCTCACAAACGATGGGGGCCTGGAGCCTTCTGCTCTGCCGTGGGCAGGCTGGGCTGGATTCAGCCTCCCTGACCCATAGCTTGCTTGAGACACACTCATCTCAGGGCCAAGGTCAGAAGAGCAAGAGAAGGGGGCAGAAGCACACAGCACCTCCCACATCCTCGATGTGGCACGGGACCAATCCCAACACCGGCAGGGTCCCCCCTGCTGGAGTGGGGCTGCTGACAGCCCATGATGATGGGTCTAGTCCAGGGAGGGTGTGAGTTCTTGGGAGCAACCATGGAATCTGCCCCAGACTCTCTAGCCCTTACAACCGGACGGCTAAACACACGGGGACGTAAATCCGGCAAACAAGTCAACACAGGTGTGGCCAGAGAGCCTCAGACGACCGTGGGGCCTAATCTTCTGAAGACTCCTTCCTCTCTAAGCCAACCTCCTGCCTTTGAGAGCTCAGCACCTCAACTCGGCCTCGAGAAAACACTCAGACACCACTGTCTTTATCCTCAGAACGTCTGTGCTAGCCCCATTACCCAGCTCCGTAGCACCCAGAAGTAAGGGACTGATGAACTCCCTCTGGACGCAGTGTCCCCTGGGCTCTCTGCAAGGGCACTTAGCACCTGCACCTGCCCCTAGGAGTTTAGAGCCCAACGCCAAGGTCCTTCTTACACTGGCTCACTGTGGCCTGAGCACCCGACCCTGACAGCAATCCTCGACACCCTTGACTCCTGGACACAAAAAGAAATCTCTTCTCCATTGAAAATGCAAACATAGACACCCAAACTCAGGGGGAAGCCACAGTCATACCAGAAAACGTTGCTTTGGCTATTCCTCCTCCAGTAACTTTGACATAAAAGCACCCCAAAAATGTGCAAAATGAGAGCGTATTTTCTTCTGTTGTCTTTTTTTCCTTTCCTTTCTCTTCCCCTACAAAAGTATCTACTTGTGCGGACCAGTGGGTCATGAGGACAGGCAGAAATGAGTCACCTCTGATTCACAAAAGTGGTTAAGCCTTTAAAAATCTCCCCATAAAACCAGCCTAACCTTTCCAAATTGCCACATTGCAGGAGTTTCTGTTACAGGATGGCAATGAATTATGCGCCCAAACTCCCCGAGACACGGGTTCGAGACCCCTTCACATTTTCTCATGCCTTCAGCCAGTGTCGCTGGAGGTGGGGCTCAGGCCTTGTGTGGTGGAAGCCGTACATCCCCATCTTAATTAGAACAATTCTTGCATCCCTCAGGAGGGAGACGTTCCCTCAGAGGGCCGTCCACGCCCCCCCTCGCAAGGGGACCCGTCTCCCATCAGCCTACTCCTTCCCCGGGCATTCAATGCCCATCAACAGAGCCAGAAGAGAATAGAAACCATGCAGAAACTCTCTTTTGTTTTGTTGGGACACTTCAGCATATTCTCATGGATCTTTCAAAGGAACGCAGTCATCTGATCATTCTTGGAAGCAATTAAGACATGGAAGGGTACATCCTGCTTCAGGCCCAGAGTCTGTCTTTCCGAATCACGTGAGCAATCACTACGACATAGACAGATTCCGCAGCCCCCTCCCGGGAGGGCGGTGCCCTGCATGGTACAGAATGGGGGGCTACAAGACACGGCCTCCTCCTGTGTGACCTGCTTTGCCGCAGTCATGGGCTCCAGAGGGGATTTTTGAAGACGCATTCCTAGTTGAAGTCCTGGGCCAGGGTGGGCCACCCACTCAGGGCTGGTCTTGAGTCTGGGGAGCAGACACAAGCAGACATGCTACAATGGCAGACAAGAGGGTTAGGGGGTCCCCCGAAGAGGTCCTCAGTTCTGGTGATGGTTGATGCTGTTGAATATGGGAGGTGATCTCACTGGGAACTGCTCCTGGATGGAGTCATGGGTCTCTCTTGTACAGAAATCCCCCTTCCTAAAAGGGAAACAGGGAAGCTATAGTCCTAATACTCCAATTGTGGGTCCTTCCAGGAAGCCCAAGGAATAAGGCAGGTTCTTCACCTGTGCCCGAGAATGTCATGGCCCAGTGTGAGGGGTGGATCCTCAGATCCTCAGCACAGAGGTTTGTGGATGGTCTCAGGGCAATCTCTTGGCCTCTCTGTAGAGCCCACTGTTTACCTCACCCAGCTTCCTAAGGGTTACATGAGATGGTGTATGCAAAACCCGTCGTATAGACCCCGCACACAATAGGCACTCAGTAAATGGCCATCTGGCACTCAGTAGGCACTCGGTAAATAGTGGCCATCAAGCATAGTGTGAATCTGAGAACTTCCCTTACCAGCATGGAAGGTTGAGTCATTCATAGCTATCACTCAAGACAGAGCAGAAAGAAATCTAGGCTCTTTGTCGAAACGAATTAAGTGTGGTCATAGGGAAAAACACAACCTGTTCTCAGTCAACAATTCCTTAAATGTTATTTCAACAGGAGATTAAAGTTGTGGTTTGGGGAGTGAGAGAGTTTGGGTCTGCCTCACCTTCGTTGGTCCCCTGGGTAGCCTTTAAAGAGGATGGGGAAACAAACCTTCTTCAGAGAAATGTTTCTCAAGGCAAACATACCAATAAGGGCCAAGGAACAAATCCCAGCTGCCCAACCAGATAACCTTACTGGTAGTCACTTTGCATGAGAGTGTCACGTTTCCCAGACCTCATTCTTACATTGTCACAGAACTAGGATGGGGTTGCCTTGCTGTCTTCTAAAACACTGGCCAACCTAGCGCCAGCTTTCCAATAGAAGCCGTCTGTCCAAGAGGAGAGTCCTGTTAAGAATCAAACTGCCCCCCCCCCCCCGGGGTGGCTCAGTCGGTTAAGCATCTGACTTTGGCTCAGGTCATGATCTCACTGCTTGTGACTTTAAGCCCTGAATCAGGCTCTGTGCTGACAGCTCGGAGCCTGGAGCCTGCTTCAGATTCTGTCTCTCTCTCTGTCTCTCTCTCTCTCTGCCCTTCCCTACTCATGTTCTGTCTGTCTGTCTCTCTCTCTCTCTCAAAAATAAATAAACATTAAAAAAAAAAAGAATCAAACTTCCCCAAGTCATAGACCCCCTTCTGAAGCAATAAGAAACATAGACAATATCTTGATTGAACTATTTCCCTCCCACAGAAGTAACTGGATGCTTGCTTCAGCCGATAGCAATGGCTCTAACATCAGGTGGCTGCAACATAGCCCTCCTGGGTTTTTTATTTTTCACTTTACAGCTCACCTCTGTGGACATGCTACCTTTACTTCAACCCTAGGTTAAGTCAAAACCTCTTGACCTTTCATTTTAAGGCAAATAAAATAAAAGGCAGTGGCCATGCTGTCAAATTGTGAGTGATACATGGAACCATTACTTGGAAGGTTCCAGTTCCGATGGGCAGAAAGGTTGTGCTGGAAAATCTGTTGCAGAGTGGTGGGACAATTATAACGCAGACTTGTGTGGCATTCAACCCAAGCTCGCCTCCAAATCCAGTGTGATTTTCTAACAATACCCTTCCCCGTGGAGGGATAGCCCACAGGTAAGCACACACGTTAGATGCGTCTCCTGTCCGCTTAAAAATAAAGTTGCCAACATTCGACAGCAACACAGAGTCCTTCCTAAGGATAAAAGCAAACTCACCCTGTCGTCAGGCCAAAGCATTGACATTTTTTAAATCAGTGCAGTGAAAAATAAACTCAATCCATAGCATAAACTATTGTCAGCAATCCTTAGGGAAAGATGCCTCAGAGAGAAAACTCAAGGGCCCATCGCTCAAATAAAAGCATTTTGTTTGGGCATCGTTATGGTTTGGATTGTGTCCCCCCAAACATGGCAGGTTAAAGTTCTAACCCCAGACCCTGAGAATGTGGCCTTATTTGTAAAAAGAATCATTGCAGATGTGATTAGTTAAGGTGAGGTCATGCGGCAGTAGTGTGGCCCTGGTCCCATATGGCTGGTGTCCTCATAAGAACAGGAGAGCAGGGGTCCCCAGGGGGCTCTGTCGGTTAAGCATCCGACTCTTGATTTCACCTCAGGTCATGATGTCATGGTTCGTGGGTTCGACCCCTGCATCAGGCTCTGTGCTGACGGCTCAGAGCCTGCTTGGTTTTCTCTCTCTTCTTCTCTCCAGAGGTTGGAGAGGCGCATCTACAAGCTAAGGGACACCACGGATGGTCGGCCACCAGGAGGGGTGGGAAGACAAGGAAGGAAGGACTCCACCCAGAGCCTCAGAGGAGACGCAGCCCTGCAGACGCCCTGACTTCAGACTTCTGGCCGCCAGTACAGCGAGACAGTAAACTCCTGTTGTTTTCAGCCCAAAGAAACCAATACAGGCACATACATGCCGTCAACACCATGGAAGGTTGTGGTCTCCAGGCACAGATGTGAACCAGCTCTCAGACATCTGCAGGTGCGCTGGGTACTCTGAGCTGGATGCTCTGAGCTGGGGGCGGTGCTGGCGGGTGTGCTGGGGGCTCCGAGCTAGGGGTAGTGCTGGGGGCAAGGAGGTGCTTCTGCTTCTGCTGTCCCCACAGTGACTCTTTCTACACCTCTGTGGATCCCTGCTGCCTTCCTTCTAGGCCTTGGCCATGGTGGGCTGGCGCCATTGAAACTTCCAGCACTGAGCATCCGCTTACCTGGGGGGCAATCCGAGTCCCCAGCAGGATCTGGATTTCTATTCAGTTGACCCTGAACCACCCAGAGAGCCCCGGTCTCCGCCCTTCCGGTTTTCATTTCCCCAAACAGCACGACAATAAGGACTGGATCTCCCTCTGCCCTCCTTCCCACCAGCACTCACCCGGGGCGATTTTGGCTGCACTTTGCAAGTGCACCCCGAAGGCACCTCCAAGGAGAAGACGTTAGCGAGAAGGAATGGCCTTGCCCTCCACTCCCCTCTGGTGCTGCTTCCAAAGGCATTTTGTACTTGCTTCTTTCCACTTGTACTTAATATTGTCCAGGCTGCTTACAGTTAGATGTGTCCCCTCCTTAAGTAGACATATTTCTACTCTGCCATTTTCTAATTAAATAGGGTCTGGCTGAAGCCAAATTTAGCCCATCTACCCCTAAGCTAACCACTTAGCCAGGTACTATGTATTAGCAAGTGATGTGTATGTAACAGTTGCTGCATATGTAACAGATGATACTACTTGAAAGGTGAATGTAAAGGTGATATGGACAGAAAATATGATGTATAGAAAACAGGTAACATGTATCTAACATTATATAGTATAATGTTATTATATATAATACTTTGGATATGTTATATACATATATGACATGTATGGAATGGGTAATGTGTATATAACATTAATGTATATGAATGAAATCAATGGGTTAAGAGGGTTAAGAGGTTGTTTCAAGGGGTATTAAGGTGTGCGCGCACACACACACACACTCTCCACTGAAGATAATTTAAAACTGGGGATATAGGGGCGCCTGGGTGGCTCAGTCGGTTGAGCGTCCGACTTCAGCTCAGGTCACAATCTCACTGTTCGCACAATCTCTCGTGAGTTCGAGCCCCGCGTCGGGCTCTGGGCTGATGGCTCAGAGCCTGGAGCCTGCTTCCGATTCTGTGTCTCCCTCTCTCTCTGCCCCTCCCTCGTTCATGCTCTGTCTCTCTCTGTCTCAAAAATAAAAAATAAAAACTTAAAAAAATAATAAATAAATAAATAAATAAATAAAACTGGGGATACAGAGAGGCACTTAAAAATCACATTGCAAGGGAACCATAGTAGAAACTCTGTAACAAATCCTGTATTTCATTTGCTGTAGAACCCTGGGGTCAAATTTGTGGATCACCTCGGGCACCTATATGAAATTGGCAGTGTCTTCGTTAAGGCTGCCGTTGACAAAGGACCCCAGACGGGGCGGGACTTGAACAACAGACCTGTGTTTCTCACAGTTCTGAGGCTGAGGTCCGTGGTCAGGGCGCCCACATAGTCAGGTTCTGATGAGAGCCCCCGCCTGGCCTGTGGATGGGCACCCCTCATGGTGACCCCACACAGCCTCTCCTCAAACCCTGTGCACATGAGCGTCTCTCTTGCTCTCCTTAGAAGGCACCCACCCTATCAGATTAGGATCCATCCCATGACCTCATTTAATCCAAACACCTCCTCACAAACCCCATCTCCAACCACAGTCACACCGGGGGACGTGGGAGGACACACAAGTCAGCCCACAGCAGGGGACACCTAAGTGTTTTGTGCAAATCATAACTGTGGCCTTTTAAACTACCCTATTGTTGCTTGTTTCTGATCCCACCCCCTCCCATCTTCATTTCTGGTTTTGGTCTCCAATGTGTATCAGTCAAGGCCCTGCTGGACCCAGGAGGCACAGGTGAGCCGGTATCGTGGAGGAGGGTTTGACCGAGACACTGTTGGCCAGGATGGGACTGGGTTCAAGGCAGCAGTAACGTTCAGAGCAATAGCGGGGCCTCCAGCCTTGGAGCGGGGGCGGGGGGTGGGGTGGGGGGGTGGGAACGGACAGGGAAGGGACAGTGCCCCGCGTCGCAGAGACATGAGCTGCAGCTTGTGAGGGCATCAGCACAGCGCCCCTACCGGCCGTCCCCGTCCCCATGCTCCCATCTATACCAGAGGCACGGTGGGGCAGTGTGTCTGTGCAGCAGCTCAGATGGATGCCCCCGCCCCCCGCCAGAAGGGGAAGCACCTTCAACGGAGGTGGGAGACCCCACGTGGGCCCCTTCTCGTCCACCTCGCTGGGAAGTAATTGCTTCTGGAGCAAATGCCCAGTGATGGGAAATACAGTGAAGCCCAAGTCCCCCCTGATGTCTGTGACAGGTGCCCTGATCACCGAGAAGGCTGCCTTTCCAGCACCCGCAAGACTGCTCTGTTTCGTCTTGTGTTCCCAAGTTTCCGTAATTTGTTAGTAAAGGGGACAGGAGACACGGGGGAAGTAGCCAAAACAGAATTTTAAATAAATTAAATCACACGTTCTTGGGAATAAGAATTCCATTTTATGTCTAGAAACTTACACAAGTATTTACAGTGTCACTAAGATTGTAAAAGGATTAGGATTGTGTAATCCTATTTCTCTGTTAGGGTTACATGACCAATCTAATCTAACACCATATTATGTAAGGATCTTATGACAGATAAAATGGCCCCGGACCCTTCTGTGCCCACGCTCCCCCCCTTGACTCTGAAGCCCCCTCCTCCAGGCAGGAGGCAAAGCTGGTTGTTGCAGGACCTGAGTGTACGGTTGGCTGTGTGACCGTCACTTCCTGTGGCTGACACACCATCAGTGGCTCCATCTGTCCAGGCTGCTCTTCCAGACTAACATGGATGGGCTAATAAACAACAAACGTGTATTTCTTTTTTTAATGTTTTTACTTTATTTTTTGGGAGAGACAAAGTGTGAGCGGGTGTGGGACACAGAGAGAGGAAGACACAGAATCCGAAGCAGGCTCCAGGCTCTGAGCCGTCAGCACAGAGCCCAACATGGGGCTCGAACCCACGAACCGTGGGATCATGACCTGAGCCAAAGTCGGACGCTGAACGGACGGAGCCCCCCAGGCTCCCTGAACTGTATTTCCCACTGTTCTAGAGGCTGGAAGTCCAAGATCAAGGTGGAAGTAGCTGTAGTGTCTGGTGAAGGCACTAATGCCAGGTGCCTGGGGGCTCAGTCGGGTGAGCGCCAACTGCGGCTCAAGTCGTGATCTCATGGTTCATGGGTTCGAGCCCCGTGTCGGGCTCTGTGCCGACAGCTCAGAGCCTGAAGCCTGCTTCGGATTCTTTGTCTCCCTCTCTCTCTACTCCTTCTCTGCTCACACTCTGTCTCTCTCTCTCTCTCTCTCTCTCTCTCTCTCTCAAAAATAAACATTAAAAAGAATTTTTTTTAACTTAAAAAAAAGGGCACTAATGCCAGTCGGGAGGGCTCCCCACCCGTGAGCCAAGCACCTCCCACAGGCCACCTCCCAATACCGTCACACGGGGGCTTAGGTTCCAACACAGGGATTTCGGGGGAACACAAACATTCTGTCCACATCAATCAGCGTGTAAGACAGCAGGGGCTCACAAAGTGCCCTGTGCTGCAGGAAGGCGTCAAGGCGACCCTTCAGGATGATGAGGGACACACGCCTCTGTCCCCAGCCTCCCCAGCTGATACCACAGGCTACAGATGCCTGAGAGAGGCCCCCTCCGGGGAGCCCTGCCCAGACTCCCCCCCTGCCCCCCCCCACACACAGAGTCATCAGCAAATCCATGGGCTTACGTCATGTCTGGAGTGGTCTGTTATTCAGCCACCGCTAACTGATGCAGACATCCCTTCCTGTGCTTTCCATGGCAACAGAGCAAAATCATAAAGGTCAAATGATAGACACAGAGTCTGAAGAGGGGCATGAAACACTAAAAATAGAATTCAGCTCTGCTCTTTCCCGGGACAATGAAGACGTGTCACAGGGACACAGGGACGTGTCACAAGTTGTGCTTGGATTTGGGAGATCTGTAGGAATGGGTCTTTCTTTTAAATTTATTTTTGAGAGAGAGAGGTAGAGAGGGAGAGAGAGAGAATCCGAGGCAGGCTCCTTGCTGTCAGCGCAGAGCCTGATGGCAGGGCCCAAACTCATGAACCATGAGATCATGACCTGAGCCGAAATCAAGAGTCGGGCACTTAACCGACTCAGCCACCTGGGCACCCCGATAAGGATGGGTCTTACTGTGCAAACAAGTTTCAACATGATTGAAAAGCAGACTATTTGAAATAGACTTCTTTTCAATTTTTTAGAAGCAGTAAACTCCATTTCCTATACAATTGTGCTCAGTTAATGGAACTGTCCCACTGGGAAAGAACAGGGGAAACACAAACGTGGGCAGGAGGATCCATCACGAAAACAACTAAAGTAAAACAGGACATAACCGGGGGTTCCGTATTTGGTAAGGGTTTTGTACTGGATGTACAGGTTTCTGTGCTTTCGCACTTACTGTGCTCCTGTGTGCACACCGTAGGGGGTGTGAACAGACCAGCAAATGGAGGGAGATTTGTATTTTTTTTTAATTTTTCTTTTTTTTTTCAACGTTTTATTTATTTTTGGGACAGAGAGAGACAGAGCATGAACGGGGGAGGGGCAGAGAGAGAGGGAGACACAGAATCAGAAACAGGCTCCAGGCTCCGAGCCATCAGCCCAGAGCCTGACGCGGGGCTCGAACTCCCGGACCGCGAGATCGTGACCTGGCTGAAGTCGGACGCTTAACCGACTGCGCCACCCAGGCGCCCCAGGGAGCTTTGTATTTTAAGAGAGACTCTCCTTACTATAATTCATCTCAGACAATTGGGAAAATTGAAAGGCCGTGAGGTTGATTGTCATTTTGCAATAAATCTAAAATTATAAAGCAGGACATTAAGGGATGTAAATGGACGGCTGCTGTGTTGACTATGTTGGAATTAGATCATACACAGTCCTGAATACTACCTGATAAAGCAGGCCTTACCCTTCAGCACTTACTAGAGCACTCACAGTGCAGCAACGGTTAAGGCGCTGAGCAATGGATCACACAATGCGCTAGAAAGTTACAGGATGATTTCGAGTCTTCTCCAAACCCGAAGATGCGTGGGAGGTGAGGATGGGGTGCAGCCCAGGGAGCACAGAGGAAAGACCCCGGAGGCACCCAGCATCTACTGCACCACGTTCCCTCTGGAGCCCATCAAGCAAGCAGCCCTGCGGAGTCCCCTGGAGGAGGAAACGCAGCAGTGAGCAAGCAGTTGTCGAGAAGTCAAACTTAGTCTCATTTCAAAGCCCGTACTTTCCTCCTTGAACATACGGTACAACAAACATGTTCACAATGAAATAAAAAAACAAGATTTCTTTTTTTTAATGTTCATTTTTGAGAGAGAGAGAGAGGGACAGAGCACAAGCTGGAGAGGGGCAGAACAAAGAGGGAGACACAGAATGGGAGCAGGCTTCAGGGTCCAAGCTGTCAGCACAGAGCCCGATGTGGGGCTCAAACCCACAAACCATGAGATCATGACCTGAGCCAAAGTTGGACACTCAACCGACTGAGCCACCCGGGAGTCCCAAAGACCCAATATTTCAATGTAAACTCAACAGAGAATGTACACGAGAAGTTTTCAGTTTCCTCCAATTGTCCAAATGGTGCCCGGGCAAAGTCACCTGTCCCTCTTTAGAAACGTGGGCCAATGCAGGACCGTCCATTTCCCTCCAGCCACAAAGAGAAGTCCAGCCTCCCAGAGAAGAGAGACACTGTCCTCCCTCCCGTCCGGTCAGGCGCCCACCGACTCCATGGCCCACGGCTGGGTGACCGTCCTTTCTTTCAGACATCCTTCGATCTGGCTCCCTGGAATTCAGAACCCATGAACTTAGGAAACGGCACACATTTTATTTTTACCAACCTCTCCTCAAGTGTAGCATTTCTTTGTTATGACTACAGTCCACAAGCCACCACAGTGTTAGCAGGATCTGTGATTCGGTCACCAAAAGCAAAAGCAGATCTTATCGTGTGACAGTGCAGTAACTTCAGATAGGGTGAAACATCGCTTGTGTTCATCGGCACTTTAAGATGTAATTATGCCTCTACATCCCTTATTTCGTGTACTTATAAAGAAGTACATGCATGGCAGGTGCCTATGTGGCTCAGTCGATTCAGAGTGTGAAGCCTGCTTGAAAGTCTCTGTCTCTCCCTCTCCCTCACCCTCCCTCTCTCCCTCCCCCCCACCAATAAATAGGTGGAAGTACATATATTACTATATTCATATTTTTAAGCATTTTGATAAGTGCATTCAATAATCGGTTTCTTTATAACGCTCTACATGTATTTTGCTATATGCATTTTCAAATAATTTTTCTGAGAAGAATTCCTCTGGCATTGCTGGAGTGCCCAAGGGTCCCTATCACAGAAAGCGAGTAACAGATGACAGTCTGGGACCCCTGACCACCAGCAGGTAGGGCCTTCCCTTCTTCCTCCTCTGGTCCTGGTCCCGCAGGGATGAAGCCAGGTGGGGTGAGGTCGGGTCACCATCCTTCCCATCGGGCTGTCTGTGTGATCTGAGCCTTCCGAGTCCCCGGGGCTGGCTCTCAAGGGGCCTGGGAATGAGTTTCCGAACCTCCTCGTTCTCCACTCCAGAGAGGCAACTCTGGGTCCGCAGACACGGCCCTCTTTGGAAAGGGCCAGAATAACTCCAGCCACCTCCTTGCCCTTAGGCCCCTAAACTGAGCTCTCATCTCCAGGCCACAAAAGCCATGGTGTGCAGGTCGTGTCCTGAAGCCCCTGCCCCCAGCCCACCGTGCCTCCTCCTTCCCCAGCCAGGGCACAGATGCCCTTCTCCACCTCTTGGGGGGGGGGGGGGATGGGCAACGAGTCTGCAAAGTCCCCTCGGTGCCCTGGCTTGGTGGGGGCAGGCCTCACAGTGAGGAGGGAAATGACAGCACCCCACTCCTGGGACCGCCCAGTTCTCCTCCTCTCCTCCTCCTGGAAGGGGTGTGGGCGGCGCCAGGGGGGTGGGTGTGGGGGCGGGGTGTTCCTGCTGGATAGGAATCTGCCCTCCCACTCACCCCCTCCCCCCGCAGTTGTTGGCAGCTGTCTTCAGATTGTGTGACGCTGGATGCCCCTTGTTTGGAGTGGCAGGAAAAGTCCCTCTCAGCAACCCACTGCCGCGGTCCAGGCCACATTGCTTCCGGAGGTGACCCCTGTCCTCACCAAACCCCCACCTTCAGGCCAGCCTTCTGAGATTCCTCAGCGGCTGCACCGCAGGGCTGTGTCCCACACTTGGCGGGAGCCTATGGGACAGCCCTTGGCAGTGGGGGGTGGAAGACAGAGGCGTGGAGACAGGATTTCTCGAAGTACCAAGGAAGGCTTCTGGAGAGGAATCCAGCCCCCACCAGACAAGTGCAAGCCACGGCCCTGCGTGATTCTTTAAAAATGCGGGTTTTCATTGCCTTTTCACTCTTACAATTCACATTCACAAACTCCGGTAAAAGAATTCGTTTTGCATGTTTGGAATAATTCTCCATCCACGTGCCTTCCTATTCCGTCACCTGAAAACAATGAAGGGGCCTGGCCGCGGAGTCCCGCCAGCACCCGGCCATCTGCTGCAGAGCGGCCTCGGGACAGTGACACCGAGGAAAAAGGCATCGTGCTGCTGCTGGAAGCAAACCCTGCGGCCCGCGGAGGCGCTCCGCAACGGGAGGGTGGGGTGCCCTCTGCAGTTTGTTCCGGAAATTTCCCCTACACAGGAAGAGATCAGATGTACGTGCTGTTTCACTGAACGGCCAGCAGGGAGCAGTCTGCAGGGATTTCCCGTTTGCATCCGAGAAATAAACACCCCTGCAGGCAGAGTGTCCCAGTCCTCTTTGTGCCACCTGCCCCAGGCAGCGAGTACAGGAAATCAGTGGGGAAGGTTTCTGCGAGGACCGACCGGTGCCGGGGAGGGGGGGGGGGGGGGTGACAAAACAGAACGGAGTCCCAGAAGTCACCTGCGGCTGTGCTCCAGAGTAGAAGGCTCGAGGGGGCATTTCCCGATCGCGGCTGGGTGACCCGGGTTCACCGTGACTCAGCGCGGCTCCCGGTGGCTCGGGCAGGGCAGGCGAGGCCCTGGGAAGGCGCGGCTATTGGGGGCCAGGAAAGGGGACTGGGGGACGCGGGAAGTACAAATGGGCGTTCACGAGAGGGAGGAGCCTGTGGGGATGATTCAGAGCTGCCGGAGCCGGCTCTCCGGGCAAGCCGGCAGGGGCAGGGCGGGAGGGGCGGCCAAGCCCTCGTGCAGGTGGGCGAGAGCTGTGTCAAGGTGACCCTGTCCCCCCGCCCCGCAGGCGCGGCAGGTCAGGCTGCACCGCGGAGGCCCCGCGGCCTGGAGACCAGGCTCTCCGCCGCATCCACGGAGGGCCCAAGGCACTCGTCGGTACAATTCGGCTCCTTGGTTTCCGGATTCCAGAGCTTCGGTTTTAACTTAGAGAAAAAATGTGACGCTTTTTACTAATAAATTGCAAACAAATGTGAAATGCCTGGGTAGCAGGGAAACGGTGCCTCGGGGGGCGGGGGGGGAGGGGGAATGACCCCGGGGTCTGCAGGACAGGGCGCTGGGTGGGCACGTCGCCCGGAGCAGCGCTCAGGGAAGATCCCGGGCGTCCCCTCCCATCCCACCTCTAGGGTCAGGTGACCCCGCGGCAACAGGTGTAAGAACAACCCCCAAGACGGAGGCTCAGTGATGGACCCGGGAGGACCCGGTCCTGGATTCAGAATCATTTCAACACGGTTCTGAGAAGAGCTGGCTGCATGGTGGGGGGTGAATGCAGGCTGTAAAGGCGGCGGCGCACCGTCTGTTTCTGGACGGGTGAGAGCTGGCGGGGGGTGGGGGGGGCAGGCAGGAGGAGAAAGCCCTTTCCGGCAGCCCAGTGAGAGCTGGAGCACAGACCGGAAACTTCATATCCGGAAGGTACCAAACGGGCTCACAAGATACTTTTCCCTTGAGATCTTTTTTTTTTTTAACGTTTATTTTTGAGAGACAGAGACAGAGCGCCAGCAGGGGAGGGCCAGAGAGAGAGGGAGACACAGAATCCTGAGCAGGATCCAGGCTCCCAGCTGTCAGCACAGAGCTGGATGCAGGGCTCAAACCCTCCAACGTTGAGATCAGGACCTGAGCCCAGCCGAAGTCGGTCCCTTAACTGACTGAGCCCCCCAGGCGCACCCCACCTCCCCCCCCCCCCCCGTGATATCTTTAAGAGACAGTCTCTCATGTCTCTGGCTGAGCAGGTGTGGTTTGCAAGTGAGAGAGGAGGGGCTTGAAGTCTGGAAGTTCACTGCCAACTTGTCATCCTACAAGGCCCTAATTATGAAATATTTCCTGCATCCAGGTGATCTGAACTTGTAAGGGGAGATGGGCTTTCCTGTCTTGTCTCTCCCCGGGTGGGAGGTCAGGAGTGGGCGTGGAGAGTAGAGGTGCTTAATACATGTTTGCTTGGTTACCTCTGGGGGACACACCATTTCCATCTGTGACACCCCCTGGGGGAAGGAGTGGAATCAGACAAACTCACCTGACAGGATGAGGCGCGTCTACAGCGACTTGGAAATACCTGAGATCTGGAATAACAGAGGTGAGGAGGCTGGATCCTACCTCTAAAGGGTAGGATGTTAACAAAATCCCAAGGAAGACGCAGAAAGAGGGAGGAGACCATCGCTGGCCTGCGCTCCTCGGTCCTCAAGGCAGAAGCATGTGCTGGGAGCCCAGCCGGGCCTCGGCCCCGCGCGGGGCCTGGATGAGTGAAGACCCCCGTCTGCCCTTCCCTGTACACATTTCTCACTGATCCCACATCTCACTTCATCTTCAAGCCAGCAGCCCTCAAGATCCCCATTTGTCATCGGGTCCCCATCCCCACACCGTCTATGGCATTACTATCGCTTCCAGATCTATAACCTCATTTCATATACCTGGAGAGTTACAGATTTCTTCCATAATGATTTAACAGAAAATTTCTTAAGGGGTTGATATTATTCATTCCTATTTATCCTGTTCCTAACCGGGTACCTGGGAAACAGTAAGGACATAGTATATGTATGATGGAGAGGTGGAGGGAGGGAGGAGGGAGACAGGGAGGGAGGGATGGATGGAGGAGGGAGGGAGGAGGGAGGGATGGATGGAAGGATGGAGGGAAGGAGGAGGGAGGAAAGGAAGGAGAGGAGGGAGGGAGGGAGGAAAGGAGGGAGGGATGGATGGGTGGAGGGAGGGAGGAAAGGAGGAAAGAAAGAAGGGAGGAAGGGAGGGAGGAAAGGAGGGAGGGAGGGATAGCTGGAGGAGGGAGGGAGGGATGAGGGAGGGATGGATGGACGGATGGAGGGTGGGAGGGAGGAGGGAGGAAAGGAAGAAGGAAAGGAGGGAGGTTTGGATGGGTGGAGGGAGGGAGGAAAGGAGGAAGGAAAGAAGGGAGGGAGGGAGGGAGGGATGGAGGAGGGAGAGCAGGGTGAGTGCCAGAAAACAGCTTTTTCCTTTTCTTATCAATTCTTCCCAGTCTATGACTCTGGTTTGGAAGGACTGCAAAATAAAAATGACCAAGGTTATGGAGGCCTCTGAGAGGTTATATACCTTGCTCAAGGTCATGAGTTTGTAAGTGGCAGGGTCAGAATCTGAAGTCAGAGCTGTCTGGTTGCACGAGTACAACAGAATGACCCTTGATTCAAGTACAGATAGTGGAGGACAGACCCAGCATCAGAGCGCCAGGGCGTGGGAGGTCTGGTGTGAAGATGATGGTCCCCGACAGGAGCATAGGCCAGTGAATGTCACTGAAGCATAGTTGAAGCATAGAACCAAAAAGCGTTTGGGAAGACCCAGCATTATCTATTACCAGAAAAGCCGCCGTGTGATAGTTAACCGAATCAACAACTTACCACGCATTCAGGCACTAGAAACAAGCGTGGGAAAAACTAAAGATGAGCAAAATCAAACCATTTGTTCCTCTTCTGTGCCTCACCGTCACTCTCGCCACCATCAAAACTAGTACTCGACGCTTCTGAACTGGGATCGTGTTGGTACTGGCTCCAGGTAGGACTGAGTGCGCACACCCCAGCCTGTCTCTCCACGTTGCAGTAGCCAATAAAGGACCAGCAGCAGACAGACCGGTGAAAAAAAAACGGGTTGAGACATGCCACCAAAGCAGTGGGAGAGTTCACCACATTTCTCCTTTGCTCCCATCCCCCTTCGGCCCGGCTGTGGCCGCAGTCCCAGGAAGTGTGCACAGAGTGAAGGAAGTAAACACCAAGGTATTGTGGACAAGAGATCAAACAGAGGGACCTCCAAACACTGGCAAGTACTGGGAAGGTGACAAGGAGGACAGACCTCGAGAAGAAGTCTGCAAAGTTGTGTGTGAGCGCTTGGACCCGTCTTGGGTCTGTGCAGATGACGCTGTGGCTCTAAGGGCCATGCCAACAACGTGGAAGGCTGACCCAACCACTCACACCCCAAGGAGGCGCAGGGTGGCATTCGAGCAGGACAGATCCGCGTGGCGCTGCAGAAACAGATGTGACCCTGGAACCACAGACCACGGGAGCCAAGCTGGGACCTGGAGTCTTGACCCTGACCAGACCGATGTCCTGCCAGAAATATCCACATTTCCCACAGGAGGAAGACACGAATCTACAGGTTCAGAAGGTTCCGAGGACCCAATCCGTGCCCAGACGTACCATAATCAATAACATGAAAATTGAGGACAATGAAAAATCTTCAAAGCAGCCCAAGAACATCATTTCTAGAAGAGTAATGATTCGAATGGCTGGGGATTTATTATCAGGAACTGCAGAGACCAGAAGAAGAGGAAACACAGTTTTGATTGCCGGGAAAAAGAAAGCTGCCAGAATGCCACGGGCAGAGGAAAAATCCTTCAGGAAAGGTGAAGTAAAGATATTTCTAGATGAAGGAAACCTCCAGGAACTTGCTGCCAGCACACTTACTCTAAGAGGATTGTCAAAGGAGGTTCCTCAGACACAAGAGAAAGCCTGGGGTGCCGGGAATACAGGAGGAGAGCAAAAAAAAAAAAAAAAAAAAAAAAAAAAAAAAAAAAAAATTAAGATGTTGCAAACAGAAAACAAGTGATAAAAAGTTGTATCAATAGCCAAACACACAAGTCATGACATTACGCACGAACACGGGCTAGCCACACCAACTAAAAGACAGAGATTGTCAGAGGGAAATTTTAAAACAACTCAACTATACGTTGTCGTCAAGAATCTCACTTCAAATATAATGATACAGGTGGATTAAAAGTACGAGACTAGAAAATATGGAGTGAGTGGCTTGATGAATATCAGACAAAGTAGATTTCAGAGCAAAACAATACTTTCCAGGGATAAAGAGGCACAGAGTGTAAAGATAAAAGCATCAACCCATCATGAAGACATAACAAGATTAAATGTGTGTACACCTAATAGCAGAACTTGAAGAAAAAAAAAAGACAGGGCAAACACTATCCTAACTGGAAGAAATTTAGAAAGTTCCTAAGTAACATCAGACACTCCAACCCTCATCTCTCAATGACCGATAGAAATTTAAGGATATAAATAACTGAACAATACCACCAATCAAATGGATTCTAGCTGACATTCATAGAACAATCTATGAACACTAGCTGAATACGTATTCCTTCCAATCAAACATGGAACATTTACCAAGAAAGATCTTACCCTCGGTCATAAAATAAACCTTAACAAATGTAAGGTCACTGAAATCACACACAGTGGGTTCTGTGATTGTAACAAAATAAACCAGAAATCGAAAACGGGATTAAAACGGGAAAATCTACAAACACTTGGAAACAAAACCATTAACTTCCAAAGTAACCATGGATCTAAGGGAGTAGCAAAGAAAATTAGAAATTATTTTGAGGTGAAAGAAGATGAAAATACAATATCATGGGATTTGTGGGATACAAAAATAAGTGCCCGCAGGGATATATGTAGCATCAAATGCTTGTATTAAAAAAGAATAAAAGTCTCAAATGAATCATCTAAACTTCCACCTGCAGAAACTAGAAAAAGAAGAGCAAAATAGCCTCAACATAAGAACAGAAAAGGAAATAATAAAGATACGAGTTTAAAAAAAAAAACAATAAAACCTAAAGCAAAAAACACCAATAGAAATCAGTGAAATGAAATCTAGTTTTTTGAAAAGATCAATACTATTGATAAACTTCTAACAGGTTTGACAAAGAAAAAGACAGAAGGTATAAATTATCAATATCAAGGGAGATATAAAGGGTGTCACTACAGGCTCAATGAACACAAGGAAAAGGGGATTCTGAGAACAACTCTACACACATAATTTTGACAACTTGCAATGGATTAATTTCTTAAAAGGAAAAACTATCAAACTCATCCAAAATGAAATAGGTAACTTGAATAGCCCTGTCACTATTTTTTAAATGATCTTATGGTTAAAAACCTTCCACAGGAGAAATTTGCTGGTCCAGATTTCACTGGCAACTTCTACTAAACATTTAAAGAATACCACCAACTCTTCCAGAGAATAGAAGAGGAGGGGATATTTCCCAGCTCATTTTTTTGTCCATGACATTACCTGACACACAAACCAGGCAAAAACAAGACAAAAAAGGAGAGGTAAAAATGAATTTCCCTCACTAGCATGAGCACAAAAACCTCCAGTTAAAATATCAGCAAGTCAAATCCAGCAAAATGTAAAAATGATACACCATGACCAAGTGTGCTGTATCCTGGAAATTTAAGACTGGCCCGACCTTCATTCGTCACTGTTATCCACAATATTAACAGTTTAAAGAGGAAAGCTCCCATGATAGCTGATGCAGAAAAAGCACCTGACAAGATTCAACATCCAGTCACGATAAAAACTCTCCAGTATAAAGGCATCTACATAAACACCTACAGTTAACATCATACTTAACAGTGAAAAGACTACATGCCTTTTCCTTAGGGTCAAAAACAAGGGAAGTATGTCGAGGCCCACCACTCCTATTCAACATTGGATTCGAGGTGCTGGCCAGTGCAAAAAATCAAAGAAAAGAAAAGAGTAGATGCTGGAGTATGGAGAGGAAGGTATAGAAGGGCCCCTCTTCATAGAAAACATGAGTGTCTATGCAGAAAATCCTAACAAAGCTACAAAAAGAAATCCTCCTAGAACTATGAAGTGAACTTGAAAATGTCACAGGATCCAAATCAATATACATAGAAAAACCAATCATATTTATGTAGACTAGATAGGTACAATTGAAAGTCAAAAATTTTTTTAAAGAATTCCTCTAACAATGGCTCTTAAAAAACACTCAGGTACAAATCTAACCAAAATGGACACAATCTGTATACTGGAAACTATAAAATGATAATTAAAACATCAAAGGAGACCATAAAATAAACATTAAAAAAAAAACACCAAAGAAGACCTAAATCAATGAAAAGACATACCATGTTCTTGGAATGTAAGATTCAGTATAGTAAAGCTGACAATTCTTCCCAAATTGATGAATAGATTTAATACAATTCCAATCAAAACCCCAGAAGGATTTTTCTGAGGCAAATCCCAAATTTATACCGAAAAGCAAAGAGACTCGAGTAGCTAAAACAATTTTGGAAAGGAAGCACAGAACAGGAGGAATCACACCAACTGATATAGACTTACTAAAGCTAAATTAACCAAGAGGGCACAGTGTTGGTGAAGGCAGTCACACAGACTGATGAAACAGAATAGAGTCCAAAAACAGACCCGCACAAATCAGCAATGTAAAGTCAGCTAAATGATGAGAAAGTAGCCTTTCTCAACAACTAAACAATTGGATAGCTATATGTGACATAATAATCTACAACTTACATGTCATTTAAAGAATTAGTCAAATGGATCATAGAACACTGGTGGCCAACTGATTTTTGACAAAACTGTCAAGACTATCCGATGGGGAAAAGATAGTCTCTTTAATAAATGGTGTAAGACAACTGGATACACACATGCAAAAGAGTGTAGCTGGTTCCCACCCTCACACCACGTACAGAAATTAATTCAGAGTGGACCAATGACCTAATGTAAGAGCTAAAATCATAAAACACTTACAGGAGAACATAGGGGTAAATGTTCACGGCCTCGGGTTTGGAAATGCGTTCTTTGATATGACATGAGACCAAGCAGCCAAAGAGAAATAGATAAATTGTAACTAATCATGATTGTAAAATTTTGTGCATCAAAGAACGTTATCAAGACAGTAAAAAGGCAGCCAAAAGGACGGAAGAATATATTTGCAAATCGTGTATCTGGTAAGAATCTGCATACAGAATAAAGAACATTTACCAAAAAAAAAAAAACTTTTTTTTAATGGGCAAAGGACTTAAAGCTCTTTCTTCAAAGAACATACATAGATGGCCAACAAGCACATGAAAAGATGCTCGACATCATCAGAAATTAGGAAAATGCAAGTCAAAACCACAAGGAGATACCACCTCACACCCAGTGGAAGGGCTACAGTCAACAGAAAATGGCACGTGTTGGAGACGATGTGAGAAATGGGAACCGTGGCACATTGTTGGCGGGGGTGGAAAACAGTTCAGCTTCAAAGTAAAAGAATCTGATGGTCCCACAAAAAGTTAGACTCCAGTAACCACAGAACTCGTCAAGGCCACTCCTTGTTACCTACTGCAAAGAATTGAGAACAGGGATGTCAATATGGAGCCGTCATGTTCACAATAGCCAGAAGGTCCCAACAGCCCACACACCCATCAGTGGATGAACGGCTAACCAAACTGTATATCCATCCAATGGACATTTTTCAGCCATCAAAACCAGCGAAGAACTGACACGTGCCACAGGGTGGGTGAACATCCAAACCATTATGCTCAGTGAGAGAAATCAGACACAGCAGCCACACACTGGATTATCCCACTGCATGAAATCCAGAGTCAGAAAATCCAGACTTGCTGCCGACTGGTGGTTTCCAGGGGTTGGGAGCCACTGTTGACTGGCTCTGGATTGGGGTGATGAAAAATACCTCTAGTTAACACTAGACGTAGTGAATTCACATTGCGGCTGTCCTAAATGCCACTGAAGGGTTGGCTTTCTGGTGGTGAATTTTAAGTTATGTGAATGTCATCAATTAAAAAAAATTACAAGTGGGTCACAGATCGCAATGTAGTCAGTGAAATCATAAAGCTTGCAGAAGAAACCAGGAGAAAATCTTAGTAACCTAGGAGTAATCAAAAAGTTCTTAAACACAATACCAAAAGCACATCCCATGGAAAAGATATGGATAAATTGGACACCATCAAAATGAAAAACCTTAGCTCTGTGAAAGATACTGTTAGGAGGATGAATTTGCAAATCACCTATCTAGCAAATGGCTGACAAGCAAAGCATCCAAAGAATTTTTAAAACTCAACAGTATGAAAAGGGACATTTTTCAAGTGGGCAAAATTTAATAGATACTTCAAAGAAGAGGAGGTGTTGATGGACACACACACACACACACACACACACAAATGCCATGAAGATGGTTGACGTCATTAGCCATCCAGGAAATGCAAATTAAAAGCCTGACCACACACCACTACCTATTAGAATGGCTAACAAAAACACACTGACAATTCCAAACGTTGGGGAGAATGTGGGGCTCTCACACGTTGCTGGAAGTAATGCAGAATGGTACAGCCACTCTGGAAAACAGTCTGGCAGTTTTTCACACTGTCAAACATACAATTATCATATGACCCGGCAATCTTAGTCCTGGGTACTCACCCTAAAGAAATAAAAACCCGGGGCACCTGGGTGGCTCAGTCAACTAAGTTTCCGACTTCGGCTCAGGTCATGATCGCGCGGTTCGTGGGTTCCAGCCACGCGCTGAGCCCTGTGCTGACAGCTCGGAGCCTGGAGCCTGGTTCGGATTCTGTGTCTCCCTCTCTCTCTGCCCCTCCCCTGCTCACACTCTGTCTCTCTCTCTCAAAAATAAACACTAAAAAAAAAAAAAATTAAAAAAAAAAAGAAAAACCTGTGTTCACAAAAACCTGAACATGAATGTTTATTCTCTATCCATTATCACCAAAAACTGGAAATAACCCACATGTCCTTCGACAGGTGAACGATTCGGTGTATTTAGGTAATCCCACTGAGCAATGAAAGGGAATAAGCCATCAACGCACACGATAATTTTGGAGGAGTGTAAATGCATCACGGTGGGTGGAGGACAGTCTCCAAGGTTACACATTCTATTATTCTGTTCATGAAGAGGTGTATCATGGTGATGGAGCTCGGTGGTTGGATGCCAGGGTTAGGGTAGGGGAGATTTCAGTGGCTTGAACTCTTCTGTGGACTGATTTGGATTATGCTTACATGGACCCACCCATATGTTACAATCCATAGACCTGTCCATCAACATAAATCAATTGTACTGTAGGAGAATTTTAAAAATAAAATATAAAAGCTGCTCTCAGAATAACGGACAGGATCTGGGGCACCTGGGTGGCTCAGCTGGCTTAGTGTCTGACTCTTGATTTCAGCTCAGGTCATGATCTGGTTTGTGTGGTCGAGCCCCGAGTCGGGATTCTCATTCTCTCTCCCTGTCTCTCTCTCTCTCTCTCTCTCTCTCTCTCAAAATTAATAAACATTTAAAAAATAAAAATGCACAGGATCTGAATGTTGGGATCCAAGGTGTCATTATCTTCTTTGCACTTTCCCATCTATACACACCTGTATCTAATAACTAGTGATTTATAATCAATCAGTTTTAGACGCAGAAACAAACTCTCCCAATGGCCGTCACATCTCTGTTCTTCAGTAAGAACCCAGCCTGATGGTTTCAGTGTTCTGCACAATCCCATGCATCAAAGGGAAGCAAATGAGCCCTTCTTTCTCACCAGTTTTATCACAGATAGGTGGGAGGTGACTGAACCTACACCTTGAATGATGTTTCCTGATCAAGCATGGGAAGTCACTTTCACACTGTCCCATATCATCCTCACTACAGCAATGGCAGGTACGACAGCCCAGAACGTTGCAATATTTAGAGCTTTTCCTTTCGTTTTTTTTTAAGTTTATATACTTATTGAGAGAGAGAGAGAGAGAGTTGGGGGAGGGGCAGAGAGAGAGAGAGAGAGAGAGAGAGAATCCCAAGTAGGCTCTACGCTGTCAGCACAGAGCCCCATGTGGGGCTCAAACCCATGAACTGTGAGATCATGACCTGAGCCATAATCAAGAGTCGGATGCTCAACTGACTGAGCCACCCGGGAGCCCCTAGATCTTTTTCTTGGACACACAGGGTCAGACTCATTTTCAGGGATCATGTTTTAACCAGGTTTAAAGAATCTGGCATCTTCTTTCCAACTTTAAGTAAGACTTATGCACCTATCGTTGCATGACCACAATCTCGGTGCTAATCCCTACCGAATCTTACTTTTAGTGGCTGGAAATGTATGTTGTTCATATCTGTTTATCTGATTATCTTGTATCTAACTGGGATTTGAAGAGTGGCAAATCCTTGGTACACATACAATGAGTGCATGGATGGGTGGGTGGATGGATGGACAGAAGGGAGGGAGGGAGGAAAGGTGAAGAAGATCAATCGGTTTTTTTCTTTGTAGCAATTTCTGTAAATCACACCCAGTCTGGCTCTCATTTGGAATAACTGCAAAATAAAAATGATCTAAGGCATGCAACGCTTACAAATTTATTAGTGGCCGGTGCAGTAACTTTTAATGTTTCTGTGGCAATACTAGCAACAAATTAATAAAAGCTTAATTTTTATACAAATAGTTTTATTACAAATTTGAATTTGTAAGAAATACACATGTAAAGAAATTACATAAAAGGCCTTAGTAGTCTTAAAACCGTGTTGGAGACTTTTGGTGCAAGGTTATTGCCTTGCATTGACAGTGCAAGGTCATTGCCAGTGGTCAATCCTGCTCTCCTGTGATCCGTCCGCTCCCTGCTGACGTCTGCACGCAGCTCGCCTGAGCGAGCAAGCCACCCGGAGGCGCTTACACGGGGGGAATACTGATACTAGGGTTCAACTGAGCTGTTTTGCACACCAGGCCGCAGAACGACGAATACGAAGTAAACGAAGGCCTTTTACGGTTTTGCTGGTTCTGAAGTCAGGTCATTCGGTTGTGATTAGTGTTTAAAACCCTGAAGACATTTAATACAGAATACAAACAATAAGCTCAGAGTACATGTTTCACTGGAGCAGACGCCGCGCTCGTGGACCTGGGTTTGGCTTTGGCGATACACGCGTTTTGGTTTGGAGGTGAACAACGAAAACGGGACTTGTCACATTCAACACCCGGGTGTTTAAAAATCTATGTGAAAGGACAACACAGTCTTTTCAAGGAAGAAACTACGTAAGCTTTATTTTAACAGTGGAAATGAAACAAACCTTTGACCTAATCGCTGACATCTATATAAATTACTAAAATAATATATATATTTAATTTCCGCCTACTTTTGGACCATCTTTATTCCACAGGAAATTTGTGATTTCTGCACAAGCAGCTGCATAGTACCACACAGAGCAGAAAGACCTACATTTACGTCTGGGGGTTGGAAGATTCGGCGGCTGAGCCATTCCATCAGCAGGCCCGGAACACTGTTCTCGCGGGACCCACTCGTGTACAGGCCCAGGGACCTGCGCTTGGAAACAGCTTGACGGTGACGTAAACAAACATCCCATCCGGGGGACGGAATGCACCTGTCCCAACACAAGAGTGGACACAGGCGTTCAGACACAATGGAAGGCCCCGCGCACCTGCTAGCACCCTTTGGTTTTCTGATGGAGTTCGTACTTCACGCATCAGTGCATTGGCTTCAAGAACAGACTTACACTTTTATTTCATCAAAAGTGCCATTTGGTGCGTCACTATGACAGCTTATCATGCTCTTTGCTTCTCCTTCAGCGAGTAGAGGCCACCGAAGCGGGGTGTGCTAGTTAGGCAAATTCCTATAAGGCACTTTACGGCTTTCATACTGGACAGTGAGGTACACAGGATATATTTCTAGGGTTCGTTGCTGTTAACAAGAGAAGGGGGAGAGGAGGGAGTAGCACCATGTTGTACGTTAGCTGAGGGCCGGGTTTCATTATGTTCTTCTCATACAGACTTGGCAACGGCTGACGTGTGTGCGCAGCTCCCCCGCCTTCAAGGTGGACGGCGTGGGCTTCCTACAAGGCAACCCAGAAACCAGCTGTCAGTGCCGCTGCTCCACGAGGCAGGTGAGCCCCTCAGCAGCCCCCGCCTTTCCTGGAGCCCCCCCCCCCCGAGGGGCCGGATGAAGGGGGTGGGCCCAGCCCATGACAAGCAGCGACCACTGCTCGCCCTGACCTAGTGGGCACCGCGCTGGGTGTCACCCGCCCTCACAGTGCAGGGAGGGACAGGGGCCGTGCACGACATCACGTTCACCCCCATGTGCAGCCGTGAGGCTGGTGGCGGCCCAACTGCACGCACAGGTGAGGGCACAGCCACAGCCATCCCGTGCCTGTTGGGCTCTAAAGTCTGAGCCACTCCCAGGGCACCGCACAGCCTCCTTGGACTGTGACTTTCCCACTCCAACCTTTCTCCTTGACCAGACCACTCGCTCCTCCCAGGGAGGAAGGTGCTCTTCTCTGTGACCCTTCACACACAGAGGGAGAGCTCATTAAACATTGGTTGAAGGGTGTGATGAGCAATGAATCTGGAACAATTAACCAGACCTCGAAATACTTTCATAAGCTTTTGCCAGATTTCTATGCAGGTGGTTGGACTGGAGGCCAGAGGGGAAGACAGTTAGTGTCCCAAATGCTCTTTCATCCTAGGAATTCTGTCTTAAGTTGACCGTTAGTGGGGTGAAGTCAGAACCGAAGTTGGCACTAACCAAATTCTACTAAAAAGGTAGCCACAGAAAACAAGTAATTTGTCCTCAAATTAAGGCTGCTTCTAAGCAACTTCTATGAAAACCATATTGCCCCCAAACTAATTATTTAAATTAATAGGATCTTATCTAATTTTGTTTTAGTTCATCGTACCAGGCTGCTGTTCTATTAACCCTACAATGGAAGCCCGAGAACCTGATACACCTGCCGAGTGCTCAGTTAGGCAGCTGACGGTTAAGCTTTATCCAGAGAGTTGATGTCAAGCTTCCAAATGCCTGCAGGGTTTCATGTACGCTATGAATTAGGTCCCTGGTACTTTTTTGGTGCCTAAAGAATTACAAACAGAGAGTGTGTTACTCTGTCTCTTATGATCTAAGCCCAGGAAGAGAGGGGCTCACAACAGAGTTCCAGAAAATGCTCTCTGAAAAGGTAAAGGCAGAAAGGCTTGTCCCCACGGGCTAGCGGCACTTATTTTGGGAAGGAACAGTAAGCATTGGGGCTCCATCAGCCTCGTGTCTGCCCCAGCAGGGGATGGGGCCAGTGCTGCCAAAGGACAGAGGACTCGTCGTGTGCTCCCCTCCATCCCCACCATGCAGGCCCCACACTGACTTCAGCAAGGTCAGCAGCCATTTGGGACAGCTGTCATAAAGGTCAAGTGGTGCTAGCGGAAAAGAAAGGTAAGGTCCTCCCTAACAATTTCAGCTGCACTTGTGCCAAAATTCATGTTTATTTGCATGGGTTTAATAAAGTCTTGCTTCGTCCCTCAGAACTCACCCTGTACATACACTGGAGTCGGCACTACAACTGCTAGAAGGCAAATACTGCCCTTTCCTCTCTCACCAATGTTAAATGTGCAATATTTTTATTTTTTGAATTTTTAAAAATGTTTAATTTATTTATTTTGAGAGAGTGTGTGTGTGTGCAAGCCGGGGAGCAGCAGAGACAGACGGCAGGAGCAGGGGTGGGGGGGAGAGAAAAAGAGAGAGATTGCCAAGCAGGCTCTGAGCTGTCAGAGCCCTGAGCCCCATGCAAAGCTCGATCCCACGAACTGTGAGACCATGACCTAAGCAGAAATCAAGAGTCAGAAGCTAACTGACTGAGCCACCCAAGTGCCCAAATATTTTTAAATGCTCTGTTTAAAGACTCCAGTTGCTTTAACTACATTGTAGTGGCACCACCTACAAAAATGGAAGAACTGAACCCATAACTTGAGATCTGCCTTTGAAGTCTGACCCAGTTATCTGTCCACACAGAACAGAATCGAATATTCATTACCTCCTGTGGAACACACATTCCTAATCAGTTTTATAACCATCCAGAAGACCAAGACTGAAAGCCCCAAAGGCGGCTGAGCAGCAGAGAGGCCCCGCCCCAGCAGAGAGGGCCCCGCCCCAACAGCAGAGAGGGCCCCGCCCCAGCAGAACAGAGGGCCCCGCCCCAGCAGAGGCCCTGCCCCAACAACAGAGAGGCCCCGCCCCAGCAGACAGGCCCTACCCCAACAGCAGAGAAGGCCCTGCCCCAGCAGAGGCCCGACCCCAGCAGAGAGGCCCCTCCCCAACACCAGAGAGGGCCCCGCCCCAGCAGAGAGGGCCGCCCAGACTTACTTGAACATCTCGCTTCTCTCGATCGTGGCAAGCCAAAAGCTGTACGCGTTCGCATAGTAATTGCAAGTCCCACGTCCGTGGCACTCGATGAATGGCGCGCTCCTGAACTCTTCCAGACAGGACCCGGGGGATGCCAGGGCTTGGCCAGAACCTTCGGCACCAGCACTGGTGTGCTGCGGAGCAAACGTGAGCCGTGGGTCAGATCCCCGGAACACCCCAGTGCCCGCACTTCCGACGGCCTGCAAGCCGGTCAGGGTTCCACGAGTGGCACGGGGCAGTACAGGACCCAGCGGGGCCGCCGCCGCCCCCTAACTCGGCATGGCCAGTCCGGCTTCATCAGCACTTAGAGAAATGCTGTCCTAGTTATTATTTTTGAAATACTTGCCACCTCCTCTAACTTGGGACAGAAGAAACAGCCAAAATGTGTAAATGATGTTGGAACCCATACATGCGAAATCAAGTTTTCTAATCAACATCCTGGAGGATAATTAAAATCCTGAATCTGCTGCATTGATGCTATGTATCCTTTTATAAGGTAGAGAACAATCACCCATTACTTGCCTTTGAAAAGAGAGATCATTTAAATAAGAAGAAAAAAAAGTAACCACTACTGTAACTTAAAATGCACTTTAGTCTAATGGGTTCAAGTAGGATCTACCTGTGCTCAGAAACCAGGGCCATAAGATAAATGACCCCAAATGAGACAAGACATTCCAAAATCCACCATGACTATTATTTCAGACATGAGAATTTCAGGGCCCTTTGAAGACAAAGCTAATGCCCTCCATTCCCAGATGAGGACTGGATGACGCTGGAACATTCTGGATCTGACAATGGTCCCAGTTTTGAGGCCAAGCTGAGACAAGAACAGGGGTCTCCAGACTGTGGGGCCAGAGCCCTCTACCTCCCCACAACGCCCCTTAAGCCTGGGAAGTGATGGAGAACTTGTTCCCTGGGACACCATTACTTTAGTTTGCTCTTGATTTAGGGAAATTATGGGCAATCATTGTTTCACATCTTCGTAGGACAAAAGGCTTTCCTGAGGCTCTTTACTCCTTGGGCCAGGGGCTACTTGTGTCATCATGAGGTTCTGCTGAGTATTTCTTATGATTATACAGGCAAAACATTCAATCTGTCTCATCACTGCTGGTGTCTTGACTTCTCTACACTGTAGTTCTAACTTTTTGGCTTTCCCAATCAAGTAGTTACCATGCAGTATTTAGAATCATCAAAGCAACTAACTTTCTGTGTGGCTGCAAATTCTCTGGTCCTGTTGAAGAGTCTACCTGAAGCATCATCAACCCAGGAAATCTCACAACCAAACGTGAATACAGACACAAGTGCTTTAAAATTGCTTTTCTGGCACCTTCTGCACTTGGGATCACTGCAGCAGAAGAAAATAGTTATGAAGCCACTTTCCCAGTCAATACATAATAGGCTAGAGATCTTCTGGGGGTCAAAACGTCCAGGCGGCCATACCTGAGACTGAGGAGGGGCGGGGCTTAGTGGTGAGCCAGAAGGTTTCCGTGCAGGGCCCTTACTGTGGCTTACCCGGTACAACCTGACCTGACCGGTTCAGAGCCTTCATATATGCAATCACTTCTTTAAACTGAGGCAATAAAATCAAGTAACCAGCCACCATGGGATCACAAGCAGGTGCCATATTTCCTGTGTTAACTGGTATTTCAGGGGTGGGCACATCGGACACCTGGTGTCTGGGACAGCTGAGTGGCAGGAGAGTGTCCTCACGCTCCTAGACACTGGCTAGCGCCCCTGCTGCCTCTGCCCGATGCACACCACTGCTTCAGGCTTGCATGAGCTGCCTGAATGGGCACCTGTCTCCTCTCCTCCTGGGGAGACGCTCTGACTCCCGGAAACCTTCTCCTGGTGTCCCTGCCACCTAGTTCTGGAGCAGCCCCTCGGGAGGCAGGAGGTAGGCTCCGGCGGGGTGCGGGAACAGCTGCCATCCACAGTGGAGCAGGCCAGGCCCCTGGGGATGCTTTGGACTGGGCGGCCCAGCAAGGGAGGAGAGGCCTGCCCGGCATGAGCCAGCCAACTGAGGGTGGGAGCATGGGGGCGGTGGTGGTGTTAGCGGGAGGCTCTTCAGGGGTGCAGGGAGTTTCCCCAAATGCTCACCATCACGAAGGAATAGCCAATCCAGAGGGAGGACCAGCCGCTGGGACACTGCGGAATCTGGATGGTCTGGCTGTGCACGGCCATCACCATGGCTGGAGCCTCGCACACCGCACACCTGGAAGGTACAGAGCAGGGACCCTGAGCACGGACAGGGACAGGGACAGCAGGACAGGGACAGCACAGCACAGGATGAAACCTGTTTGTTCTCTTCTCCTGTGCTGTCACACCTCCTCTCCACTCCCACTTTCTGACCCAACCACATGCTTACAACACGGCTGACACACCCACAGCTGACTCTCACTGATTTGATAAGCCCACCTCAGTACTAGAATAATAAATCCCCAAGACACCCAACACTTGCTGTTTAACCATCTACTTTGGTGGAGGGGCCGAGGGACCACTGACTTCCATTCTCTCCTTTGCGCATTCCAGTGTTTTCCAAACTTTCAACAATGAGCGTGGACTTCAGCAAACACAATTAACACTTGAAAGAGTTGGTGAAATGCAAGTGCTACAGCTTCCAGAACTCAGCACTTTGTTTTCAGCTAAGAATCATCTTCGATCTAAGAAATACATATAGTGACTTAGAGGAACTAACAAATAATGCATCGGAGGCTGGATGTCCACGTGAGCCTGCCTCGGACGTACTCCAGACTCGATGCCAACAGACCAGTGGCGAGACCCTGTCTGTTCCAGGCGGGGATGGACAGCGGGACACTGCAGTGGGAGTGACCCCTGAAGAACCCTCTCTAGGACAGGAGCTTCCCGAGCTGGGATGCCAGACACTTGGCCACTGGGACCGTACCCAGGAACAAATGGAAACAACGCACAATCTTCTGACTCAGACCCGCTCAACTCAGGGAACGCTTCGATGGCAGGACACCGTTTTGTACAAGAAAAAAGAATTAAGCACTGGCAGTAAAATAATTACATTCAAGTCACAAAATGAACAGAGGGTTAGCAATGCTGACGAATGACTACAAATGGTGTTAATAATTACACCTAGTTATGCCGGAACATTTGCATGAAAATGGATGAGAAGTGGGCAGAGGCCTAAATTAGTCATTCGATTTTCCGTGGACTAGTGTGCGTGCGTGCGCACAGCTTTCTATTTTATTCACGCAAATGCAGATGAATTAAAAGCCTCGGTTAAACAACAGTTACTGAAATTGGCCTGTACATCTGCTCCCATCTGTCTGCCTGACACAGAAAGCAGAAATAGAGCGTGGCAGACGGACAGCATTTGATGTCAGGCTCTCTCTGGGCTCAGGGTTTGGGAGGGGGGCTCGTCGAGAAGGTCATACGGACGCCGCCCCATCAGATGGATAAGGGAACAGGGTCACAGACTGGAAGAGCTGGACAGCCCCTTGAAATTCAGACGGTTGAATCCCCCGGGTTATTCCGGCAAAGGCTGAGGCCACAGAGAGCGTGTCAGAGCCAGAACTGGGGCGCAGCAGCCCTGCTCTCCTAACAGTGGCCCTTCCGCCAGAACAATTAAACAATCAGTAGTGTGTGATAACTCAAGTCGACACGGAGCCAGAAATGTCTGCCCTGTTCTCAGGATGAAGGCAGAAAAGTTGCCAGCTTTTCTGCTTAAACGGAAGGATTCCGTGTTATTAAGTCTTTCGAAAGGTGAAGCTTTAGGACCTCCCCAGAATAACCCGAAAGGCCCAAGACTTCACACAACCACGGGGTGAAAGTAACCATGGAAACTTGTGGGCTCAGAGACCAGAATGGAAGCACTGTTCCAAAGGGAACGTGAGACAGCAGGCTGGGGGGGAGGGTGGGGCAGGTTTCAGGATCCACGGGCTCCAGGACATGACTGATAAAGTCCCTGCATGCTGAGCCTCTGGGGGTCAGGTAACAGAGATGCCAGGAGCTGAAATGTACAGGGCTGGGGCACCAAAGCATGCTGTCAGGGCGGGGGGTCTTTCTGAAAGTGAGGGGGCCACAGGGGAAAACAAATCTGAGACCCAGGCTGATTTGGGAACATCACAAACGCATGCCACAGCCCCTTCCCTCAAGCAAATGGAGGTCAAAGGTCAGTTTTATCAAGGAGGTAAAATAGCAAACAAACATGAATAATCGTTTTCTACCTTTCGTCCAAGGGAAGCTAAACAAAAATACAAAGGTGGTTAGTTTTCCTTCCGGTACAGCCCACATGGTCCTGAGCGTGGAAAGCCTCAACAGCGAAAGTCACAGGCACTCGCTGACATGTGTGAACGACTGTCTGTTTTGAAAGGTGCCGCCCGGAAGTGTGAAGAACCTTTTTCCCATTTTAAGACCCATAAAGTAAGTTTCTTACAGCTCAAAAAGAACAACAAAAAAAAAACCAAAAAAAAAAAAAAAAAACCAAACCCAAAAAAGCTATCAGGAGATAGTTCAATGTAAGTCGATCTACAGTTTTTGTATTTTAATATTAGGGCACCTCCCAGCCCTTCCATCCTGGGGTCCCGTGTGGTACAGGTCTCTGAATAAGACTGGTCTGCCAGGACCGCAGAGCCAGAGACAGGTACCAGAACCCGAAATCCTCCCCCAAATCCCCACGGCCTGGGGCTCCCAGCACTGGTTCCAGCGCTTACTTCCTGCTCCCTCTTCCCACTGACCACAGGACCCTGCCTTACTTCTTCATAGTCAAAAGCTGCCTGGTTCTTTAAAGGGAGTGTAGAAAGGCTCAAGTTAGTCCCCACTCTCACCTTCCTGAAGCAAACTTGTCCTGCCTTGTTATTCTGTTCATCCTTTATTACCTTAGTGTGTTAACAAGTAAAACTATAGAACAGCTTCTTGGTCACATGAATTCATACCTTTGTCACTTTTCTATTACTTCTGAGTACAGCTAAGGAATCAGCTTTTAACTAGAAGGAATGAGACAAAAATAGGACCTCCATGCACTTCTCAGTCATACTAATTCCAATTTCCCGTATTAGTTCCTATCAGGCAGACTCTGGGGGACTTGAAAACATGCTCCAGACATTAATTAGTGTGGAAAGCACTTCATTTGGGAAGCTGCTTGGTCAAACACATGAATTGTCAGTGGGAATTCACCCTAAGGAAACAAAAGTTAGTGGGGGGGGGGGGGGAGTGCAAAAAATCTCAATAGGCATACATTTTTATGTATACAACAAATCTGTATAATCTTTTTGTGTATAAAGCACAGATATACAGAATGTCTGTGGTATTAGTTTCATAGAGACACTTCACACCCATATTTGAGCTCCTGCATTAAATACCACTGAACTCTGCACTTAGAAATGGTTAAGATGATGGGACGCCTGGGTGGCTCAGTCGATTAAGCACCAGACTTTGGCTTAGGTCATGATTTCAGGGTTTGTGGGTTCGAGCCCTGTGTTGGGCTCTGTGCTGACAGCTCAGAGCCTGGAGCCTGCTTCAGATTCTGTGTCTCCCTCTCTCTCTCTCAAAAATAAATAAACATTAAAAAAAAATTTTTTTTAAAGAAATGGTTAAGATGATTGATTTTATGTCTATTTTACTACAATTAAAATAACAACAAAATTTTTAAATTTCAAAGCGGTGGGCGATTCAGAAGAAAAAAATATTAAAAGGCTCCTCGGGGAGATAATTATTTAAGAAAACAAAGTTGAGAATGTTGCTCTAAGGCCTGCTGGGGACTCCAGAGATGTTGCTTCATGGGGGAAAGGGCGACCAGACCACCCCAGTGAGTCACACAGAATAGGAATTCTGCCCCGAAGCTGGGCATTGCCTCTTGAAGGCATCACACTGTTATTCTGAAAAAGGATAGCTTGGGACACCTGGGCAGGGGTCAGTCAGTTAAGCATCCGACTCTTGATTTGGGCTCAGGTCATAGTCTCACAGTTCATGAGTTCAATCCCTGCATCAGGCTCTGTGCTCATAGCACAGAGAGACTCTCTCTCTGCTTAAGAGACTCTCCCCATCCCTCTCTCTGCCTCCGCCCGTTCTCTAAACAAATAAACTTAAAAAAAAAAGAGAGAGAATAACTAACTTTTATACCAAATTATTTTATGTCTGATCTCTATTACAAAACTCTGATATCATAAACAATAAGCTGGAACAGGTCAAAAGCTTTGGGGAAAAAAAACGAAGCAACAACCTCTGCCTAGACTACAAGCGGTTTTTCTTCTGCGATTATATACATCTGCTCTTACAAGTGCCCAACTCACCTGCTAATGAACGGTCTGATATTGTCGCCGGCGATGGGCGCCATAGACATGGGCATGGGCTCAGGGGTGGACAGCCAGTAGGAGTAGTCATTTCGGGAGGCGAAGTTGCACACGTTGTTGATGTTACAGAACAGGAAGGGCATCGTGCTGAACTTGCGCAGGCAGCTCCCAGCCGTGCCTACAGCCACAGGGAGACACAGGTTCAAGTGCCGGCTCTGTGATCAGTCTGCCTCCGCACAAGACAACCATTAAGGCGGAAATAAAACTGCTTTCAATTACAGGCAGAAAGGAGGCAAATACACCACACAGGCAAGTATGGTTGTAAATGAGCATTAACTTAAATTTAAAGTGATTCAAGGCAGAAGAAACCCTATAAAGAATTATGTAGGATATTTTGAGTAAGGGAAACACACCAGTTTATCAGTAGAGAAAAATCTTTTACAAAACTGAACCCCAAAGTTCCTACGGATTCTGTCTCCCTCTCTCTCTGCCCTGACCCCACTCATGCTCTCTCTTTCTCAAAACTAAATAAACGTTAAAAAAAAATTTTTTTTTTAAACGGGTGCCTGGGTAGCTCGGTCGGTTAAACGTCCGACTTTGGCTCAGGTCATGATCTCACTGCTCATGAGTTCAAGCCCCGTGTTGGGCTCTGTGCTGACAGCTCGGAGCCTGGAGCCTGCTTCGGATTCTGTGTCTCCCTCTCTCTCTGCTCCTGCCCTGCTCACACACTCTCTCTCAAAAATAAATAACCACTAAAAATTTAAAAAAAAAAACTGAATTCCAAAGGAAATTTAACACGTGGCTCCTGGTACAGCGGACAGTAACCCTGGACAATGTCTTCAATGACTATTTTGCCGAAAATGTAGATTCTCCTTACAGGCGGCTTGTTCTTTCCAACCTCCATAAAGGTTAACGTGCGTGACACTGCACTAACTTGGTGAAGGACGTCCGGTGGGGACGAGAGAAATGACAGCCAACGGACAGCTGTCCCATGGAGACTCACCGGGGGTGGGGCTTGGAGCCCGCAGAGAGACTCAGGATAGGGGCGCACGCTCGGGTTTTAGCCAGAGCACCTGTAAAGCTGCCCTATTTTAAGAAGACCGACACTAGCTGTGAAGCATGTATTCCGGAAATCTTGACCTACTTGATAGTTTGAAGACCAGATCAAAAGTTTTATCAATTTAAAAGCTTTCAGAGACTCAGCCTTGACATTTCCCTGTGCTAATGAGGCAGCTGTTGAGCTGGTGGTTGGTCATGTGAGGGGGGAGGGAAGAGGAACCAGGCCCTCTTCTCACTAACGATGTCTCTGTGGTGCCCTGACGTGCGGGGCCGGGGACAGCTCTGCCGGCCTCGGCACGCCACGAGTCTGTGTCGGATGAATGCACGCCTCCCCGCGGTCTCACCCAAGTCCTGGCCGTGCGCCCGCTCGTTGCCTTGCACGTAGAGCAGGGAGTACCCGTGGTAAAGAATTTTGGTCCCAGGAGGACACTGTGGGTCATCCGTCGTCTGACTGTGCCGGGTCACCAGGAAGCCATGATCAACAGAAGGGGTGCCTGGGGGACCCATGGATCCTGGCAACCCGTCGGGGCCTGGCGGGCCTGGAAACCCTCTTGGACCTGGAAGACAGAGAGGAGTGAGCTTCCCCGGGTGCAGACAGGTGCCCTGGGATAACCCGCCTCCACGCTGCCCCCCTTTCTTTCCCTTTGCACGGACCCCCCACGATGCTTGAGAAACACGGTGCTCGGTGCCAAGCAGACGCTCAGAAAATGGAGTCCAATATAAACACAACATGTGAAAAGGAATATATGAGGGAATGTGTCATTCAGACAACATTTGGGGGCTCCTCCAAGGAGGAAGGACCACAGAATTACTAGAAAAAAAAACTCCTTTTAAAAGGTGGCTTCCTGCCACGGCAGCCCAGCACCGCGCAAGGACACAGGGTAGTGAGGGCGCGTCCTTCCCCATCCCCTCGGTAGCTACACTGTCTGCAACGCTGCTGGCCGGCCTCCTGCTGGCCTGGGCACCCCCCCCCCCCCCGCCCTTCCAGTGGAGGCCTCAGCCTTTACCATCTCAGTCAACCTGGGACAGCAGAGTGTCTGCTTCCTTGGGCAGCACACCGACTGCATTTCATGACGGATGGTGGCCTCTCGGCCACCACCGGCATCATCATCCACCCCTCTTGTCCACTGCTGATACACAATTCCTGTGGCTGCAGCCTGCCCCCCACCCCCACCACAGGAAGCCCCAGGCCGTCACTGTTGGCATCTTCTAACAACATCTGGAAATCACTGGCTTAGATCAACATCTGTCTCTCCACACGGAAAAAATGACAACTTTACCTCTTCTAGATGAGCTTATTTGCCCTTAACACACACACACACACACACACACACACACACACACACACACACACAGGCTTCCTCGGAAATCTTGCAGGCAATGTTTTCAATTCCATTTTGCAGGCGTCTGCACACCTGACTTCCAGCGTGTGACCCAGAGATGCGGGCAGAGGGCAGCTGGTGGGGTGTGGTGGGGGTGGGGAGGGCAGGGTGCCGCAGCAAACCTACCAGGGGGGCCAAAGGGTCCCGTCTCTCCTTTCTGGCCAGGAGCACCATCAAAACCGGGAACACCTGGAGGTCCAGGCAAGCCCACGGATCCTGTCACACCTGTGGGAAAGTGAAAGGAGCTGGTGACAAAGGCCTGGAGCACAGGCGGTGCCACTTTGTCCTCCCTTCTGAAATGTCTCCGTAGCCTAAGGCCGGCAGCAGCAGTGACACTGTTCTCCCAGACAGCCTGGAGCCCCTCCTGTGAAGCCTTGTTGGCACCGGCCGCATCCAAACTGGCGTTCGCAGGGCGCGGGCCCCACCGTCTAACCCAGACTGCGCGCCGCGCCCCCCCACCCCCACCTGGCTGCTCACTGCTACCTTGTGGCACCTGGCTTTGGGAAAGGCAGTGATGCGGCAGGGAGGGAGGGCTGTGACCCAGTTTTGTGTTCTCAATCATCTTCCCCAGGCCGTGTTTCCGCACCCCAAGTAATTTTTACATGACAGACAGACCCGTGGACAGGTCTTTGATTCCATGTGGGCCCTTTCTTCCCAGGTAGTTTAAAGTGAAATTTTCACGGATGCCTCCTCCTAAGTATAGAGTCTTCCTTCCCCTCTACTGTCCAGGCACCCCTCACCAGCAGCTCTTAAGACAGGGAGGGCTCAGCCCAACTAAGCAGCAAGTGCCAGGTTGGGTGTCTTGGGTGACCCCAAGCACGAGCACAGGCCACTGTCAAGGCCCATTCTCATGGTTCCAGATCAATGCCTCCAGCCACCTCTTGTCTTCTAGCTGAACAAGATGGTCTCTGTGCTGCGGCCCATGTCTTCCCCGAGTGAGCACAGGTCCCTGGACGTTCCTCTGGCTTCTCCTATATTTTGTTCTGGTTTTTGAGTTCCCTTCAGAAACTTCATTAGGTTTTGATATCCATTAAAGGAAATCAAGAAACTCCTATTCAAATATACACCTGTACGGCCGTCACCCAGAGACCCTGGCTTGGGACACATTGGTGAGGAGCAGACCCTGCCCTGTTTCCTTCTGACCCCACACCTCCCCTTTGCTATTTTCTTACCTTGCTGTCCTTTGGGGCCTGGTGGTCCCGGAAGCCCCTTCAGACCTGGGGGACCCTCTGGACCAGGGAGTCCTGGCTCTCCTTTGATGATGTCGTAGGGCCCTGGGGGGCCTGGGGGCCCAGGGAGGCCTGTGGGAATCAGGGGGGCCACCGGTCAATTCCACTGTCAACATTCGCGGGAGCAGATCCCAGCATGAAACGCAATCCAAACATGTTTCTCAGAAGTCGCTCAGTATCAAAAACACATGTAATAGGTCTTCACGAGACGTACACGTACCTACACCTTGCTACTGTTCAACATAAAGTCCCGAATCCTTGGGACTGACCGATGTTGGGGTCATTACTACAAACTGGGAGCTGGGTCCCGGAGCCCCTGACAACCGCGGGCCAGCAGGTGGGGCTCCATGCCTCCCAGGGATCCCTCCCTGACCCGGAGAGCTACAGCATGTGCAATTAGGTCTCATCTTATGCTTCTCTGAAATCTGCCTTATGGACATTATAACCACAGTCTTCATCCCTTAGTGACGCAAAAACTTCATCCTTCTGCGCTACAGCTCCTGAAAGATGAGCGGCAGCGAAGGAGTGTGGAGGCTCTCAGTCAGCCCCGGCCCCGCTTTCTTCAGCCAGACATCTCCAGTCCTGTCCTGCCTTCCACACACCGTCCCCATTTCTTTCACTCCCCCATTGTACTTTTTAAATTTTTTTTAACATTTATTCATCTTTGAGAGACAGAGAGAGACAGAGCGTGAGTGGGGGAGGGGCAGAGAGAGAGGGAGACACAGAATCCGAAGCAGGCTCCAGGCTCTGAGCTGTCAGTACAGAGCCCAACACCGGGGCTCAAATTCACGGACTGTGAGATCATGACCTGAGCTGAAGTGGGATGCTTAACCGACTAAGCCACACAGGCACCCCTAACCTTTTTTCAATTTTTTTAATGTTTATTTATTTTTGAGAGAGAGAGAGAGACAGAATGTGAGCAGGGGAGGGTCAGAGAGAGAGGGAGACCCAGAATCCGAAGCAGGCTCCAGGCTCTGAGCTGTCAGCACAGAGCCCGACATGGGGCTCGAACCCACGAACCCTGAGATCATGACCTGAGCTGAAGTTAGACGCCCAACTGACTGAGCCACCCAGGTGCCCACACATCGTACTTCTTAATGCATTCTGCTGGCTCAGTCTGTCTCTCGAAACATGATTTCAAAAATCATGGAACCCTAGAAACATGGTCAGACCAGCAGAAACTGGAACTGGATGCCTGTTGTACTTAGACCATTTCCTCCCATCTCGGGAGGCGGCCTTGGGGGCCGGGAGTCGCCGCATGTGGGGGACAGACAGCGCAGAAGCCACAGAAGACTCTTTCTTGTGCAAAGCTCCTTGCTGCCCAGCCCCCTTTCACACAGGCCCCACCTTAACCTGAGGACGCCAAGCAGAGCCTGTAGGACTTCGAGTCTTGAGTCTGTCGACCCTCCCCGGCTGGATTCACCAGTCTGACTTTTAAGACGCGTCACTAATAAAATGCCGACTAGGGTAGCCTCACACAGCAGTCCTGACAAGCTACCAAAGAATTCGTAATCAGCTGCTTGCCACTGATACTCAAGCTGCTTCTCATGGGCAAAACCAAACCCTGATCCACGCGTTCACACCATCGGCAAGGCCCCACCAGCCCAGCACGTGCTCCTACCTTTGCTTCCAGGGAAGCCCTGGTCACCCGGATCGCCCTTAGCTCCCTGCAGACCGGGGAGGCCTTTCTGACCTGGAAGAAAGAAGAACATTGTCTCTGCACAGAATCCCCGAATCGCCAACAATACGCAAGCACGGGCGCATGCACGCACGTCCACGTTCACGCATACGCACAGACGCAGGGAACGTATTTCCAATCAACTCTCAGAGAAGAAAAGAACATTCCTTCCGGTCAGCTATGTAAACTTTTTAATGACACTCTCCCCTCTAGAACCTGGAAGTCACATTTTTCCCAACGTGCAAACGTTCCCAAACCATAAAATGACCACAAAAAGCAGACAGGCACATGATCCTGCTGGGGTCACAGTTTGGGTCACCCATGTCCCCAGATAGACCCCAAGACACCTGTAAGCTGGGAACTGGTTTTAGTCACCTGTCGTTCATATGTATCTGATTCAGCAGGAAAAGAGCAGTGCCTGGGAGCCGGGAGGCAGCCAGTACATGCTGGCTTAATACGTTATAAATCAGTGCCCCGAATCCATGATGTCTGACATACAAATGATCTACTGATTCTCTGTTCTTAATTTTTTTGAGTTTATTTATTTGAGAGAGAGAGACAGGGAGAGAGAGAATCTCAAGCAGGCTCTGCACTGTCAGCCCTGAGCCCAATGTGGGGTTCGATCCCACAAACTGTGAGATCACGACCTGAGCCGAGATCCAGAGTCGGATGCTTCACCGACTGAGCCCCCCAGGTGCCCCTGTAAACTGATTCTTAATAAGAAAATCAGAGCGTCTTTACACAGCCGTTCATAGGATGATACAAATCAGGCTGCCACACAGACACGGCATTTTTAACTCGAAGAAAACCCGATCTTGCGTTGTGACCCAGCTGGCCTATCGGTGTGAAAGTGCCAGCGGACAGGTTCTGTCTTCAAGCAGCACCTCCTTTACTGTCTTACCTTGAAATCCTGGAACTCCCGGAGGTCCTATGTCACCCTTAGAGCCCGTGAGTCCTGGAGAGCCACCGATTCCCTAGACACACACACAGAGCGTCAGCTGGGAGTCGCTAGGACACCGTAAGTCTCTCAAGTAGCCTGGAAGTCGGGAGGCTGGGGCAGCCCCTCAGTGTTCCCCAAGAGGCTCTGTGAACAAATGGGGCCTATGTGCAGCCGCAGTAGGAAGCTGGGAACTGGCACGTGTCGCTTCGCTCCCCTGTCCCCTGTCCCCATCTGTCTGAGTGGTGACTTCCCAGAGCAGGTGCAAGGCCCGCGACCTACCGCCCCTCCCCCACAGCACAGGGCTGAGAACAGATCTGGGACTTTCTGAACACTGTCGTGGCAACATGTCAATCTTTCAACACCAAACTACCTTCTGGAAACTTTCCTCCAGACACTCAAGCATAACGAAATTTCTTTAGAATTAGTTTAATATCTTATCTGAAAAGTGATTTTAAATGTGGAGAGAAAAAAACGAATACTAAGGAGGATTATTTTTAAGTTTATTTTTACTTGTTATGAGAGAGAGAGAGCATGCGAGCAGGGTAGGGGCAAAGACAGAGGGACAGAGAGAATCCCAAGGAGGCTTGCGCTGTCAGTGGGGAGCCCGATGCAGGGCTCGAACTCATGAACTGTGAGATCATGACCTGAGCAGAAACCAAGAGTCAGACCCTTAACCAACTGAGCCACCCAGGCACCTCTACGTTTCTCTCTAATAGCAACATTCATGTTTGGAAATGTATTCTCTCATTTTTCTGGCTATTTCAATACAGTTCCTTCTCTAGCTCCTTTCTCAACATATAGTAAGTTGTACTGTTTCTCACATGTATTTGTGTCTGTGCTTTACCTTGCTTAAAAAGGTGTCCTAACAAGGGGCGCCTGGATGGCTCAGTCGGTTGAGTGTCTGACTTTGGCCCAGGTCATGATCTCACCATCTGTTGAGTTCATGCCCCATGTCAGGCTCTGTGCTGACAGCTCAGAGCCTGGAGCCTGCTTCAGATTCTGTGTCTCCCTCTCTCTCTGCCCCTCCCCCTCCCTCTCAAAAATAAAGATTTAAAAAAAAAAGTGTCCTAACGAAAACACACACAAATATATGTATGTATACACACGCACACACATACACACGCGTCTATACATGTACATGGAAACAGCCAGCCAGCCACTGACGGCACCAGAACTAGGGAGTGTATTTGTCACTGAGGCTTGCTTTCTTCATTAAGCGTGTAAACAGATTTTTTTTTTAATTTTTTACTGTTTATTCAGTTTTGAGAGAGAAAGAGCGTGAGCAGGGTAGGGGCAGAGAGAAAGGGAGACACAGAATCTGAAGCGGGCTCCAGAGCCCGACGTGGGGCTCAAGCTCACGGACTGTGAGATCATGACCTGAGCTGAAGTCAGACACTCAACCAACTGAGCCATCCAGGGGTCCCTAAACAGGATTTTTAACCCAGGCACTGAGCGGTGATCCTGTGTGACATTCCCCTTTCACAGTCCTTGTAAAACTGCACAAGAAAGAACGTGGGAACAGCAGCCTACTACGATGTCAGGAAAGACAGCTGATGACCAGCAAGGGGCAGGAGCCCTCTCCAGTCCTGGAGAGGATTTAGGACTGTGACACCCGTGGACAGGTGGACACACACACACACACACACACACACACACACACACTGTGCTGTGATCCTGTTCACACACAAGACCAACAAACAGACAACTCACAGGCAGGCCCTGGAATCCTGGATCTCCCTTGGGTCCTGGAGCACCGGGAGCCCCCGGCCAGCCTGGGTTTCCTTTGTCACCTTTCAGTCCATCAAGCCCGGGGAGCCCCGGAGGCCCCATGGGTCCCGGAAGCCCTGACAGGAGACACAGAAGTGACAATCTGGGGTGAGAGGGTGATTTTATGGACAAGTGTCTTGGGCTTGGCTGTCATCCCCGCTGCCCAGCTGTCCCCAACCAGGGGCAACAATAGTGGATCAGGCCGTGTGAGCACAGCAGAAACCCAGCAGGTCCTCAAAGGGACAACCTGCTCAACGGGCAGAAAATGTTGATATGAACGTGCTGGCCCGAGCGTCCAGTGCCGGGGTATTGTCTCACACAGTGCAGGGCACGCCAGAATGACCATGTTCCAAGCCACCACGGGTGGCTCTCATGTTCCAGTCTTTTCCAATAATGTCTAGTCTACCTGTAATCACTTGTCATATCTACCATGTTCTTTCACAGAAAGGACACAGGCCTCCAGCGGAGGCTAAAACACAAGGGTCCCCAAATAGCATAAGCAGTTTCAAGTTATAGGAAATGCTACGAACCTCTAAGTAAAAAAGTTCAATTGAAGGTTTAAGTATTTAAATCTCGTTTACACTCGTGTGTGTGTTTGTGCCTTCTGGTTCAGTCCCGGCTCTGGCCCCGGTGTGACACCCTTACCTGGCAGGCCAGGCTGACCCTGTGCGCCCCGGTCTCCTTTAGGCCCCTCCACAGCGTGGCCTGGAGCTCCGGGTAAGCCCGGCTGTCCTTGTGGCCCCGGGGGACCCATGAATCCTTGCTCTCCTTTGGATCCAGGAATTCCTGGACTCCCGGCTTGTCCCGGGAAACCCACGTCGCCCTTTGAACCTAGACAACAAAACCAGTTTGAGATGGTGGGGAAGCACAGGGGAGAAGAGAAAGCCTGTACGTCGAGGAGGAGGGAGCTGTGCGAGGGGCGGGGGAAAACCAGAGCCGGGTGCCCTTTCCCCTCTTTATTGAGTGACACACGGGACGCCGACCATGGCTGACCTGGGGAAGAGTAAGCTTAGAGTATGAGAGCCACCTGTCATTCTTCATATTTTGTAAGGAAGTGTTCTGCCGAAAAGCCATTGGAATACAGGCTGAGAGGGGTCTGTGAGCACCTGCACTGCTAAATTAAGGGCTTGCTCCATTGACAGGTGAATGAATACACGAGTGATACTCTATCCACACCGTGGAACACTACTCAGCAAGAAACGGGAGGGAACTACTGGTATGAGCTCCAACACCCATGAATCGCAAACTAATTGTGCTGGGCCAATAAAGTCAGACTTAGAATAAAACAGGATCCTACTGATAGAAAATTCTAGAAAATGCAACCTAATCTACAGTACCAGAAGACAGAGCAAAGGGTGGGGTTGAGGGATGATGGTGTTGGGGGGTGGGGTGGGAGGGCAGGACAGAAATGATTAGGCAGTCCAGGAAACTCTGGGGAATAGGCAGAGTTCCTATTCCCGGGCAGTGAATAGGCATGTTCACTATCTTGAGTGTGGTGATGTTTTCACAGATTATACATATATCAAACCTTATCAAAAACAGACATCAAATAGCACTCTATAAATGCGTGTAGCTTATGGTATGTCAATGACAGAAATACGACGATACGCTATTTTTTGAAGTTTTCAAGGTAAGAACTTATAGGGAACAAAATTCCTCCATGTTTAGTTCCCAACATACCACCCAGACGTGACTAATAAAATATCAAACTTCCAGGATCGTTTCAAGGTTATTAAGAAACAATAAGAAAGGAGGGAAAAAGAGTCGTGGCCAAAAATGGTCATCAGGCCTCTCTTGTGACACTTCCTCTGCTTTTTCAAAAGTACAATGTCACCAGATGCTGGTCTGTCAGGGGCCAGGAGAAGGCATGTGCCCCAGACCCAGCATCCTGTCACTGCCGCCCACTGCTTCCTCGCAACTGCCCAACCCACTCAGCCTGGGCCACGTGCGTCAGCGGCGAGTGGAAAAGAAGTACGCATGTAGCGAATGTTACCTTTCTCTCCTTTGGCCCCTGGGAACCCTGGGAATGCTCTTCCAGGCAGGCCTGTAAGACAAGGGTAAGAAGTCACATCCACATGTCCTCAAACAGTTGGTCCTCGAGTACAGCACAAAACCCTGTCGACTCTTTAACACCACCACGTAGAAATCAGCTCCTTGCACTCCTGAGTAAAATCTCGTTTCTGCAGTTGTTCTAAGAAGTCCTGGATGGGATGTGTATAATTTACCACTTTTCTTAAATACTTTCAGCACACGACCATTAAGGCATTTAGTAGAAATGCTCTGTACAAATAAGTGCTGATTTTCTACCACCATCTAGACACTGACAAATCGGCTGTTCCCAGACGACTGTCCAGCTAACAACGTTCTCGAGGGAGGCAGGGAGAGCTGGTGCTATTGGGGACTGGGGGGCAGCAAACACCGGAAAGCCCAGAAACGTGAGTAAGGGGCTTGCAGGAGGATGAACGTGAGTAAGGGGCTTGCAGGAGGATGAAGGGGGAAGGGAGGTATGGAGGCATTTTTATGAATTATTTTTTATGAGAAAATGAATGTTTGCAATAGAAACATAAGGGGTGCAGAACGAAACAACAAACTTTTAGAAAGAGGCCAACCCTGGGGCGCCTGGGTGGCTCAGTCAGTTAAGCGTCCAACTCTTGACTTCGGCTCAGGTCACGATCTCAGGGTTGGGAGTTCGAGCCCCGAGTCGGGCTCTGTGCTGACAGTGCAGAGCCTGCTTGGGATTCTCTCTCTCCCTCTCTCTCTTTCCCTCCCCTGCTCTCTCTTTCTCTCAAAATTAATTAATTAAAAAAAAAAAAAGCAGGGGGCCAGCCCTGCCCGCAGCAGATGCCCCAGGGCTCCTCTCCAGCGACACCCCCACACCCACGCCCCTGCCTTAGGCTCACCCGTCTCAGACCACAGGTGTCATTCTTGCTACACACAAGCATTACCGTGTACGTGGTTCTCGTCGTCAGAACCTGCAGCCCCCCACAAGGGATGGGAACAGATCGGAGGGCAAGAATTGCTCCCAGGACCCTTTCTCTAAACAGGGAAGAGCCAGGCAGAGGAGGGACAGCCTGGACGTTCTGTGTGTGTCTCACTCACCCCCGGGAGTCCAGGTGTTTTGGGTCAGGCCCGTCAGTACAGGACCTGCCCCTCTTCTTATCCAGGCCTCTCCCCTCGTCCACACGAGTGTATAAACAGCGATAAGGACACGTGGTACAGATACCACTTTGTGCCCAGCCCTGGTCACTCAGCGTGGACTGGAGATCTGAGTGATGCCGACCCTGGAGCGACGCCAACCCCTGAGCAATGCTGACCCCGGAGGAGCATTTATCTCGCTCTAAAGGGAGCAGGAGCCACCATACCTGGTTCCCCCTTCTCTCCCGCCGACCCCGGGATTCCGTCACTGCCAGGCTCCCCTTTCTGGCCGGCTGGGCCTGCGGGGCCAGGTTTCCCAGGAAGACCTCGGAGAGAAGAGCCACATTAGTCAGGTCTGGACCCTGTCACGACAAGACGCTCATTCCCGACAGTTCCCCAGGGAGCCGTTACCCCGTGCATACCCAGCATCCTCGAGGAATGCACCTCAAACACAAACACGCTTCTAGAACCTACTGGAGCCACCATGCAGCCAGTTCAGCAGCTCTGGTTCTGGCTCCTGACTGGGGGCCACATCTTATAAAGGCCCCATGAGCCCCCCTAGACTCTAGACTCAGTCTGTCCATCTGCAAAGTGGAGGGGTGTGCCAACCCGTGACACTCTGGGGTCCACGACTTGTCACCTTGAGGGAAACGCCCAGCTTCGGTGGCCCCCACCTCATCCCCACAGGCCCCTGTGTGTCCTCTGTCTCCTGTGTCCTCAGGTCTCTACCTGCGTCTCCCTTGACACCGGGAATGCCAGCCGATCCCGGGAGGCCTCTGTCCCCTTTATCCCCAGGCAAGCCAGGGCTTCCTAGAGGAAGAAACAAGACAGCAGAATGCCATCAATTCGAGACTTTGTTGTCTTTGGACCCAAGCTCAGAAGGAGGCCCGGCTCACCTACCTGGATAGCCAACGCTCCCAGGGGATCCTTGGGGGCCAGGGGAGCCAGGGATCCCCGGGATCCCCACGCTTCCTTTCTCTCCCTTCTCTCCAGGACTTCCCGGAAATCCTGCAACCCCTTGATCTCCCTGTGGGCAGACATCGAACCCATTAATTTCATACCTGTCCCCGGGCACGTGTCTGTGGGCCCTTTCTGGATAACACTATACGGATTCCACGTCCTGCTTTCTAGCGAAGAATTAAAGTCCACGTCTGAAAACCGGGGATAAGTGGGAAGCCCAGAACAAGAGCCAATTCTGTTTCTTCTCTGCACATGTCTCCTCACCCTTCCCTTCCAGCCCTGGGCTGGCTGTCCCGCCTGTCAACAGTCTCCAGATTCTTGCCAAGGCAGGGGAGGTGCACAGAGGGGGCCAGAGGGACAATGTGCAGTAAATCAGGGGAGACCACTCTGAATCACCGAGTGTGCAGAGATGCTCAGGTGGCCACAGGGGGCAGTGTCCACGCAGGACATGGTTACCTTGTCGCCAGGCCGGCCCGGAATCCCAATGCCAGGGAGGCCTGCCTGCCCTTTCTCGCCCTTTGCGCCTTTCTCCCCGGGTAAGCCAGGGACGCCCTGCGGGCCGGGGATCCCAGGCACGCCTTTTTCTCCGGGTGTTCCTGTAAACACACACAATTAACACCTGAGTGCGTGCTTGGCGGGTGCTAATATTAAACATGGAAAAGCGCCCTGACAGCCACCAAGAATGAGGTGGAACGTGTGTGCCTGCATTTATCGATCCCTTAGTCACACAGGCAGACGCCATCACCCGCACATGAGTGCCATGTTAGGAAGTGACTCTCCTGTCTCTTAAAGACCATCATTCTACAAAGACAGAACAGACATACGGTAACTCCTTGGCATATTTACGCTGGCAGTAGTATGAAAAATGACTTTCGTGTTCCTTATTCTACAATCAATTCCCGTTATTCAGAAGGATCAGACGGGTCGTGCGGTGGGCCAAGGAAAGCAGATGCATACCTGGTTTCGTGAGGTGTGCTGGCAGCCAAACCTGTTTACAAGCAGGTGTAGACAGCAAGCTAGATGTTTCTACATGTCAAATGGAGCGATACCGTGCCTCGTGCATAGAGAGGGGGCCAGCTTCCTGCCTCGGCTCCCCTTTCCCTGTGGGTTCGGAGCGGTGCTAGCCCAGACCTACCCGAGGCCGGATCTCTCCACCTCTCTCCAGCCCCGTCGCGGCAGTCGAAGCCAGGTCAGGATTGGGGCAGCAGAGCCCAGAGGACTCTTCTGGGCTGGTGCCAAAGGGCACTGGAGGCTGGCCTAGACAAGTGGGGAGCCAGACCGCACCAGGGAGATGGTGGCCAGGTGGCCAGTCACTTGGAGGTGATCGAAAGGTGATGGTAGACAGCCCATGTTTTATTTGATTGAACTGTGATTTATTATTATTTTTTTTTTTAGTAATGGTCACAGTGTCAGCCAAGTGCCATTGATCCCGAGGCAGGGGACCATACAGGACTGAAGATGTGCACTTGGGTAAAAGTGCACATGCCTGGACTATGCCCTCGGGGCAACGCATGCCATCCTGCAGACCTGTCCCCGCCAGCGCGGGGACAGGACGTTCTGTTCTATAGAAAGAAGACCCCTTGTGTGAATCCAATGTACCTGGCAGGCCCATTCCACCAACCGATCCTTTGGGTCCAGGGAGCCCTGGAGCCCCCGGGGTCCCGCCGATGCCGGGGTCACCTTTAGGTCCTAGGAGAACAGAGGGAAAAGCCCAACAGGTTAATGCCTATGAAAAGTGCTGGGTGACATTCCCTTAGCGTGAGCTCCTGGCACATACTGGGCTTGAACTTCACTCCGTACCTGGCTGCCCAGGATGCCCTGCCTGGCCGTCCTTTCCTGGCATTCCCGGGGTTCCAGGGTCTCCCCGGGATCCTTTATCACCAGTTGGTCCAATTTGTCCTGCAGGTCACAGGAAAGAATCATGATGACCACATCCGCCTAAAAGACAACCTTGCAGAAACACAGGCTGGTCTGACGTTGCTGGTGCACCACTGAAGAGCTGGTCAGACAGGTGGACATGCCTTCGCTTCGTCTGCTCACCTTTTTCTCCTTGGTCTCCCTTCTGACCCTTCATGCTGCCCATGTCCACCTTATCCATGGACCCAGGCTTGCCAGGGAGACCCACATCTCCTTTGTCGCCCTTGAAGCCGGGGTCTCCCCTGGGCCCCGAGGAGCCCGGGAAGCCGTGGTCCCCTGCAAAGGGAAGAGAAGGCGCCTGGTGAGACGCAGCGGTGACAAGGCCTGGCCCTCCTTCTGGCGGGCAGAGCCGCCGATGAAGAAGGAAGGCAGCATCGCCAGGCAAGTGTCTGAGCTACTGGAAGGATCTGGGCCCTGGGTAAATGAACGGTAAAGCCCAGTTTTTAGAATTCATTATTTGCGAATAACTCAAACATGCATGTGACTCTGCTTATTATTAGTTTAAATAATTCACATCTCCCCTCTTTCCTAAGAAGCTTTATCTCACCTGTTCACAGTGCCTCTCAATTCTATACAAAATAAGAAAATGGGGAGTTTTCTTACTCTACTAAACAAAAGACTCTTTTCATGTCTCACAAAGTCCATTTCTTTAGAAACATAGTTTGGGGCCAATTTCAAATAACCAGATAAGAAATAAAAATTAAGGCCTGTATATTTGCCCCTGTTGCTAACGTGATTCTAAGGACTCCGTGCCAGTGACCTTGCATGACGGGAGATCCCACTGGCTCTAAAAAGAGCAAACACCTCAACCGTGCAGGTGAAGGAGCATCTGGAAACCGGTCTTCTCTCCGATTGGGGCAGAGCACAGCCCCTGCCCCCACAGGCACGGGCATGGGCACAGGCACCGTGAGCTCCTACTGGAAGAGGGGTCTCCCCGACCCTTGCCTCACCTTCTTCTTTCCTCTGCCTCTTGGTAAGAAATAGCACCTTCGACCCTTCCAGAGTTCCCAACAGACACAGAGACACAGACACAAGACGGGCTCTTCTGGAGTGACCAGCCCCTACCTTTTTCTCCGGGCAATCCTGGCACTCCCGCTGGGCCTGGCGAGCCGGGCTGCCCCGGGGTCCCCATGACACCCATCTCTCCCTTGGGACCTGCAGCAGATGAGGGGCTGTGAATGCAGACTGAAGACGCAGGGAGTCGGGGACAGACAGGGGCAGGCGTTTACAAGCCGCTTACCTGGAATGCCGGGAAGGCCAGGCGTGCCCTGCTGTCCAGGAAGACCGGGGAGCCCAGACTGCCCTGTCAGGCCGGGCAGCCCTGGGGACCCTTTGTCTCCTTTGGGGCCCGGCATGTCGAGGCCTGGAAATCCGGGGAAGCCCTTCTCTCCCTTCAGTCCAGGAGGGCCTACAGCGGGTGGAGAGCAGGAGCGGTGAGCAGGGGGCTCCGCGGTGCGCCCTTCTGTGTCCCGCCATCCCTTTCTGCAGGCGGCACGTGAGTGTGCGGTCCACCCTAGGGGGCTGGGAAACTCCCACCGTCTCGGGCAGCCGCGTCGGGAGCCACGGGGGAGCCACGGGGGAGCCACACGAGCACTGTCCCAGACCGAGCCCTCCCTCCTGCCAAGCCCCCTCCCCCTCCCCGGGCCCTCCCCAGTGTCCACACCCAAGACCAGCTGCTTTTCAGCTGTGTTCCCGGCTACACTCGTGGGCCCCCAGCACCTTCTCCCTTCTGGGACTAGTTACTGAAGACCAGGGCGGCTCCAGGACCAGTTAGTATACGTTACCCACAACTACCAACCCCCCACAGAAAGGTAAGGTGGAGACACCAGTCATTCTGAATTAAAGGAAAATGTCACTGAATACACATGAAGTGGGGCTGGGGGGGGGGGGTGCTCTCTGGCACGTAAACCAAGCTCAGGGAGAGGAAAAGAAAGATACCCACAAACTCTGGTTAAGGGGGCAATCAGACCAGTCTCCCCAAAACAGAATCCCCCTCCCCCTTTATTCACTAGGGGGCTCTAGTCCCCACTTCACTCAGGCTCCCGAGCCGGCCCCTTCCCCTTGTGGAGCGGGATGTGGGGAAGGGATAATCACCTAAGGACCCTGGTGGTCCCTGTCCTCCAGGGGGGCCCATCGCTCCAGGTGGGCCTATCCCAGGAACTCCAGGGGCTCCCTTGGGACCTTGTAATCCAGGTGGTCCTGGGTCACCTGGATGGGAAGAAATTGTAAATGAACCGCACAGACACCATACGACCCACCCCCACAATCAGCCACAACAACACAGGACCGTAAGCGCTAACCGTCTACGATTTTCATCATTCTTTCAACAAACGCAGAGAACCTAACAGGTGCCCCATGGACACCAAACCAACAGGCCCAGCCTCCATCCACCACAGTCCGCATTTGTCTGGAAGAAGTTACCTCTGATTCCCTGGAGGCCTGGGGGGCCGATAACACCATGCTCTCCTGGAACGCCCGGTCCCCCGATGTTTCCCTTCTCCCCAGGTGTGCCAGGGATGCCGGGAAGACCAGGCAACCCTTTGAGTCCAGGCAGACCGATGCCAGGCTCTCCCTGGAAATTCCCGAAACACAGAGAAGCCGGTTCAGCAGGAGAGGACGGGATTCCATCCGGCCAACGGTGTAAGTGCAGACGGTCGGTAAGAAGCTGTCCAACCTCCAGCCTACGAACCCTTCACGCACCCATCCCCCTTCCGATTTCAATACAAATCGGAGATGGTTCGTTTTTATTACTGTTATTTTATGAAGGAAGAAAATCAAGGCTCCCCATGCTGAATGCCTTCCAGGTCACAGAGGGAGGATTCCCACCCGGGTCCCCGGCCCTCCGCTCGCTTTGTGTCTGTGAGGAGTGGAGTCCAAGTGATGGACAAAATGCCCAATGTGCTTTGTGAGTGGCTAATAGACAGCTTCCTATGAGGTGGCAACGTTCCAGGATGGGACCAGGACACCACTTATTGAGATTTTTGTCTCAGCGAAGGCTTTCACCTCAAATTAAACACGGAAAGGATGTCATGAATCTAAGGGCTTTGATAAATGCAGATGATTGACGACGAAGGAAGTACTCTGAAGGCCCGAGGAACACTATGTCACCGGGCCCCCCTGTTGTCCACCGTGGCCACAACCTCCAGAGGAAGTGGCCACTGGAGGTTCTTCCACGCGTCCCAGCAGCAAATTCACAAAACAGAAGGAAGTGAATCCAAGGGACTTTTGAAGAAGCACAATACTTTAAATCGTGAGCCAAATCCTTATCCCAATTCCATTTGCATTTACTAACTCATGAGCCTCACGTGTGCGAAGCGACCCGCGTGGCACCACCACGGACTAGTGTTTCACGAGTGCATCTAGTGCAGTTTATGAGGGGAAGCCGTGTCAGCCACACAGATGGAGTGGGACACCGTGAGATCAGGTGTGTTTGAAGAGAGCGCTCCCCTGGGGTCACTGAGACACAGCTGCCTCCGTCACCCGGTCCCCCATGGCCTCTGCCCACCCTCCTAACAGAAAAGGAACAGGCCAGGCCAGCTCTTTTGTTGGCAAGGTGAAATTGGTCAGCTATGCTCAATGAGCAGAATTTCAAGTATTAGCAAGTGGCAGAGGGATGTCTGAGGCCAGGAGAGTCCTTAAGTCCCTCGAGCCCAGGGGTCCCCAACCGGGGCCATGTTTCCCCCGGTGACATCTGATAACGTTCAGAGAGACAGTTCTGGTTGTCACAACTGGGGGCGGATGTGGGGTGCTCCTTCAGTATCTGTGGGCAGCGGCCGAGGGGGAGGTGGCTAAAGAGCCCACGATGTCCAGGGCAGCCCCCGCCATGAAGAATTACTGGACCAGAATATCAGTAAAGCTAGACCCTCCTGGGTTGCCATCGCGCCTTTCAGGACAGTGGCCTTCATGCGGCTTTGTCCTGTCACTCACAATAAGACCCGCACTGTACACGCTGAGATACAGTTCACACTCAGGCAAGAGCACACTCACAGAGCCAAAACGTACGGTTCTCCCCCAAACATCAACCGCCACACACAGTGTGCTTATTTTCTATTCCGCGCGCCACATTTTATGTGTCTGATGAACAGCAAGGACGGGGAAAGAGCAATCCGAGGAACGCTCAGTACCCACCTTTTGGCCGGGCACACCCGGGTTGCCAGGCAAGCCGTTAAATCCTGGGCGGCCTGGGCTCCCGGGAGGTCCCACGTCTCCAGGCAGGCCATCGACACCTGTTTTGAAGAGTCAACACTTACTACTGTCATAATGCTGGTCCCCACTTTCTTCACTGCCCTGACACTCGCTCAGACGCCCCTGAACTGGCTGGACTGGCCAACGAGGAGCCCTTCCGAGGAGCTTCTAAGAGGAGCCTGAGGCCACCCCAGCCACGGGGTGGGGCACCAGCCTGCACCAGCCAGAGCGGCTTGGGCGCCATGGACCGCAGGCCCGTGCCTGCCGCCTCTCCCCCACCCTCCCCTCCTCCTTTCCTCGCTAACCTCGGTTTCTCTGCCTGCCGCCCCACCCCCCAAGGGCACAAGCAGCCTAGGGTGGCGTCTGGATCCACTCTCCCCAGCGCAGCCAAGGTAGGGGCCGCCTTGCGGGAGAGGCCCACCCACACCTCCCAGAGCAGACGCGCGTTTCCGCGGGACTTCTGATTCCGGGACACGGTCCAGTTTGAGCAGCCCCGCTGGGACCACTGCTTCTCAAGCCACTGGAGGCCACACCACCGGAGGCGCGTGGGGCATCAGAGGCTGTCTGGGTCCCAACCCTAGAGGGTCTGGTGGGCTAAGGGCTACCCCGGGGCTCTACTGTGCACAAAGTCTATCCCGCGGGATGCGGAGGGTCCCGACGCTCGGGGATTTGTAAGTGTGCGGAAGCAGGTGCTGTGGGGCGGTTGTAACTGGGGAGCTGGACACACGGTGCACCTAACTGCCCACCGGCATCCGCATCTCCAAACCACTTCGTGCGATTGGGCAGAGAACCTCCGATTGGGAGACCTTACCACTAAATTCTGCCTGTCACGATGGTGAGATGGGGCTCACCGGGAACAGGGTTCATGGACAGGCGGAAGGTCGAGGCACTGTCCCTGTGACCTTGAGGGTGGCTGAGAGCCTCTGGCCTTCAAGCCTGACACAGGCCGCTGTGTGTGTGTGCATGTGTGTGTGCCTGCGTGTGCAAATGTGAGTACGTGTGCATGCGAGTGTGTGTATACGTGTGGGTGGGTGGGTGTGCATGTATGTGCACATGTGAGTGTGCGTGTGTGTATACGTGTGCACATGCATGTGTGCGTGTGTATATGTGTGGGCACGTGTGCGTGTGTGCGTGCACGCACATGCGAGTGTGTATACATGTGGGTGGGTGTGCATGTGCACATGTGAGTGTGCATGCGTGTGTATACGTGTGGGCACGCGTGCACATGCATATGTGTGTGCGTGCACATGAGAGAGTGTGTTCATGTGTGTGCACATGTGAGTGTGTGTACGTGTGCACGTGTATGTGTACATGTTTGTGTGTGTGTATATATGTGGGCACGTGTGCATGTGTGCGTGCATGCACATGTGAGTGTGTGTATACATGTGGGTGTGTGTGCATGTGGGTGTGTGTGCATGTGCGCATGTGTGCATGTGCGTGTGTACGTGGGCACATGTGCGCATGCATGTGTGTACATGCACATGAGAGTGTGTGTTCGTGTGTGCACGAGTGCGTGCGTGCGTGTATACATGTGGGCATGCGTGTGCATGTATGTGTGTGCACATGTGCATGCGTGTGCATGTGTGACGCAGCTCCCAGACGAGTGTGAAGGCCTGTAACCCTGACAGTGGGTGTGATGCACGCAGAGCCTCTGGACAAGAAGCTGGGGGCCTGGAGAGCTCTTTCCATGAGGTTCTGCACACATGGCCAGTAAAACAGGGGACAGGATGCCGGCCCAAATGGGAAAGAGGTGCCCCTCGCTGCTCACAGCGCCTGCTCAGTCCGCACCAAGGTGTACGATGGCAGGTGCCCCCACCAGGGCCTGCCTGCAGGGTTGACACACCCAGGACCTTGTCCTTCTCACCGCCTCACAGATTTCAGAAAGAAATGCTGCTTCTGAAATGCCAGCCCTGTGGGGATCCAGGCTCCATGCTGTGGGGGCCTCCTCCCATTCCCTAGCACCCTTCCCGGAGACCCAAACCCAGCCCGGCACAGTGCCGTTGCTCTGTGTACCTCTTGCACTGATGAGGAGAGCGCCCCCAACACCCCAAAGAGCTTCTGTCAGCTCCCCGGGCATCGGCTGGGCCCCTAAGGTCCCAGCCCCTCCTGACCAACACCCGCGGCGTGGAGGCACCACGTCACCCAGTGCCCTGGTGGGTGGATTCATCGCCCTCCAGGCTTTGGCAATCTTGCCTTAATGGCACATCGCTACCTCAAGCAGTGTGTTTGTATCCCTCGCTTCTTTCTCTCCTAAAGTTTACGTGTAAACCAACAGAAAGACCACAGCCCTCGGTGCCGACAGCTGGGCCTGTGTGGGCCATGAGTGGAGCTATGGGCCCACTCCGGGTGGGGCTTGTCCTCCGGGTTTACCTTTGGGGCCAGGAGGCCCTGGAAATCCGATTCCGGGCTGGCCAACAGCACCCTTCTCTCCCGGGAGGCCTGGCCTTCCCGGTGTTCCAGGAAAACCTCGGTCACCTGTTGTGAGCAAGACCAACCATCAGGGTGAGAAAAACGTGTCAATGTCCCAACTGTATCTCCAGACAAACTAGGACACGAAATGTACCTTGGGGTCCTTGGAAACCCGGGGACCCCGGAAGTCCTTGTGCTCCGGGGGGACCAGGTAGGGGCACAACTTGTCCAGCTTCACCCTTGGGACCTGAGGAAAGAGCACAGACACTGAGTGAGAGCCACCATCCTGTCTTGAGTGAGGACTCTGGGTGACAGCCCGCATCCCGTCCCGAGCAAGGACAGTGAGAGCCCGCATCCTGTCCTGAGGGAGGACACAGTGACAGCCCGCATCCCGTCCTGAGCAAGGACAGAGAGAGCCTGCATCCCGTCCTGAGTGAGGACAGTGAGAGCCCGCATCCTGTCCTGAGCACACTTTGTACCTACAGAGAAGCCCCATGTGGATCCCTCCACTTCCTCTCTCTACTTTTCTAGAATCTTTCACAGCGAGCTCTTCCTGTTTTCCCCAAAATTTACATCCAGAAGAACCTAGATACCTGACACATGAATTCTCTAAGAGTCCAAAGTAAGGGTCACAAAACTAGAAAATGAGGTGAGATGACCATGGGTAATTTGTTGATTAGCCTGACTCAAAGCCAAAACACTTCACTGTTCAATTTATCAGACAAAACCAATTCTAAGCTGCTTTGAAGCCGACCTCAGTTCTGCTTGTCTAGTGGTAAATGACCTCTAGGACATGCTAACTGGGCGATCCGGCATGATCTGGAACACTGCAGCCAGGCAGCTGTGAGCTGTGTGAGTGGTACAGGCACTGGTGCCTCAGAGATCCACTGGGGGTCAGGGCTCAGCTGCTCGGAAAGCACCACGGGGTCACCTCCAAGGACACCGCATGGACTGCTCACACGCCCTATCGGAATTTAAGACATACAGGGCCTCCCAGGAACAGCCACCACATTCTTTAGCTAAAGACTCTGGGAAATGCCAGCCGACTGACTCCAACACATATCTGCCATCAGTCCCACCCTGGGAATAAGCCTTTAATGTCACCAGAGTAAACAGGGCTCTGGCAGATCAAAGAAGTCTGGGTTTCAACCCCAAAGCTGACCGGGTCTGGATGGAACCCTGCAGAATGTGGACAGCTGACCAACAGCGCCATCAACACCTCCTTCAGGAACCTTCCTCCCCTCACTGCCGGGACGCGTCTGTGGCTGCCCCAGATGGTTTCTCTGATGCTAGTTTCTGGCCACGAAGAGTCTGATTCCCTTTTACAACTCTGCAAGTTTCCAGACCCCGCAAGCTCAAAGAGCACTTGAGATGCTGACCGCGGAGTCAGGGGCTATGGCTACGGGGAAACGGATCAGACATCCCTTTCCCACGATTGGGGGGTCTTCCCAGGTCAAGATCTCTCTGCCCCCAAAGGAGTCACAAAAGAAACGTTTCTGGGATGCTTGCTACACAAAGAACAACTATCAAGGGAACCGTAGCCCGCTGCTAGGTACCCCACCACCACGCAAGAATGACGGTAAGATACACGTTAGGCCACTTGCACTTCCAGCAAAGACAGGCTGACGTTTCCATGCTGGAGACCTTGTGCATCTTAACGCTATGACTTCAGGAAGTAATAGCTCCCGATGGGATAGGAAGTGAGAGAACTTGGGCCGGATATATGGCTTGTGACAGAATCGGCAGATTGGTGAGCACGAGGGCCACACGGTCGTCCGCCCGCGTCAGTGGCTTCACTTTGTGTGTCTCAGCTGCCTGCAGTCAACCGGGGCCCCGGGACCAGGTGACGCAGCACAGAAGGTCTGCGCACACGCCTGCATCACTCACCCCTCGCCACGGGCATTTTGTCCTGTCCCGTCATCACAAGATGAGGGGTTGAGTACAGGACAAGGAGGTACATTGAGGGAGAAACACATTCACACAATGTTTAGAACGCTGTATGTTTCTAACTGTTCTATTTCACTATGAGGTACCATTGGTGATCTCTTACTGGGCCTGGGTTACAGGTGAAACTGGGCCACACGTCTGTGTGTACAGGAGAAACACAGTGTACGTGGGGTTTCAGGCATCCACGGGGGTCCTGGGGAGGGGGCGCCTGTTGTGAAATCTCTCCTGCCTAGTTCTTGTTTTGGTCCATTCGACTATCCAGTAACTACGTTGTTCAAGGTTGACTAGTCACACAATTTGAACCATCTGAAGTCCTTTTGTTCATCTTTACAACTTTCGTGAGGTTTCTTAGTCACACCCTCCTCCTTCTCTCCCCTGTGCCCAAGCCATCCCTGGCCTCTCCTCTTCTTAGTCCAGGATTTTCTAGGGAATGACGGGAGTATGCCGTCTCTACGCTCAATCACGTTCTACTAGGCACTCCCGGGAGCCCGGGGTGTGCAAGGCCTGAGCCACCCCTTCTCCCCATTCGTCCCTGGGAACACGTGGGGCGTGAGGATGGGGGGAGAACACCCGTGGGAAACCCTCACATCGGCCTCACTCCGTGCATGATGCCAAGCCCCGGACACTGAGCTCCGGGAGGGTAGGGTCACGCCTGTCCGTCTACCACACTCTCTCCGCTCAGTGCAGCGCTCACACAGAAAATACGTAGGGAAGCAGGCTCACGTTGACATCACTTCCACACAAAAGGCCAACTTCAACTGGAAGGCACCATGTACTTATTGTAGGAAAAATCACCCGCGAAGTCAAATTCTTTACAGTCAGATTCTACACGTCACCCAGCCTGGCCCATCTTCTACGTGACAGTACGGCCACGTGACGGAAGGGCCCGGGCTATGTCCACCTCCTGGAAGAACCGACACCCAACTCCCGAGCCCCGTGCTCTGTGCGACCTCGGGCCTCACCTGGCTGGCCTGGGGGTCCAGGGTTCCCTGGAAAACCCACTTGTCCTTTGTCACCAACGGGGCCGATGGGGCCAAACCCTGGAGGCCCAGGAGGGCCGATGTCGCCACGACTGCCAGGGAATCCAACTCCTCCGGGGGGGCCACGCTCTCCTTTCAACCCTACTGAACCCTGACCGGCAGAGAGAAAAAGACACGCTATCAGCAGACATCCCGATACACGTTCATGTCACATTTTCCACCGTCTTTGGTAAATAAGTACCAGGGGTTAGCTGGCTCCTGCTATTTATTTACTCCCACCCTCCGACAAGGGTCATCTGGCAGTTAATAAATGACCCTGGCTTTCTTGTCCAGGCTGGGCACTCACCCTCCCGCCCCACGCAAGGATACATTTCAAAGACTGAAGTATTTGTATCTGGAACTGACCTTTCAAGGATGTCTCGCACCCCGCTAACTTGAAACGCCACCTCCCACCTGACACCCGGAATCCGACACACAGACGTCTCTCTGGCGGCCCGAAACACGTCAGGAGACGCCTATGCATGGTCACCCCTCCGCCCCAGCCAACAGCATCAACGCCGACATTCACACCTGTCAGTTTCTGCATGAGCCGCTGAATTAGTTCATGGGTAACAACGACCCATCCAAATAAAAATACGTAAACGCGATTCAAATAATTCATTCCTGCGTTCTCTGCAGACCTGCTTCTAACGTGAGTTTCCCAAGGCTGGAGGAGATGAACATACCGGGGAGCCTTTGGGGCCGGGCAGACCCGGGTGGCCGTCTCTCCCCGGAGTGCCTGCTCTGCCCGGCATTCCGGGCTGGCCTGGGAAGCCCGGGTCCCCTTTGTCTCCTTTGAGCCGTGCGTCGAAGTAAATCTCGCCAGGCTCTCCCTTGGCTCCGGGCTGGCCCATCAGCCCTGGCACACCTTGCGGTCCCTGCAAGCACAAAGCAAAGGCGTCTGTCCATAGAGTGACCCAGCACGAGCGGGGTTCAGTCCACAGTGATATCAAGAAGCCACCTCCCTGAAAAATGGTCACCTATTTCAGCTCCTTCATTCCGCAGCAGCCAACAGCTCTGTGACAAAGCCCTGATCTGACCTCGCTTCTTGTGCTCCTCTTGAAAACACCTGGCAAAAACTCTGTACTAAGTATCCCGCACAGAGACTAGGTTAGGGCGGGGGAGGGGGGAGTGGTGCCCACGTTGTAGGACAGGCCCCAGATAACCTGCCTGTGCTTACAACTGTTGATGTTCACACGAACATTCTAGCGACTGTCGGAAGCTGCTGAGTGCAGGGCGTCCTAGGCCCAGGAACTGGAGGAGGGCTTCTGGGTGCAGACAGGACAGACAACAAGGAGAGCAAAGTCTGGGTGTGAGCACGGGCCAGTTCCATCACTGTCATTGTGAGCAGTCAGCAGAACAGAAGGGACTTTCCCAAGAGACACAGCCTAGCACATTCCCCAGTTCCTGGAAAGTTAAATCAAGGAACGCCCACACCCACAGATGGTCTTTCCTCTGGCCACTCTGAGAACCGGGGCTCACAAGGTTTCAAATCATCATCTCAAGTGTTTGTTCCCTCAGGCCTGAGAAAGAAAGCCCTTCAGCCTCCCTGCCCAACTTGGCGGAATTTAGACTCTGGGGACAATTCATTTCACTTGAATTCCTTCTCACCACTCCCTCGGAAATGGCTCTTGGATGTACGCAAATCACACGCACACAGAAAGAAAGGAAGGGGCCGGGACCTAAATTCATACAATCTCTAGGTTTTAAAGTGGGTACCATCGATCGTGCGCCCACCATGGGTCACGGCCCTCGGCACGTCACTCCCGACTCTTCACCCAACTGCGCAGGGCAGAGACTGAAAACACATAGCAGGTGAGGGACGAACATGCAGAGCACTTTGGCCGGGGGGTGTGGAAAACTCATTATTTAGTTAAAAGGGGTTGTGGTATTTTGGAGCACTTTCCCCCCAGGGAACATTAGCTCCTGTGGATCCTTAAGTCCCAGCTACACCGAGACTCCTCTGTGGAGCCCTTCCTGACGAGTGTCCTGTGTTTCCATGGCACAGGGCTCGGTCCTCATTACAGAAAACTGCTCTGCTTTGTTAAGAACGCGTGTCTGCACACCTTTCTCTCCCATCCGTCTTTCAGGGCATGGAGGGCAGGCGTAAGGCTAACTTCGTGTCCTGAATGTCTGCAGCTAGGGGGGGACTGGAGGAAGGGGGAGATGGCCTAGCGATATTCACCAGTAAAAAATGAACACCAGTGTAAGAAATCACCACCGGTGTAGATTTTTCTCAACCTGGAAAGATCAGTGTTTCTTTACTGTGAAGATTCACAGCCTAGGAATACAGTTTTCTGTAAGCACAGGGCGAGGAAATATAATTCTTTATCTTCATAATGGTGACCTCGCCAGCTATCCTTCAAGGAAGAAATCTTGATTCTTTTTTGAAAGGTGACATTTTGATCTGAGGACACCTCATGTGGTTTCCCTGCTCCGGAACATCTCAATCCTAGGCGATTCAAAGGTCTTTGGATCCACATCTCTTGAGAGAAGTGATGAGGAATCAAACACTGCCTTGAAAACTTGGCGTTGGCTCCGTAAATTAGAGAAGATCCAGCGGCTACACAGGCTGCTTCTAAAGAGCACAACTCCTTTCAAGAGACTGTCCCGATGACCGCGAAAGCCGCTCAGGTCCCCATCAGGAGCCAGCCCGTCCCTCGGTCCCCAAATCAAACACTCGGCTTGCAAAAGGACATGTCACAGAAATGCTGCCTAAATCAAATAGGAAGCCAGAGCATTTCATCTCTTGTCATTATCACCTGCTTGCCGGGATGCTCTGCTGGTTCCTGGGCACCTCCACCAGCCCCCAGACACATTTGAAATAAGAGGACCCCATCTGTGAGCCAGGAAAGCCATGGAGTCACGGGACGGCTTCAAATCAAAGGAAAATTACTACCTTCTCGATTAAACTGTTTACCCATAAAACAATTTTTAGAAACCTCTGGCATCTGCAGAAAGAAAGGAGCTCGGAGTTCCCAATGGGGAAGGCGTGGGGATTAGAAGTTCCGTCGTACATTCTCTTTATTTTCTTCTTCATGAGGACTTGTCCTCAACTGTCCTTCTTCCTTCTTCCTCTTGTCCTGTTTTTGTTAGATTGGGGGCTGGAGGCTGGTGTCTGCATGGGGTTTCAGGCAGAGTCAAGGCAGGAAGTTTCTAGGAAGGCCAAGTAGATAAGGACCATGTCCAGAGGTTAAAAGCATCCTCTTCTGCTTCTTCAAAGCTCTTCTGTCTTTGATCCCCACCAGAGCCATGGCTTCCCAGTTATGGGAACTTCTAATTTATTTAGAAATATTTTAAACAGTTGCAACTTCTAACTCAGCTCCCCAGGCACCAGGGACATTCTGGAAGCAGAATCCCAAGATCTAACTTCAAAAGGAGAAAACGCATCGCTCAATCCCAGCTGCTTCACGGCTATGTCAACGCCCACTTCTGTCCTGACCTGCTATCATAAAAGCTGCCGGCGACATCCTTAAAGATTGCAAAGTTAAAGAGCTACCTCAAAGAAGGATAACGCTGAAGATTTGACTTTGACAGAAGAAGAAAGAGAGGAAAAATGGAAAAAAAAAGTCATGAAAGGAAGTGGAGAAACTCATTAATGCTTGCAAAGCTTAGAGGAACAAAGAAAATACGAGAACGAGGCCTTCAGGTTTAAACGCTTTAGAGACAGAGCGGACCACGTGCACCAAAAGCGCCCTCAGTGTCTGAGATGATGACCGCTCCCTTCAATGGCTTCTTTTTAAACAAATGAGAAAAGTTTAGGAGCTGATTTTCATTTAACTGAAAGATTGCACATCAACGTGAGAGAGGCATCTCATTTTCAGATGCGGGAAAGCACCCCCACGGTAGATACAGGTGACAGGAAATTTCCGAACAACACCTCTGGGAGACGAAGAATGAAAATGTTCCAAACTCCTCGAAGGAAACAGGCCAGTGCTCGTCTCTCCACGGAAACTGCCCGTGCTGAACTTACGGCGCGTTTTTAAGTTACTGCTGTGACGGGCAATGCTCACGCAGAAGGTCGGCGGCCGACCTCAGGAGCGCGGCTGCTTGGAGGGGCCCCTGCGGTACCCTGGGTCTCGAGAGCCCCCAGAGACCCTGTGGGGAGGTGACACACAGCAGCCGCTGCCCCTGGACACAGGGACGTGGCAACTGAATTCTGGCCAGGTGAGGAGAGAGGCAGTTGAGATGTGGGTTCTGGCCTGGACAGTCCTGCTCACCCTCGGGTGGACATGTGGAGTGATTCTAGACTGTTCTAGACTGTTCTAGACAGCCACACTGGGCCAGCACCCCAATAACACTGCAGAAACCATGCTCACAAATGCAGCAGCATACACCTTTGTTAGCTGGCTCGGCAGCTACTTCTACTAAGTATTCCAACCAGACGGCTTTACTTACAGGCAGTCCTTCCAGGCCATCTCTGCCGGGTAAGCCTCTGTCGCCCTTGGCCCCTGGCTGTCCCGGGAAACCTTTAGAAAGACAAGGGAGGTAGGACATATCGTGGATGAGATACATCCTAATAACCCCACACCTTTCCTTTTCAAGATTCAAGAGCACAGGGGCGCCTAGCGGGGCTCAGTCAGTTCAGTGTCCAACTTCGGCTCAGGTCGTGATCTCACGGCTTGGGGGTTCGAGCCCCATGTCGGGCTCTGTGCTGACAGCTCGGAGCCTGGAGCCTGCTTCGGATTCTGTGTCTCCCTCTCTGCCCCTCCCCTGCTCATGTTGTTTCTCTCTCAAAAATAAGTAAACATTGAAAAAAGTCAAAAAGTAATAAAAAAAGAATCAAGAGCATAGAGGGACCTTCATAGAAGCAGATGGTGTTTGAAGACTCCCAATGCAGTAGTAACGAACGTGCCCAAGGTGGACTCGGGAAGGGGAAAAGCGACCCCAGATGTGGACAAGAGCCACTGAAGCAGCTGGTGACAAGTGCCCCCACCCACACGCCAGGAACCGTTTTAACCAGAAACCTTCTGTTCATTTCGTTCAAGAGGACTCAATTTGTGGAGCTAAGGGAACTGTATGCTATTGCCCTTTTGTTGGAAGGTCTCTCTGGTGCCAAACTGTGGGTCATCCGGACGACCTTCAACAAAGTAGGCAAATCCTGGAAGTGGGACCGAAAGTTTTCTATTTTATGCGTTAGTTTTAAATGCAGAGATGTGGTCTCTCACAGCATAAGATTCGTTTCAGTGTGATTTCCAACCCGCAGAAGCAAACGCTGGCCTGGTCCCGCTCACGTCCGGGGTCTCACCTATTTCTCCTGGGGGTCCCTGTGGTCCAGGGGGCCCACGAAGTCCTGCTGTGTCACAGATGAGGCAACTGTCTCCTTTCTGACCTGCAAAGGGAACACAGAGGTCCTCACATGCATGCGAGAATGCAAGTGTCCGCAGCACGGTGGCAGAACAGAAAATGGAGCCACTGTTAATGGCGTCCTGCTTCGGTGCAGTGTCCTTGGTCATCCAACACCCACCCCAGACACCTCTGCTGTGCTAACCGGTGGCGTGTGCCCGTCCCGGGGCCCGCCCGCCACCCTCCGCACACTTCACAGGCCACTGCCGGGGCGCCGGGACCCTCTGCCCTGCACGAGGACGGGCGCTGCCTCGCCAAAAGGTGATCTGGAAATGAAGCTTGCTCACAGCCTGGAAAGATCTGGCTGCTCTAGTTTTGTTTCCGTCTTGAAAACTTCCCATCACCTTTCTCTCTGATGTCGCATTTTTTAGCGAACTCCACACCTGTAACTCCTGGACGTTAAACCTGGTTACAGGCTGATGGGTGACCAATGGGAATGAAAAGCCAGGAAAACGGGAACACATACGTGACCCGATACTGAGGACGGAAAGGGAGAGAGAATGCAGCACAGACAAAAAGGGAAAAAATGCCTCATTTTTTTTTTTTTTGGAAATTCTAACATCTTAGGTCTTGATTTTCAAACTAAGCCACAAGGCCATATGGTGTCTCAGATAAACCCGTGTCCTAAACCTTAAAATGCCTGGCTTCTAGGGACTCATCAGGGCACGGCGCGAGGAGAAGCCCCTACTACCGGGCAGTGATGGGCTGGCCTGCGTGCCCTGGCCTGGCCCGGACTGGCGCACCACAGCCCCGGCACTGCCAAGCCTGCTCCCCTCTGGCAGAATCTGCTGCTGGGAACAGCGATGGGACCAACGCAGACAGCCCGTGTCCCTGCTGTGTGGGCAAGGACAAACAGGAGCCCATCTGTGGGACAGGGACAGCACAAGTCAGCTGGCAGCCAGCTAAGTTCTGGGCCCCACGGGATGCACACATGGTGGTTCTACAGCAAGAGTGTGGAGGTCTCAGGACAAAGAAGCTTCTGACTCTGTGTCGTAAGGAGGGACGTCCCACCTCAGGAAGTACCAACCATCTGGTAATGAGAGACATTCGTTACAAACCAAGTATGCGTTGGTTTTTAATGACACCGAAGGCTTGGTGGCCCTCCGTGATGACTGCTAAGACCACTTCCACCTGTGAGGTTTATGTGGCTGCCCAAATGAGATGTTAGCTGCAACTGTTTTCCACGCAGCATTTGTGCCACTGACTTTGGAAGAGGAAGAAATCTGAAGAGGAAGGCCACCAATGGTGCCCAGTGGGGTTAGCTTTGGGGACAGTCTCCTCGTGGCTCTACTCTCTGGTTATTGAGACACTCATCAAGAGTGGACTGTCCAAGGGGCACGGCACTCTCAGATGACACCACTGGTGCCGTGAGAATCCACTGTCGGCATGAGTGTGCAGAGAGGCTGTTGTGTGCTGGGTTGGCGTTACGGCAGGCACTGGGAGATGGTGACCTTAACACTGAGAGCCGAGGGCGTGGGCGGCCACCCCAGGCTGGCGGGTTCACTCACACCAATTACAGGAACAGGGCTCAGAGGACTAGGGAGTGTTCTGGACACACATCTGTGACTCACTTGAAAGAAAGCCATTCGTTCTCTGAGAATGGATCTTCCAGACTTTGAACCAAAAGACTGAGCTAAGATATCAGTCTTAGGGTTTAATCTGCTGGCCGTTAGAGGGTAGAGCGGTTACGTGTCAGGACCGGGGCTCCCTGTTGCCTCCCAGCTGATAGCACTCTGTCTGTCTCTCTGGTCTGTTTCTCTCTCTGTCTCTATGTCTCTGTCTCTCTCTCATCTCTCTCTGTCTCTGTCTCTGTCTCTGTCTCTCTCTTTCCCGGAAACCCAACAATGGGACATCCCGACAGAGCTATAGGGAGACACATCCTAGGAACAGACTTGGACAGGAGTTCCACATAAGGGAAGAGCACGCTCACGCTCCCCGTATGCAGAAATATGTCACATCCCCCAGCACAATCGTCATTTTTTTTAAACATCGGCATCTCTTACCTTTTTCTCCGACTTCGCCCGTCAGCCCTGGTTGCCCCGGACTTCCGGGGGCACCTCGGTCCCCTGGCGGTCCAGGCTGGCACTCCACAATTCCATCTGGAATGGATTTTCAAAGTTACAGGACCCTTCCCACCAGACGGAAACCAGGTATCGACACCCCCTCTTCACCCCACCCCTACTGCAATACCAAAGCACATCAGGCTATTTGGTTCGTGCCGGAAATTCAGCTTCAGCTTGCCTTAAAGCGATCCTGGAAAGTTAATTTGAACACAGGCCCACACAGCACCCATCCGACCTCTCAACACCGTCACTGCTAAAACATCGATTTTACGATCCTAAAGCACCTCTCAGTTCATCAGCCCTGTCCTGTACCTTCCTTCGTTTTCACCTTGTAAGATACACACCTGGGTCCTTATTCTACAGATTAAAAAACTAGCCCAGAAAAGCGAGGCCATACATCTGTGAACTGAAAGACGAGACTTGAAGAACTTTATTATTTTTTCTTTTCCTCAGCAAATTTACAGTGAAGTCATCATTGTTTCAGAGATGCAGGCTGTCCATGGGGACACGCTTCTAACCAATTCTGAGCACCACGCACGCAAAGAGTCATGAAAACAAACTGCACTCGTGGAAACACCATCTGTCAGGGGTTCTGCTAGAAAAAGCACTGCTTCGTAGCTCAGACACGCGGTGATAGAGTTCACGTCTCCTGGTCCAGTATCTTGGAAGAACGACAGAGCCAACAATTCACCCCAGGGCTCCCCTTGGGCACTCGGGTCCTCCCTGCAGACTGGAGCCTGGTGAGCGAGCTGCGTCCGAGCAGGAGGGGAGAGGGCCAGCAGAGAGGCCATGCCCCTCACCTGATGCCCCGTCCCCACACCCTGACTTGGACGAAGCAGCCAGAATCACCTTCCTGCCCCCCAGCCCGGCTCTCTCCAGGGCACAAGGCACCAGACGGGCAACGGTGGGTTTGCTCCGGGACAAGGCAACGGGACAGAGGGCCCGAACCTTCCTGCTTGATGACTTCCTTCAGAGCTCAGAAGAGACCGGTCGTTTCAAGTGTGTGCAAACTCCAGTCCAAGGGAGACAGAGAGAGTTCTTGCTTTGTCTGTGGGTTCGGGGTTTATGTCTTCCCGGGGGGTTCCTGGAGGTACAGCGCCGGCAGTAAGGAGCCCTGAGGTGGCGATGGCTCTGTCCCAGGGTCCGCCCACGGCTGCTGGGCCCTTCCTGCTCTTGAACAAAGTCTTGTCATTTTTATGCTTCCAAGAGCAGCCCCTACACTATCTGACCATGAGGAGCCAGTACCGCCAGGCTGTGTGAGCACCGGGGAGTGTGAGCTCCCTGATCCTACAACTGCAGGCACATGGACACGGGCAGACATTCAATCACTCACTTCTTTCCTTTTCCAGAATGCATCTCCGGCCAGCCTCATCTGAGGCAGAATCCCACACACCCGTAAGAAAGCAACTTTACATCCTTGTGAAAATCAATTTAAAATAACTTGAAGATGGGGCGCCTGGGTTGGCTCAGTCCATTAAGCATCTGACTTCGGCGCAGGTTGTGATCTCGCGGTTCATGGGTTCGAGCCCCACATCAGGCTCTGTGCTGACAGCTTGGAGCCTGGACCCTGCTTTGGATTCTGTGTCTCCCTCTCTCTCTGCCCCTCCCTGCTCACGCTCTGTCTCTCTCTCTCAAAAATAAAATAAGTGTTAAAAAAAAACCCCAAAGTTATGCAGATGAATTACTTAATTAACATAAACAAAATGGGACAACATGGCACGGGGATGGCAGATGTCACACTGCACTCAGCTGACGCATCCTCCTCAACTAACAGCGGTGGGAAGGTCATGTTTTTACATGAAGTTTGTTCTTATTTTGGTACTGAAAAAAAATTACACGTATCAAAAAAAGTTCTCCCAGATTTCCCCACGGTTGCATGCCTCATCCCCTTCAATCTTTGCCTCTCACTCCACTTAAATTAGACCCATGACCCAAAGCACCCTCACCCAGAACTTGGCGGTCCCTTCGCTGCTCGTGTTTAGCCCGCACCTGTCACTCCTGCAGACCACATAATTCACTTGGCTTCCACTCCCCCACAGGATGCACGCCCAGGAGGGCAGGACTGTGACAGTGCCTGGGGTACCTGTTGAGTAAACCTGTGACCCCGAAGGCCCCTTGGCCACTCGCAACCCTCTCAGACACATGGAGAGAAAGTGACTCGGGGCTGAATGTCATAGGACTTCACTATCATCTTCATTCTCCACCCTTCCTAGATCCGTGGGAAAAAGGGGGGGCATCCCTGTGAAGTCACAGACCCACCCCTGCCCTGGGCACCTTGACAAAGAAAATTCATGCTGATCCTTTCCCAGTAAAGCTTCACACCTGGAATCAACTGTTCCCTCCAGTTCCTATCTGGCCTCCGTATGGAGCCTCGCCCACGAGAACTCCCTTTCTTAAAGACGTGTTTGAATTCTGGCAAATAAGCCGCGTGGTACTTGCAGCCATGGCCCCCCCTTGTGTCAGCCCCACAGAAGACCAGGGTCTCCAGTGCTTGAGGCGCACGTGCTGCTTATGAGAATCTCACATGTTCCCGCTGGAGTTAACTCCTCTGAAGTCTTACATTCTGCGTTGGTGTCACTCTGGGGCCCCAGGACCCCGTTCACTGAATCAAGAGTTTAACATCCCGTGCTCAGCTCTGACAGTGAGCCGATGCGGGAAACATCCACACAAAGTACCGTTCGACTTAGAAGTGGTGCGTTCCATCCCCTGCAGACCCCTCTTTGTTCGCGCGCGCGTGTCTTAGTGCTAATCTGTGTCTCTGGATAAACAGGAATGCGTCCCGTTTTCAGCTGCCTTGCCTTTTCATTTTGATGCCCAGAGCCTCAGAACTGGCTGGTATGTTTCTCATTCCTCTGACCAGGGTTACTGTTTTATAGTTCCATCCCGTAGCATGACTAGCATTGCAAAGATGCTAAGTGGGACACAAATCACTCACAAAGCCTGGGACGCCCGGCCTTCTGTATCCCACTAGAACCCTGGAGCGCCACCCCCCCTCCCCGCAACACCCAGGCAGCTCTGCCCGGCACCCGTCCCACACCAGACACACGCGAACTGTCCTGGAAAGAACTTACTTGTGTGACCCGGCTGTCCAGGGGGCCCAGGAGGCCCGGGGGGACCCGGGAGCCCGTCCCTTCCACTTGGTCCCGGCAAAGACGTGCCTGGAAACCCTTGGTCACCTTTCTGCCCTCTTTCACCGGGAAAGCCAGGAGCACCTGCCAGCTCTGGTACCGGGAAGCCTGAAACCAGAGCAAAATGCCACCATCATCGTGTGAGCTCAGCGTCTGCCACACAAATTTTCCTAACTCCGTTCAGGGTTAAATAAGGTGTGCCCATCACCAAGAGGGGAACTGCTCTAGGTAAGTAAAAACGAGCTAAATTTTCAGGCCTCCCACCACATGAAGGTTGCCAGGCAAATGCCTCCTACAAGTTAGCTTCAAGGAAAAGGACTTAGCACACAGACGCGAAAAACCTGTGAGTTTCTCTTGGTGCAAATAGTATTCCCACTGCATGAATGAAAAGGCTGTTGGGGCTCAATTCTATTTCCACGTAGAGGATAAGGCATAAAAATGTCACCGAACAAAAGCAGAAGTGGGACAGGAGGCCTAGGGGATGGGTACTGCATTGGCACTCTACACGGAACAGCCAAAAAGTTAAGACAAATAAGGTGGTCTGGTGGAGCCTGAGGTCAGGCGTGAACGTGAAAGCCGAGTTCGGCTGCTGTAAATGTTACAGGACAAGATGACAGGGCCCCTGGGATGCGCACCAAGAAGAGCCGGCAGAACACCAGCTCGGGGGCTGCTCTACCTTGGCCTCGAGGTGGGGGACTGACAGCCAAGGGCAGAGGCAGGACTGTCACACAGCCTTGAACCAAGAGCAGAGCAGTGCAGACACGAGGGATACGAGGGATGACAGGTCCCAGGAGCACAACTGCAGCTATCCATGACAAACCCACTCTTCAGTGCAGCAAGAACCGAAGGCGGTCCCTGGGGCTTGCGCTGCAGACCCAGGAGGGGACCCCGCGGCCTGGGGGGCGGGGCGCTGGGCCCGTGGCCGGGCTCCAACCGGGGGAGAGCAGATGAGGCCAGAGCAGTTTCAAAGACCTTTCCCAACACCGTCAGTTAGGAGACAGTCGGGCAGATGAATGGTTTTGGAAAGTAAATGTGGTGAATGCCAGGGGAGACAGGAAGTGACGGGCTCACGAGGAAACAGAAGCCCCAGCATGGTTCCTAAGCACAAGGAAGAAAGTGGGTGGAAACAGAATGGGGCGATTTTAGAGGCCGACCCAAAAACTCTGCTGGAAAGCAGGAAAGCGGGCAGAGAAGGCCCTGCCTGAGAATGGCTGAAGCAAATCCTCAATGCAGGACGGACTTGGGGTACAGTCTGTTCCAGAGACAAGGAAGGAGCTTGGGGGAAATTACAGCCAAAGCGTTGTCAGAAAGGGGAAAGCAAAATATAAGCAAAAGAGAATAAAACACAAAAATAAATAAAAAACAAAACCAAAGATGTAAGGATTCTAGGCGCTTGGCTCTGGTATCGATTCTAGGGCACATGTGGGTTTCCCTCGCAGCCTGTATGACCCACTCCAGGGACTGGGAGAGCACGTACACACGCACGTGCACAGACATGCACACACTCCCATGTGCACATGCACACATGCACACACGCTCACATGCACCCACTCACACGCATACACACATGCTCATGTGCGCACACACACGCACACATACATGCTCATGTGCACACATGCTCACGTGCATACAAACATGCTCACGAGCACACACACATACATGCTCATGAGCACACGCACACATGCTCACACACATGCTCACATGCACACACGCTCACGTGCACTCACACTCACATGCATACACACATGCTCACATGCACACACACATGTTCACATGCACACACGCTCATATGCATACACATACATGCTCATACGCACACACACGTACATGTTCACATGCACACACACACACAGGATCCAACACTAGCTAAGCAGCAGGTGTGATGCAATCACACACCAAGTTCAAGCAAGAGCTGTGGGATTCCACAGAGAAGAGGTGCTCAGATCAGTAAGGGAGGCTTCAGCCCTGATTCTAGTCCCAAGGGAGAAACAAAGTCACCCCAGAGACAGGGACTGTGGGAACCGATGCTGAAGGGTCTGCCAGACGCTGCAGACCTGCATCTGGAGTGGGGGGGCAATGAGGCTGGGGGGCGTGAAGGGGCCTGCCACACACAGGATCTGCATCCTTGGGCAGGGGTGAGTGAGGCGGGAGGGGGGGGCGGGGCCTGCCAGACACTGGGGACCTGAGTGGAGGAGGTGTGGGTGGAGGGAAGGAGCCTGGGGGTCGGCGGGGGCAGGAGGCCGGTCCAAACCAGGGAGAGAACTATGGGACTTGAGGAAGGCATGAGAACCCCCAGGAGCACACACCCGCAGGGCCGCCTGTGACTTACAAAGTAAAGGACCACAGCTGTGCACACACCTTGCTGTCATAACTAGAAAAACATGCACACAATCGCCAGCCGTTTCTGGCAGACCCTGGCATACACAACAAACATGTTCCGGACATGAAGCACACAGACGTTGTACAGTTATCTGAAACAGTCAGCCAAGGATACTCACCTGGAGGGCCTGGCTGGCCTTGTAATCCTGGGAAACCTTGAAAGAGAAGGGGAGAGTCACACACCCCGAGCCCGAGCGTCTGTGCCCACAAGGCCCCAGGCCAGGCGCCAGGGAAGAGCGTTGGGGGAAACACAGCGCCCCTGGCCCCGCCGAGACAGGCAGAGATGGGCTCTGGGGGACCTGGCACCAGGACAAAGGACAGACCTGAGCAGGTCTGTCACCACGCGGTCGTGCAAGGCCTGTCAGTGTCACCAAAATGGAAGGGTGTAGGGTCGAAAATGGAGGAAAGGTAAAGGAGAAAAAGACAGAAGGGATGAGGAAGGAGGAGGGAGGGAGGGAAAAGGGAGGAAAAGGGAAGGGGGAGGTAAGAAGGAGGAGGGAGGGAGGGAGGGGCAGAGGAGGGGGTTGGAGGGGGAGGTAGGAAGGAAGGGGGAGGGAGGGGAGAGGGAGGAAAGGGGGAGGGGGAGGGAGGGAGGAGGAGGGAGGGAGGGACAGAGGAGGGGGAGGTAGGAAGGAAGGGGGAGGGAGGGGAGAGAGAGAAAAGGGGGAGGGGGAGGTAAGGAGGAGGAGGGAGGGAGGGACAGAGTGGGGGTTGGAGGGGGAGGTAGGAAGGAAGGGGGAGGGAGGGGAGAGGGAGGAAAGGGGGAGGGGGAGGGAGGGAGGAGGAGGGAGGGAGGGACAGAGGAGGGGGAGGTAGGAAGGAAGGGGGAGGGAGGGGAGAGAGAGAAAAGGGGGAGGGGGAGGTAAGGAGGAGGAGGGAGGGAGGGACAGAGTGGGGGGAGGAGGGGGAGGTAGGAAGGAGGGGCAGGAAGAAGGGCACAGGGAGGAAAGGGGGAGGCAGACGTAAGAAGGAGGAGGGAGGGAGGGACAGAGGAGGAGGAAGGAGGACGGAGGAGAAACAGGAACTGACCTTTGGGGCCTGGCTCTCCTCTCAACCCTGGAGACCCTGGGTACCCCCGCTCTCCTTTTTCTCCCAAGGGTCCCGTGCCGATCACCTGGGGGCAGAAGAGAAGAGACCGAGGTGTGTGGGGGCAGCCGGTGGTGCGCGTCACAGAAGAGCAGAGAGAAAACTAACATCTTCCAGAGATTTCAGGAAAGGTGGAAGTAAAGAAACAGCCGTGGGGGAAGGGGAGGGAGGAGACAGTCAAGACAACGCAGAAAACGGACATTCCGCTGGGCCCTCCTGGCAGACCCTCTGCCCCCTGTAATATGACTGGCCCGGTGGGAGCTTTGCCATGGAGGTGAGGTTAGAGAAACACTAATTCTGAGGTTTGGGTTTGGAATTTCTAAATGTCCCGACAAGCCATAAAACGAAGAGTCTACTTTAAAGAGGACTATTAGATTTTCCCGGGCAGTGTGGAACAGCACAGGCAGACTTCACTGGACCACAGTGGGGATGTCCTCGAGGGCCTAGGGACACAGGCCGACACCGTCAGCCTCATGACAAGGGAGTGAACTAGGTCACCCCATTTCTAAATCACAGAAATTCAAGGGAAATGGCAAGCTCAAATATTGCTTATTTCCCTTAAAATAGAATTTGGTAGTGACGAAATGAACAGATTAAAATCCGCCGATGAGGCTACACACAGGCCACTCGAAGGTGGCTACCCGATCACAGGTAGGGATCCCGAGCCTGCGTGGCGGTGTGAACGGCAGTCGGGGGGGTCCGTACTCTGCCGCAGGGACCCCAGTCCGGGAAACGCCCCCTAAGGAGAAGTCCCTGAGTGCCGCGTGGACACGCAGACATGTGCAAGCACTGGGCACCCCTCCACCTGCAGCAAACGAAGCAATGGGAACATTTTCATCGTTCCAAAGAAGACTCGGGGGGACAAAACGGGTTAAGCCAGCGACAGCACGGCTCTCTGGAAGGATACTGAAAACGGTCGTTCCCAGAGGACTTGCAAAAATGAAGAACGCTCACTGTTAAAAAGAAAAAGACGCTGCACACACTGAGCACAGGTAGGTACAGCTACACCCGTGGACTAGAGGTAAAATGTTCTTTGCAGACACAAAAACTGTTGTGCTCCAGACAAATTATGGGCGACCTGTTTCTCTTCACACTTTGCCTAATGGGCCAGTTTCTAACGGTTTAGCTCGGTTTATCCATGGGCAAATCTCTCCATTCTCTGTGGCCAAGGGGATGCGGAAATAATCCAAATATAATAAAATGTAAGTGCCCAACTCCATGCAATACAAAGTACAAGTTTATTCTTTTCAATACTAAGCACCCTCTTTATATACAAATGTAAGTGCAGGAATGCCGTGGCCCCAACCCCCTTCTCTTCACTGTCAAACGCCTGCACAGACGACCAGACATTATTTTTACTCACGATTCCAGGTGGGCCTGGGGGACCTGCTTCACCTTTGTCTCCCTACAAAAGAAAAAATACGTGGCTTTTTCTGACGATATGGATTGTCTTGCAGAAAGCAGTGTTCAACTTTTTTTTTTTTTCCCTGGAAAAATAAAGACTGTGCCCACTTACACTAAAATTATTTTCCTCACCGTGAGGACGGACCTTCAAGTGCTCCGGACCTGTCATAACAAACACGAATGCACTTCACTCTGCTTTGTGCAGCGTGCTGCGTGGAAATAAGGATTTCTACAAATCATAACCGGGAGCGCAATTATTGACAGGACGAAGGCGCTCACAACGTTTGCTGTGTTCGGTTGGTTGCACGCTCCCTTGGGCAACTCGCATAGAGCCACCGTGAGTTGAGTCAGAATGTGGTGGTCTTTCAATAAAATGAAATGCAATGGAAGCTTTTGATTTCTCAATGTATTTTCTTAAAGAAATCATTTTATTAGAGATTTTTAGGCGAAAGGTTGTCCGAGGCTGCCTCGGAGTCCTTGTAAAAGGATATTTATGGTTTCGCCTCTCTCCTTAAAACCCAGCATTACCTGAAAACGTTGGGGGGGGGGATAAATTCTGGTCACTCGGAGGCTTAATTTCACTCATATAAGAAGACAAACTCAACAAAATTAATCCTGTTGTATCTAATGTTTTTATGTAAGCCATCATAATAGTATCTTTAAAAGTCCTAAGATCTGCACATAGTCCCTTCATGTAGTTTTCCCCTTTCAACCAAGGCAATAAACGTAGGAGTAAACCAGAATTCAATGTTTTGACTTTTCTTATCTGAATACGAGAAGAGGCTTTAGAAACATCTTTGGGACTTAAAAAATATCTTAGCTAATATATTCTAAACGGATTTACCTTTTAAAATCTACAAGATTTGACTTTTTTAAAAAAAAGTTACAGTATCAGTAAAGGATTTTTCCTTTACTTCCCTTTTCCTTGGCTTTCGTGAACGAACCGTGAGGTCTGCTCCCTGGTCTATGAGTCACCACTAGAAATATTTCCAAACTACTTCTTACTTCAGCAGAGATTTATGTTATAGTTTTCTGCCTACCACACTGACAAATATTTTTTAAGGTTTGATAGCAAGCAGTTGCCAAAAAAAACAAAAAACAAAAAAGGGCCCCAGACAGATGGCTGTTCTTTTTCAGGAGCAATTTGGTGGCCTGTGGCAAAACTTTCAAAAAAGAGAGTGTAAACATTGACCCCCCCAAATTACACTTGTAGCAATCTGTGACATGGAAACGAGCAGACAAGTGAGCACAGATACTTGTACCCATCCCCACGTGGGTGTGACCCAGATGCCATGCAGAAGGCCTGGGCACAGAGTACATTCCCATGTGGCCGTGCGTGCAGACATCCTTACCCGCGTCGTATCACTAAGCAAGGAGGCCAAGAGGCGTCACACATTACTATTTTACAGGGCGTACGTGTGTGTACACACAGGGCCATTGTGCACACACAGGGCGTGGTTTTACAAGGTGTGTGCGTGTGGATACACGGGGCAATGGTGCACTCCGTTTCTGAGAGGGGAACAGAAACATCAGATAAGCTTTCTTTTCTTCACTCTTTCTGCCTTTTCAGCTGTTTTGTAGCCAGATAAAATTCATCTATTACCAAAAATAAGGCATAAAAACTTGAATGAGTGGAACATTTTATGTTCTTTTAAAAAGAATCATACACAGGGGTGCCTGGGTGGCTTGATCCATTGAGCACCTGACTTTGGCCCAGGTCATGATCTCATGGTTCATGGGTTGGAGCCCCACGTCGGGCTCTGTGCTGACAGCTCAGAGCCTGCTTGGGATTCTCTCTCTCCCTATCCCTCTCTGCCCTTCCTCCACTCACACGCTCTCTGTCAAAATAAATAAACCTTAAAGAAATAAATAAAAAAAATTTTTTGAATAAAAATTTTTTTTAAATTTTTTTCAAATCACACACACAAATAAAACCACAAAATTAAGTTGTGATTTGCTCGTAGGGAAGGTAAATATTTTTTATTATTTGAGTCCACAGTCCTTTACACTACGAACAACTTCTGGGCTGAACTACAAAGTAAGGTAAAGCTCCAAGTAGTGTCACCACTTACCTTGAAACCTTCTCGTCCGGGGAGTCCTGGGTACCCTGCGTCACCTGGGAACCCCTGAAGTGAAACATGGAGAACAGCAATGAGCAAACAAGGGCAACAGTTTGTTCTTAAGAATTACAGAGAAATACGGGGGCACCTGGGGGGCTCAGGCTGTTAGGCGTCTGGCTTCAGCTGAGGTCATGATCTCGCAGTTTGTGGGTTCCAGCCCTGAGTCGGGCTCTGTGCTGACAGTTCAGAGCCTGGAGCCTGCTTCGGATTCTGGGTCTCCCTCTCTCTCTGCCTCTCCCCCCTTGTGCTCTGCCTCTCTGTCTCAAAAATAAATAAACATTTAAAAAAAAAGTCTCGGGGCGTCTGGGTGGCTCAGTCAGTTGGGCATCCAACTTCAGCTCAGGTCATCATTTCACAGTTCGTGGGTTCGAGCCCCACGTCGGGCTCTGTGCTGACAGCTCGGAGCCTGGAGCCTGCTTCAGATTCTGTATCTCTCTCTCTGTGACCCTCCCCAGCTCACACTCTGTCTCTCTCTCTCTCAAAAATACATCAAAACAAATTTTCTTAAATAAAAAAAAGTCTTTCCCTTTCGAAAGAAAGAAAGAAAGAAAGAAAGAAAGAAAGAAAGAAAGAAAGAAAGAAAGAAAGAAAGAAAATTACAGAGAAATGCTTACTGGACTCCCTTTTTCTCCTTTTTCGCCATCTTTGCCAGGTTTTCCCTGTACAATAAAGATTTAGACGTTAGAATTTCATAAAAATAACAATAAATACGCTCTAACACCAAGGCTCTGAACCCCTCCGTGAGCTAGCTGCCCACACCACTCTAATGAGTAATGCGGTATACAGAGAATAACTGTGGAGTGACAGCCAAAGAGGACTTTCCAGTTTTTAGAAAACGGAGCCGGAGTAGCCCCAAATCTCCCAAGATAACCATTACATTTGGCGACAGAGCTAACAGCAGAGAGGTTTTCTGAATGGCAAGGGGCCAGTGGCAGGTAGGCAGAGGACTCGTTTTAATGGGGGTCTGCACGCATCATTTTCAGGGTAAGAGCAGGACGGGCTCAGGCCGCTACAAGCGGGTGGGTCTCCCGTCCCCAGGATTCAGGGGTGGGAAGCATCGGAACACCTCACATCTAAGCCATGCAGTCTGGGCTCCGGGCGGAGCCCCGAGCAGGCTCAGGAGGCAGCCAAAAAGAGCACCCAGCACTCCGAGCAAGAGGACTGGGGGCTTTCAGTGAGAAGCCAGCAGGCGGGTGGCTGTCCAGAGAGCCCCCCAGCCCCAGCTCTCTGTGGTGGGAGGCCTCAGCCTTGCCGGGGGGGATTTTCAGGTGGAGGCGGCCTCATCCTTCCTGCTACAAGGGCTTCGAGAAAGCCCTTCCGGAGAGGACAGACCTCTTCAACTCGTGTTTCTGTAAGTCTGGGATTCTAGGAAAGGGAGGAGAATGAGTTTACAGTCAGGAACAGAAGGACTTGGGAGGCACTTACTCGGGGCCCTGGCTTTCCGGGCTCCCCTTTCTCTCCAACCCCTGGCATTCCCTTGAAAGAACAGAAAAATTCATTAGGACATTTAAGTAAAATATTAAATTGAGTCGATATTATACTGAAGGTGAAGAAATTCATAACTTCAACCCAACACGTCGTGAACGTTCCCACAAAATGATGATAAACAAATAGGAATGTGGGCCTTACCTGAAATCCAGGTTCACCTTTCTGACCCTAAAAGAAGTTTTAAAAAGAGAGCAAGAGAGTGAGCCATCAGGATTAACGGTTGTATTGATCTTGACACACCACACTGAACATGGAAAAGGAAAACAATGCCTTTTCCCGATACGTCAACAAGGAAATTCTCTTTGGTCTCCCGTGTTCGTGTCCTAACTCCCAGAAGGGTGTGGCTTTAGGAAGACCACGTCATTATGCTCGATCCACGGCAGCTGGGACCCTCCGCCCTCACCCTCAGCCTCTGTCCCTGCTGCAGACCCAGCCTGGCCTCAACCTGGTGCATCTAAGAAGCCCCCACGTGGAGCTCAGCCTTGCCCCAACCCAGTTCAGCTGCCTCTGCTCCCCCTATGCTCATATTTTGTGGGACGGACAATCTATAAACCTGTTTTCTCTGCATCCCTCCAATTTGTCCCAAATTCGAAAGCCGGCATTCACCTAAGAAAGTCCATCTCCTACCTTCTCTCCTTTAGTGGCAAAGTCTCCTTTTTCTTGAACCTGAGCTTGTCCTGGAACCCCCGGGGGCCCACTGACCCCTTGGTCACCCTGGTGAGGCAAAACAGAACATCCGGTTTTCAAAAAGGTAATCATACTCTGTTCTAATCTATCCCCGTCTCAGCACAAAATGCAGTGTCAGTAGGTAGATGGTACATTAAGGACACGAAGCCAGGAGACTCTCACCTCTCAGGGGTCAGGAAAGCCGCTACCTCAGGTAATAGGAACGGAACCTGAACATCTATGAGACATCTCTGCACGCGTGCATACGTGAGGACCGCACATGCACTTCTGCGGTACATGCATACGTAGCAGGACACAGAGGCTGTCCTCCCGCATTTTGAGGGCACGGAGGGAAGGGTCACAGACTGCTAACGCAGCCTGAGAGGAAAGGACGTATCTTTAGGGGCACGAAAAGGAAGGGAACCATCGGGAATGTTCTCCCTCGGGAACTCTGACAGCTGGACACAACTAGAAGTACAGAGAATCCCAGTCATCTCACGATGAATGAGATCCAAAACATTCAATTTGCGGGGTCACCTTCCTCGGAGGTTTATGGAAAGACTGGACCAAATCTGGGGTGAAACATGGAGGCCGCAGGTCAGCCCAGACCTGCCCAGCCCTCTGGTGCACCTGGCGCCCACCGGTGGTGGTCTCTACACCGACTTGGGCTCCGATGGAGAAGAACGTGGGCCCCGTGGCAGGTGCTGCCACAGGCCCGGAATCCCCACTTGGCTGGTGCCCATGTGGCTAGTCTGACTCAGGGAAACTGGTGGAGAGATCACTGGAGGATCAGGGAGCCACCGCTGGCCTCCCTTCTCCCCTGCTCCAGTCTCTGCCTCCCTGCCTCTCCCGACTCGTATGACGGCCTTCCATCTCTGCAGGGTTTAGTATAGCTGTGCTACTAACGTCCAAGTCCTAAATGTGCCTCTTTTATAATAAAGTCTGGGTCTGGCTTTATCACTGCCTGGGAACATTCTGATTGAATTCAACGCACAGGGAACTAGAACTAGAATGGCCTTGTATTCTCTGCTGGTCAGACCACACGTAGAAAACCTCAGTGACTTCTAGCCATGCATTTTAAGGAAAACACTAATAAATTCAAGAACATGCAGAATAGGGGAACTGCGGTTGGGAAGGTCCAAGAGGAGGTCCAGAGGCTAAAATTCTATCATCCCTACAACTGTGATTTTAAACATAACGACACTCCATGGGACGCCTGGGGGCCTCAGTTGCTTGAACATCCGACTCTTGATTTCAGCTCGGGTCATGATCTCATGGGCGTGAGTGTGAGTCCCACATCAGGCACTGTGCTGACAGCAAGGAGCCTACTTGGGATTCTCTCTCTCACCCTCTCTTCCGCTCCCACTGTCTCTCAAAATAAATAAATAAGTTAAAAAAAAATAAAAAATAAACGTGACAACAGTCCAGAGCCACGTGTACTCACCTTGTCGCCCTTTGGGCCTTGGAAACTTAAGCCCATTTGCCCCTGTTGATTAAAAATTAGGCTTCCGTTATTTGAGTTGTCCACTTTGCTCAAAATCACACAAAATGTAATGATAAGGTGGGGTCAAGGCAGGAGCTGCTTCCAACAAGTATCATAACATTTTCCACAAAGTTGTGTCCTGCGGTATTCAGTGGCTATTAAAAACGCTTTTTAAAGTATTCTTGAAAAAGAATTCTATAAAACCTTTTTTTTTTTTAATTTAAGGTTTTTAAAATGTGACTATAGGGGCGCCTGGGTGGCTCAGTTGGTTAAGCGTCCGACTTCAGCTCAGGTCACGATCTCGCGGTCCGTGAGTTCGAGCCCTGCGTCGGGCTCTGGGCTGATCGCTCAGAGCCTGGAGCCTGCTTCCAATTCTGTGTCTCCCTCTCTCTCTGCCCCTCCCCCGTTCATGCTCTGTTTCTCTCTGTCTCAAAAATAAATTAAAAATAAAATAAAATAAAATAAAATAAAATAAAATGTGACTATAGAAAACTAAAGGAAAGATCAATGATTCCAAAGTAAGGGACTGGTGAAAGGAAAGACAGAACAGATGGATAGATCAGACAGACAGACAGAGAGATAGACAGATGATTGATAGACAGATGAACAGACAGGCAGATGGATGGATAGATGGATGGATAGATGGAAATGGATGAGTGGATAGATGGATGGATGGGTGGACAGGCAGACAGATGGACAGATGATGGATGGATGGATGACGGATAGATAGAGGGATGGGTATACGGATACATGGGCAGTTGGGTAGACAGATGTTAAATAGAGACAAAAAAAATCACTTTCTCAAACTGTTTATAGAGACTAAACAGCGAGTTATGGTGATTTTGTGGTAGTCTTATACAAATGCTGAAGAAATTCAAATGAAAAATATATTTACCTTTTCACCTGGAGGGCCAGGAGGACCTGGAGGGCCCTGTAAAAAAGAGCATTTTAATTAAATATCATTCATAACCCTGGTAAGCTTTAAATGCTTTTTAATGAGGTTATCTTAAGATTCCCATGATTAATATGATATTTGTTAAATATTTAAATTTTATTCCTGTGCTTCGGATCTATAAAATTTTGAAAATAACTAGGAATTAGTCCAGGACAATAATTACCAGGGATGGAAACACCTCAGAATCTTAGGCACTTCCCCATGAAATCCACTGACCCAACAATGTGCCCGGCTAACAGGTGATGACTTAAATTATCAGCCAAACTCTCTGAGAGCCCTGGGGTTTCCAGGTCGGAAATAACATCACGTTTGTCCACTTTGGATATAACTACTTATCTTAAAAAGTTGAATGATTTCTTCAAGTGCATAGACTGTAGTGAAGTAAAAACCTTCCTGCGTTTGCAGCAAAATTTCAGAATGCTTTTTAATCATTAAAAAAAAAAGCCTAGTCATTCTCTTTCACAAAAATGAGTCCATTTATTTGCAAGAATATAAAAGAGGTTACTTTCGCAAGAATGGACATTAGAGTTGCTGGATTTGGAAGAAAGGAAGGAAGGAAGGGTCAAAGGGAGGGAAGAAGAAAGGGAGGGAGGAGGGTGGGAGGGAAGGAAGAAGGAAAGAAGGAAGGAAGGAGAGAGGAAGAGGAGGAAAGAAGGAGGAGGAAGGAAGGAGAGAGGAGGGAGAGGAGGAGGAAGGAAGGAGGGATGGAGGAGGAGGGAGGGGAGGGGGAGGAGGAGGAGGGAGGGAGAGAGAGGAGGAGGAAAGAAGGAGGGAGAAGGAAGGGAGGCAAGGAGAAGGGAGAGATGGAGGAAGAAGGAAGGAGGAGGGAGGAAGGAAGGAAGGGAGGAAGGAGGGAGAGAGGAAGGAAGGGAGGGAGGAAGGAAGGGAGGGAGGAGGAGGGGAGAAAGAGGAGGAGGGAAAGAGAGAGAAAGAGAGGAGGAGGGAGGGAGGGAAGGAGGGAGGGAGGGAGGGAGAAAGAGAGGAGGAGGGAGGGAGGAGAGAGGAGGGAGGAGGGAGGGAGGGCGGGAGGCGAACCCGAAAGGCCCGAAGGACCGGCAGGCAGGCGGGCGAGGACGGCACACCGCGGTGCATTACTCATCGCCAGGGCACAAGGCACTTGACAAGTAGGGAAGTGTTGTTACTGCCAAGTGTCTCGTGCTCCCAAACGGTACGAGTGGGGGACATGGGCCCTCCTCCTGGGAATCACGGGCTGTGCAGGAGGCTGGCAGGGAGCGGAGCCTCCGGGGGGCTGTCTCGGGTGCTCGCCCTTTATCACAAGCACGGCGCAGTCCCCGCCGCCGCCTGGTCTGTGTCCACAGCCGCCCGCGAAGCCGGGCCCTCTGGGATGACTGCTCCTATGCGTCCGCGGGCAGGGCACAGGCTGCCTTGTCCAGCTCTGAGCTCGGCCTCCTCCAGCCACAGTATCATCGGCAGCCCCCCAGCCCCTCCACCGGCGAGGGTGCCGTGTGTGGGGGACGACCTGGCCTGCACTACGGCTGCCATGGTTTTCCCCAGGGACCCCAAGTGCCAGCCACGCATCTTCCCAAGAAGCTCTCTCTCCCGATCCAAATTAAGAGAGATCGCGACGCTGTAAAGGTTTCAAGAAATCGGATTTATTTTCACAAACACAGTGTTGTTCACTGAATGAGCGACTCCAAGAGACATCCTCCCCCAAACTTACTGGTGGTCCGGTAAATCCTGGGGGGCCGACAGGACCTTGCAGCCCTGGCAGTCCCGGCGAGCCCTGCAATTTAGTGAAAACGCGAGAATCAGATGGGAGCCAGGAAGAGACACTGCATGTGCTTGTAGTGATTTAGCAAACGCTTACTGGTGCTCCTGGGAGTCCGGGAAATCCTCTTTCGCCTTTCAACAGGGTCCCAGGCACGTGGCCAATTATTTCACCTGGATCCCCCTAGGGGGCGAGCAAAAAAAGGAAAGAAAGTCATGAAAACTGACATCATAGAAACCGAGAACCCGTTGCGTGAGAGGCGAGCGTTAGTGGTGCCGAATCAGCCCGTGTCTGGGATTGAGAGCCCGTCTACGCTTGAAACACGCGCACTGGCCACGTCCACGTTCGCCACATTCACTGCCACTGCCTCCATGGCCAGCGTCAAGCGCCACGCTTAGCTGGACTCGGCTGCGCCAGGACTGGATGTGGAGGCGTCACACGAGGAGCCCCCCGCTTGTGCGTGGCCATGCCCCACGCCTGAAGACAGAGCGCAGATCAGGGCTGAGGCTCCGTCTGTTCTCATGCGATAAGGCTTATCTTTCACAAACAGACCCAGGATGAGCATCTGTATAAAACAGGCTGTGATTTCATGTGTCTGCTTGGCCAGGCCACAGTACCCAGATGTTCAGTTAAGCCCCAGTCTGGATGTCCCTGGGAAGGTATTTTTAAGATAAGATAACCATTCACATCAGAAGCCTCTGAGTAAAATGAATTATTCTTCTTAATGTGGGTGGGCCTCGTCCAATCAGCTGAAGGCCTCAAGAGGAAGGGAAAAAAAACAAAAACAAAAACCCTGGCCTCCCCCAAGAAGAGGAAATTCTGTCTCCAGACAGTCTTTGAACTGGGACCCTGGCTCTTCCCCAGGCCTCCAGGCTGTTCTGCTGCGGATTCTGGACTCTCCAGGCCCCCACAATCTTGCAATTCCTTAAAGTAAACCCCTCTACCAGGATGTACGTCTGTGCCTGTACGTGTGCAAACACACACTCCACACACACACCCTACTGGTTCTGCTTCTCTGCAGAGCCCCGACTAAAATACAGGACTATCATGAGGATTCTATTTCTCAGGTTTTCTCAGGGACACAGGGACACAGGGACACTCCACCTCTTTCGGATATGTGGTTGTCTGCAGTGTGGCTGTTGAAAAAAAAACCAGAACTTGTCCTTTTACAGGGCTGCTCTCAACACCCAGATGCCCCTGCCCCCCAAACTGCTCTGCAGCACACAGGGGGGCGGGGAGTGGGCACATGCTTTGAGTCATCTCGGTGTGACCACAGCCCCCGGCCACATCACCACCCACCTGTCTGGGCAGGACCCGTGGGCCAGGTTCCTTTTGCCCCCCCCAACCCCAGTCCCAGAGAAGAATGCTGGAGGGGCTGGGACAGAGCTGAGCACCTGCACGGATTCACTCCGAGCTTGCTCAAGGTGCAAGTGTGGATGAAGGACAGGGACCCGTTATTCTGGACGCCGCAGCAGGAGGGGCTCAGGGCTTCTCCTCCTCACCATGTGCAGAGGGTCCAGGGCCACCCTGACACAGGGACAATCAAGCTGACGAAGCCCATGGTTTGGCTCTGAATAAGGGGGGTGGGCAGGACACCAAGGGTCTCACCTAAAGTAATTGGGGTCTTCCTGCAGGAATTATAGAACTTATAAGACAGTGTCTCCAGATCACAGGCCACAGAACAAGATGGTGGTATTCAAGTGAAACCACAGAGATTAAACACAGTAACAGTCTGAGTATTTCTGCCCACGGCTCTGGAAGAGGAGTGTCACCCAGTCTGTCTACACAGACAATTAATCTGGACTGGACTCACATCACTCACATCGCACCATGCTCCCTGTTTCTGCTTATTTCCGATTCAGAAACTGCCCCTGGTGTCTCAAGTTTACCTCCCAAAATTTAAGTTTGTGCCTATGACTCAGACACTCTTTGAACAGAGCAGGGTTTAGACAAACGCATTACCAGGCCACCAGTTGACCCAAGGACATACAGTAAAGCTGTGTCTACAGCATCTGCTCTATGTAGGCACCCGTGATGAACCCAGTCGAGTGTAAGTACGTACCTTCATTCCTGGTAACCCTGGTGGTCCCTATAAGAGAAAAGGCTGGTATTAGTTTTGTTTCTCTCAAAACAGCATTAGCATTAGGACAGAAGTGCAAAAAAAAAAAAGGGAAAGAAAGTGAAGAAGAGAATTTTTTTTCAAATATTTTTTAATGTTTGTTTATATTTGAGAAAGATAGTGGGAGTGTGCAAGTAAGAGAGGGGCAGAGAGAGAGGGAGGCATGGAATAGGAAGCAGGCTCCAGGCTCTGAGCTGTCAGCCCAGAGCCCGACATGGGGCTTGAACCCATGAACCGCGAGATCATGATCTGAGCTGAAGTCGGGACACTTAACTGACTGAGCCACCCAGGTGCCCCAAGAAGAGAAGAATCATAACGGAAGAAAGAAACGATGCTATACTCACGGGATTTCCAGTGAATCCAGGCAAACCCGGAGGCCCCAGAGGCCCTGGCTCGCCCTGAGGGGACAGCAGAAAGTCACTCGGGTGTGTGGCCAGGCACACAGCACATCCTCCCAGACACCCACACCAGGTACTCTGTCCTTCCCTTCACAGATCCTTCACTTGTTGGGACCCCCTAACAATTACCTGTTGGCAGCTACCCTGCTCAGTGCTACTTGGTGACAGGAGAAATACACATGAGAATATAACGGATAGGGACAAGGGATAATAATAACATTTCCTTATTTGCTTCAGCAACAGATTAGAGGCAAGAAATTTAGTGTTTATAGCAATCGCAGGATAAGAGTCCACAAAAAAGGCACAGCTTTGTCTTTTGTGAATATTAAATATGGGGAAACTGATTTCCTCATCAATTAAAGGACACTTTAAGGCGAACAGCTTTCCATCTGTGGCAGCGAAAACCGTGTCATAGGACTTCTCAACATGAGTCGGGTAACCAGAGCACGGGAGGAAGGGTCTGTGTTCCAAATTTACCTTTGTTCCATTGCATCCAGGGATACCTGGAGGACCGGGGGGGCCATCTTGGCCGGGAATACCCTGCAATTAACAAAGTGAAAAGTAGCCAGAACAGAGGATCACATGATGGTGGGGTCACGCACATCAGAAGTCTCCTTAAGGAAGCATACAGGAAGTTAGATACATACAGGAAGTCCTGGGTTTCCTGGGTAACCTGATGCTCCTGGGGGTCCCTGTAAGGATGGAAATGAGAGAGTGCAGTGAGTCGGGGGGACCCTCATCTCCTCCCACCACACCCACTTGGCTGAGGGTGTCACACCCGTGTCGCTGGGGCTCAGAACATCCACCCTAAGCACACACTGCATTCTGGGGGCAGGCAGCTGAGGGCCCGGCGCCCGGAAGCAGCAACTCTATGCCAAAAGCTGACGCTAATTACAGCAAAACCTTGGCTTGCAAGTCACTGGTTCTGCGAGGGTTCCACAAGACGAGCAAACACCTCTAATACATTTTAACTTGATAAACGAGCGGTGTCTTGCAATACGAGTCCTTCGTGACACCGAACGTCACATGATCACAACTGAGCCTGTGGTTCTTGAAATCCACTTTGATACACGAGTGCTTTGGATGACAAGTGTGTTTCCAGAAGGAATTATGCTCACAAACCAAGGTTTTACTGTACTTCTAAGACCAAGGCTGCACAGCCACAAAATAACCCTGTCCTCATTCCACACTTTGTGATTTGTAGGTAAAATATATTCTTTATTATGTGTATAGTGTGTATGTAAACATGCACGTTATATACGTAGTATACGTATACAAGTTACGTGTATATAAATATAGACACAATTTACATTAAAATCGCAAACTGCTGGGAAGAAGCATTTGTAAGAGAACTCGGTTCACTGGTGGGGGGTAGGGGGGCAGCCCAGTCCTTCCCAGTGGAAGTCTGGATCTGCTCTGTCACGGGCACCCCCGGGGCCATCTCCTCTACCTCCTGCCCAAGGTGCCGGGGACTGTGTCAGAACAGCGGAATGAAACGTTTACAGAGCCTCTGTTTCTCTGCTTTCAGAACGTGCTTTCAGAGGTCTTCCTCTTTGCATTTGCCAGGAATGGAAGGAGCAAAACCAGAGTGCAGTGTGAAGAAGGAAGACCCAAGTGAGCGCTGAGAAGGTTCGCCCTTTTCTCGATAATGGCAGCCCTTTTCTTCCATGACTTGTAGACATGTCATCGCCCCTCCCCCAAAGCACACCGTGTGTGCAAGAACCCTCTGGAAGAACAGAACCGACGGGAAAAGCCACCACAAGGGCGGGGGTCGGAGCAGGGGGCTCACATCAGCTCCCCGCCCCGGCCCCGCACGGTCAGAGCTCTGGGAAGATCGACGGGCAAGGATGGGGGGCAGAGGGGGTGCCCCTCAGGGCTGCTGGGAGGTGAGAAGGGGTGAAGGGCCCTCAAGCGGAGGCATCACTGTATCACACATCACCACAGCCTCACGGACTTAGGTGACAGGTGTACTCACCCTTGTCCCCTTTGTTCCAGGCAGTCCGGGTTCTCCAGTGTCACCCTGCAAGCAAACAGAAGTGCCACCGTGACAAGAACGTGGACCACCTTAAACTCACACCCTCCTCCCCGCAGTGGCACGGCCAAGCTTACCTTCTGTCCCGGGGGCCCCTGTGGCCCCTCCGGTCCTTGCATCCCGGGGAACCCGATGACACCCTGCAAGCCCGGGAGGCCTCTTTCGCCCTGCGGGGGAGAAGGAGCAGGTCAGAAGGGAGGTGCACTGGCAGAAATGGAGGGAAGGGATCGGCACTCACCCCTGCCACGACCGTCCAGCACCGCACAAGTCCCTGCGGGCACCTGAAGGTCCACGCTCCAAATTAACTCCCGTTCCAGGAGGGTTTTCTCCACTGTGTGCCAAGCTCTTTGAGCACAGGAGTGTTCACCTCTGACACCTGGGACAATGCTTTCTATGTTCTATATTCTAAATGCTCAATAACTTACCGGGTAAATAAAATAATGGCTAGTTGGGTTTTTTTCACCGAATTGATTATGCTGTCATTCAACTAGCGGGATCTTATTATCGGCACGCGCGGCACTGAGAATCTGTAAGCAGAGCATCACAGTTTTCCTTCGGATTTCTAGGAGGTGTGTAGGCAGAGCTCATGGTGTGAGCTTCCACACGAGATGCTGAGACCTCTCTGTGCAATCAACAATCGGACGATGGGCTTTCAAAAGTGTCCTTAAAAAGTGTTTGTTTGCAAAGGCACAAAGTTTAGTTAGAGTCTCTGTCAATGCTCTTGGAGCCAAAAGAAATAAGAAACATTGTTTTTAAAATACTATCATTCAATGGGGGGGGGGGGGGTGCCTGGGTGGCTAAGTCCATTAAGCATGTGACTTTGGCTCAGGTCATGGTCTCACAGCTCATGAGTTTGAGCCCCATGTCAGGCTCTGTGCTGACAGCTCGGAGCCTGGAGCCTACTTCAGATTCGGTCTCCCTCTCTCTCTGCCGCTCCCCTGCTTGCCCTCTATCTCTCTCTCAAAAATAATAAATAAGCATTAAAAAATTTTTAATAAAATAAAAATATAAAATATTATCATTCAGTGCATGTGCAGGCAGTCATAATACACTCAAAAAGGAAAAAGAAAGGTCCAAATGTCTGGGATTCTGAGCCCGAAGCTGGCGCTTGAAGGATGAACACAAAATAAGTATGTGAAGAAAAGAGAGGAGTCACTGAGCCTGGAAGGTGGGGAACAGGCAGCGATGAGGGCGATCTCAGTCGTGTGAGCACAAGAAACTAAAAAAAAAAATACAACCAGCACAAGAGTACACAGAACGTCAATGTTTGACCCGGAAACAGGATTTCTCCCAGAGGCACCAGCGAGCCCGTGACCTGATGCCACGACAATGAAGGAAGATCGCCACACTCAGACTGCCAAGATAAAATCACCCACAATCGCGACCTGAAATCATGAAAACTTGTGTGCTTTACAGTACGTGGACTTCACTGCAATCTTCCAGAACAAAGGGTGCAGATGAAACAGCCATCGCCAGCTGACTTGAAAAAGCAGACGGTCCTGTGGATTACTTAGCACCCAGTACTTTCTCAGTCATATCGGCCCAAAGCAAAACTAAACAGGCGAGCTATACGGTACACAACATAAGCATTTTACCCCCAGAAGAGCAGGTCCCCGAGAGTTACTGGAAAGTTTCACCGTCGTACAGACGGAGGGAAACAGGGCAAGGGGTCTAGGATCTGCCCTTCTCTCCACACCACTGGCCGGTCCTGGCATTGCTGGCAAATTCAGCACCTGTTGCATTTTTAGAAGCGCAGAATGGGGCTCTGAGCTTGGGACTTCCACCGCCGCCCCCCCTCCGTGGACCGCAGGATCAGCTGGAAGTGGAAGTCGGGAGTCCAGAAGCAGCTTGTGAGCAAATGTGCAGATGAGTGCTAACTCGAGAAGACACAATGAAATGGTAAAGGGATTCAAGAAAACTAAGCTGTGCAGCCTGGCACAGCCCTCAGGACAGCAGCGTCCAGAGACTCCACCCAGAGGAGCAAATGCTAACGTGCCCAGAGCCCTCGGCACAGGATTCGACACGGCTGGCTCCTCCTCCCGAGAACTGGGACAGCCGGCAAAGGAAAGCGTTCTCAGACCAACACCTGTTCACATGGAAAGCTACTGAAATATATTCATTCTTAACACTGAAACATAATGAACCGTGGGCTCCAACCACAGAGAGCGCTGACCATAGAGATGCTCCGTCATCGTGCCCACCTCCTCGCTACTACTCGGATGTGGGAAAATTCTACCTGAAACAGAATAGAACTGAACTGCCAAGAGCTGGCTGAAAAAAATACATGAACACCGAGTTGTGTCTCCCCAGATAACCTAATAGGACATCGGAAGGACGTGTGAGAGGTGCATCGATGTAAGAGCCTTCCCATGTATTTGGTGGCATATTTTTAGAACTTCATTAGTATTTGGCTCTATCGCTATGAGACCCAGTGCAGAGAAGACTTTATAATTCTCATTTTAACCATGGAACGCATGGAGGCCGAGAGCCAGATTCGCTGAGTTCTGCAAGTTTCTCACTGAGTCAGCGCTAAAGCCAAAAATAGAAATGAGGTCAGCCTGCACCACAGTGCATGGTTTTTCTAGGTCACTAGAGCAAGCTGGTTCCCAGCAAACTGTTGAACGATTCACCAACGTGAAGTTCGCCCCTCTTATGTTCATTTCACAGACAGGGACGTTAGGATTCTGACACGGAACTGACTTGTCACATGTCACCGGGTGACCCCTGCACGCTGCTGGGAACAGAACACAGAAATCAGACTCCCAGTATTTGCTTACACCACAAGAACACATTCTTTCCCAAATGTCCCTGGAACACTTAAGCAATCCGTATATCCCAAGAGTTTTGGAATTAACTAGCTACGAAGGAAGTGACTCCTCCATTGACATGGTTCTTGTTATCTCCCACGTATTTTTTTTTAACTTTCCCACTCTTTTTGTTCAGACAAGAGTGCACATGAATAATCCAATATCCCGTGCCCCGTCCAAGGCTATTATGGGCACCCAAGCAGAGCCAGCAGACAGGATAAACGTTCAAACAGCTATACAGTTAGCTGGCACACAGCGTGTGCGGAATGCAGGCCAAATTACTCCTCTGAGCTTTCAGCAAATCCCCACTGTCGTTGTAGGAAGCGTTGGCTGATCCAGACAGACAGTGCAGCTGTAGAAGTAAGACCTTGACTGTGGCCACCCGTACACTGGGGGTCAAGGCAGGAGGGTTTGTGCCGTCAGCGTCCCTGAGAAACAGGACCGAGTCATCTACACCCCACGATGCGGTAAAGGCAAAGGCCAAGGGGCGCCTGGGGGGCTCAGTCGGTCGAGCGTCCGACTTCAGCTCAGGTCATGATCTCACAGTTAGTGAGTTCGAGCCCCTGCGTCGGGGCTCTGTGCTGACAGCCCAGAGCCTGGAACCTACTTCAGATGCTGTGTCTCCCTCTCTCTGCCCCTCCCCTGCTTGCGCTCTGTCTCTTTCTGTCTCTCGAAAATGAATAAACGTTAAAAAAAAATTTTTTTTAAACAAGGCAAGGTCCAAAAGGCCATGGCAGCCACCTAACCCGTACCGGGCAGAAATGGAACCCCCGAGCACTGTTCATCACAGTAATGAGCATCTCCAATGGAGGGAAGACCAGAGAAGCTGGTAAAATATGACACAAAAGTGTGGATGCAATTGCATTTCATACTTTTATTCTCCAAAGTCAGTGCAACTGTATTAGATTCATTTTAAAACGTCTATGCATCAACAGCAGAACCGATTACCAATGTGTCCTCAAATGATGGAATTCAGAGTTTGAAGAGGAAGAGCAAAATGCCATCATTATAAAGATGAAAGAATACAGCCATGGAGAATAATCTTGGCATCGAAATTAGCCATTCTAAATTAGGCATGAAATACAGTTTCATGCATGGAGTAACTTACAAATTTTGCATAACGTATGTATTATCTAAAGCAAGGACATACTTTTAAAACTCCATCAGATAGGAGGATAAAAGATTCTGTTATAATATCAATTACTCCCCTTCCTCTTAAAATGCTTATGGAAACAAGCTCAAGATGGAACTCCAAAGCTAGGACGTGACACCCCTTCCTGTCCAAGTCAGAAAAATCCAAATACAAACGAAGCCCCCTGGTTGGCTGAAATTGGAAGAGTTGTAAAGCTTCTAACTTCGAAGGGTAATACAGTTACGAACCACAAACACTGAAGTTAACACAACATAAACCTAAAGTAAGCGGTCAAGTCCTACTATCAGAGGCCGTAGCATGCCTGTTTCAAGAGTCAGCATGGGATCACATCCTTTTAGTTAAATTTTAAATTAAGTTTTCAAAATGATATGACCGAGGATCTTTACAGTGCACAGAAGCACAAGAAAAGTGTGTCCCAAGCACCAGGCTTCCTGGCCCCAGGAGGGCTGACTGCAGGGGGGTAGAGCCATCCACGCGCTTGGGTTCATCCATCACAAAGCAGAACGGACCTCACAAGCGGTGTCAGTTGGAGACATTTTGTAGCAGGGTTTCCACCTCTTAGAAGTAAATAGAGTGAGATCGTTTTTTTAATTCACCGTGATCGGCACCCTCTCTGAATTCGCTAAAATCGCTGAGTGGATGGATGAACTAGCCAGTAGCGAACCACGCTCGTATGGGCCTGCGCCCTAGAAACTTAACGCATAGTACAGGATGGTGACTGGGCCACGGGGCCCCTTTCCAGGTCTGAAGCCATGCGGGCGCCGTGGGAACCCCGGCTGACATATGTGCCTGCGGCCGAAGCAGCAACAGAAAAAGCAAGCTGTGATCAGGACAGGACCCCGGATCAGCTGTTTCTTTCTGTCACTGGGCGCCTGGAGGCTTCCATTTCCAAGCAAAGCTGCAAATGAGTGAAGGAATGAAAGCATTCACTTTTGGAGCCAGGACTCACCAAGAACTCAGCGATGGGGAAATGATTTCAAATGACAGGTCACAGTCAGTCAATGGGTGACATGGGGACTCGGCCAAAAATTCCACAAGAGCAATTGCTGAGCCCAACAACCATCTGCGGGGCCATTTCCTGAATGCCGACAGTGGGAAAGTGGTGGGAAGTGTCACGGGGTCCTGGAAAAACTCTGACGAGGCCCCACTGGGAGCTCCGCCCACACCACAAAGCCTGCCACCGTGGCGGGACTACCGCCCTGGCGCCCCGGCGGGAGGGGAAATACACAGCTGGAGCCCTGAACACGCTTTCCAAAGAGGAGGACGTAAAGACTGATTCTCCTTTGCAGTAGGAGACACGTACCTGGATTCCTACACGAACACGCGTGTGTTAATTTAACGTATACCATGTTTCTTGAGTGAGTTAAAGATGGGGCGAAGACTGTTTCACGTGACCACTCCATCACTGCTATTGTTTCTTGCATTTTAAAATTTTAGTATTGAAGCAGGAGAGAGAAAAATAATGCTGCTCAAAAAGCCGGGCTACTGATCTTTTATCTTCTTCCCCAAACTCTCTCTTTCTCTCTCCAGCCCTCGCTGATGTTCAGCTCAAAGGTCAATATTCAGAATCTTTACGTTGTGGCTCTCCAGCAAATATGTGTTAAGAGCTTGAGCAATTATATAGGGAGGGGGAGTAAAGATGAGCATTTAAGAGGTTGTTTCTAGAAACGAAGGCATTTCTAGAACGTCCTTTACAAATTCAAGGGAAGAGAAGACTCGGAAACGTGTTGGGGAAAAAAAAATCCCCCAACCCGTGACCTTGGAGTTCATGACCTCATGTGCTGTCAGATCCATTCCATTCCTAGGAGGGTTCTGGACCCATCCTGCCTCTTCTAACCCCACCCGCCTCTTGCCACATGGCCACCACCAGGCTTATGACTCTGGGGCTGCAGATGGTCGGGTCTGCAGGGAGAATGGGGCAGACCTGCATGCTGGACCGTGGGAGGGCAGCTGGCTGGGAGCCCTTTCCCCTCTGCGCTCTACGTGGGTCATTCTGCCACCGGCTTCCTGGGCAGGAACTCGCAACCCTGAGGAGAGGATCCCTCTCGTGGATAAGGCCCACCTAGGCCCAGCTGATGGCTCCCCAGCTTCAGACAGCCCACAGATACAACACTTCTCCAAGTCTCCATGTTCAAGGACAGATTTCCTTTGGATAAATCCTGATACTGAAACATTATTTGATCCCACGATACACTCTAGCACAATTCTCGGAATTTCAGCACCGCCGTGAAGCCGGCTGGCGGAGCCAAAGTCTCAAATCGTGCGTAACACAAAACGAGCAGGAGGACGGTTGCAGGGGAGCGCACAATATGGATGTGTGATTAATCAACACTGGCAACGAACAGAACCCTCGATACTTTCTGACCTGCAAAAATCCACTTTGTACGTCAACTTGGAAGAAAACAAAAAAGGAATTACAGAGAGTTCTTCACAAAATACTTTCTACAGAACCATCATTCAACACAAGAATAACGTGAAAGAGTCCTAGGTGTTGTCTTCATAAATTTAAACTGCTCGCCTACAGCCATCTAAGAGCCAAACGCCCGACTTCATCCTTCCAGTGGGAAAAACTTTCTAAAAAGCAAAATCAAGTGCTGACAAATTGTTAGCAGAAAAAAACAAAAACAAAAACAAAACGACAACAACAAAAAAACCACCTTAAAATCTTCCAAAGGCCCCTAGGACTTGTAAAATTTCCTGACATGTCTCCCTAATTAGAGCTGAATACTGCGGACAGCGGACATGCTCGAAAGCCGTAAGCGGTAGCCAGGATCTTCAGCGGCAAACGTGTGCTTCAGAATTTGTCTCTTACGCTCTCTCTGAAAAACCAGGCTAACATGCTTTCGTTAAGTCTCCCTCTGAAGCAGGCATCTGCTCAAAATACTTTGAAGTGTAAATATTTTAAGCCATTCCCCTGAAGTAGTCAGCTGCCCAAACTGGGAAGAGGAGAAACAGTGTGATAACATTTTCCCCAAGTGCTGTGGATGTATTCTGCCAAATCCCGCATATACATTTCCTGGTAAAGTTGACCTTCACCCATAGCTTATGTCCATTTTCCCAGCAAACTGCAACCAAAGGCCGTTCGTTCTCTGGGAAACATTTGTCCTTCCCGACCTCTATTAACTCATTCACATTTCAAGGAGAAGGTTCAAATTTCTGGATGGGTTCTCCTGTAGCCTCCCCCCACCCCCACCCAGGAGCCCTTCACTCACATGCGCTTTTGTCCCCCTCCGGCCTACACCCTGGTTCTCCGCCGCCTCCCCGGCCAGGGTCCCCGCCTCCGGGAGCACCCAGCGGGGCTCAGAGATGGAATGTTCCCATCTGAAACGTTTGTATTCATACCCCACCCCTTACCATCCCCCAGCACCCGACACATCCCCGGATCTCAGCCAAACATCCCTTCCTTGGGGAAGACCTTTTAGATGCAGGTGATCTGAAGAAGACAATTGCACCTAACTAATCCAGCTCAATTAAGAGGCAATAAAGAAAGGGGGAATGGGCTTTTAGAGACGCGTGTAAAGAAAGCCCCACAACTCTGGCTTGCCACCACAAGGGGGCGCTAGGGGACTACGCTGTCTTCAAATTAAACCCTTCTGGAACCTGAAGCCTTCAGCCTTTTTTACTATTCATCATATTAATGGGCTAATATTAAATATTCAGTGCTGTTGAAGATCTTAGCATGGGCACAGTTCAGAGAAGTCAGTTTGATAAGGCCTAAAAGATACAATACCCAGGGAAAGAGAGAATTTTACTTAGAATTAAAAATGTAGGGGCACCTGGGTGGCTCAGTCGGTTGAGCATCTGACTTTATCTCAGGTCACGATCTCGCGGTTTGTGGGTTTGAGCCCCGCGTCGGGCTCTGTGCTGACGGCTCGGAGCCTGGAGCCTGCTTCGGATTCTGTGTCTCCCTCTCTCTCTGCCCCTCCCCTGCTCACGCTCTCTCTCTGTCTCTCAATAATAAATTAAAAAAAAATTTTTTTTTAAGAATTAAAAATGTAATTAAAATTAAATATGAGACTAGGAGCCTGAACATGAAGGCTCTAACATGGCAGGTGAGTGTTGATGAACCCACCAGTAATAAGAATGGTGCCTAGTTCTCAGTTTGCTTCTTCCATTCATTTTATAAACTGAGTACTTGAATCGAACAATAATCCAGGAAAAAAGTAAATTCAGCTTTCTAAATGATGGCATGAAAATAGCACACACGGAAAACATTTAAAATCCCTACAAAACATTCATAAAACAGGTAGAGTCTGACAGGAGAATTTCTTTAAAGGCTTTTCTTTGGTCCCTTCTACTTCAAGTTTATAGGAAACACATACATAAGGTGATTTAATCCATTCTGCTGATCTTTGCCATTTGTGAAGGCAAAAAATTCATCCAATTTTTAATGGCTTCCAAAAAACATGATTAACATCTCCCTTGCTGAAAACTTGATTTACTGACATGGAGCTCGTGTGAAAATCAGAACCGTAAATGACCGTGCCTAATCCTACTACCTTCTGTTCTGTCTGTCATACACAGACTTAAAGATTGTGTTTTAAAGCAGAAAACAGCATAGACATAAAAGGTAGCTCTATTGCGGCTCGGACCCTCACCGTGGCTGTGGACGGTTGTGCATGTTACACACTGCAGCGAGTACAGGGTGAAATCCAGCTGCAGCTCAGCACTGGCCCGGCGAGGGGAGGGGGCGCTGGTCCAACAGGCACAGAGCTGGGCAAAACTCAGTAGCAGCAAAGCCACCAAGCTAGAAACAGACCCTACAAAGGGGTTCTGTTTATGAACGAATGCTTACAAAGCTGCACTCCAGGGAAAGGGAATAATCTTGCCTAAGAGGAGCTGTGCTTCCACTCACCAGCACAAGTGCCTTTTCTTCTTCTTTTTTTTTTTTTTTTAACATTCCATGGGATTTATCAAAATTCTATGTTATACCTTGAAGATTGGGAGAAGGAGAGACACCGCAGGAAAATAACTAATTGACAGCAAAGTAACAAGGTTATTAAGAAGTAGCAGAGTTAGCAGCTCTGGAGGATGTGGACAGAAAAAGTACATCTTTTTCTCAAAAGACACTTTGCAGGGCGCCCAGGGGGCTCAGTCAGTTAAGCGTCCGGCTTCAGCTCAGGTCACGATCTCATGGTTCGTGAGTCCAAGCCCCTCATCAGGTTCTGTGCTGACAGTGTGGAGCCTGCTTGGGATTCTCTCTCTCCCCCTCTCAAAAATGAATAAACATTTTTTTTAAAGAAGATACTTTGCTCTGTTTTCACTATCGCCAACCACCTTGAGATTTGGAGAGATGGCTTCCATGTCGTCAGCAAACTTGAGAAAGAGCGATCAGTGCACAAAACCTAAACAGCCTTAGAGGGTTTTCATGTTACCATAATGAGGATGTTATTCACCTGAACCTGGAAATGTATGTGGGTGTGTGACACAGCCCTGGAAGTGCGTGCATCCTGAACAAAATCGGGACACATAAAAGTCAGGAAGTGCCACAATCTAGGTCAGGCATTTGTGTGTGTGTGTGTGTGGTCTGTGTTAACAATAAAAATGAAAAATGCAAAAGAAATGCCCTGACAGTAATCATCATAGTTAATAACATGAAAGGCACGCAAGGTATCGGTCAGGTTTAACCTTGAGAAAAATTGCCAGTTGTCCGTTAAGAAAAAAATTTTTTCTGTTTTTTCTTTAAAAATGTAGTTAAATGCAACTACCTATCAAAAGTAGGTTTTACGGGTGTCCCTGCTCCCCAGCACCCAGCACAGACAGCACATAGTAGGTGTTCACTAAGTATTTTCAGGAGTGAATCAGGGAACACAAAGTATTAAAGATTCCAAGGAAAGGGGCACCTGGGGGGGCTCAGTGGGATGAGTGTCCGACTCCTGGTTTCAGCTCAGGTCATGAACTCAGGGCTTCACGGGTTCAACCCCGCATCAGGCTTCACGCTGACGGTGCAAAGCCTGCTTGGGGATTCTCGCGTTCTGCCCCTCCCCCACTCATGCTGTCTCTGTCTTTCTTAAAATAAATAAATAAACTTAAAAAAAAAAAAAGATTCCAAGGAAATAATATAAACCTACCAAGAGGACACGGGGTTAGAGATCTGGTTTCCAAACTTGACAGAAACACGAGGCATGGTTGCTCTGCTCTGGGGCACCTCCTACAGTGAGGGCACTGATAATGCTGCATATTGGGGAGAACCCCGGCCAACGAGCCAGAGACTGTGTCTGTAGCCCCAGCCCCCAAGACTCTCTGAGAATCAGGCCAGCCGGCCAGAAGATGGGACGACTGAGTCACGTTGGATCCTGGAAAGGATCACACCGTTGGGTATTCCCTGACTTCCCGCTGTATTCAACACTGGACCCATGATTCGTGGACCAACCTGGTCCGGCTGTTGTTTATTTAAATACACATATTTTGCACTTACTATCAAGATTTCTCAGCCCATCCAGTCGACTGCATTTCCTATAAAAGCCACACAGTATTTTAAAAGAGAATGAAAAGGCAGTGTCGCCTTTTCCCCTTCCTAGTGGTCACGACCCATGAGTTATCTCACTCTTATTTCTGAGGCTAAATTTGACAATGGGAAATAAAGATTTTTTGGGTATTGAAAAGATAAGGCAATTTGTTTTTCTTTTTTTTTTTTTAAGAAATTCCTCACTTATCTTATGCATAAGGTTTTTTTTAATTTTTCCTCAATGAACACATCTGATATTCATTCTTTTCCAGCTCCGGACACTCTGTTTATTCTCCCGAGTCTGTACAGCCACCCCGTGCACCAGCCCCAGGGCCCTGCTCGCAAGTATCCGATAACACACACGTGTTCTGTTTCCTCATCCTCCGACAAAGCTGCCTGGCCGTGCTGCATGCTAACAATGTTCTCCCCCAGCACGCGGCAATAATTTCAAGACGTCATTAATCATACTCAGAATCTAAAAGATAAGAGCAGTTCCAAAGTGGCTGAAACATGACAACTCCATTTTGCCCATATAATGCAATGCCATACTGGGAGGGCCTGAGGTTTCACAGAACCCACAACTCACTGACCCGCGTTAACTTGGAAAAAGGGGTCAGATCCATCTGAATTAGTAAATAACTGTATTTTAGCCTATTTTCAGTAAACACCATTAATTCTTTTAAAACATAGTCACTCAGGGAAAGAAATTAAGCAAGATACAGAAGGGTGTTTGGGGGGGGTCAAGATTTTGATCTGACAACTGAATAGCTACGAAAAGCGTACAAGTGCACCATCAGTACAAAAACCACGGCGCGGAATTAACGCAACAAGTAACTACGTCTTAAATACTTGAAAGCAGCCTTCCCTGAGAAGGCAGGGTCCCTTCACCACAGGGTTGGTCACAGAATTGGCAAACCTGTCTCCAAAAGATAACGTGGAGATTATTTTAACCCAATAGCCAAATCACAGCAAAATTGTAAGTTAGTAGAATCTTATTTAATGCCATTTTTACTCTATATATTTTGTAGAGGTTTCTAAGGTTGCATTTACAAGACAGTTTCTTGCTTTTTTATTCTAATTACTTAATGCCAATAGACTAAAATACTATGTCCTTTGGCTAGGAGACAGGATGCAGAAATCTGCCTAAATTGCATTACAGTTTGTAAACTGGAAAAATTAATGTTCTCATTAAAAAAAAAAAAAAAAAAAGATTACAGGGGCGCCTGGGTGGCTTGGTCGGTTAAGCGTCTGACTTCGGCTCAGGTCATGATCTCACGATCCGTGGGTTCGAGCCCCACGTCGGGCTCTGTGCTGACAGCTCAGAGCCTGAAGCCTGTTTCAGATTCTGTTTCTCCCTCTCTCTGTGACCCTCCCCTGTTCATGCTCTGTCTCTCTCTGTCTCAAAAATAAATAAACGTTAAAAAAATTTTTTTTTAAATAAAAAAAAAAGATTACAGGCACGCCTAGGTGCCTCAGTTGGTTAAGTGTCCAACTCTTGATTTCGACTCAGGTCATGACCTCATGGTTCGTGGATTCGAGCCCTGCATCGGGCTCCGTGCTGACAGTGCCTTGGGATTCTCTCTCTCCCTCTCTCTCTGCCCTTCCCCTGCTCCACTCTCTCTCTAGATAAATAAATAAACTTAAAAAAAAAAAAACATTACAGATTGTGGAGTTCAACGTGTGACATTTTACCTTGTATTCCATAACTAAATTTTTAAAGAATCAGTTACAGGATGGATGGTCCCGAGTGTAGACGTGACAGAGAAAGGGAGAGAGGGAGGGAGGGGTGCAGGAAGAGGCATGCCAGGCCACACCTGCTGCCAGGGCCCCTCCGCTCCACACTCCAGGGGACGTACAGCCTCCCACACAATGACCGAGGCGACTTCTCCTTGACACGAGGATGCTGGTCAACCAACCACCTAAAGTGGCCTCCCCTTGTCCCTGCCCCAGATGTAAAATGGCTAATTTTGTAAGATTTCCGAGATCCCATGGGAATTTCTAACCAATGGGAACCCACCAGGCATCTTCAAGAGAATAAAGAGGTTCCAAGATCCATGCTTCTCTACAGGAAGAAAGAGCACCTTTTTTGTCAGAATCAGATGAAAAGCTATCATCTGACAGCTATTTGTGCGTGTGTAAACACTGAGGTTGATTGCTGTGGTGCAGAATTTCTGAAGAACAAATACAGCAGTGACAGGCACTGGCCCCGTTTCGGGGCTCCTGAGGAGTCTGTGGATGGCTGGGGCCATGGCCCACCCGCTTTCCTGGGCCCCTGGACTCGCTCTTTAAGAGCCGAGCCACCTGGGCTTCCTGGCACCCCCCCCCCCACCATTGACAGTCCTGAATCAGGGAACAGGCATTGTTCTTGATGGAGTGAAACAACCACAGCTGAATGTCTTAACTGCTGAGTAAGCGACAAAGGATTTGCTTCTGAAATGAGATTACCTACACTCCTTCCAGAACTCATACTCAATACGTGACGGAGCACAGGACACCCTCAGGAGAGGGGGCTGTGTCAGGGGCAAAACATTCAATGGGACAGAAAATGACATGTGTACATTCCTATCCGTCGTGGAGCGAAACAAATTCCTTTTTAAAAGAATAGAAGTTTACACTGATTCAAAAGGGCACATGCACCCCAACGTTCACAGCAGTGCTAACAGCAGCCAAAGCATATGGAAGAAGCCCAAATGTTCATTAAGTGACAAATGGATAAAGAAGATGTGGTGCATATGTACAATGGAGTATTACTCGGCAATCAAAAAGAAAATCTTGCCATTTGCAACAACGTGGATGGAACTAGAATGTATTATGTTAAAAGAAATGTCAGTTAGAGAAAGACAAATATCATACGATCTAACTCGTGTAGAATTTAAGAAAGAAAATAGATGAGCATAGGAGGAAGGAAGGGAAAATAAGGTACAAACAGGGAGGGAAACCATAAGAGACTCTTAAACACAGAGAACAAACTGAGGGTTGCTGGAGAGAGGTGGGGGGGGGATGGGCTGGATGGGCAACGGGCACTGAGGAGGGCACCTGTTGGCATGAGCCCTGGGTGTCGTATGGAAGTGATGAATCACTGGGTTCTGCTCCGGAAGCCAAGACTACACTGTATGTTAACTAACTTGGATTTAAATAAATAAATAAATGGAATTTTAAAGTACACACCCTGAGTAGGTCGCTTTGCTCGAAGCATCATTTGGTGTGTAGGATGGCCCTTAAGGTCACAGGAAGGCACCTGTTTCACTGTGTGTTCTACTGTGTGCCCCTCAGTGAGGCAGAGAACCTGGAGGGAACTATGTCCCCAGAGTCTGAACAGCCCCCTAGGAGGGGAATTTTAACGGTAAATTTTCTAAGACAGACCCTTTGGGGCAAGAGAGTGAGGTATGAAAGCAGATTAATGGCTGTTGCCAGGAATGTTTTCACAATTACGATCTTCCTCACTCCTGGGGCTTGGTACCTACCCCAGAGCAAGAGGGGACGCGTGACCCACTGTTGCCAGGCAGGGACAACCACCACCGCAGGTCTTCTAGAAAGTCGCACGCGACTTAAGCACCGGCCCCTGGCCCCAAGTTAGATCTCAGAAATACAGAGAACCGAACAGATTAGCAAGTGGAGAAAGGAAAGGCAGCGAGGAAGCCAAGAAGGCCTTCGGAGCCACGGGAACTCTCACGGGGGCACCTTGAGCTCTTTCAAAGCGGAACAGCGGGAGAAGAACCCGGAGGCAAACGGGGCTCAAGAAACTCACATTTTCACACCAGCAGGCTCAAAACACCCAGGCTGAAGGCTACACCAGATACAGCCGCCGAGCCACCATCCCCCTCCTCCGCAGACCCCCGAGCAAGCATTCGGCATGGTGGAGACATCAGCCGGTAAAGGGACAAGCCGCTGGGGGCCTGACCTTCCTTCGCTCGGACTGACCGGGCGTCCTGACGTTCGCCACATGCCAGAGCCCCTGCTGCTCACACGGCAGCTCACTGCAGCAAGGTCGGCAAGGGCGCAGCACCGAGGGGCCTTCGGCATTTCCGGGGGCGGCCTGCCCACGTTTTGACCCAGATGTCCTTTCATGCTCAGGGGCCGGTGCTTCCTTTTGGAGATTTCGCCTTGGAAACAGAATGACCGTCTGGTTGAGAAATGTGCACCCAATCACAAGACCACAGGGCGCACACAGCTGGCAGATCTCCTCCTCATGTGCGCACATGCGTATATATGTGTGTGTGCACGTGTCAGTGTGCGTGTGCATGTATGCACACGTGTGCACATGTGTGTGCATGTGTCCACGCATGTATGCACTGTGTGCACACGTGTCTGAGTGCATACGTGCACATATGTGCACACGTGTGTGTGCCCCGCTGTGTACGTGTGTGCGTGTGTGCACGTGCGTGTCTATGAGTTCGTGCATGCATGTATCTGCGCACATGTGTGTATGTGTGTGCGTGTGCATGTGCGTGCGAGTGCATGTGTGCACCGTGCTGTGTGTGCATGTGTGCCTACGTGTGTACCGTGCTGTGTGTGTGCGCATGTGCGCATGTGGCTCACACGCACATGAACACAGACAGGAGGTGAGCAGGAGGCAGGCCCCAGGAATGTGTGCCATGGGGCTGGGGAAGGTGAACGAGGTGTTCCTGGGCAGTGAGCAGACAGGAAGAGCAGGAAGCAATGGGAAAGGACTAGAAACCTGTGGCGGGAAGGAGGGGGAGAACCAAATTTCTAGAAAGAAAGACAAAAGAGGCACCTCGTGCCCACACAGCGAGTTGTGAAAGCACAGCCCCCCCACACACAATGTCATGTGCTCAGAGCCCCCAGAGGGAGCCCCACGCCCTGCGAGGCCTCAGCTCCTGTCCTTGCGGCCCCAGACCCACAGGGGCCCAAGGGGCAGAGTTCCTGGGCACAGGTCAGCCATCTAATGTCCACTGCTCTGCTTCATGACTGCAAATCATACTTCAGAATACTATTCTTAGCTTTTACTGGAAGCTTTTCCTGCAGCCAGAGAGCACTTCTGCCCTGGCAGGCAAGACATTCAACAAGCTGCCAGGTCACCGTCTCTGGTAAAGAACCGCGCGCCCCACATCCAGAGGGGACACAGAGCCCCGGAAGGCAGGACGCCCCCAGGGGCCCTCCTGACACTGCGGGGTCGTGGCCTCCCTGCTGGGCTCCCAGGGCACAGCCTGTGTGGTCTCGAATCCGCCAAGGAGGTGTTGTTCTCCACCCGGCGCCTCCGTTCTGGGCCTGAGCCACCAAACGCCGGCAGCACACCGGCCAGGGCCGGAGGGTTCCGCAGCGATGCTTACAGCACGCCCTGGACCAGGAGAAAAAGCGCTGTGTCCCAGTGCACAGGGCAACGTGGCCTCCCGGGCCTCCCAGGCCTCCCGGGTTGCGAAGCAGACAGTGTGGGAACGAGCTTCGTCTGGGTTCCTTCCACCCTCGTCCCTGAAACACAGACCAGACCCGAGGCGGGAGGCCCAGCCTAAGAAAACAATAACTCCCAAGGGCTCACGGAAGGACACACATTCTGCTTCTGGCCAAACCACTTTCATGAAACTGTGTCCCTTAAAGATTTGGGGTCTCATAGGTGGAAAGGAGAAGATGAGATGGGGATGTGGGGGGTTCAGTAGCCCACGGCAGTCTCCCAAAGTGTCCAATTTTCCACCCCAAATCTGAGCAGATGTGACACACTGGGGGTCTAAGCCTTGTGCCCCGAGAGTGCTGCCTGAATTTGAGGTGCCTGCTGGTGAAAAGCTGGGTTTGCCTTTCCCTGACCCGAGACCCCAGCTCATCTCTGGTCCCCGGGGGGCCCAGTCTCACAACCCTGTCTCCCCCAGAGCTGGTAACAGAGTGTTCAGTCCAGGGTTTATTGGTGCTGTTGCTTGTTTAACACTTCCCTCTGCCGTGAGCCCGTGTCATGCCTGTCCTGCTAACCACCGCCTCCGGCCAGCGGCACACCGCCAAGTGGAACAGAAGCCCCCAGAACGAAAGGCGGATGGGGTGGGGTGGTGGACATTGTTTTCTGGCTCCAACTGCTCACTGGATCTACTTATGGGTAGACTTAATTCCTTACTTCCTTAACCAATCTTCCAGGGAAAGCCATTTCCAAATCACACACATAGCCATTCCCTAAAGGTCTCAGAATTCACATCAACTTACAGCACAGAATTCTTGCCTAGAATCAGTGAACTCACATATGGCCCTCATGTGCTATGATGGGACATCCATAAAATATGTCCGGATAAAACCTCACGATCACATGGGATGCGTGTAAGAGATTCATATCTGTCTTTATTACCAGGAGCACCTTACGTCCCTTTGGAGGCTGGTCTGTAAGCACAGGGTCCGCACAGCCTCGTGCTAATGAAGGAGAACCCCCACCGAAGGGCTTTAACTGGGAATGAGTTCATGGTGGCCTTGTAGCAATCAGCCAAGACTCATTCATTGTTAGCTCCCCGGATTCCCCTGTGAAGAAATGGAGAGTCAATGAAATTTCGGGCCAGATAAGCATCGTGCATTTGCAAAACCATGTGGTTAACCAGCGGAGGCAGCTAAGCCACCGGGGAGACGTGTTCGAGCCGTACCTTTAACGTTTCTAATGGGTTTGCCAGAGGGAAAGAAGACACGGGGGCACCACTTCCCGGGGCCATCTGCTTTGCTCATTACCGCTGACTAATTCTTCCTTTGTTTAATTGCACATTGTGCTGAACCACTTCACAAGGACGAGGGTTCTGCTAAGATCATTTTTGCGGGTGCCGTGTCCACGCCCACACTCCATAAGCACTTCGCATCATTACGTGCCATCTAGAGACATATTCGCAGTGCTCGTGTGTTCCATGTTCAGCGACAGAAGTCCAAATGCCCCGTTCGCATTTATCAGGGCCTGTTTTAAGTTGCCTTTGATCTTGAATTAAAACACACAGTCTCATTTGGCTCCTTCAAATAGAAAGCTATGGTTCCTGACAACCAATGTTTCCTCAGGATCCTATTTACAAAAAACAAAACAAAACAAAACAATTTTTCCCCATCAGTCATCAAGATGAGGGCTATCAGGGCCCAGCATCATGACAACGGCGCCCACTCGCTCACATGAGGTGTTCTAGGCCTTAAAAGTCACAGGACACAATATTGCATTCAAGACATTGAATTCCTACTCCTCCTTCTAAACATGGAAACAAGATCAAATCACTATTTTTAAAGCTGTGCTCGATGAGGTGTGTTCCAAATAGAGGTGCAAATAGAAAAACAATGTAGGTTTAGGTTTTTTTGATGATTGTCATCTATCACGAGTTTCACAAGCCCCAGAAGCACATGACAAAGGGCAGACTTTATGCAGCGGAGAGAAACAGGCAGAGGGGTACAAGGTGGGAGCGCATAGCCCACATCCCTCCTGCGCTAGGGGAGGCCAGTGGGTACTGAAGTGGTGAAACATCCATGAGACGTCCATGGTGGGGCTTGTGTGCAGAATAAGATAAAGCCACTTAACGTGGATCTGTTTTCAGTGACTCCCCTCTGGAATACTGGTAGTATCTTAACCCTGGGATTCAAACACAGTTTTTAAAGCTCTTTGTTTTCAAAGCACTATAAAAAAGACAAAAGTAGGTGAATGTGGGAACCCATGTTGATTCTCACGAGGACTCTGCCAGATGAGTCATGTGTAATATGTGGAAATAGGAACCATCTGGAAAAAATCTTGGCATTACAAGACACCACAGAAAACATGGAAAAGGAAAAGAGGGTGTATTAGCCCACATGATCCACTAACCGGAAGAGAAGGAACATGCCATGGGACCCTGCGGCGAATACCGATGGCTCCCAAAGTGATTAAAGTAGACGCTTGGGGTGTTCGATCCCTCATGTGGCAAAAATAAAGGACATTTCTCAGAAGTTCCCCTTTTACAATATCTAGAACAGGGACAGCTGGCTGGGGGCAGGGATGAGCCTGGACAACGCCTGTAATTACATGCACATCAGGAAGAGCAGGTCACAAAACCCTGTAGCGGTATCTGGGCTGGGTAAAGGGAGAATTGTTTCCCCTTACGTTTTAAGGGATAAGGATTCTGGAAATGGGTGATGAAATCAGGACACTGACTAGAAACTGGATGTATTTCCAGACAGACCTCCCAAGTGAGCCATCTCATTTTTCCTCCACCAAAAGCATCCAAAAGCTACAAACATGTCTCCTAACAATGGTTCTGCGCTGAAAACATCCTAACCTCTCTTTAACTGAGGCTCTGGAGAGCTTCTGGCACAGGTGTAACCGGTCAGCGTCTTTGGCCTTGCAGACTCCACCTGGGAAGAGGGGTCTCCACATCTCTCTATATGTCCAGGAACCCTCCCGTAGCTGGCCCCGCCAGCAAAGCCTGTCCTCGTACTCATGGAACCTTCAAACTCAGCTACTGCTAAGCAGACACGTGCGCATATGTGACATGTTCAATTTCCTGAGTGCTTTTGGGCACAATGCCTTCCATGTGCCCCTGTAGCAGCCCTGGGAAGCCACAAGTCAAAGGCCACCTTCCTCTTCCTGAGGGTAACCTGGTCTAAGTAACTGCATGAGATACACTCAGCTCATGGTAGATGGTGGAGGTCACACCAGAAGGAAGGCTTTGATTCAACAAAACCTTCTTCCCTACAGGCTGTCTCCCATCCGAGAGATAAAAGGGTCTATGACTGAGCACATCCGGGGAACGGTACGTCATATGCCTCCCATTGAATGCTCACAAACTTATTAAAGATCCTAAGTCATTAAAGCTGATGCTCTGGCCCGGAAACAACAAACAAGCATTTAGCCATAACTCAGTGTTCCCCACACTCATTTGTCCTTGGAACATTTTCCCTGTTCCATCCCAAAGGAAACATCTATTAACATCTCAAGATGCTCCGAGACTCATGTTTTGGGAAGGGCCAAACTACACATTGCCTTTTAGAAATGCTCAAAACACTGATAAAAATAAAGATATCCAATCAGTCTCAGTAATACTGGAAGTAATTTCAAATACGCTAACCACAATTTTGTTAAATAAACCTCCTAATATTTTGTAGTAAGTAGCACTCTCTTCTGCATTTTGACTTTATAGATTAGATTTCAAATCTTATGAGTAGAAAAATGTATTTTTTTCAATATACTGGATTTTAAAATTCTCCCTGATCCAAATGCAATGCAATGCCTCTCACAGAGTAAGTGCTTTGTAAATAAATTGTCGTTATTATCAATAATTCATTACTAGTAGTCCAAATCAGTTCATTTATCTAGTTTCAAAGATTTATATAAAAATATTTACTTTCATTTACTTGAGGAAAACATTAACGAGGGATAAATATGACACCATTAATATTTAGAATGATGGTTAATATAATTTAATTTATGATAAAGGGATTTTCAATACCCTGACAAAAGAATAATAGAAAGATAACATATAATATATCTATTATTTTATGCTAAGAGTGAAAAGAGGGCAACTGGTCATAATATAAAGTACAACATACAAAACACCCTATTATTTTTTATTTCGTAATGAAATCATGGCTAAAAATATGTCTGTTATTAGCCATGAATAAATTAAAAGACCAATGAAAGAAATACATAAATAAATTAAAGACTGTTGAATTCCCAAAAAATACTAACACAATGTAGTCCCTTGTCTCAAAAAAAGAATTTCACTTAATACGGAAACACGCGTGCCCCACGGTGGTGGTCGTGAGAAAGTGAGACCCTTCGTCGTAAAGGTGACTGAGGTCCTGAGGCATTTCTGAGGGCTGTCAGGGGCACGGGCCGGTGTCTCCAGTCCCCAGCAAGCAAGGCCTCTGCCAACAGGAACCGATGGGAAAAACCAATGTAAAAGGGCACACGGAATCAGGAAGGCGGGAAAGTGTTGCCTGTTCTCTTGTATTCAGACATGATTACAATCAGCACATTCTTTACACTTTTTCCTTATGTACCGTGTGCCCTTGAGAGAAGGACCCTGAAAATGCTTGTTTTGCTCTCTCGCAAGGTGCCTGGCAAAGTAACGGCTGAGAAGTGCGTGCTGATTGATTGACTGCCACAACTCTGAGCAGCCCGTGGAAAACAGAGACAAGATGCCTCTTCCCAGATGTCAACGAGGCCATGAATAAGCTGATGACCCTAGTCTCTGACTACATCCAAAATGTGTAAGAAATGTGGCCATATTTACCTCCTGGGAAATCAAGGAGGCGTGCCCAATACATAACAAAGTCACTCCCTTTGGACCAGGGTGACAGATTTCCTATAGGACAGAGGATGCATCAGGACTTCCTGGAGGAAGGGGTCCCAATGCTGGCCAGAGAAACCTCCCTTCCATATGCCCTCCCCTCAAGGCTTTATTCTGAATGCCGTTAAGAAATGAACATCCTCCGGATGGGAGCGAATGCTGGTTATTTGGGCTGGACTTCCCCTAACCTTCCTCAGGTGGGGAGCAGGACTCGGGATGTGGCCACACGACCTCTGACCTGCTCTGTGTCACAGACAAGGTGGCTCCCTGTGCTTGTTTGTTTAACCCAGTGGATGCTCATCTGGAACTGGAACTGGGAGGTCTGCCCGTGGCCCCAAAGGAATATGTCCATTTCTCTGTGGTTCTCCAGCAATCTGTTCCATCACCACTGCCCAGAGAAAGGCTTTGGAAGGTCCGCTTTCCTAGGCGGTGGCCAGCAGAGCAGCATACCCCACGTGGACTGAGTTTTAAAGCAACGGGAGCTTGCTCAAGACTTCAATATTCTGAACCCCGAATTCCTCTCCTTGGGATCCCCCAGATCAAGATCCTCTTATCTTGAACAATGGAAACTGAGAAGTGCTCTGACCAGTGCCTTGCCTTATATTCCCTAAAAGAGATGGGGCCAGTTCAGTGGTTCTCAATCCAGAGCGATTATACTTCCCCTCCACCCCCCCCCCACCCCCTGTGGAAACATCTATCTGGCCAAACCTGGAGACCTTCCGGTTGCCACAAATGGGGGAGAAGGTGCTGGTGGCATCCGGTGGGCAGAGGCCAAGGATGTTGCTAAATATCCTGCATGCAAAGGAACCCCCCACAACAAAAACTAGCCCACCCAAGATGTGAATAGTGCCAAAAGTGAGAAACCGTGGATTCGCTGGTTTCTTCAACTATAAAACAAATATAAGAAGAAGAAGCATTAAAAAATTCAGCACTGCGCCCGACCCAACATAGATGTTCAATACACGTCGACCCTTTTTCTTGCTCTGACATTCCAAAGCCAGGATTTTCCTCTCCTGCCGAGATCGGCTGTGAATGGGCAGATGCTACAATTTAATGTCAAGATGTAGACAGGTTTATATGACGGCCCGATGTGGGATATTTATTGACTGTGTGACACACATATGAGAACTAAATGGCTGGCGAAGCCCCAAACCGTCTGCCGTAATAAAAGAAAAGAGTGTCCCGCAAGAAGAGTGACGCGAACTTCCTCCCAGATTTCCAGGGCCCAACACAGAACGCCTTCCAGACTGGCCAGACTCCTCCACCCTTCCAAATCAGATAAGGCACCCATTTCAGCCCAACAGAAATTCCGTTTTCAAAGTTCTCTGCTTTGCGGGTGATCTGGGGCTGTCCTCGCTGATGACGCATCACACTGTGCAGGACCCGCATGCGGAGCGGGACTCTGACTCACAGTCTACCCAGTGACCACAGGACACGGGGCTTCTTCCCCACGCTGCTGGCAAGCAGCGGGGCATCAGCAGGGTAGAGTACACGGAGGAGACACCCACACAGTTCTTGTTAGGGGACAGAAATGCCACGATTCTGTTTCATGAAGACCCTGCTTCAGACCGTGGTGGGGAAAGCCCCTTGCCAGAGTCACCTGATTAGGAACCATCAGGCCTTTTCAACAATACGTTTATCAACTGGCCACAAGAGGCATTTTCTCAGATGAGTGTGGGTAAGCTCTGTGTGTGTCCTTATGCCTGTGAGTGACCCTGCTCCCTAGGCAAGCATGTCAGGTCCATGAGTGGACACAGAATATGTCTGCACCGCACTTCACCGGGAAGCGGTCCCTTTTTTCGCAGCCCCGGGCCACCTCTGGGCCGCGGGGCCGCTCCTTCCTGAGAACCGGGGCACCTGTTTTCTCTGCGCCCCCTGCGATTCGGCTGCTCGCTCCCCACTCGGCTATCTGCCTCTTCTGCACACGTCTCACCCCTGGTTTGGTGGGGAGCTCCCTGTCTTGAACGCTGCGGGGTCGCAGAAGAGAATGCGTGTTTTACATCAACAGGGGCTCCCGGGGCCAAAACATCTGAAAGACTTCTTCTGTAAGCTCTACGTTGGCAAAACACAAACGGCCAGTTCCCAAGCAGATGGCAGTAACTCTTCGGAATGTGCTGCCTTTCCTAATATCTCACGGAGTTGCGAAAAGCAGGTTCTCAAGCAAAAGAAGAGCTCAACTTTTGTCTGTTTCTGAGTAAGCAAGCATTCAAGACGCTAATCAGGTTAAGCAGCCACCGTTCCCACAGGGCTGAGGCCTCCGGAGGAACATCAAGCCACCGGTACAAACCCGAAGTAATTACCTAAGAGAAAGCACCTGAAGATACGTGTGCCAGCCAGGGGAGTGGGGAGACAAACATCTCCGAGGGCCCCTGACGTCCTGCGAAAGCCTCGTGAACGCAGAGCAAGACGCCCAGGGTTAGCCTGATGACTGAGATTAGAACATGCCCAAAGACCCCCTACGTTGACACTCACTTATGGCAACTGGAGAACAGAAGACATTCTGCCCAGGAATGACATCTCCCTCGAACACGGGACTTAGCCAGAAAAGGTTTGGCAACTGAGACCGGACACATTCCAGGGTCCGCCGGTGGATTCTAAGTAGTCAGCATGTGAAAGTTTTCCTCGAGGAGACGTGGAAAAGACATGTGTCAGAAACAACGATTTCCACATTTCCAAGGCGGCTGACACTCTGTCCCACTTAGGTAACTTGAACTGTCTCAGAGTTATGTGGCTCCTACTATCCTATTTTTAAAAAACAGGTCAAAATTCATCTGACTTGCAGGCATTTGAGAATAGCAAAATAACTCAGAGGAGAAGCAAAGCCATCCGGCAGGAGCTCCAAAGCAGGCCGGTGATCCGAACTGCTAGATCTAGGGGCTGTGATTCGACACCCTCGGCTCATTTTGCATTTAAACCCCGTTAGCATGCCCAGGCCTCACTCTGAGAATGGGCGGGGGGCAATGGTGGTGGAGAAGGGCCAATTCCTGTCACTGATGTGCCAGCTGAGAATAAAATCCTCTGTTGTCTGACCTCGGGATGGGAGGGGGAGGGCGGGGAGGGGGCGGGCATGACAGGGGGATCCACGTCTGAAATCCCGGCTCAACCACACTTCAGGTATTCCAGGTCATTAACACTGACCGACATCAGTTTCAAAACAATAAGTGGAGGTTAAAATGTCCTCTTTCCGTGGGGGGCAGGGGGGAAGGACCTCTTCCTTGGTCATGTTATGTGAAACGTGGGGCCTGAAATACTTGTGCTCAAGACACATCTTCAATTTTTGTTGAAAAGACATAATACTAAACCATTTAGCTAGATTTCAAGGGGCCTTCTGAATCCATGGGAAAATTACAGTCTTCTAAAAGATTAATTCAGAATGGTTTAACCTACAGCTTACAAGTATTTCATTTTAAATAGTCTTGTTTTAGGAATAAGATAAAAAATCCCAAGTGGGCAGAGACAGGGTGCTGAGGGGGCAGGGCTGGCCAGGAAAGGTCACGGAGGCCCTGGATCCCAGATGTCTGGTCCACTGGCTGGGAATCTTCTTGATGGTCAGCAAGGGGGGAGAGCAGAATTCTACTCTTCCCACCCCCAAGGGGGCGCTCTGCGGTTTTCTGATTTCAAGGCTCAGGTTGGTTTCAGTGGGAGGCTCGCCTGAGACCACATCACAAGAAAGGGGCACAATCTAATGGCACATCTTCGCCCTCGATGCCTCCTCCCTTTGACCGTCCAGTGCCCAAGTGGGAAGCAGGCGTGTTTCCTTGTGGAGATAAACACAGACCCGGCCTCACCTGAGTGTACCCAGCCACCTCAAGGGTTCCCTCAATGCTCAAGGGTTTCCTCGATGCTCACTTTTGAAAAGAAATGTCTAAAGACCCTTTCCTTGCGGGGCTGGGTGCTAGACGCTGGCCGTGACTCAGAGGTGACCCCCGCCTTCTCTAAAGATATTTAACCAAATCCGAACTAAAGTGAACCAAGTCCCTGAGTAGCTGTTCTCAAGTCACGGAAAACTCAGCCAAAAATACCTGGAGAGCTATATCTAGATTATTCTGCCTGGTTACATGTTATTAATGGGTGGATTTGGGGTAAAAATGAAAATGAGTCAGGCTGGAAAGCATATGCATGGAATAGGAAGTCTGAAAAAGCAGAGCCTTGGCGGGGGGGGGGGGGGGGGGGCCACCACCGGAGTCTGCAGCTGCTGGATGAAAGGGGAGATTGGGAAAGTCGGGGGAATGGACTCCGCTCTCTTTGAGAGTGAGACTCGTTACCGCCACCTCCCCTCCAGCTCCTGATGCTTTAAGTTGCAAGAAAAACACTGTGATGTTGATACAGGCCTTCAGTTCCTATTTGTTGACATAGGAAAGTTCTACTTTTTATAGTTTTAAGAATGTCTTTGTTAGCTCAGTGTGCTTATGTGTAAAACTCAAGTTAGATCGAAAGAAAAAAGAAAGAGACAGAGAGAGAGAGAGATTCCTTGTGGTATGAACATACTTTCTCCCGCTATAAAATAACTCTTGCAAATGCACACTAGAACTAGCTAGAAAAACTTCCCAAATAAGAAAATGAACAGACCATGAAGGTGGATTATAGTTGATACGGTTGATAATGAAAGCTATCAATATATTTTCACATACTGCATTTGTTCAAAAAACTATCTAGGGGCACCTGGGTGGCTCAGTCGGTTGAGCGTCCGACTTCGGCTCAGGGCATGATCTCGCGTTTCATGAGTTCAAGCCCCAGGTTGGGCTCTGTGCTGACAGCTCAGAGCCTGGAGCCTGCTTCGGATTCCATTTCTCCCCCTCTGTCTGCCCCCTCCCCTGCTTGTGCTCTCTGTCTCTCAACAAATGAATAAATGTTAAAAAAAAATTTTTTTTTTAAAACTATCCATTGGGGCTCCTGGGTGGCTCAGTTGGTTAAGAAGGTAAGCGTCCAACTTCGGCTCAGGTCGTGATCTCACAGTTTGTGAGTTCGAGCCCTGCGTCGGGCTCTGTGCTGACAGCTCAGAGCCTGGAGCCTGCTTCGGATTCTGTGTCTCCCTCTCTCTCTGCCCCTTGCCAGCTCACACTCTGTCTCTCTCTCTCTTTCTCTCTCTCTTTCAAAAATAAACATTTAAAAAAAACACACAACTATCCATTAATACTGGTACCACCAACTATGAGTGTATTTAAAAACTAATAATAATGTTGGTACTTTAGCAGGTAGCTAAAAAGAAACCAAACCATTTTCTGTACAGTAAAATTCTCTGAATTTCAAGAGTGTGAGCCTGTGACCTGATAAGCCTGCAGCAGGCCATGAAGTAGAGAATGGACATCCAGCCCTGGCTGACACCCTGGCTGCACCTGAAGAGCAGACAGTGGTCCATGGGCCTCCCTTGCTCCATACATCCCCGCCTGCCTCGGGCCCCCACTCGTCACAGGCCAACTGGCTTACTGGCCATGTCTTCTCATGGCCACACCTGATGTACAGAACCGTGCAGTTTCAGGGTGCTGCACTGTCCCCGGGGAAACCCAGGCAGACACCCTCTCTCCAAACAACTGAAACGGACAGATTGATTGCCCTCCAGAGAAAAGGATTTACCCAGGTCTGTGACTCTTAAATGACAGGCAGGAACACTTGCTTAGAAAAATATAATTCAATTTACATTTGGGGAACAATAAATATTTACTGTTTTTGTAAATAATTCTGGGTCAGTGTGGGGTTAAAAATACTGATCTGAAGCCTTTAGGTGCAATAGAAACTTTTTCTGTTTTGAGAAATGTGCTAAGTTTCGTTCTTACACATGGGTTCCAAAGAATACTACTGACTTGACAGGTTTTCTGCCAATACACATGTCCCTTCTTGAGTCAAAAAAGGAAAGAAACCAAATCCGTTTTTCTGCATTAACTGCCACTAATTATCACAATCTTTGGGAAGCTGCTGCTGATATCCCCTAGACATAATGTTAAGCCTGGTTTTGCTTCATTTGAATCACTCTGGGGAAATTATCAAAATAGTAAGTAATAAGGCTTTAAGATGAACTGCTGATGATTTGGTTAGGTTTAATGCAGTTTTTCATGATTTCCATACCAATGGCAATTCAAAACAAACTGTTACCATTTAAGTTTTGGCCACTTACCTTCTGTCCCTTCACTCCATGGCAGTCACACTTCCCGCAGCCAGAGCCAGCACAACCGCCCTGGAAGGAAGAGAAAAATGTCTTTAAATAGAAGAACTCTTGCAAATTGAGGTCACTTTTTGAATTGAAATGATTTTGGCATCTTCACCTATTTATGGGAAATGTCCTACCCCGTTATGAGGAGTACGACCTCAAAATGTGAGATCTGCACTTGCTCTCATGGGGTTATCATGTACGTAGCCTCTGGCTCCTCTCTCTTGCCCACGTAGATGAAATAGTAGTCCTGGAGTAGAGTAAATCAAAGCATTACTTGCTCCACAAACTGAAGGCTTCTATTTATACTTTTTGGAATCGCCTCTCCAGGGATGATTTTAACAGGGCATCACCCATATTTGCAAGGCTATGATACTGATTAAGGAGTTTCAGACCAGAGACCAGGGAAACTGAGGCCCCAGGAAAGCAGAGTCCATGCTTTGTCCTCCAAATTCCCAAGGACACACAAGTATGCAAAAAATGTTTGTGCAAAGAGGAAATAAATGAAGGAGCTTATTTTAAGCCCAACCTTAGAGAACTGATTTTCAATTCAGTTAAAGCTTGAATGAAAAGAACCCAAGCATGTAATAAAAGCTGGAGGAGAGGAACATTCTCCAGAATAGATCACATATTAGGCCACAAACCAAGTCTCAACAAGTTCAAAAAGACTGAAATCATACCATGTATCTTTTCTGGCCACAATGCAATGCAACTAGAAATCAACCACAAGAAAAAATCTGGGAAGACCACAAATACGTGGAGGTTAAATTACACGCCACTAAACAATGAATAGGTCAATCAAGAAATCAAAGAAGAAATAAAAAAGTACATGGAAACAAATAAAAATGAAAGCATGATGGTCCAAAACCTTCGGAACACAGCAAAAGTGGTTCTAAGAGGAAAGTTTACAGCAACACAGGCCTACACCAAAAAGCAAGAAAAATCTCAAATAAACAACCTAATGTCACACGTAAAGGAGCTAGAAAAAGAAGAACAAACAAAACCCCAACCCAGCAAAAGGAAGGAAATAATAAAGATTAGAGCAGAAATAAATAGAAACTAAAAAAACAAGAGAACAGATTAATGAAACCTGGAGCTGCTTCTTTGAAAAGATCAACAAAATTGATAAACCTCTAGCCAGATCCATCAAGAAAAGGAGAGAAAGGGGCGCCCGGGTGGCTCAGTCGGTTGAGCATCTGACTTCGGCTCAGGTCATGATCTCGCGGTTCGTGGGTTCAAGCCCCGCGTCAGGCTCTGAGATGGCTCAGACCTGGAGCCTGTTTCGGATTCTGTGTCTCCCTCTCTCCCTGACCCTCCCCCGTTCATGCTGTCTCTCTCTGTCTCAAAAATAAATAAACGTTAAAAAAAAATTAAAAAAAAAAGAAGAGAAAATCTAAATAAAGTAATTAATGAAAGGGGAGAATAACAACCAATACCACAGAAATACAGACAATTCTAATAAAATATTATGATATAATATTAATTCTATTAAATCATTATATTAGGACATAATATTAATATATTATTCCAATATAACAGAATAGAATAATATGCCAACAAATTGGACAACTTAGAAGAAATGGATAAATTCCTAGATGTATATATAATCTACCAAAACTGAAGCAGGAAGAAATAGAAAATTTGAACAGACCAATTGCCAGAAATGAAAATGAATCAGTAATCCAAAAAACCCCAACAAATGAAAGTCTGGGACCAGCTAGTTTCACATACGAATTCTACCAACATTTGAAGAAGAGTTAATACCTAGTCTCAAACTACTCCAAAAATTAGAAGAGGAAGGAAAACTTCCAAATTTATTCTTGAGACCAGTATCATTCTGATACCAAAACCAGATAAAGACACCTCAAAAGAAAAGGGGGAGGGAACTACAGACCAATATCCCTAATGAACATAGATGCAAAATTCCTCGACAAAATATTAGCAAATTGAATCCAACAATACCTTTAAAAAAAATCACTCACCACGATCAAGTGGGATTTATTCCCAGGATGCAAGGGTTGTTCAATACTCACAAATCAATCAACATGATATATCATACCAACAAGAGAAAGGATGAAAACCATACGTTCATTTCAACAGATGCAGAAAAAGCATTTGACAAAGTACAACATCCATTCATGATACAAAACCCTCTGATACCTCAATATAATGAAGGCTAACAATGAAGCAGCAGAAAAAGAAATTAAGAAAATAATCCCATTTATAATTGTACCAAAAAAATAAAATAAAATACCTATGAATAAACTTAACCAAAAAGGTGAAAGAAAGACCTGTACCCTGAAACTATGAATCACGGATGAAAGAAATTAAAAACAACACAAAGAAATGGAAAGACAGTCCATGCTCATGGGTTGGAAGAACAAATATTGTTAAAATGTCAATACTACATAAAGCAATCTACACATTTAATGCAATCCCTATCAAAATACCAACAGCATTTTTCACAGAACTAGAACAAACAATCCTAAAATTTGTACGGAACCACAAAAGGCCCCAAATAACCTAAGCGATCTTGAAAAAGAAAAACAAAAGCAGAGGTATCACAATTCCAGACTTCAAGTTACATTACAAAGTGGTAATAATCAAAACAGTATGGTACTGGCATAGAAACAGACATAGAAAGAATAGAATAGAATAGAATAGAATAGAATAGAATAGAATAGAATAGAAAGACTAGAAATAAACCCACAATTCTATGGTCAATTAATTTTTCACAAAGGAGGAATGAATATACAATGGGGAAAAGACCATCTCTTCAACAAATGGTGTTGGGAAAAATGGACAGCCGCATGCAAAAGGATGAAACTTTTTTTTCACCATACACAAAAATAAACTCAAAATGGATTAAAAACCTAAATGTGAAACCTGAAACCATAGAAATCCTTGAAGAGACAACAGGCAGTAACCTCTTTGACAACAGCCATAGGAACATCTTTCTGAATATGTCTCCTGGGGCAAGGGAAATAACACCAACAATAAACTATTGGGACTACATCAAAATAAAGTTTCTGCACAGCAAAGGAAACAGTCGACAAAACTAAAAAGCAACCAACTGAATGGGAAAAGATGTTTATAAACAACATATGCAATAAAGGGTTAGTATGCAAAATATATAAAGAACTGATACAATTCAACACCCCAAAGAAACAAACAACCCAATTAAAACTTGGGCAGAAAACATGAACTGACATTTCCCCAAAGAAGACATCCAGATGGCCAACAGACACATGAAAAGATGCTCAACAACATTCATCGTCAGGGAAATATAAACCAAAAAACTACAGTGAGATATCACCTCACACCTGTCAGAACAGCTAAAATCAAAGCACAAGAAACAGCAAGTGCTGACAAGGTTGTGGAGAAAAAGGACCCCTCGTGTGCCTTCGTGGGAATGCAAACTGGTGCAGCCACTGTGGAAATCAGTATGGAGTTTCCCCAAAAAGTTAAAAATAGAACTACCCCACAATCCAGCAATCGCACTTCTGGGTATTTACCCAAAAAATATAAGAACGCTAATTCAAAGGGATACATGCACCCCTATGTGTATTGCAGCATTATTTACAACAGTCAAGATATGGAAGCAGCCCAAGTGTCCATCGATACATGAAGGATAGAGAAGAGGTGATGTATACATACGGTGGAATATCATTCAGCCATAAAAAGAATGAAATCTTGCCATTTGCAAAGATGCGGATGGAACCAGAAAGTATAATGCCGAGTGAAATAAGTCAGAGAAAGACAAATACCATATGATCTCATTTGTAAGTGGAATTTAAGAAACAAAACAAACGAGCAAAGGAAAAAAAGAAAGACAAAGGAAGAAAGAGACTCTTAACTACAGAAAACAAACTGATGGTTCCCAGAGGGGAGGCGGGTGGGGGAATGGGGATTAAGGAATACACCTGTTCTGATGAAAAACTAAACTAAACTAAAATAAAATAAAATAGCATTCTGTAAGAAAAGAAAGCTGGAAAGGAAGGTAACTAACGTGTTCAAAAGCTACAATTTGCCATCGTCTTATTTAATCAGCTGATGGTTATTTTGAGGTAAGTACTACCATCCCCACTTTTCAGATGCAAGAACTGACTTTGGAGCTTGAATACAACATGCTAGGACAAGGTTGAAATTAGAACCCACCACCAACTTCCATTACATAAAACTGCCAGCACATTAAGAGATAAAAGTATGAAGGTGCTTATGCACATTCGCAAGTTCCTTAGACAAACCCAAATTTTAACCCAAGACAGACACAGGTATTGGAGACAGAATGGAAGAGGGTGTGACAAGAAAAACTTTAGTTAATACGCTTTGTTAGAGGCTGTGTATTAAGTCTGAGATACAATGTGTGCTTCAATTCTGCTTCAAGAGATCATTTCTCAAAAAGAAAACAATACTATTAATAGAACTGTGATCACGTGAAGTCTGTTTCTTGAACGATATCCTCAAGCCTTAGCCCTGTTGCCGTGGAGATCTTCTGCATAAAACAACTACATCTGCGGATATTTATTTCATAAAGTGAAACCTGAACAAGTGCCTCCAAGACAGTGAGCTGTTATTAATTTTATATTTTGGAAATGGGGACAATTGACCACAGTCCAAACAGACTCCATAGATGATGGTCTTTCTCGTTCCCTGACTCACACTTGTGGCAGTCATCAGCGTGCAATCTCATAACCTCCTAACATCCTACATCAAGCCATGTGCACAGTTTTGCTTCACAATCTGGGTTTTGGTGACCACTCAGAGTTTTCCAAAGACAGGAAGCCAAAATCTTAAGCCTGTGCTCCAGAAGGTTCATCCAAATTGCCCAAATCCAAGTACTCAGAGACCCAAGAGATGTTCCTAACAACATCACCATCTCCTGCCTCCTCCCCACATGACGGGTGGCTGCACCCCACCCGGGCTCCCACAGTGGGGTGACAGGCCTCTACCGAGACACCTGTCCCATGCCCCTCACAACCCTCTCCTCGTCTGCCTCCCCAGGACCTGAGAACATTTGGGGGGCAGGCCCAGAATCACACCAAGCTTGACACAGACTGTATCTCATCTGAGACTACACGGGTTGTAAGACTCACGCCAAGAGATAAAGAATAGCACGGATTGCACAATGACACATCATCCATCGTGAAGATATACTGGAGCTTCAGACTTAATGCATTAATAAATGGGCATCTTGGAACTGAGGAAATAGAGCAGTGCCTACCCAGTTACTGTGGGCTTGCTGCTGGTGGTGGCCATTTAACCAACCTTAAATAACAGGTGCAGAGAGCAATCCAATGACACGGGTATATCAGCTCCCAACATATAACTGCCTAACTAACAGCACTGTGGGTAAATACTCCAAAGAGGAAACTGGGTGAGGAGAGTGGGACCGGCCAGGGAGGAGGGGGCTCCCGGGGGTGCTGGGTGAGCCCCCAGACCAGGACAGGGTGCCTGTCCAGGACAGTTGCTAGGGCTCTGGATCAGCCTACCCGCCCCCCACCGCCGGCTCCCAGCCCAGCCCTATAAACTCCTGCTCCTGAACCAGGTTCAGGAACACGCCTCTGCTCTTTAAACTCTGCTAACCCCCATCCCACTCCTACAGATGCCAGAAGGGAAAATCACCCAGGCTACTCATTTATCTGGTAGGAAAGAGAGGTCCACCTACCACCCAGGCTTCGTTGGCCAAAACCCAACAACAGCCTGAAGTGGGAAGGCGGGCTTTTCTACTCCCAGCTCAGTACGGTTTCTTCTAAACTCCAGATTAGGCAAAGGATCATGTGGCTGAGGCAAAAATGGCTATTTGGTCTTTCTGGGTTTTCTCTTCTGAAATGTTGATAAAATCTCAGAAGCTTATCTCCGTTCAGTCTGAGGAAGTTATAAACATGAATTTCCTGGAACTGTTCCCTTCAGCTCTCAGCAAATGCTTTAATTGCAAGGGACACCAGATAAGAGGTTACAGGGCCACGACTGTGGACGCTGGGGTCAACGTGCTTCTGGTGCCTTTGCTACAGAAACACAGACAGCGTGCATGGGTAAACAAATGGCCAGTTTTATCCCGGGCAAGGCTGCGGGTCATGACAAACTCTCAGGGCAATCTGAGACAAGAAATACAGGACTAGAGCCTTTATCACGGGCTCTATTATAGGAATAAAAGATCCCCACCCTGCCCCCACCACCTCATACTGTATATCAAGCAAAATTAAAAAAAAAAAATCCTAGACAAAAGACATTCATGGCTCCTTTCTGCTTTATTCTTGTAGGAAATTTTTATTACCAGTGCTGGCCCTACAAGGCAATTCCAAAGGACTAATAATTCTAATAATACCTAGATTACGGTCAGCCTTTCAGAACAAAAGGCATTTTTAGACCATGATTTTTGTTTCACTTTCTGGGTGGCCTAGCATTTTACGTAAATGGCCCTATTAAAAAAAAAACTAATTTTTAGACTAAAAAAATTAAAAAATGCATGTTTACTTTGCTAAATAAAATCTATTTTGCTTTTTAAAAAGTTTTTATTTATTTAAGTAATCTCCACACCCAGCGTGGGGCTCGAACTCACGACCCCAAGATCAAGAGTCTCAGGGTCCTCTAAGCCGGCCAGATGCCCCTAAAATCTGTTTTGAAATATCACCATTCTGGTTCTTAACATTGTCGGCACATAATGGCCCATGCTGGATATCACCCTGGCACACGAGGTATTTTAGTTGTGATTTAAGGGTATGCTGCTAAAAAGAATACCAATGATGCTCTAAGGATCCCTTTAAAAAAAAAAAGTTTATTTATTATTGAGAGAGAGAGAGCACGAGCAGGGGAGGGGCAGAAGGAGAGGGAGACACAGAATCTGAAGCAGGTTCCAGGCTCTGAGCTGTCAGCACAAAGACCGATGCGAACCCAGGAACAGCCAGATCATGACCTGAGCCAAAGTCGGATGCTTAACCAACAGAGCCACCCAGGCACCCCTCTAAGGATCCCTTTTTAATCAGGTGTAATGCATGATTTTGAAATAGCTAAATAAAGTAAGAGCCTTAAGTAATGTACATCCCAACTCTCCGCTGTGAATCACTAAGTTTAAAAGGGCAAATGAACTATGTAAGTTACTCGGATCCAAAATTTCACTGGTGACCCACCTAACATGTTAAACATGGCGTCGCAAATGTCATGATTTCCTGAGGAAGCACATTTTGCATCTGGGCCTTGCAGCAAAATCATGGTGTGCAGGGATCTCACCGACTCCAACAGCTCCCTACCGGCCGCACGTCGAGGGAGTGGACTTTACGAGGGCTGCTCATTTCTACCAGTGTCTGGAACATATCGGGCCCCATCAACTAGCTCCCATCCATCTGTTCCAGATTCTAGAACGGGAAGAATATGTACCCTCTGTGAAGTACTCCTACTTCTTTCTTGTGCCTTTCCCCTCACTGGGGGGCAAGCATCCAGTAAGTCAGCTCCAAGTTAGGAGGAAAGCCTGTGCTTTCCTGCTGAGCAGTGCTCAAACCAAGAGGTCACGGCTGAGGAAGCTGGTCAAAGATGTTCTCCACTCGAACATGGGGAATGTGGCTGAAGACCCCAAATTCTTGGTCTTTGGGGGCTGTGGGTCTTGGTTTCTCTTGCAGAAGTGGGATCTCCATGGCCAACACTGGGCGGGGGGGCACCTAGACACGGGGAGAATAGAATCCCAGCCAGCTCTCAGGGGGAAAACATCATATCTATACCCCTAACCCCCTAACGGTGCAGAACAACTTAATGAAAACCACATCCCTCTTGATGATCCCCCTGGCCTCTTCCCGGCAGGACCCACAGCCAATAACCCACCATGGGATTGTAAGAAGTTACATCCAGTGGGAGCTGAACTGCATTAACTGCATTTTAAACAGAAAAAAACACATTTGTTCTAGATGGAGTCTGGCAGACAAACGTGTCCACACACAACTTCAGTGGCCACTTTAAGGGCCAATTAGTGATAAAATTTGAAAGCGACGGTACAACAACATAGCCTTTAGAACAACGGTCTCTTCTAGTCTGTTCCAGTCTCTCTTTTTTTTAATACTTTACTTACTTTTGAGAGAGAGACAGAGTATGAGCAGAGGAGGGGCAGAGAGGGAGGGAGACACAGAATCTGAAGCAGGTTCCAGGCTCTGAACTGTCAGCACAGAGCCCGACGTGGGGCCCGAACCCACAAACCGCGAGATCATGACGTGAGCCAAAGTCAGACGCTTAACCGACTGAGCCCCCCAGGTGCCCCTGTCCAGTCTGTTTATACATTTCAGGACATGACAAATTAATTAATATTATATACATTTTCTTTCATGCCCCAATTTCCAGCATGAGTGCTATGAAGTACGTTAAGTTCTAAAAATTCCCTAGATTTAGGATTTGCAGTCCTAGTGCCAAAGAAGGAAGGAGATCATGGAGGTCAGTGACTCTAGCTTGAAATGAAGCCTATTTCCGGCCCTTCTCTGATCTTCAGACCAACAGGGAGGTCTCCTCAACATTAAAGTGACTTCCCTGTGGGAATGCAGGGAGGGGGGAGGTTCGCGGATTCAGTTTGGAGAGCGCCTTTCTGCTTAACCAAAGGATGCCAAGTGCTCTGCGTGTGTGTGCATGCACGCGTGTGTGAGTGGGGGGTGAGGGGTGTGGGTGAGAGACAGAGCACAAGCCCATACATACACTCGGTCCCGCTGATCTGCCAGCTGTGACATAACTTTTTGCAGGAAGGCATATTCGGAATGGGTTTAACAATGAAGTCCTCCATTTCCCCGCTTCTTTCCTGCTTCTGATGGAAGGTAGACCTTTGACATCACTGCTTTCACAAGTTTTATGTGTTTCCTATCCCACCAAATAGGGACATGTGGACATCTGCCAAGTCTAAACAGCTTATCTTTCAAATTCCTTTGTACGTTCCCCATGCTGTGCAAAATGTCAGAATAGTTTTGTGGTGATATTACCATCCCGATTTTCTTCCTGGTCGTAGCACTTCTTCAGGGAAGCTTTGGAATCATTATCCAACCAAAGAAATATGTGGAGACAAAGGCATGTATTTCAGAGCTGCTAGGGCAGAAATTAAAGGTGTGCAGGAATGAACAGTGGGGCTCTCCTACCTCCCCCTCCCCCCACCACGGGACTGTCAAATGGGACAGATGCTCGACAACTGTTCGGCAGTGTCTCAGGGCCCGAACATACACACGGGGGCTTTCCTAGATGATTCCACGCCTGGCATGTGCCCCACAGGTGTGTGTGTGTGTGTTCACGTGCATCGCGGGGACATCATCAAGAGACACGCTCACGCGCAGCTAACCACATTTGCCCTTATCACATGCTACCAGACTTTGATCTTTGCCGTTCCATTATTTTTCGTTCTATTTCATTACCAGGAAAGTGCTGATGTGGTCAATCAGAGAGGACCACCAAAAGAAACGCATCAAGAGTCCACCTTCTTTTTGGACATTAAAACATCGTAAATGCTGCTTACTGCCACGAGGTTCTGCAAAATGGCCCTCCACACCTCCACGCACCCACTGCCCAGGCGGGACAGCCCTGAAAGAGAACCTGAACTCTCAGAAGAACACACACTGGTCCCGCTGCACTGACTTCAAGGACAGGTGAAACTATCCAGGGTGAAAAAGTCCAAAAGGTGGGGGGCCGCCTAACCCAGGGCGGTTCCTGGGTGCCGGACATGGTCTCTGCTTGATGAGTCGGGTGTCTACACGGGGCAGGGGTTCCCATTTGCAAAAGGTCCCTGAGCTGGGAACTCACAGTTTTTGTACTTTGTTGTATTTCAGTCAAATCAGATAAAGCATATTCAAGAATGGTCATCAGAGCCCTCTACACACGGGCGTGGGCGACCACAACACGGGGGACCCTGACACACACGACACTGAGCGAAGGGAAGCCCAGCGCAGCAGAGTGAGCCCAGTGAGTCCATTGATACAAAGCTGAAAACTAAACAGAATTAAGCTGAATGCCGGCTACCCCCAGGGGCTGTCGGTGAGGGGAAGGGGGACCAAGGGGTTTCCAGGCTTCTGTTTGGTGGGTGTGTTCTGTTTGTGCAAGATGCACTCAACTGTGTCCGTATCATTTCACACGTTTCTTCAATAAAATTTACCCCCCCCCCAGAAAGTTTAAAACTTATTAGCAAACTGGAGAGCAAAATAGAGGCCAGATGTTACAGTGCAAATAGCAATTTCTCAAAAGCTTACATTTGTGCAGCATTTTTGAACTTCCAGAACTATGTTTGGCATTATGGATGTAAGGATGATTAATCTCCAAGGGGCTCTCCATCCATGTTCTCTCATCTGCGTGTGTTTTATTATATCGGCCTCGTTTTGTTTTGATAAATGTTAGATGCGATTCAAAGGATGTGAAAATTATCCTGCGTCGTTAGTTCAATGGAAGGGAGAATTTCGTTTAACTAAAATAACATTTCTGTTTCATTCAATCATGGAAAACATGGAAACCAAATACCCTTACTACTCTCTGGACTTACAAAATTTTTCTGTTCCCATTTGAAAACAACTGCAAGTGTTGATGCATTCTTGGCAAAAAAACAAATTAGCATGAAACCTTTGAGAAACAAACTGAACTTGTGACATGAGCACGTCTGAGTAAGCGCAGTGCGTGGGAGGCTGGGGCCCGTGGGGTCTGCGGGGGCTCCCAGCAAAACCGCACGAGGAGGAAGCCGGCGGGGGAGGGGGGGTGCCTGCCTGGCTCGCCTGACCGTCAGCCTGGGATCGTGGGTCTGTGCAGATGTCACCCACCCTACGATCTATGTGGTCTCATTTTCATGTCTTTTCCGCCCCTTCTCCCATTTGGTGGGGGTGGACGTTCAAGGTCCCCGCCTGGGGAATGGAATGGGCCAGAGGGAACGGCTGGGGCCTTGCTTCACCTCCAGGTCATGTCTTGTCCAGCTGCAAGCAGATGTGACTATAATTAGCGGCCCCGTGACAGTGGCTCAGAGGTCTCTGTGTGAAATGAGTTGGTGGGCCGGCGTGTCCCCTGGGACACATGGGTGGGGCGAGGCTGAGGCCAGAACTGGGAGGCCAGGGGCTCCCCCTGGTGCTGCTGACTCACCAGTTCCGGGGAGGTGATGTGAGTCTCCAGCCCAGGGGTCCTCCCACTGAGTCGCTCCCCGAATGTTCCTCCAGAGCAAGAGGCCATCCTGGGCGAAGGTGTGGACTCAGGGGCTCCTTGGCCTCAGAGGGAACACATTTCCTACTTGCGGGGGGAGGGAAGGAGCCCTCCCCCAATAAAACTCTTCCTCTTGGCTACTGTCCCCCCAGCTCCCGAACCCCTCCGGGCGGCCCCGCCCCACTGCCTCGCCTTCCCCCCCACACACACACACCGTGTCCGCCCGGTCGCCTCCTTGGAGACCCCTTCCCGAGTGCCACAAGCACATTTCCCAGCCACTCTTTGAAGCCCAGAACGTTTCACTCAGCCAGGCTAGGGGAAAAAAAAAAAGTTGGACTATTTTCTCCAGCTTTGGGAAAATGTGCAAGCCTCTGTTGGGCTGAAGTCCGTGGGGCTCTTCTGGCTATTTTTGTTTTTTGTTTTTCATCCTTCCTCTCGCTGTGGCTCCAAAACACAAAGCACACTTGACTGCTTCCATGCCCTGGTCCGGCCACTGCCTGTCAGACATCCGCCTTTATTTCTGAAGCCCCAGACCAGCCCACAGGGGGCGAGTCCACAGGACGCAGCCGCTCCCTCGTGGGCCTGAGCCACCCATTCACCCACACTTGGTCTCAGTCCCCAGCGTGACTCATCTTTGACCTGATGGGTGGTCGGAGTATGGTACCTGCCGCACCTGACACAGGCCAGGCGCGCGTAGCACTAAGCACGTTAGCAAGCGGGATGAGGAGGCGTGAGATGACAAGGTGTCGCCTCCTACAAGAGAGGGGAGCGGAGTCCCACAGATGCAGAGGCGGGGGCCCTGTGCCCTGTCCCAGTGCAGAGGGATCTCCAGGGCAGGTCCCAGTATAGAGGTGACAGACTGGGGGCTGCTGGCCTGGAGGGGGAGGGCAGAACATGAGGGGGGGGTGTTGCTGCGAAGAAAGAGGCGAAGGGGAAACAAAGCAGAGCAAAAGGGCACTCGGCCCTGGGATGTGGGACGCGGGTGCTGGGGCACAAGGGGGACACTGGCAGCTGTGGAGACAGAGCCCCAACACATGCTTCAAGAGGATGTGCTGTCCTAGGAACAAAGCAGAATGAGGGAGAGCTGGCATGGGAGGCTGGTCGGGGTGGGCACTGGTGCCAGCTGGGTAGGTGACGAGTGACAACACACATTCCTGAGGCTGATGGGGAGTCGAATTTGGAGGTCTGGGCGAAAAGGGCGTAGCTGACTCCCTGCAGAGCCCCGGCCCTTCCCAGCTTCTGTGTTTACTCTCTCTCGGAGGCCAGGGACTCTGACTCCAACCAATCTATAATCGCTGTCTTAAAGTGACAGCACATTGCCTGGACGACCTCAATCCCGACAGCTGGGTGTAACAGGTGCCTTCTTCATTAATTCCTGGTCGTAAATAGAAGAGCGCTTAATACTGTTCACGGGGTCTCCAGGCTTCACATGTAATTCAGAAGCATGTTCTGAAGCAGAAGTGCTGTGTGCTTTCTGCACACCCATCGGTACGATCTGATGCCCCTGGGGTGGGAGAAGCAAGACAGGGCTGCGCTCCAGGATGCCCTAAAGGGCTGGAGAGGAAACACAGATGCAGAGGAAGGGAGGAAAGGGGACAGAGAGAGAGGAGGCAGGAGGGGATGTGAAGCGGGTAGCCCCAGGCCCCGTCCTGCTTGCTCTCGGCCTGGACAGCAAGAACCCTCAAAGGGGGCTCCTTGGGGCGCCTGGGTGGCTCAGTCAGTTAAGCATCTGACTCTTATTTAGGCTCAGGTCATGATCTCACAGTTCGTGGGTTTGAGCCCCGCATTGGGCTCTGCGATGACCGTGCGGAGCCTGCTTGGGATTCTCTCTCCCTCTCTCTCTGTCCCTCCCCTGCTTGCTCTCTCTCTCTCTCTCTCTCTCAAAATAAATAACTAAACTTCAAAAAATAAAAGTGGTCCCTTGGACCATGTTGCTGCCGGTCTGTTGTGCTCACCCTGAACCTGAATCCCAGATTCACACTATTTCTCCCCACGCCTTGTATCACAGCGTTGGCAACATCACATGAACACATTGCCTCCACGATACCATGGCAAGGGCGCCACGCCTCCGCAGGAAGGTGGACGGACGGCCCGGCCGAGAGAAGCCCCTGCTCAGCCCGCCCCCACCCAGCACCTTCGCCGGCACTATACCTTCCGAAAAACTCCTAACCGCACCTCAATGTGAAATCAAAACAGCATTCAGTGAACTTCAGATGCTTCTCCTATCATGACCCAGAAAATGCGCTGCATTTTACCACGTTAATGAAAAATTCCCAACAAGCGGACCCGCCGAAGCCCCGCTGCATGTCTACTGGGCAGCTGTCAAGAGGGATTTATGCTGGGCAGTTTTCCCGTCAACAGGGCTCTTTAAAGAGATCTCCCGGAGGCTCCACGTGTTCTAGGGAAGTGACGGATAACCAGCACTCAGGCACGGAGACCCGCATTATACTGTGTATTGAAAGGTGGGGTCAGGGTTCTATGTCTCCCATCGTGCCCCATCGTGCTCCACATCCTGGTCCTCTAGGGACGCCAACAGTTCGTAACACGCTTAAAATGGAAACACAAAAGCCCAAGTGACCAGCGAAGCATCACCGTTGTGACTGACCTGCGACTTGAATCCAGAGCTTAACTAAACCAGCGGCCACAAGATTGCCACGTTTTTTTTTTCCTGCGACAATTAAATATTTTAAATGCTTGCTAATTTCTCCCGAGATTAGCGGCACCACCAACCTCCTCCAGTCTCTTGGAATGTGATCCAAGTTGAGTGACACTCCCTGACGCTCTGTTTCCATCCTAACAGGATACATTCTCCTTGTCAAAGCAGGCAGGAAGCTCTCCTTTTCTAGGGAATTCTGGGCACACCGTGGTCTGGTGCACTGGCCGCACAGGCCTCGCGCCCCCCCCCCCCCCCGGCCGTAAGGATCTGATGAGCACCCTTACATGCTGGGCTCTGTCCTCCTACTTCAGAGGGTGAAAGGGGGGCTCAGATGGGACTCACGCTCTCCAGGAGTCACACAGAGGTGACCCAACGCTCAGGCCTGAGCCTGCTCTCAATGGAGGAAAGGTCAGGTGCCAAGGCTTCAGAGGCAGCCTTAAATAAGGTAAGGGTGTCAGAGAAAAGATGTTGGACAGGCTGGGTGAATGCCAGCTGGTGGGTCCTGGATGGCCCGCAGAGGGGATTCTGTGCCATTCAACCGGCCATGGGGACGTTGCAAAGTTCTGAACCGAGGGAGAGAAATTCCCTCCCTGCTGGCAGTGAGGTTAGTGTGGACGCAAGGGCCCTGAGGGAGGCAGGCGACAGGGGGAGGGAAGGGAAGGAGGCAGCTCTGAGAAGAGGAGATGGGGCAGGACGAGGTAGAGGAGGGGAGGGAGGGGTCAGGGACTGAGGGTCACAGGAGCTACAGCTCCACTAGGTGTAGAGTAGGGAAAGGATATTCTCCAAAGAGCCCGATCCCAAGGAGGGGAAGGCGAGGAGAAGGGGAGTGGAGAGACAGGGGAGGGGAGGGGAAAGACAGGAAGGGAGGGGAAAGGAGGCAAGAAAGCAATGTGTCTTGTTTCATGATGGGAAATGGTCACCAATTTTCATTTTCTTGGTTGGCAGTTCTGTCCATTAGAGCAATTTCTTCTTTTTTTTTTAAGTTTATTTATTTTGAGAAAGAGAAACAGAGAGCACAAGTGGGGGGAGGGGCAGAGAGAGAGGGGAAGAGAGAGAATCCCAAGCGGGTAGCCAGCTGTCAGTGCAGAGCCCGACTCGGGGCTCAAACCCATGACTGCGAGATCATGAGATCATGAGCCAAAACCACGGGTCAGATGCTCAACCGACTGAGCCACCAGGCGCCCCTCAATTAGCCTCATTTCAAGCTAAGATTCTCTGCCAAAGTGTAGATCTCATATCTTCTTATCAAAGTTTAATTCATAATCCTATTCATTGATGCAAGAAATCATGTAAATCCTTAGCAAGAAATACTATAGATCCAGCAGACCATCCCTAAAATTCACCTCGGCCAGTCGCCCATGAAATGTCCGAGAGCCACTGACATGAGCACAAGCCCGGGTGATGTTCACGCACTGTCCTCGGTGACATGAGGGACCGTGCCCGAGGCACGGCTCCTTCCTGCAGGCGTGTTCTAGTCCAGGAGGAGAAAAACACCCCAAACTAAAGAAGTCAGGAGCATTCATGTTACTACCTCTGCGAGAACTCAAGAAGGAGAAATTTATTTTGGACTGAGCTGATACACCCAGTGGGAGGAGGGAGGTCGCTGCTCGGCGGCCAGGCCCCATCAGGGTGGCTCCGGGTGGCTTCCCGGAGGCGGCGGGGAAGACGGCATAGCCTGGAGGGGCAAACGTGGACGTTCCAGGAGGAAGCAGGTGAACCATGCACAGAGGAAGGAGAGGAAGGCAGGAATCACAGAGGAATCACAGAGGAATCACAGAGGACCAGACCCCAGGAGCGCACGGTGGGGAATGCGGCTCTCGGCCACACGGGTAGAGTCTGCACACCTCCCCAGCATGGCGAGACGCTGTGCCCCACCGTGGGAAGGCCGTACAGGGTGTTCAGTAGCAAAGACCATCCAGATAGTCCTTCTTGTGGGGTACGACCTAACCACACAGCCCGGCAAATAAGTGCACATGACAGTGTCCACAGATTTAATGCTACTTCCATCTCACAGAGACACTAAAACATCCCGTCAGGACAGTGGCATCACAGCTGTTCACCTGTTGCGTCAGATGCGGGGCGCACTTTGGAACAACATGCACGCGGAGGCTAATCCCAGCCAGAATGACGCCGAAGGGTCATTTTTGTAACTGCGCTCAGTCTCAGATACCAGACTCATCTGTAAAGCCACTTTTCAAAGGCAGATTTACACTCTTCATAAATGATAGATTCTCAGATGTCTCGGTCCAGTCCTCCACACCCAGACGAAGCATCCCCACCCCCCCCCCCACCGCCAAGGATGTTATTACTTGATCTGTATCTTTGAAACCAGAGTTGAAAACCTAAGCAAAATGTGAACAGAAATGTCACATGGTACACCCGGCGGGTGACCGAACTCCTCACAGCAGGCGTTCTCTGCGTTTGACAGAAGCTCGGGGATCCGTGTGGGGGTTTGCTACGTGACGTATTTCTGGGTCCCACGCACATTTTAGCAAGACCTCCACTAAAACCTTCCACAAGTTCGTCGGGCTTTCATGGAGCATAATGGACGGTAAACCAAAAGTGCTACTTTGCAAACCGTAGTGGCACTTCTGAAGGACCCACCTAAACACACAAGCACAGCACTTATGGTTAAAGCAGAGAAAATGGGGCAAACCACAGGAGGAAGTGAAGCGCCTGGTGGTCAGGCAGTGGTTTCTCGGCAGCAAGCTCTGGTATTTACGCTGTGGCCGAGAGAGGGTGCCCCGCGACACCTCTGAGGTTCCTGTGCGGCCCTGAGGTCAGCTGCACATGTTTGGTTTGTGCAGAGCCATCATTTCTAAACCACACCTCCCACTCTGTCCCTGAGCAGAACCCTATTCCTACACCCTCCAGTTTGCCAGCAACTCCTAAAACCACATGGGCTAATCCACATACACATGTCCGTAGCTATCAAAATGTGTGATGACTCCAGAAACCCCGACCTTTCCCAAGAGAATTAAGAAAAATATTAAGCGGACTTAAGCCATTCATAATTTATTATAAAAGTGAAATAAATAACATTGAAAACAAGCACTCATTCTATTTCCCTGATCCTTCCATTGGAAGGATACACAAATACCCCTACTTTCTCTTTCTCATTTACGTTCATTAAATTCTTATTTCCCCAGAGAGACACTGTGCACACAGTACAACAGAGCCCAAGGAGATTTGTGGGAACAAAAATACGGTTTTTAATGGTACAGCACCCACAGCAAGCATGTTAACATCTAGAAAATTTGAGAAAACCTTTTGCTACCATGGATGGAGTTTAAGGGGAACCCATGTGGAGTCAGGGTGAACTGGGCTGTGAACACGATTCAGAACAAGTACTTTCTGGGGAGGTATATCGCCTCGGAAACCAAAACCACTCTTGTGCTTTTAACGACTATATTTCCACATTTTGATGGACATCTTCACGTGCTAGATGGCAGCTAATTCTCTCCTGGAAAAACTGGAGCGTCTCTGCTAGGAGCTGCCCATTGTAGAGTTCAAACGTCTACCCTAATTTCTAAGCAAAGGTTCATTTTTAGAGCAGCCCATTACTATTTCTGCATCTGGGAGAACAAGGCACTGGTCGAAGGGGACACTAAGGAATAAAGACGGGATGAGGCACCTGGCATGGGGAGGAAGACACCCTGGATGCAGTGAAGCGAGCCAGTTCTTGGGCAAAATCAAGTATGGAAAAGCCAAAGGCCAATACAAATATTCAGAGGAGGACCTGGCCAAACAACACCTAAAACCTGGAATCTTTAGGAGATTACAGTCATAATGACACAATCGGCCAAATTCATGACCAACCGGCAACGACCCGGTTTTTCTCTACAGGTGGTGTCACTGATGGTTCAGAGCATCGGCGTGGATTTTCGGGTTAAAATGGCAGAACTGGCCTCCACTCCAATTCATGTCATGTCTTGCAGGGAAAATGCCAGGTGACAACCCAATTCTTTCGGGTTTCTTGTCCTTTACTTGTTTCTGGTTGTTGGAATCCAACCCAAGTGCCTCCAACTTCCAACCCAAGTGCATCCAAAGTCACTGCTCTCTTAAATTATCAAAGAGATTTTGGCCATAAATCACTATCACATTAAGAATCAATAGCATCCCATGGGGCGCCTGGGCGGTTCAGTCGGTTAAGACAGCTGACTTTGGCTCAGGTCGTCATCTCATGGTTCAAGCCCCATGTCAGGCTCTGTGCTAACAGCTCAGAGCCTGGAACCTGCTTCAGATTCTGGCCCTCTGCCCCTACCCAGCTTGCACTCTGTCTCTCTCATAATAAATTAACATTAAAAAAAAAATCAATAGCATCCTAGTTCATATATGAACCACAATGTCTCCAGGCTCATCGCATACTTTCTAGTGTGTTATTGCTTCGATATAAACTTTGTGGTTGTTCTTGACCTCATTTGCACAGAGAAATACAGGCATTATGTGTCTCTGTGCACGTCTGTGTGCATACATGACATATTCCTTTCTGATGAGCTAATTATTGAAGCCTCTCGTTTGCCTTTTTGATCAATTCACAATGTACTTCTACAGAACCCTGAACTTGGAAATCTACTTCTGAAATCAAACAAATCCCATTGTTTTCGCCATTAAAAGAAGTGGAGTTGTTTTGAATAGGCTGCTCAGAGAATAAATACAGGGGTTCTCACCCCCTGGATTGAGATCGATTGGTGGCCCGTCGTGTGCCGGGCCCGTGATGCAGCATCTGAGGCTGTGAGTGAGTCCGTGCCCACGGGAAGGTCCTGCAGCCAGAGCTTGACCGGATCACACCCCACCACGCGTGGTAACATGCATTACCACAGGTGGGTGGTTGAGACGTAGTAGATGTATTTTAGAGTTACCAGAATCCAGTCCCTAAACATCAGGATGAAGTGTACTTTGAACAGATGGAGTGTTACAGACGGAAATTTCTGTTCGTAGCCTTGCACAGACTGAAAACAAATTCACGGTGGTCTGTGCTGTGTTTCCCCGAAGGGTACGCTCATTCAGTCTGCACATTTATTCAGCCATAACATGCATCAGCCATGGAGCACGTGACACAGAAGACTGGTGTGGGTCAATTACAGCTTCACACCTTGTTTTTAGTGTCTGACAAATAAAAGTATCCCAAATCCAATGGATTAATTTAGATGGTGATATACACTTTGAATTTTTTATTTCAGTCTATTTACTACAACCATGTGCCTTCCCTCCATTAAAAATACAGCCTGGGGTTACTGGCTGATGAATTAATGAATTCATGAGCTAATACAGAATGAATTAATGAATTAATGAATTACCAATGAATTACTACAGAAGCTAATAGATGATACTAGCTGAAGCTGTTGTAGATTTCAATTTTTAGTTGCACTAGGGCTTTTGCTAATCTGACCATACGAAGGAACCTGACACACAGTGGTTTCCAAAATACATATTTTTTAAACCCTTAAATTATTAAGTAACTTCAAAAAATAAAGACGAAGTGGTGCCCAGTACAGTTTCAGGGTACACACATTTCATTGCATTTCATTGCATCACAAGTGGAAAAGACACGTAGGATATACGCAGCCTTGATCTATCAGCCACGATAAGATAGACCGTGATCTATCGGTCACGCTCACTGGCAGCACTGATCAACCCAGAGGGCCTGCTCTGTGGCTCACCCAGCTCCAGGTGGCATCTGGCCTGAACGTCCCCGCCACCCCACCCAGCCCCGCGGGGAGCCCTTGCTCCATACCTTAGTCTGCGCCTCGCCCAGCTTCCAGAAACACACACAACTGGGCTTTACCCTCCTGTCCGTTTGTATGTTTTACCTTTTTAAGGCAATACTCTCCAGACCTTGTTTTGCTTCCAACAAACCACCATTTCCTCCTCCCCCACCAGCCCAGCCCCAATTATTTTGTATTGTTTTTAGCTCACGGACCCTAATGAGGTGGTTCCATCAGCGGCCGGCTGCATGATTCACTCTCTAGTCTGACATGACATGTTTACTTCGTGCAAATCTAAAGCAAACGTTGAAAGTATTTCATCAACAATAGTGCTTTAAAAAAAAAAAAACAAATGTGGGGGGGGGGGCGCCTGGGTGGCTCAGTCGGTTGAGCATCTGGCTTCGGCTCAGGTCATGATCTTACGGTTTGTAGGTTCGAGCCCCATGTCGGGCTCTGTGCTGACAGCTCAGAGCCTGGAGCCTGCTTCTGATTCTGTGTCTCCCTCTCTCTCTGCTCCTCCCCCGTTCATGCTCTGTGTCTCTCTCTCTCTCCTTCAAAAATAAATAAAAACATTGAAAAAAATTTTTTAAAAAAAAGGCTTGTCGGGGCGCCTGGGTGGCTCAGTCGGTTAAGCGTCCGACTTCAGCTCAGGTCACCATCTCGTGGTCCGTGGGTTCGAGCCCCGCATCGGGCTCTGGGCTAATGGTTCAGAGCCTGGAGCCTGTTTCCGATTCTGTGTCTCCCTCTCTCCCTGCCCCTCCCCTGTTCATGCTCTGTCTCTGTCTCAAAAATAAATAAACGTTAAAAAAATTTTTTTTTAATTTAAAAAAAGCCTTGTCTACAAAATCAGGTAGAGCAAACATGTCATGGGAAATCTTAGTTTAGCCCAAGGAGTCGAAGGAATCAAATTGTCCTCTTTTGTTCTACTGTGTCGACTAGACAGGAAACTGGCAGATCACAAGCTTTCCCCCTTGAAAACCAGAGCGTTTCTTTACTAAAACCATTCGCTGCGCCCTTCGGGGGAGGAAATTCGCCGTCCAGTCATCTGTGAACGGTTTTCATATTTTTTGGTTCATAAAAAAGGTGACAGCAAAAGTTTATTTTCAAGAATGTGTTGAAGAATGTGATAAAACGTTATCGTTTGAAATCAGAACAAGTCAATCACTCTAACCGAGTTCTGTTCATTTAAGGGCCACGGAAACCAGAGGTCACCCGCCGTCAGCTGGCAAGCACCACACAGGCGGGGCCGCACATCAAAACCCCACAGGCCCAGGTGACACCTTTTTCTCTGTGTTTGGGGGACACGTGGCTGTGTCCGGGTGCCAGGGTGACGTTGCCCCTGTGACCATGTCACCACGCAACCCAACCCAAGAGCCAGGAGCCACCCGTGCCCCGTGGGACAGAGGACAGGCAGGTAACTTACCCCACCCCTGCATCCTCAGTGTTTATACTCCACGAAAACCAAGTAGCACCAGGGAGAACACAAGACCGTCCTTCCCAGACGCCCTGGAGAGAAGCCCAGTGCACGCCCCTCACACTGACAGGGCGTTAACTTTGTTCTGCGTTAACGGGGACCAAGCTGCAGTTTGAGGACATGAGAAAGTTCTGGAGATGGAAGGTGGGGATGGCTGCACAACATTGGACTCAAAGCCACTGAACCATACACTTAAAATGGTTAAGATGGCAGGAGCTCCTGGGTGGCTCAGCGGGTTAAACATCCGACTTCAGCTTGGGTCATGATCTCACAGTTCGTGGGTTCGAGCCCTGCGTCAGGCCCTGTGCTGAAAGCTCGGAGCCTGGAGCCTGCTTCCGATTCTGTGTCTCCCTCTCTCTCTGCCCCTCCCCTGCTCACACTCTGTTTCTTTCTCTCTCCCTCTCTCTCAAAAATAAATAAAACATTTTGAAAATCAAAAAAGTAATAAAATGGTTAAGATGGTAAATTCTGTTATGCATGTTTTATGCCAATAAAAAAAAAGTGAGAAATAGTTTTCACAATCTGGCTAGCTAGCCTCAAAACCTCGATGTCCTACAGCAGTCCTTCCTGCTGGGAACCCATAGTCACAGAAGATAGCCTGCCGGGGTGGGCCGCGAGCCCCCCATCCCTTCGTGTCTTTCCACAGAACCCACAGCCACGCTCATCACCGGAGCTTCTAATTTTGGATTCCCTGGAAGAAGATGATGACGTTTGTCCTCTTTCCTCCTACCAGATTTGGGGAGCTGTTGGCATGCTCGTTTTGGGCCACAGTCTTCTGAAGCTCTACCGTTTCTTGTGTTTGGGGAAAGAAGGCCCCAGAACTTCTTCCTTAACTGCCTGTAGCCCAAGTACTCCTGAGCCTTTAAATCGAGTGTCTCCTCAGATCCCCCCAATGTATTTCAAGCCCGACTTGGCCACACCAAGAAGGAAGACACACACACTGACCTCAATACTCCTAGACAGCCCTGCTGTCTGCTGGCCCCCCGGGAATTGGCCCACAGGGCCTGCTCAAGGACCCCACACACATCCAGGACCTGCCTCAGCAGGGGCCCCGGCATGGGGCTGGAGCATTCTCACTGTGAGCAACCATGTCTGAAAGTACGTCACCCCTTCCTATGAGATCTGCCACCAGAGGCTGGTGTGAGGGACACGGGTGTGGTGGCATCCGGACCCTGCAATGAGGGACACAGGTATGGTGGCACCCAGGCCCTGGCTGTCACCTCCTAGCAGCACGCCTGGTGCTTCCTATTTTCACCACTCGAGCCTTGTGCAGTGCCTCTCGAGCATGGTGGGAACCGTGGCATCTTCTGAGCAGACGGCCGCGCCTTTGGCGGGACCTGAGCGGACCGGCCCAGAATGGAAGTGACGTGACCCATTTCAAGACCACCTGATGGGGTGTTTGCAGGGTAGCTAGAAAGTGAGGACACACGGAATCTGATTAACGGAATTTGGAAAACACAGGTGGCCCAGGGCTCTCCCTCCTCTGCCCTGCCCAAGGGCACTTCCCCCGCACGTCTAACGGGATGGAGCGAACCCCCAGAGGGGGAAGGGAAGACACCTACTGTGTGCTGCGGGGCCTTTGGAAACAGATGGTCAGATTCTCAGTCAGGGTCACCAAACCCTGAGAGGTGCTCACTTAACAGATCTGCAGAGCCCAGTATCACCCAGCCAGAGAGTGGAGGCACCAAGGTCCAAACTGGGACCTAATTCCACAGCCTAGCTCTTTCCACAACGAGCTGACTCTGCAAAGGCACCCACACCGCCAACTATCCCACGGATGATGGTAAGAAGGTGGGCTTCCAAATATGCTTGCCCCCACCCCCGGCCAGGTCGTGGCAATGAAACCACCCAATTGGCCAATTGACTGTTATTTATGGTAAATCACAAAACAGAAGTCATTTTCAGAAGCTTTCTGTGTGTGTGTAACTTCATGTGGGATTTCCTTAATTCTTTTTCCTCTCGTCACTGTGAGTCATAGTCTGTATTTGGACAAGACTGTCCGGTGGATGCTGCCTGGCCCCCAGTCCCGCTACCATATTGGGAGGACTCCCAGGGGCTGGGGTTCACACAGTGGGAAGGAGAGTATAAAGAACACCTTTTCAGGGGAAACACGTATCTCCTGACTCCGCTGCACTAATTAATATCACCTACCTGGAATTTCCAGGCTAAGGGTCTGTATTTCCAGCTGTCCTAATAATCTACTGCTTTTCTAAATTTTCCACTTGGTCCTAAAGATTTCCACCTGACAAGTCTGTCTCCCTCATGATACCTTTCCAGTCGAGAGCTGCATTATAAAATCAATATTGTATTTCAAGTGTTGCAAAAAGTCTGTCAGCCCTTCCTGCCCAAAGATGCACTCCGGGCACTGACCCCACAGACCTTGCAAGTGTAAAGGCACTCTTGACATGGAAAGTGGAAGGTCAAGGTTTGTGCTCAACGTTGTAGCTCTGAACTTGAATCAAATGAGTCAGAGTTCTCCCCGGCAGGTGACATTAGCTGGCGGAACTCTACATGCTCAACCCTTCCAGGAACACGTGCATGCATTTGGTGAAGGACCCAAAGAAAATGTGCTGTGTCCCCCTCTGTGGTGTCCCCCTCTGCTCCAAACCAGAGAGCAAACCACCCGGACCGAAGACAGCCAAAGGGTCCAGTGAGTCCAGGTAAGCTCTGATCTCCAGGGAGGACATCACACCCCCAGTCTGGCACTTCCAAATCTGGGATGTAAGTTCAGCGGAGAGAACAGGGAGTGTGTGCCATCAGTAACTGCCAGAACTACCTGGCCATTGCTGGGTCACATACACAGCAGATTTTTAACAGAAACTGAAGCACATCACCCCTTTAAAACCCACTTTGAACCCTGCATTAAAATAAGCAACCTTGCATTGTTCTTATTATCACCAAATGGGAACAAGGTGATTTTTGAAATGAATGACACATTGCCTCTCTTGTGTGGGAGTAGTAAAACCTTCATCAATTGCATCTTTCGTGAAAACATGAACTTAATGGTTGAAATGGTGTTGTTACTTTGCAGATCAGGTCTCGTAAATGCTTCTTAGGGTTATTTTACAAGCTATAAAGACATACAAGCTTGAGCTATGTCAGGACCAAGTGAAAATAAGTTCCTAATTATAAATCTAGGAAAATCCGAAATGAAACGGTTAAAAGTTTCCTACCCTAAAAAAAAGTAGGGCAGATCTTTTTCCAGAGCCAAGACATCTGTAAAAGTTGTACCGAAAGACAGAGCTCAGAACATCCTCCTCCCTGATGTTGCCTGGGGTAATGTCAGTGCGGCAGCTGTATTCCCAGTTCGCTCTCGACGGGAGAGACTTTCCCAGCGCTTGAGAACGCATCCCCCACCCTCGCCCCCATCAGGAATCCCACGCGAACTCCAAGTTGGCACTGAAGCCACACTTCTCACGAGTCTGGGTTAATTAGTTTCTGAGGCTGAAACCCAGAGACTCTGCTCCTTCTTCGTGGAGCAGGAGACTGTTAAGGAGTTTGCAAACCACAGCTGTCTGTCCTCGGCAACACGGTCGTCCTTCCGGGGAGAATCACGGACTCCATTCCCTGTAGGCAACCATGCCAGCTGCCCACGCCACACGGGGTCTCCGCTGAGGCCCCAAATTTAGCAATATCCCCGCTCACCCGCCCCACCTGCCACCTGTCTCCCAGCGCAAATGACCGTGAGGGACAGAGCCAGGGAAGAGACAGAAGTCAAAGACCATAGTGCCGTCCCTCACTTTTCTGAATATATCAAGAAATGGGAAATTCCATACATGAAGTCTCTAAATCCCAAAATGAATTCACCTTTCAAAAGGAGACTGTTTTTATGCAGCACTTGGCTGGGGCAGGCGTGGGGCAATTTCCTCAATTTCCTCCTGGGCTTGTGTGCTACCAGGGCCACTGGCCGGAGGCACAAGGGAATAAGGCCTCCTGAGCCCTGGGATGCCTTTCCACCGTCCCATTATCTCCTACCGCTTGTTTTAACAGACCTTCCTTCCCTCCTACTCTGTCACTGAATAACCAGCGTGTGCAGGAACGCTGGCCGCACAGGGCACAGAGGGGCCCCGGCGAGACAGGTGCCGGGCCCTGCGTCACGTTCTCACCGCCATCCGCCTCCCATCTCAGGGAGCCCTGCTCTACCCTCTCAGTCCCCAGGTTCAGATTTAGGAATCTGGGGGCAAGGGAAGCCTGACCTCATTTCCGTTCAACGCAGAGAAGGTCAGGATAAAGAAAGGAGGAAGGTAGAAATCACAGAAAGATGATTCATGATGGGTGAACTGCAGTATAAATTTATTTCCCAGGAGCGGACTGTGTAATTTTCCTGCACACTCACCGGAGGACGTCAGCAAAGCCAGAGGAGGCCAAGGAGAGCTTTCGAAAGCCCTAAGAGCATGAGTGTAGCTCAGACTGGGAGGATTCATGAAGACAGCCACGATCCCAAACAGTGGAGGGACACGGGACACCCTTACCTAGAGTCCCACACAGTTAGGTTCATACTGTCAACTCAGAAGTGACCAACACCCCTACTCTCACCAGATAAAAGATCTCAGCACCCAACATGTGGGCACCACACAGTCAGACAAGAGAGACAGAGACTGGAGGCTAGCGGCACAGCTCAGCCAGTGGCTCTAACAAAGGTGACCTCGGGCCGGAGCAGGGACAGGGCACCATCTCCAGCCTCCAGGACGGAGGGACTCCTCTCCTGCCCACATGGTGCCCGCCTCCTTGCACATCGATGAGCAAAAAGATTCATTTTCTGAATCACCGTGCGCATTCCCATGGCACTCTGTCTTGAGGGTGATCCTGAGTCTGGAAGCTGCCCCAAAGAAGCCAATCGAACCGGTCATTTTAATTCCATTTCAGCCAGGCCAGGCTTCCTCATCAGGGGCTGGATTCAGACAGGAGCCCAGGCTCAGCCGACCGCCCCAAATTCCTGCCGATCATCCCAGACACCAACACGCCCGCTGGGATTACACCTGGGGAGCCAAGTGCTGGCCGCTGGGAGTCGCGCTGCCCACCGCGTGGGGGGGGGGAGGGGACCGATGGGGATGTGACGGTCCCCGGCACACACACAGCAAGCCAGAGTGGGGGCTGCTGCGTGCTCTAAAGAATGAAGTCATGCCCCGGCCTGCACCAGGGAAATCCTACACAGCAAAAGATCGCCACCGCGATAAAGGGCTGAAAGCAATTCCCCGATTCAGCTCTTTTAGCAGCAAAGTCTGGAAATGAGCTGACACCCGGCCGCATGCACAGGGCATCAGGCTTCGGGCAACGCCCAAGGACTCGGGGGCCGCAGAGTCGACTCCCGCCGCGCGGTGGGACCGGCATGTCGCGAGCAGCTCTCTGAGCGCGTCCATCACTGTCACCTTGGATCTCACGGCATGCAGAGGGACAGGGACTCCACCCCCAGGATCTTCCATGCCGGCCCTGCTTCCCGCTGAGGGGAAGGGGGCCCCTGAGCCGGCTGCGGTAAGAAAACATCAGGTCGCATCCTGCAGAAGAGCCGTGGCCTCGAGGAAGACAGGCCAGCACGTGTCACCCTGCACCGGATGCTGGTGTTGGATGTAGCATTGTAACAATGCGCTTCCTGGATTTAGCAAGCACGCTGCGCTTCAGTGACAGAACCCTGATCTCAGATGTGAGGCTGCCACGCTTAGGGGCTGCGGGAGGTGACGGCCAACAACTCGCGCCAATGGCTCGGCGAAGAGTAGTAATAATTTGGAGACAAACGACGGTAAAAGGTCAACAACCGATTTTCAGGAGCGAATTTCAGAGTTCTTGCAACTTTCCTATACGTTTTTTTAAGGAGGGTAAAGGAGTATGAAAATGTGGGAAAGGACACCAAAAGGAGGAAAGGCTGTGAGGAGCAGAGCAGTGTCCATGGGGGACAGTGGCGACAGGGCAAATGTAGAGCAAGCCCTTTGGAGCAGCTGAGGGTGGGCTACAGAGAAAGCCTCCCGGTGAGGGCAGCGGCTGCTGACAGAGGCACAAATGACACAAAGCGCCCCGAGAGAAAGGACCTGCGGTCACCCGCGGGCGCGGTGGCTCCCCTGCCATCCACACTGCTGGTGTCCAGGGCCTCGTCCACCTTTCGCCCAATGAGCCCCTTCCTGGCTGGTCAGGGTGGGCAGGGGTGTGAGCAGGGGGAAGGCGGTCGGGGGAGGGAGGTGTGAACAGGGGGGAGGCGGTCATGGGAGGGAGGTAAGAGCAGGGGGGAGGCAGTTGGGGGAGGGAGGTGTGAACAGGGGGGAGGCGGTTGGGGAAGGCGGGTGAGCAGGGGGGAGGCGGCCCTGCCCAGGGCAGTTTGTGGCCACACAGACCCACCTCCCGGAGCACAGCGCAGGTGAGACTTCCCACGTGAGCCCAAGTCCTCCAGAGAGTTTCAGTTATCAACAGTGTGCTCCGCTGAGAGCATATTTTACCAAAGACATCAGAGGCTGAAAGTTTTTAAATAATTATAACAATTTAAGGAAAGCTTTAGAAAAATGGCTCCTATCCAGAAGAAAGACTCATTCCCTAATGTCAAAAAATAAGGTGCTTCTATCCTTCAGTGCTCACAGATACGCTAAAAAACAAAACAAACAAAAACCTTATTTATGATATAACTTAATAATTTAAGAAAGAGGCCCCTGGGTGGCCCAGCTGGTTCAGTGTCCAACTTTGGCTAAGGTCATGATCTCACTGTTCCTGAGTTCCAGCCCTGAATCAGGCTCTGTGCTGACAGTGCAGAGTCTGCTTAGGATTCTCTCTCTCTCTCTCTCTCTCTCTCTCTCTCTCTCTCTGCCTCCCCCACTTGCTCACGCTCTCTCTCTCTCTCTCTCTCAAAATAAACTTTAAATAATAATAATAATAATATAGGAAACTATAGGATAATCAAACTAAAAAACCTTTATAAAATCAGGAGAGCCTATATATGTTTCTTACCATGTAGGAGGAAATTGTCATAAAAGGGTTTTGGCCAATGCTGATAGGCTGGGCCCACAGTTCCCATGCATTAAATGACCACAGAATCTAGAAGATGAAGGCCCTTTGGAATTATGAAGACAGCAGTTAGTTACCCCATTTTACACTTAGCCTATACATTGATGATAACCAGCGTCAGAAGCAATCAAGAAAGCCGAAAAAGCAAAGCTAGCTTCTGGAGCTCACAAGACACGTGGCAATGTCCATCCGAACCGAATTCACAAGGGCTGGCCGTGACTCCCACACACAGGATCACACTGACATGTGATGGGACATGCACGCACATGGCAGGGTGGGCCCCAGCTAACCACAGGTCACAGCATGTCCCAGGCAGCTTCACCAGATGACACTAACTTTGAGGGGCCCTTGAGGGCGTTTCTGAAGTGATAGCACCATGAAGATCCTATTTCCGGGTCCAAAACAAATAGAAAGAACCACTTTAGGTTGTTCGCCTGGGTGAAGGGTCCCGACACCTCACACACGCAGCGAAATACCTAAAATGCCAATGGGGACCGGCACTGTAAAGCCAGAAACACGGAAATGCTTCGACGGCTGGAATGCGTGTGACCTAATTCTGGCAGATGCCAAGATGAGACCAGAGCTTCTCAAGGATAGTATGTTCCTCCCCCAACCCTGCTGCCTCCTGCCTCGGGCATGAAATTCTCAACCTGGATGGGCCAGATGCCACGGCAGCTCACCTGGACGGTGAGGCCGACTTCCATGCCGCCACGGAGGCAAACGTGATCATTCAGGAGCAGAAACCAGTCAGTCCCTCCGCCTTACCGAGATGGCAAAGATAAGCAGTAGAAAGATTAACCTGCCAGAAACTGACCTGCGATCATTCTACCATACTAAGAGTACATTAAGTATTTCCTCTTTAAGATTGTTTTTAATAACAATGCCAACTTTCCTCTTGAAACCTCCTAATCAGATTATGGAAAGAAAGAAGGATTAAGAAGATAATATCAAGACGATGGTGGAAGCATCAGCTACTAGGATATGATGCACATGCCCAAGACAGAGCTGTGTTCTCCCCTCCTGTGTCCACCTACCACCACGGGAGGGTCATTTCATGGCCCCTGAGGCTCAGGGTGAGTAAGAGGAGAGGCCAGGTGTCTCTGGCATCCACGCCCAGAATTTCCACCACGCCACGAGGCCTTCTATGAAGCCACACACAGGACACGGCAGGCGACGCTGGCTGAAATTCTACCCTTATCAGAGATGCCCTTTTTCTAATAGAAAGTATTAACTGCACCACTCAGAGTCTAGAAGGCAATGGCAACACAGTAGCCGTCAGCACACCCACCTCTCACGTCTTGGTTTCTAAACACCATTCTTCAACAGAAGGAACAGGACTCTCAGGAGGAAGGCTGCCTCAGAGCTGGGGAAGGGAGGACAACACAATCCTGGGACATACATGCAACATGCAAGGAAAGCAAAAGGCTACCTCTGCTTTTTCTGAAAAGGCGTTTCACAATTACATGTTGAACTTCACATTTTTGAAACAAAAACACTCTCCAAACTCTGAATGCTAATCACACACTTCTAAGAAATACCTCGACCTGCAGAGCAGTCCCCAGTCACTGAGCACACGTGCGGCTGTTCCTATCAGCCGTGGCGTGTGGCTTGTGCTGCACGTCTGTGTCTCCCAGGGTCCTCGGCTCCCCAACTCCACAGCAAGCTCCTTCTCAAACACGTCAACCGCTCTACATCGCGCACACTGTGAAACTGCAGCGGACGGACAGAGGAAGGGGTACCTAACTCACACCACCTGCCCAAACCCCCTTTCTCGCCAACACAAAGGTAGATGTTAACACTAAGATGGGGGCAAGGGGAAGAGTTGATTGTCTCCATACCCTAAACAATTAAAATGGAAACCACATTCCAAGGTGGCCTTTGCTATACAAACATGACATGGCCGAGGTCAGAATCCCTTACCCCATGTCCCCCACCAAGAGGACAGCCCGTGGGCATGGTGAGGGGGTACGGGAGCCCACAGTCATTGATTGCTCTGGGCTCACAGGGCATGAAGGGGAACCTAAAGCAAATTGAAATGTCTCTTTTCTCCTTCCTTGAAGGAAAAAAAAAGTGCGTGTGTGTGTCTGTGTGTGTGCGCGCGCATGTGTGTGTACTGGCAAAATTTTAAGTAAGCTAGTTAAAATTTTCAAAATCTAAACGAGTGTATTATAAACAGTAAATGGTTGCCTGAACTTGTCCCAGAGCACAAGCGTTTTGAGATCCAGACCACCTCTGAGGTTTTTCCGGCACCACTGGCTGGGTTAATCGCTCATGTATCCATGAACTCAACAGGCCTACATAATCCCTCTTACTGCTGGCCATGGTTCTAGGTGCCAGAACAGACAATGACAAGGTCCCCAGCTATCAGGGGATGCACACGTAGAAGGAACTAAGGTCTGGTATAGGACTGCCCTGACGATCAACGACATGACCCACCCGTGTCTAAAAAAATGCTTCCTTGACCACTGAGTGCGAGCTCTAGCCCCACCCACAGCACTTTGCAGAAAACAAGCTTTTTACTGCTCGTGAAGTCCCTCGTGGGTGCTCAATAAATAGCTGTTGAATAATTAATAGAATCTGCAAGCAAGACCTGTTTTAAACCCACCTTTCCTCCCTAACCTCAAATCCTCATTTTAAAGACAAGATCATAAACTCTGAAAGCTTCAAAGGGCAGTGTTCTTTAAGGAAAAGTCTGTAAATCAAACCAGGGCTTGCTTCAGAAACTCAGATCCCAGAGTTAAATGCTTCATTGGGGAAATGGTTTTAAATTGTCTCACACAACCGAGTAATAAGGAAAGAACTACAATTATCCCTCCTCTTTCTTTTTTTCAAATGACAGACACAAGGGATTAAGTGGGTGTAAAGTCCAGCAAACCACACCTTCTGGTTACGAGGACAGAATGATCCTTCAAGATGACCCCAACGTCCACCGGCATTGCCTAGACACAGACCCTCTTTTTAATGAGCATCAGCATGACAAAAGTCCTCGGCTGAAGTGCAGACACTTGGAAAGAACTTACAGCAGTTTAATCACCAAAGGATCCCATTTCCTTAATTTCCCAAAAAGTTTAAAAATTATTATATTGGAAGGCAAAAAGACCAGTAAGATTTGGGCTAGGCCAAATTAAAAACTAATTCTTATTTAAACATTTGCTGTTACAACTGTTTTAGTTATGCATTTGCTTATCTGTTCAATAATACTGAGCAAAATATTATACGAAGTGCTACGGGGAAACGGGGAAACACTAAGGCTTTGTCCTCAATTAATGGGGAGATGATGGTGTAATACAAATTACGATGTTATCGGCTAGTCACTACGTTGAAACATGGACACAAGGGGAGAGACGTCTACACCTTCAAATACACACAACTCAAACTGAAATCACTGAAATCTTCAGGGTAGGCTGTGAAATATGCATCTGGGCATATTAAGTCATTCTACCTTAAGAAGCCCTTTTCCCCTATTAGTTGTTACATGTTTTGCTCTGACGACCACACCATTCACTGTGAGCCACGTGCTCAAAGGAGAACACGCAGCTTTCCAGAGAGGGACCTGGATCTGGCCACACTGCCTACCTGCCGTCTGGCTCGGAGCAAGTCGCTGAGCCCCCGACCCCCATCCCCCCCAGAAGAGTGGGGACACAATCACCCAGCCTGTTCAGCTGAAATGATACACGTGTCCACCCACCGACGGTGCCCCCAACATCTTGAAACTGGCACTTTCGGTTCCCAGGCTTTCCAGACTCAGACCTGGGTCGCACCCTCCGGGCCCCTGAACCTCAGGCTTCAAGTTCAGCTGCACTTCACACCCGCCTTCCAGGTTCTGCAGCCTGCAAATGGTAGATAGGGCGGCTTCAAGCTCCTCTGTGAGCCGACGCCTAAAAGAAACCTCCTGGGGCGCCTGGCGGGCTCAGCCGGTTAAGCATCTGACCGTTGGTTTTGGCTCCGGTCGTGATCTCATGGCTCATGGGATCGAGGCCCTAGGGGGCTCTGCGCTGACAGCACGGAGCCTGCTTGGGATTCTCTGCCTCCCTCTCTCTCTCTCTCTCTCTCTCTCTGCCCCTCTTCCATTCTCTCTTTCTCTCAAAGTAAATAAACATTAAAAAAGAAAGAACGAAATCTCCCCTTATACATCTCTCTATACATCCTATCGGCCCCGTGTCTCTGGAGAGCCCTAGACAAACACTGAGAAAACAGCAAGTACTGAATCCTTCAGAGCAGAAATCTCTACACCTGTTTCAGATGTAGACGTAAATGCGCACGTGTGTGTACGTGCGTGGGTACCTGTGGAACATGCATTAAAATTATTCAAGAGAATTTTTCGGCATTTTTAAATTCTAAGACATCTTCAGGTAGATGTGGGGATAAACTACACCATATGTTTCACCCTTCACACTTCTGTTTTCACAGCAGAGCTACAAAGAGCACACGCACGTATACAACCCTCACTTGTGAAACGGTATGACGGAGCAGAGTAAAACCTCTATCGGCACAATTGTTTTACTGTTGACCCAGATATTTTGTCCTTTCCTTCAATAACTCAAAAATTCAGTAAGTTACTACAGATGTTGCCCAGCGTTCTGTTGGGTCCTTGAGGAACACATCCCAGCCTTCCCAGCCTTCGTGCCAAAACCTCACAGTCCTGCCAAGTGCCTCCACTCAGCCGAGGCACCACCACACCCTGGGCGTTTCTATCCAGGTTGTTCGGGGAGGGTCTGCAATTTTGGCATAACGTTTGGCACCAGATAACCCTGAATATTATACGCAGTAATGACTTACCATATTAGTAACATTACACAAGATAGAGAATTCACTATACGTTAATAACGAATTTCTCAATCTTCACTAGTATGCGCCACATTAGGTACATAAATGGGCTGCTTAAATGCAGAATAATGGTCAAAAATATCAGCCCACCAGTATGATATGCCATACCAACCAGTCAGAAAGGACGCTGGCCCTAACGATCCAGGTCCCCACCACCGTGCGCCAGCTCTAACCAGAAGTTATATGTCACCAACACAACGCGACACAAAACACTTTGATATGAAGATCCCAGCGTTTTCGATTTGGAACACAGATAGCAAAGTGGTGGCCCGTGGGCTGGAATCTGCCTCCAGATGTCTCACGTGGCCTGAACCATATTCTAGAGTTTTTAGAATGAATATTTTAAAAATTGAGACTCCAGGAGGCGCCTGGGTGGCTCAGTCAGTTGAGCGTCCGACTTCGGCTCGGGTCATGATCTCACGGTTCATGGGTTCGAGCCTCGCATCGGGCTCTGTGCTGACAGCTCAGAGCCTGGAGCCTGCTTCAGAGTCTGTGTCTCCCTCTCTCTCTCTGCGCCTCCCCCGCTCATGCTCTGTCTCTCTCTCTCTCCTTCAAAAAAATAAATAAAAACATTAAAAATTTTTTTAAGAAAAAAAAATGAGACTCCAGGTTTCTGATGCTTAACCTGTAAAAAGTGGACCCGTTCTGGGCACATTTCAATTTTGACTAATTAGCCACTCCCCTGAATAGCACACAACAAATCCATCCTTTGAAAACTAGCCACTGAGGCCAAATTTCCTTTTCTTCATCATTCTTTTCCTTCCCAATCTGTCTCTCTCCGAAATCTCTGATATGATGACTCATCTTTTCTGAATATCTTCTACCAGGGAGTTCAGATTAATTTATATAATAATCCTTCCTGTGGAACAACCAGGTAATTGGTGACCAGGGCACCCAGCCAGACGGGCACCATCTCCCCTTCTACAGAGGGCCGCCCCCCTACACCCCCCCCAATTCATCTACTCCCATCCCCCACAACCATTCTACCTCCACCTCCTCTACTCACATCCCCCCACCCCTACCCCCAACCCCGCCTCTACTCTCAACCCCCCCAACCCCCACCTCCTCGACTCCCATACCCCTACCCACATCCTACCTCCTCTACTCTCATCCCCCCACCCCTACCCCCACCCCATCTGCTCTACTCTCAACCCCCCCATCCCCTACCCCCCACCTCCTCGACTCCCATTCCCCTACCCCTACCCCCATCATACCTCCTCTATTCCCATCCCCCACCCCTGCCCCCACCTCACCTCTACTCCCATCCCCCCACTCCTACTCCCCACCTCACCTCCTCTACTCTCATCCCCCCACCCCTACCCCCACCCCACCTCCTCTACTCTCAACCCCCATCCCCCACCCCCACCTCCTCAACTCCCATACCCCCACCCCACCCCCATCCTACCTCCTCTACTCCCATCCCCCACCCCTACCCCCCACCTCACCTCCTCTACTCTCATCCCTCCACCCCTACCCCCACCCCCACCTCCTCCACTCCTATCCCCCCACACCCACACACCCCCCATCCCAGAATCTGCTCAATTCTTGGCTCTCTCCTTCTAGGCTCCCTTCGAGCTCTGGGGGACTCACACCACTCCCTGGCACATTTGGCCCTTGCAGACTTTGCCCTTTCTGCCCTCATGTCTTCCTTGACCTCAGTCTTGGCCTGCTGAGCAAGTTAAAGTTCACCCTCACTTAACCCAGAGATTTTATTTTCTTGAGATTTCTCAACATTCATTTGGTTTCATTTCCCCCTTCGTTCCCGTATCATCTTCTCAAATTGTTAGCACTCACTCTCTCTTCATAATAATCTCCTTTTGCAAACTTGAATCATCATCACTAACTTCCTTTATCAACACAATAACCCATCCTAACACTGCATTCGATGGAAATTTTTTAAATTCCTTCATGCTTACCTCTGCCTTTTGTTTTCTTTTAAAACTATCACCCATGGACTTCTAGCTTTCTCGTTTCCAGCCCTCTCCACTGAGATGTACATACATTAACTAAGTTTAAGTAATATTTTTCTCCTAATGATTCAGAAGATCTTAAAAATAAGCTTCAGGAGCCATTTATAGACATGGTAGCTGGATGTAAATGAAGGTGCACTGAAGAGGAAGCATTATATTTTATGGAAAAGGTAAAGTGCTTTCCAGTGAGACACCGCCCAGGCTGGTGGGAGTTTTATATTCCCCCCACCTTCTCTCTGACCCTATTTCATACTTAGTTTCTGGGTTCTGACAAGATCTAATATTTGTCAACAGTTTGAAAGTCCTACACTTCACACAATCCCCTGGAGTCCCTCAAGGAGCTGTGTGAAGCCACTCTGCAGATTCTTCCTTCGTTCGTGATCTCATTCCACTCATGGATTCCTTTACCCATCCGATGTGCACCTACAAAGCACTCGCACTGGCTTCAAAGTCTTTAAAAAAAAAAAAAGTGTTCCTCCCAACGGATGTCTGTTTTCTGCACATAGTAAATGTTCAACAAATACCTCTGACTGGTATCATAACTGACGTCTCACGGCCATTTCCTCTTCTTTATTTTCCAACGCAATGTCTGGAATTTAAGTGAGCTGCATTTCTTATCGTAGGAAGGTTGTCCGAGCATAGAACGGGATTGCAACTCAAGGAAACCTGTTGTTCTCAGACAGAACTCTCGACACTATCACATTCTCAATCTGTCTGCCTATCTACCGTTGGAATGCTGGTTACATCCGCTGTGTTATCGCCTTCAGCAGCTCAGAGACATCCCGATTTTCTTTTTTCTCATTTTTTCCAAACCAAAACTCATGTCTTGTCCTGTAAAATGCCTTCCGTTAATCCAAGGCTTTGCTGACGCCCGCTTCTTCCCCCACGCATCCCCCTTCTGCCCGCCATCCCTTTTGGGGACAGCTTCAACTCTCTCTTTAAGCAAAGATCTTTGAACTCACATATTCTTGTATTACTTTTTGCAATCATGTTCCGCAAATATGTCATCATCTGGCTTCAATGATGATAACATTCCAATAAAATGTTCCCAAGTCTTAAAACCATAAATTACTTAATAAAATAGCTACAGACCGAATGCTGGTGTTCCTCCACAATTCACAGGTTGAAATCCCACCCTGCACCCAGTGTGATGGTAGCAGGAGTGGGCCCTTCGGAGGCCACCAGGTGCAGCCCTCATGAGTGGGACTGGCGCCCTCACAAAGGAGACCCCGCAGAGGCCCTCGGCCCCCGCCACACGGCAGGAAGATGGGCGTCTGCGCACCAGGTGGCGGGCTCTCACCGGATGTGGAACCCGCTGGCACCTTGATCTTGGGACTCCCAGCCTCAGAACTGTGAGAATTACACATCTGTTGTCCACAAGGCCCCCAGTCTGGAGCATTTTTGTTACAACATCTCGAACTAAGGCAACGATCAAGTAGCCAACATTTTCTACACCAAGAAAGGGAACCTGTCATTCACCAAGACATACATCACTCCTTCTCCCCCTCAGATAGTAATTTGGGTTTCTACATTCCACGTCACTCTATTTCCCTTTTGCACTGCATCCGGGATTGCTTCATTCTCCTCCATTTTTACTTTGCTTTTCCTCTGCTACCACTCAGCCTGGCGCGGCCAGTGTCCCTTTGGCGGCTGTGTTCCGTCCGTGCCCCTGCGGCTGGGGCCTGACCGCCTGGTCTCTCTGTACCATCTTAGACCAGGATGCAATGCAACATCATTGAAATAACTCATGTTTCTGGGTGGTTCCGGAGTGTGCACACCACATAGCGTCATTCATGAAGTTCCGCGTGCCGGACTCCTTTAACCTACTCTCTCTGGGGTTCCGAGGGCCACATCCACGCCTATGGGTTTCCAGAGGGAACCAAAACGTGCCAAGTTCTTACTGTGTACATCCTCGCTTGCCAGGGGAAATTTCCCAGCACCAAAACCCGGCCACTCAGAAGTGTTTTGCAGGATTTCCTTCTTCAGTTTGCCCCACCAAGACTTCACATATTGACCTTTGCTGTTGCTGTTTAAGTCTCTAACCATTCCAGACCGTGCTCTCATCCACAACCATTCACCTCCTCTGCATGATTCTTCGATGAAAATCTCTTTTTCATCTCTCACCCATCTTCTGTGGGCTGTCATCGAAAAGGCCATACTGCCCTCGATGGCTGTGCTCACTGTCCTGCCTCAGCTCGGCCATCACCTGCCAGGTGCCCCCAAGAGCTCTCCCCTTGCACCTGCTTCAGCAATTCTAGCATCCGTACTTTCTGATGCCCCTTTCCTTTATTCCTCTTCTTTATTAACATTTTGTTTCTGGTGGCAATGTCTCCTTTTTAATTTGGAGCCCCTTTTTATTTATGAATCCATCCCAAAATTATAACATCTGCCAAGTCGAATAAAGAGCTTTGTGTTTCTCCAAGCGAGACCTTAAAAGAACTGAAATACTGCGTGTTAATGCGTTCAGCGAAAACAGAAGGCGACTGGCCATTCTGATTTTTCTATGTGTTTACCCCATGCCGTCCTATGCAACACATACAACCTTTCGGAGACAACAAACACGCTCGCACTTGACGCCCTCTACCCAGCAACAGTCAACGACAACTTCATATAAAGGTCAAAAGTGAAATGCCTTTAGGAGTTCCCTCCAAATCTTAAAATAAAAGTCACATTCCAAACTTCATAATTCTCACGAATACATCACAAAGTCACCATTATGCTACTGAAAACGAAAACAATTGCGTGCTTGTATGACGGGGGAAAATATTCTAAAAATGAATTATATAGTAAAACCAGGAATCTTCAAGTCCCTGCTCACAAATCAGGAGTTTGCTTTGGCCTAATTATCTTACGCGGCATGGTGTCCACACATCACACCTCTGCAGACAGAAGCCAGCCCCGCGTCAGGCTCTGTGCCGACAGCTCGGGGCCTGGAGCCTGCTTTGGGTTCTGTGTCTCCCTCTGCCTCTGTCCCTCCGCTGCTCACACTCTGCCTCTCTCTCTCTCTCTCTCTCTCTCTCTCTCTATCAAAAATAAACATTAAAAAAAATTTTTTAAAAGACTTAAAGCCTTTCTCATATTCTTGGTCAAACACTCTTTACAAAATACACGTGAGTACCAGGCGGAAGGTGTGTCTGGCATTGTGTGTCTCTGTCCACACATGTGTGTGTGCCCAACACGTGGAACTACTCAGGGTGCCATATTACCCCTTGTTTGCTTCGAGAGTTACCCAATTCTTTGGGATCAGTGAAAGAGAGAAGCTTCTTCTCCCACCCAACCATGTGTTCCATTTTCCCTGCTATTTGGTCCTAAAAACAATCGTACGGCTCCAAGCTTTCTCAGTAAACAAAACATCCTCTGGCCAGGGGCCCCAACATCTTTGACACCATCCATGGGTTTGTGTAGCCACCAGACATGGAAGACACTCCCTCCAACTTTTTTCTCTGGGAAGAACAGCTGGAAGAGCATCGTTACGTGGTGACAAGACTTTAGAAAGGGTTATCCCCATCTCCCACAGCTGGAATTACTGTTTTTCAAAACAAAACGTGAGAAACAACAATCCTGACCAATTTTCAACATTCCAAAAAGTACTCTGTGCTCCTTGAAGCACATTTTATGACATGATTTCAAACTATTTTATTAGCATCTTTAGCCCCTTGAGAATGGCCACGGGAAAAAGCAGAGCCATCGGCTGAAAACAACCAGCTGCAAAGAAGTGCCAGCACGGGATGAAGTATTTACCCCTGCGGCAACACGGAGGGCACAGCGTCAAACACAAAGCAGGACACCTGCACCTCTAACGTGTGGGTTCAGAGAACTCCGTTTTATCAAAAGTCTGTAAGTTAAGTAGTCACGGAGACTAGAAGTTAAGGTTGGGTAAAGCCAGGGGCGCCTGCCGAGGCTCAGTCGGTTGACCATCCAACTTCAGCTCAGGTCATGATCTCATGGTTCGTGGGTTCAAGGCCCACGTCGGGCTCTATGCTGAGTGTGGAGCCTGCCTGAGATTCCCTGTCTCTGTCTCTGTCTCCATCTCTCTCTCTCTCTCTCTCTCTCTCTGTCTGACCCTTCCCTGCCCACACTGTCTCTATATTAAAATTTAAAAAATCAGCCACCAGGGGCGCCTGGGTGGCTCAGTCAATTGAGCCTCCCACTTCAGCTCAGGTCATGATCTCATGGTTCGTGGGTTCAAGCCCCAAGTCGGGCTCTGTGCTGACAGCTAGAGCCTGGAGCCTGCTTCGGATTCTGTGTCTCCCTCTTTCTCTGCCCTTTCCCCACTCATGTTCTGTCTCCCTCTCAAAAAAACAAATAAATAAACACTAAAAAAAATTTTTTTTAAAGTTTGGGTAAAGCCAAATCAGAGTGTCCTCCATCAGAGAACATGCTACCTACAAAACCTCTCCTTTCTGGAACATTTTAGTTACTCTTGGACAAAGATTTTCTGGAAACTAAGGGTCTTTTCTTATTTCTTGAGTTAAAGCCATTTCCCAATCTGTCAGCAAAGTCATATCCCCCCTGGCGTGCTGATAAATGTCTCCAACCCTCCGCCACCATCGCGGGTCCAACAGTCCATCAGCACGGCCCGGTACTCTAGAGAGAACATACTCAGGCATCATCACTTTGCAACGTCCACTGGGGACCCTACGCTGTGCACCTGAGTCCCCCCAGTGCTGTCTTCGGCCCTCCTTCCGGGCCTTCACTGCCGTCCTATCCACATCGTTCTGTCCCCTGTCCAGTGCAGATCCATCACATTTTCGCCATGGCACGCACGCTGCTTTCGAGATTCAGCTCCTAGCGGACACGGGTGTCACTGGGAAGAGCTGCGAGGCCCTGCCCAAGATCGCCGAGCGAGCAGGCGGCTGAGGCTCTGGTGTGGGTCCCACCACCCGGGCGAGGCTCAGCAAGCGCCCAGACCGCCATAGGGGTCACACCGTGACAGCGGCTCCTGTGCGGAACACGCCAAAAGCAAAACACGTTGTGTCTACTGATGTGGGGGCCACCGTGCTGCCTCCCTGAGGCCACGGCTTTGTGTCCAAGTATTCACAGCCTCCTGCTAAAGACTCACTCTGGGAGGGCAACCCCTGTGTGGATCCCACTGGGGTGGGATTTCTGCGATGGAGCCTTGTCCCATTTTCCCTAAAAACCATGACAGTGGCCATCTCCAGTCTTCCTGCACCTCTCCATGTTTCAAACCCCAGAGCCCAGAGGCAGAGGCCCTGACCACCTCCGGTGGCCCCAGGGCCCGGGTGGTCACTGACCTCCAGACGTAAAGGTGCGGCTTAATGTAAGGAGTTAAATGGTATCTTTCCCTCTCTTTACTTTGTGGTTCAACTTTATCTATCTATTGTTTTCCATCTGAAAGACATTCTTCTTTGAGGCGCCGGGGTGGCTCAGTCGGTTGAGTGTTGGACTTTGGCTCAGGTCACGATCTCACAGATCATGGGTTTGAGCCCTGCGTCCAGTTCTGTGCTGGCAGCTCAGAGCCTGGAGCCTCTTCCGATTCAGGGTCTTCCTCTCTCTCTCTGCCCCTTCCCTGCTCACGCTCTGTCTCTCTCTCTCAAAATAAATAAACATTAAAAAAATTTGTTTTAATTAAGGAAGAAAGAAAGAAAGAAAGAAAGAAAGAAGGAAAGAAAGAAAGAGAGAGAGAAAGTCTTCTAAGAAACACAGAAGCTGAGGGTAGTTACAGGATTCTTCCCAAGACCAAGCAAAAGAATATGTTCAGAAAAGAGAAGTCATCAAACCAGAGATTTGGAGGACAGATTGGAGAAAACAAAGAACCATGTAGAGCAGCAAATTTTATGTCAGCATCTAGCTTTTAAATCATAGATTTGGTCTCTTGATATTTAATAGAAATAGCTAATTAGCCAAAAGTGAAATATGTTTATGCTGATACACGGGAAGAAGAGAATGTGTACTAAGCCCAGGGCGTGAAACAAAGCATTCAGAGCCAGCAGGGAAAATGCAAAGGGAAAGGCCAGGATGTCTGGGCCCCCACCCCCTCCGCACGTGCACATAGGTACACAACCGCACACATGTACGTGTGCACACACACACAAACTGCCCTTAAGATGTCCTGCCCTCCAGGAGCTCACCAGACGGCACAACGCACGTGTCCCAGGACGGATGCTGAGCACTGAGCCAGGACATGGGCTGGGCCGCTTGGACAGCAGCACTGGGTGGCATTTGTGGGGAACGTGTTCCCTTTCCTGGCCCCAAAGGCCCCAGGCCCTGCAGTTGGCTAACCAAGTCTCAGGCTGGCAGGGGAGTGAGTTGTGGGAGAACAGCACCCAGGGGGCTGTGATGGTTGCAGGCCGACAGCCTTCAGCGGGGACACTGGCAGCCACAGGGTAGAGACCGACCACTACAGAGAGGGGCCCCCACCTGTGGCAACCCCCACAAAGCACAGAGCCCGCTCAGAGGCCCAGAGGCGTGCAGGGGGCCCCATCCAGCCTGCGGTGCTGACTCAACCCAGTGGAAAGCTTTTTCTCACTCTTGGGCCTGGGTTGCCCTTCAACACACAGAGAGAGTTCTGGACACACCTTCTTCCCGACCGCCCTATCCCACCCCCACACGAGCACGGAGACGGCTCTCAACAAAGGGAGAGGGGTGCTGAGGGGCCAGAGTGAATCACCACCCAAGCCTGTGGCTGTCCCTGGGGGTGGGGTACACACAGCTCCAGCCTGAAACCCAGACACAGAGTGCTCGCTGCCTGGTAGAAACTTCTGGAAAGGGGCTGCTGAATTTCACCAATGGCCCCCTCAGAGCTTCTCTCTTCAGTGTCTCCAATTTATTTTTTTTTAAGTTTATTTATTTGAGGGGGGAGGGGCAGAGAGAGACTCCCAAGCCGGCTCCACACCGTCATCACAGAGCCCGACGTGGGGCTCAATCCCATGAACCATGAGATCACAACCTGAGCTAAAACCGGGCGCTGGGGAGACGACTGGCGTTCCGGTATTGAGGAACCCAAAGCCACAGCCCTGACCCTAACATCTGACGTATGTGCTTGAACTACCTAAGTTACGCCCCAACCCAAACCGACAAGTATAACCTGAAAGCTGCAAGGATCTGCTAGTCTAGCCTCTTGGAAAGTCAGGGTGATACCCTAGTCTTAGCCTCTGACCCCTTACAGAACAGGAAAATCTAATTCACACGCCTCAACAGTGTAGAAGTGGAAGCCTGTGTCTTCCCTCAATTTGTGTCTAAAAAAACACGGGAGGGACACCGTATGAATGAGCTTTCCTAACCACGCCTGGCGGTACTGATCGCATTCAGTGGATGGGGTCTGCGGTTCAGACAAACCAAAAATAACCCCCCTACCTGTCTCCTCTCCGTAAAAGGCCTTTTCGGCGAACAGAAGTATGGCACTGTCCTCCTCTTGACATGAACAAGACTGCTTTGCCTGGTTCTTTGGGGGTTTACATTGCACTCACCCCATCAGGCCAGTAAGGCAGATGCCAACGAACGCGACCATTCCCTGAACGTCAGAGAAACACGACCCCGGGACTGAACCTCACTCATTCTGCCCACTTCTCCTAGTGCGTTTTGTAGCTGTGACCACCGAGCACGATGGCCAGGAGACAGACAGCCACACTGCCCTGTCCAGGAGAAAGGGCAGGATGCAGCAGCATCCCCCACAGCCCAGAGACGGCCCTGAGTGCCGAGTGGGCCAGGAGGACCAGCACACGGCCACCTGCCAGGGGGCAGGGCCACGAAAGAGCGCATCTGAGCGGCGCCGCGTCTTGTCACATTGAGAACATAAGAACGGTTCAACTCTCCGACGTGAGTTATTTTCCAAATTCAAGACTACGGCGTGAGCCAGAATCAGTTCCCTTGAAATGCTGCAGCCGGTAGGCACAGGTTTCAGAATGACAACGTGAATTGTGAAGACACGGATGCACGGGGAAGGAAGAAGACCAGCAGGAGGCCTCGCACGTGCCCACGGAACCCCACGCATGTGCCTCATCACCCAGCAGCTGCCAATCACTGGGGCTGCCTTGGAGTACCGAGCTCTGGCCTGGCCGCGCGTGCATGAGGCCATACAGGCAGGGTCCTAGGGCCCGGGGAGCACGGCCAGCATGAGGGCCACGCGACAGAGGTAAAACCACTGCTGAGGCCTCTGGGGACACGGATCCATCCACTGACATGGCCAGTGACGCTGCTGCTGCTGCTACTATTGTGGCCAGCGCCACTGGCAATACTGAGGCTGTGGCTGATAACAGTAATACTGCTCTTACCAATACCACTGCTAATACTACTCCTGCTCAGGCACCGCTAATACTGCTGCTGGTAGTAATAATGCTGCCGATACTGTTACTACTATTCCTAATGCTGCTGCTGATGCTTCTGCTACTACTAGGAAAATACCTACTAACACCACTGCTCCTGCTACTGCTACCACCGCAGGTAATGCTGCTGCTACTACTACTACTAATACCTCTAGTAATACCAGTGATAATGCTACTGCCATCACTAATGTATCTGATGATAATACTGTTGATACTGTTACTACCATTCCTAAGGCTGCTGCTAATGCTATTACTACTAATAATATTTCTACTAACACCGCTGCTAATGCTACTACTACTACCACGGGTAACGCTGCTACTGATACTAACACTGCTGCACCTGTCACTGCTACGGATACTACAGATAATGTTAGTAATGCTGCCACTAATACCAATACCTCTAGTAATACTAGCGCTAGTGCTACTGCTACTACTAATGTATCTACCAATAATACTGCCAATACTGTCACTCTGTTACTACTATTACCGATGCTGCCGCTAATGCTACTACCGCTGCTACTAATACATCTAACACCACTACTAACGCTGCTACTACTGCTACTAATACCTCTAACACCACTGCTAATGTTACTGCTACTACTATGTGTAATGCTGTTATTACTACTACCACTGCTGCTGCTGCTGCAAATACTACCGATAATGTTAGTAATACTGTTGCTAATGCTACTAATAACACGTCTGGTGATACTAGTGCTAACGCTACTGCTACTACTAAGGTATCTAACAATAATACTGCCGATACTGTTATTCTGTTACTACTATTACTGATGCTGCCGCTAATGCTACTACCACTGCTACTAATACCTCTACTAACACCACTGCTACTGCTACTACTACCACCGCAGGTAATGCTGCTGCTACTACTACTACTAATACCTCTAATAATACCAGTGATAATGCTACTGCCATCACTAATGTATCTGATGATAATACTGCTGATACTGTTACTACCATTCCTAAGGCTGCTGCTAATGCTATTACTACTAATAATATTTCTACTAACACCGCTGCTAATGCTACTACTACTACCACGGGTAACGCTGCTACTGATACTAACACTGCTGCACCTGTCGCTGCTACGGATACTACGAATAATGTTGGTAATGCTGCCACTAACACTAATACCAATACCTCTAGTAATACTAGTGCTAATGCTACTGTTACTACTAATGCATCTACCAATAATACTGCCGATGCTGTCGCTCTGTTACTACTATTACCGATGCTGCCGCTAATGCTACTACCACTGCTACTAATACCTCTACTAACACCGCTGCTGCTACCATGGGTAATGCTGTTATTACCACGGCCGCTGCTGCTGCTGTTGCTGCCACGAATACTACCGATAATGTCCGTAATGCTGCCGCTGACGCTACCAATCACACATCTGGCGACACTGGTGCTAATGCCACCGCACTGCCGACGCGGCTGCTGAACCTACTACTCCTGACGCACCTCCCGAAGCCGCTGCTGACGCCACCACCACTCAGACAACCATGAATACCACCGATACTGCTGCTAACGCGACCACTGAAGCTACCACTACTGACACGTCCACGATACGACGGCTAGTACCGTCGCTAAGGATACCGTGGATACTCAGGCTGCAAACGCTACCGCTGATACTATTAACTCCACTAGGGTGACAGCTACTGCTGAAGCTACCGACCCTGCTGCGACTACCACCACCACCGACGCATCGACTGATCCCGTTGCTGACACCACTGCCGCTAATACCGCCAACGCTGCTGCCACTGAAACAGCCCCCAATGACACCGCAAAAGGTGTCGCCGCTGGTCCCACCGCTAACACCATCAGCCACAACAGTGCGCCGGGTGAAGCCACCGTTCAAGGGTCACGTCCTCCATCCCACGCCTCGTCCCACAGCCTCCGCCGCCGGGACCCTCGACTCTCACAGCACACGGGACGAGGTGCCAACATGGACCCCCAGGACGGGTGAGAAACGAGCCTAGAGAGGCTCCGAGAGGACGGAAGGCCCAAATACAGGAAGGACTCAGTGAGAGACACAGAGCGGGGAGGTTACAAAGCCGAGAAGGACACCGGGTTCTGTGGAACTCAAAGCCCCGGCCGTGCACACAGGGCAAGGTAACCTCACTCTGGACGAGGGACCGGAGCTCGGGGCCAAGAACCGTCTGGTTCGTTCGCGGGAGGGCGTCAGGACACCCGGCAGCTCCCAGGGGGCGGGCGGGCGCGGCGATCTCAGAAGGCACAGGCCAAAGTGGCTGCCCTGGAATAGCCGACCTCCGATGGCCGGGCCGGACGAGGGCTCGTGCAGGCGGGGCTGCAGCACTGGGGACAGGGCCAGCGAGCCTCGGGAAGCTGAGGGCTGGGGAGGCGGGGGGGGGGGGAGAGGCAGCGGTGGGTCATTCCAGGACATCCATCCTGAGTGAGGCGGGGAAGGAGAAACAGCTACAGAGAGAACGAGGCTGTGGCCGGAGAAAAGCAGGTCATGGCCAGTCGGGGATGCCCAGCAGACGCCTGAACAGGGACGGGAGGGGCTCAGGTGCCCGAGAGCACCAGACAGGCAGCCTGGGGACCCCACTCTGCTCCCGAGCCCTGGAGGCCCCTCCATGTGGCAGGGCGAGCACAGGGCAGGCCACAGAGAACTAGATACTGGGCGGGTGGGGAGACTAGGTACTGGAGTCCAGCCTGGACCACGGTGGCACCAACACCCTCTCAGACGTCCACTTCTTCCAGGTCTGCGCAGTAACGGGCGGGCGCGTGTGTCTTCCTGGGTCGCAGGCCATCGGACCTCTGACCTGCACTCAGTCACAGACAAGCTCCGTGGAATCTGTTTCTGGGAAGAATTCCACTTTGCACTCTACAACGCGAGTTCAAAGCCCTCCTTCAAAATGAGCTTGGAACCAACACAAAACTGCAGAAAATTCAGGAGCGGCACTCGGAGGGATCGAGGCCGAGGGCGAGGAGGGTGTGACGACGCGCTCCACACTCCTCGTCTTTCTCCCCGGGAGGCCACCCACCTAGGGAGAGGCGAGCAGGACCGCCGGCACCCCCGAGGCACACGTCAGGGTCACGAGGCCAAGGAATGGGCCGATGGACAAAAAGAGGCGTTCTTTTTCCTACCGAACGTCTAGGGGCAAGAATACCCTCCCCAGTTCCTGTCCCACCTTTCGACAAAAGCAACAGAATGCCTTTAGGATGCTGCCACACCCCAACCACAGCACGTGGTCCCCACCCTGGGGCCCCAGGCCAGCCACGGTGGCTACCTGAACCGTCCCACGCAGCTGCACAACTCAGTACTCCCCCCCACCACATGTGTGCCAAGGACCCAGTGCCACGGGTGTCTGTGTGATGCTCCCACAGCCAGGGCTGGGGCCTCCACGGTGAACGTGGAGCGAAGCGTCACTCGTTTACAACCGGGGCTCTTGCGCTCGCTGAACTTTTCTGCAGAGACCGGGTGGCTGGAAGCCGTGAACCGTCACCTGTGCGGGCAGCCCGTCCTGCGGTGATACGCAGAATGAAGTCAGCGTGTCCTCGGGCCTTGCCCAGCGGTGGCTGGCAGGAGCTCAAGGCCGCACCGTGGAAAATCAGAAACACTTCCACAACCGGGGGCTTCCGCACCATTCCCAAGCAGGAAGCACATGTGGCACGCCACCCAGCTGCTTCCAAGGGAAAGGCCTCCTGCAAGGCCCTGAGGTAGGAGCCCCGCACCTGCCAGCCACCAGGCGCAAAGGACTTCCAGAGCAGGGGGCGGGGGAGAGCTGTGGGGATGCGGGAAGCCCACCCGGAGCCTGCAGCGTTGGGATGTCTGGAGCTCGCTTTGAGTCTGGGGGCCAAGTAGGAGAATCTGTCTAAAGAGAGGCCTGTCGTCACTTCTGGAAAGAATGCACGGGTGCAGAGATAAGAATTTCATCTCTCGCAACCACACTCTGTTCGAGGATGATCCAACCGTGGGGAGAGCAGCTGACAGAACTGGTCCCACCTGACTGTGTCGATGTTTATCATGCACTCTGTGTACTGCCTTTGCACGGACATTTAAAAGTCACTCAAGTGGGAGTTCGTTTAATGTGGTTTGAAAGAAACTGATGATGGTCTCGAGTCCATAACTGCACGGAGTAGGATCCTCTCTTTCTCTCTTTCTCTCTGCCTCTGCCCTGCTCACCTCTCTCTCCCTCAAAATGAAGAAATAATTTTTTAAAAAACATGTATTCTTTCAGCCATGCAATACGTGGGAACACGCTGGGAGCTAAAATGCCCCATCGAACAAGCTTTGCATTTCTGGCTTCCAGGCTCCCCAGAGGGAAGCCAATCCATGTAGTGTTAGTTTTATCATGAAAATGTCACTGTGCTGTTTAAATTTTATGTCCAAGACTTAATTTCTTTTATGATTTACCCTCTTAATCAGTACATCTAATGACCCACAACATGTTTATATTACACCAGACTTGTCCTTAAAAGGCAACATAGCCCATAACATTCCTTTTACAGGCTCCCTCGGCTTCTGAGATCCTTTGTTCTCCGACTGCAGCTCACTCCCAGCTGCCACCCGACCGACCCCCGGACAGGACAGGACAGGACAGCGGCCGTGGTGGCACCGCTGACCTCCTTCTGCAAGGAATGCGCTGTCCTGGCATCACCTGCAGCTCACTAACTCCACCCAGCCCACTCCCCTTCCCCCCGCATCCCACTGTTTCTGACATCACCCTCAGTCATTCTGACCATGACCTTGGGCTCTTGGCGAGTCTCCACCAGGGCCGGTCAGTGAGCAGGGGAGGGGTCACCGGGCAGCGGCGGAACCTGAGAGTAAGTGAGTGTGCCCAGGATCAGGTGTCTACACTCTCAGACAAACACAGAAGTGGGCAAATCGGGGGCAGGAGGGGCTGTGGGGACCTAGGACAAGTACACAGAGTAGCAAACACCCCACGTGCCTTTCTCCCCAGGACAACGGCCAACACCTACCTGACCTAGAACCCTGACAGCCTCCCCTCCCCACCTTAAAACTGTGTCTCTAAACCCCTGCCTGCACATTCTGCCACCAGGAGGAGCACATTCTGCCACCAGGACTCCCAAGTCGCTCAGGGACTTAGAATCACTCGTCTCTGGGCGCCTGGGTGGTTCAGCTGGTTAAGCAGCCGACTCCTAGTTTTGGCTCAGGTCATGATCTCAACGTTCATGAGTTCGAGCCCCATATTGGCTCCGTGCTGACAGTGTGGGGCCTGCTTGGGATTCTCTCTCCCTCTCTGCCTCTACCCCCACCTCCAAATACATAAACTTAAAAAAAACTTAAAAAGAAAAGAATCACTGGTCTCTGACCATCTTTTACAGTGCACCCCAAATTCTTCGTGACTTTTGACTCTATGTTTTCATGGCTTCTGAGCACCAAAGAATGTGCTTTCCTCTTCAAGACTGGGTGGAAAGCTCTCAGCATTGAATCTCAAAATCAGGCTCCCATATAACTAATCTTCCAGATCAGGACACTGCTGGGGGTGAACGGGAGCTCTGTTAATAATTAACAACCACGCCAGGGTCACTGGCATGGACTGGGCTGGCCCTCTGCACACCTGCTTCTGTGCCTTACATGGCGGACAAGCAGTACAGGGCACGGGGCTTGGAGTGTAACGGCCTTGCACAAACGTGCAGTCCTTCGCCATGGCATGAAGCCACAGCATGGCTTCGTAAGGACACGCTCCATCTTGTTTTCTTAGAAAGGCTTCCCCTGTGGGTCAGACGGCCTCTTCCGTGGCCCCCTCACTTTCCCCTTACATCAAGGCTCTGAACTGGGTTCTTGAAGTCATCGCCCAGTTCCACCATCTGCAGACAAATTCTAGGTTCACCTCCAAGATTTCAGCTTCTCTAGCACAGCCTTGACAATCAAGAGAGCCTGGCTTGGTGTAAGTCCTGTGCAGCGATGGGCACGTACCATGCAAGTTATGGCAGGAAAACTGAGGGGCTGAAACGCAGGGGAGTGTTGGATGTTTACACACAAAGAAATCAGTGGTTCCAGGAAAATGAGATGCATGCCAAACATCTGATGGAGACAATGAGATCATATGTGCCAAAAATGTCCTCCTTCAGCAGGCTCTCCTGTCACCCTCACAAGTGCCTACATCCTGCCTCCTTCTAAGAGCCAACTCTTTGGGGGATGGTCAAACCTAGCTCTGATCTGCCAAATTCAAGGGCTTTTTCCATAAGGAATCTTGTGCAATGGATCTTACTATAAAAATCAGCTACCAGGGCGCCTGGGGGGCTCAGTCAATTGGGCATCTGACTCTTGATTTTGGCTCAGATCATGCTCCCAGGGTCGTGGGATCGAGCCCCGCGTTGGGCTCCATGCTAAGTGTGGACCCTGCTTGGGATTCTCTCTCTCTCTCTCTCTCTCTCTCTCTCTCTCTCCCTCCCTCCCTCCCACTCTCCCTCTCTCTCTCCCTCTGACCCTTCCCTGCCCACACTCTCTCTAAAATAAAATTTAAAAACTCAGCTACCAAAAACATGCCTTTAGACCTGTAGTTTGTGGTTTGTATCTCTTCCGGAGTCTGATAAGGGCTCCAGGAACCGCCTCCTTCAAAGTGCACCATGCACGGACTCATTAACATACATATGATTCTGAGGGTTCATGGACACCCACCCCCAACTGAAGAGAACACCCTGTGGTCTAGACCATAAGTTTTCACTTGTAAGTTGAATTTATTTTTTTTTTAAGTTTGATTATATTTTTTCCAGTTTTGAGAGGTCACTGACACACAACATTATATAAGTTTGAGTCACACAATGTGCTCATCTGAAACACTACAAAATGGTCACTAGATTGTTTCTTGAATTTAATCTTTCCAGTGCCTCTAATTTGGGAGTGGGTATCCCAAACCACCTTTTACCCTTAATTTAACTAGAAAGAGAGAGAGGGACCAAAGATCAGGAAGACCTGTGTGTGGTTCTCTCCATAGGGCTCCAAGCCCCCCACTGTCACGGTCCCACCTGCCTGGCGCTGGTACAGGACAGAGACAGGAACTCCGTAGGGTTTCCGGTGGGTAAGCAGGTAGGATCAGCAGGCCATCAAAGAGAGGTTATCTCCACGTGGAGGGTGAGGAGAAATGCAAGTGTTCAGGGCCGTTACCAGCATGGCAATCTCAGGTAGAAGCTAAGACAACACAACTCACATTCACAGGTAGACTCTGCGATTATGAGAAGTTCCTGAGTGCTGTAACAAATCTCAGTACCCAGCTAGACCTCTTCCCCAGAACTGCTCTTAGAAATACGGTCACTTTCCATCCACTGGTGCTAAATGCTGGATTCCACTCAAAGTTGCCTTATACCGGGGCCTCATCCAGCTTGGGACACACACAGGAGGACCAACCGGATGGGCAGAGAGCCCAGGTCTGGTGATTTTCTGTTACACACACCGCCCAGTGCCACAGCGCACACCTATGCAGATTAGCAAAGTCCCCAATTTTGAAAAACTAAGACCAAAACTGCGTAAAACTGTTGCATAGAAAGACACCTCTGCTTTGCACGTACTCAGGCTACCACAGCCCATGGCTTGCACATGCGTCATGGCTCAGCATCTGGGAAGAATGGAGAAGACACTACATAAGCCAGCGACCGCTGCATCTGCCTACGAAGCTATTTATATGAGAAACTCAACCTAATTATTTTGCTTTGCAAGGCAGAACTTTCAAATTAATACCATATCCTCTCAAATTACACAGTGGCATATCACCCAGGACTAGAACAAGCTGAGTTGACGTTTGGAGCTGTCCATCATCTGTCATACTGGCTTAAGGTCAGAAGCAATTCCGCTCAGATACGGGAACTCAAACTCAGGGCAGCATTTTTACATGGTGTTTGGATGTAACGGAAACCGGCTGATCTTCCCACCTCTCTCCTCTCTGAGGCTTCATTTAAGAAGAGAATTGCCAACTCAGGGAATTAAGCTCTTTAAGGATCGGGTCTATAATGACTTCCCACTAAAAACGCTCTGCGACATCACACATTTCATCAGTGATTTTTACAACTTTCCCCTGTATCAATAGCTCTTCCCAGTTGCAAGATGACATAGGATGTGTCCTACCAATTTCCTGGGACAGTTTCCCAACATCTTTTACCAAGAACTTTGACCCATGTTTTCTTTCTTTAAGCCACTCGATATTTTTACAGAAACAGTCTGCATTTCCGATTCATTATCCCTAACTCACACATTAGATTGGTTTTGCCCAGGAACCGTGGTAAACGTCCCTACGGCACAATTTCAATTTTGCCCAATAGCATAATCCGCAGAAAAGGGCTCATTGCTAACTGTGACAAGAACCCCTCCAAGTTCAAGGACGTGTTAGGTAGAGAACATCGAGCCCTTCATTTCTCGGTGTTGGTGCACACGGTGGCAGCCTGTCCCATGGGGCTTGCTGTGTCGGGGGTGGGATGGAGTGACCCCTGTCTTTTGGAACTAGAGGTCCTTCGGGTATGTCCCTGTTGATTACAAAATCATCCCTTCTTCTGTCTGAGTCCAACCTCTTCACACAGGACGCTGCTGACTTGGCCACATAGCAATTTTAAGGCAAAGGACAATATTCTTGCACCATTACTGTTGTGACACATACCACTCTCATCAAAATGCCTGGAAGTCATGAACACTGTAGAAACACATTTGCTCTTTGAAGTCTCCATTCTTACATCTGGTATTTCCACATTTGCTGCCTTTGTCCTCCCTAAATCCGAAGCGTTCTCCCTGGCTAGTTTTGCATAACTCCCAGGGCGAGAGGAGACCCAGGCTAACTCATTCCCTACTCTAGAGATATTTTGAAATTCCTAATTGCTTTTTTTATTTAATTTTTTAAATGCTTATTCATTTTTGAGAGGGAGAGACAGAGCACGAGCAGGGAAGGGGCAGAGAGAAAGAGAGGGAGACACAGAATCCAAAGCAGGCTCCAGGCTCTGAGCTGTCAGTGCAGGGCCCAACGTGGGGCTCGAACCCACCAACCGTGAGGTATGACTCGAGCTAAAGTTGGACACTTAACTGACTGAGCCACTCAGGTGCCCCCCGCCTACCTTCTAAATAAATGGAACAGCCCTGAAGGTCTGTTAGAGATAATCTACAAAGTAGATAATACTTCCAATAAAGAGCTTTGGTCCTTATATTTACAGCTCTTTTAACAAAGTTGAGTTTCTGAGGCTGAGCCACTCCTAAAAGAGCAAAGAGGGGCATCTTTTAAAGTATTTTCTAGTTCAGTATGATGGAAGGCCCAAACTGTTTGTTTGTATTAATTCCACAAACAATCTTTGAGGGCAACAATTCTCGTCTGTTATGTTCCACAGCCCAGTACGATACTTACCGCGTGAATGAATGCATGAAGGAAGGACCAAAAGTCATTAATTACATCAATGTATATAACACATTTAAGTCATGTGCACGTGTGTATATACAAACACGTAAACACATACGCACATACGGAGGAACCGAAGGTACTTAATATACGAAAACCGTAACATCCTCCAAATGACCATTCTACTGTAAAATGTACAAGCAAGACTCATTTCCCGAAGGCCCGTACAGACCTCTGCAGAAAGGCTCTCTATCAAGATGTATGGGGCTCTCTCCATCTTAGGCTTTTCAAAGGATAAACATCCTCCATGTGTCAGCATGTTTGGATTTTCTTCATATGCTCTCCCAGTCTGTGGCGTCCTGACCCCGACCTTCTGTGAATTCTAAAACGGATCTCAGCAGCAGAGGGGTTATGTGGCTGGAAGCCCCAGGTCTGGTGCCCCATAGACTCTGTCTCTCACAGAAACTCGGCCGTTCCTGCAGGATGAGGCCCGGTGATACATGTGATCTCAGCACCGGAGCGGGCCACCTCTTGGATCTGTCTCCACATCTGCACTCGGGCCGAAGCAGCTTGCTGAGCGCCACGACTGGCTGATTCCAGAGGAATTTATCACTAAAAGATAGGGTTGTCGTCTTCAGTGAGACCCATCAACTCTGGACTCAGCGGATGTGCTGGTGGAAAATTACCAGAGTCCCTGACACTTGAGGTGGAGTCTCAGACTCCCAGAGACCACATGCATCTGGGACGTGGAGGAGACAAAGCTCCGAGAACCCTTCATTTCTCAGGCTCAGGATAAGATGCCCTTTCTCATGTGAACAAGGTCAGGCAGAAAGTTCTGGAAAGCGGTTCCCACTTTTGCAGAATACTCTATTAAACCATGCTCTTTTCACACTAACCACGTGCAGGAAGAAACCCCAGAAGACACCTCCTTCTGAGTGGCTCTCAAATACCAACCGTCAGGGCATCTCGCAAGAGTCAGAAACTACGGTAATACGGTCACTTCCCGTGCGGAATCACTACACTGTGTTTCCTTTCAATTTGCTCGTGTTGGTTTTATTCTTGTCTTTAAAGCCCAGTTTTCAACCTTGGGTATAGAATTATACCCTTAAAATTATGCAATAAAAACTTATTCAATTAATTGAAATATGTGAATATCACTATAATCCTAATCTGTAAATTACCCAGGAATTACCGCACTTTAAGGAATGACATAGAGGTAAAAGGAAGATATTTTTCAGTCCACATCATTTATAATCATGAAATAAATGAGAGCTGACGTGTCCGGGACCCGTGATATAACAGTTCCTCATTTAGGTGCTTGGAATGTATTATCACGTACGCTGTCTTCACAACCATCCTGCAAAGGAACAGTACCATCACTCCTACTTTCAAACGAGAAAACAAAGCACAGAGAGGCTGAGAAGGCTGTCCACAGTCAAACAGCAAGTCAACGGTGAACCCAGAATTCAAACCCATGTGGTCTGGCCCCAGAGTCTATGACTGCGTGATGATCTCTCTACAGTTTCAGAACCTATGTGAAAACTCTGGGGGCAAAAAAGAGCACCGTGAACATCTTCATTGTTCAGTATAACATCTATTATACCATTATTAAAATTGCTCTTACCTTAACTTGGGCACAGAGCAGAGTACAAAGCATAAGAACTCTTCTAACTGCCGGCATATTTTCCGACCTCTAGTGAGTGTTCAACACACATTTGTGGAACACATTTTGAATGCCAGAAGCAAGATACTGAGTTATGGACCCATTACTTTATGCTAGGTGCCTAAGTGAATTCTTAGCTTTATTTATTTTATTTTCAAGGATGTAAGAAAAAGGGGGGGGGGCGTGCTTTGATTACAAATCCGCCTTCTGGCCTAAAACAATGCCCAAAGTTAGGTATGTTTTAAATGAATTATCCAGTCAAGGGAAGGACGTGTAAGTCTATCCTATACTCACACATAATCACTCTATGAGAGCAGAAAAATTATCTAAGGTCACCAAGAAATTATAAAAAAATGATTAACTATAAATTTTTTTTCAAGTTTTAAGAGCCTGAATTCCAGAATAAAGAAATACAATCTTATTGTGTTCAGCATTTGGAAAAACAAAATCTAATTATTACTAAGGCGCCTGATAGCTGTTTGTTCGGAGTTGTTTGAACCAACTGATAAAACGCATCTGTCGTCAGCATAACGTCTACGTGCCAAAATGCTTGTCAAAGACAAGGGATGAGCCAAGAACACTGCCCGCTATACCCTATGGAATAAAGAGCGTCCCCTCCCCAGTTTCTCAGTGAACAGAACTGAGCTTGGACCATGGCTGCACTCTTCTCCAAAATACATCCGACCCAGAAGCTGAACTACTCATACTGTAGTGGTTCCCCCATCTTCCTGCTTTGGCAAGTTTATCTCAATTTTATAGGCCATTTCCTGACCAAAATTTAGGAGTTATTTTAAACCACTAACCCCAAATGGTCTTTAATATCCAGGAAATAGATTTAGCCATAATAGGACACGAAACAGAAACTCCTCATGAGGAGGGCAAGCAACAGAGACCCATGGGGGGCGGGGGGCCACAGCAAGACATGGCAGCCACGCCCTGGGGGGCCAGCCTCACAACCCACCTGCCCTCTGGCCCGGCCAGCCTGTAAGCAAACAGCCTGTGCACATTCTCAGCAGGTGTGTGCGTGTGTGCGCGCGCGCGTGCATGCGCGCGTGTGTGTGTGTGTGTGTGAGAACAGAGTCTTAGAGATGGCAAAAATTCTGACTTAAGGTAGATAATCCTGAGAAGACACATGTCCCGTGTCCTGAGGAGAGGAAGACCACAAGGCACCAGCATCTTCTCAACTCTCATTGGCCGAAACCCCCTCAAATTAACTCTCAAACACAGACACTCCACATATATACTTCTAGAACCTTCTTCCCACTTCTCCCCCTTCAAATGGCACCACAGGGCTAGAACTGGGATTGCCAGTGGCAACAACAACCAATAAGAAGAAAATGAGAATTGTGAGTCATTTTCAATACAAAAGTTCAGCTTCTACTTGAGGGCAAACTAACGCCCAGAAGAGCAGGTGGATAGCCCACATCCTCAAGCAGCTGGCCCCGTAAGAAAAAGGAATGGACAAGACCCATGGCCTCTGGAACAGTGGCCGCACATCACCTGCTAGAAAGGCAGCTCTCAGGTGCACAATGCACCCCCGAATAAGGGACTCTAGGAGGGGGCCTGGCACCTGTGCTTCACCAAGCCCCCGGGAGAGTCTGTTGTGAGCACAAGTTCCAGAACTACTGGGCCAGGTGACCTTCGGGGTGCCTTGATGACTGAATTACTTCACTACTTATTCCTCAGTGCTGATTTTTCATTTAACAAAGAGAATGGTGCCCAGCACTGTATAAACGCCCGGTAAACATTAACTCATTTAATCTGCATACATGTCTTCTTAGCCAGGCACCAACCACCGCCATCGCCATGGTCCAGGTGAGGAAATGTGGGCAGAGAGAGGGAGGGAAGTTGCACAGGGTCCCACAGCTTGGGGACAGGTGCAGCAGGAGGGGAACCAGCACCCTTGAATTTAACCGCAGTGTCCATTGCCCCACGCGGGGCTCCTCTCCGGATGCCTCTGAGACATCGAAATGGTCTTTCCAAGAAGCGGTGTGTGCACAGCCCAAGCCAAGCGTCCCAGAGAATGACACATTGCTTCTGCCTGGCTCACTGAGTCCCTGGAATTGAGCTGACCCATTCATAGACCATTACTTCTACTTAAGACATAAAGTCAGGTCAAGTATTTTCCAAATGGACATGACAGAAAATGGGCCACGTGATAGGTCCCATGACCTTTCTCTTCCTCATAAAACCTTGCATGTTAGAGGTATAAAAAGACAGAATGTTACCTTCACTCAAGCCTTTCTCCAGGAATGGTCTGGACTTGGTAAGTAAGTTTCACACAACTCGGTAATAACTCTGTGACATTCAAGTGTTACTGTATTCTTTAAAAAAAAAAATTCTAAAACGTGACTTGAAAAATTAACGCTACTTAGGAAAAGGAGTTGCCTGCATTTTAAAATGACATTTTAGGGCTGACGCTCTTGGATGACGTAGGAATAAATACTCCTGTGCCGACTGGTTGATTGAAAGGATCCTGGTGGGGTTTTAGAATAAACTGTGGTTGTTTCTTTGTATTATAAAATAATATGCTTACTTTATAAAAAATACTGCTGCAGACGTAGCCCCCAATCTTCCACTGATAGATACATTATACACTTACATATGTATGTATAAGTATCCATTAACACTTCCTTATCAGACACAAAGGAGTAGACCAGTATAGTTATCCTCAGTTTATCTGTAACATCCTGAGGCCTGCCAAATGCCCCACGTGCTAGCTGACATATGTCAGGGAAGATTCACCTGTCCCAAGTGAAGGCACCCCCGTGGCCTGCCACCCACCTCTCTGAACCTCTTCCCATCACCCAGTGTGAGCGGCTGCCGTGAAAACTTGTGCCAACAGCTCTGGAGGCATTCTGAGTTACAACTAGAAAGCCCTGGGTTCTGTTCTCCATGGAGGAATATGTTGATTTTCTAAAGCAAACAGTCAATAAAACTTTTAACAACTTTAACGAAAACGTCAGACACAGGCATACTAGGTCTCCAAAATATTCTGCTGGGTTTGCACGACATTTATTTTAAGTGGCTAGACTCTCTCTGAGAGAGGGTACAAACAGCTCCTCCGACTGTCAGTACACGTGGAAAGCAATGGACTCCCATTATGGCTTCACCCAGACCAAGCCACAGCCTGCTGTTATCGGACCCAGAAAGAAATGCCCACAGGCCACTGAGCTATGTATTCAGTAACGAACAAAGTCATTCCCAAACTCTGAACAAAGTACTGATTCTAAGAGCAGTAGAAGATGAGGGGGTTCAAGAATTGTCCTTCATCAGCAGGAGGTGAAACCAACGCCACATGGCGCATGGACTATTCCTTTAATGTCCCATTGGGTGCTTTCATTTGTCTTGTGCTTCACCACAAATCCAGCAAGACTCACAACTCAGGTGACATGAAACATTCTTATAGTGAGCAGATGAAAAATCAAAGATGTCAAAGCGAGGAATGTCACTAAACCACGGAATGAACTATTTACGTCAAGAGTTCAGCACTGTGTATATTTCCAAGTCGTGTTTAGTCTATGGTGCAGTAACTACTCCAAATTCCAAATGAAGAGGAAACACCTTTGTTTGGCACTAATTTTATTCCCGTTCCCCGACACTGCCACAGAGATGAAACACCACTCCCATGTGCCAGCCTGGGGTCCCAGCGGGGTGGAGAGTTGAATGCGACCCACAAACACTAGCACCGATGACAAGAGCTCAGAGATTTCCCTCCGTGGGACAGGCGCTCCTCGCGTAGTGGGGGCGTTTTCAAAAGAAGCCGTGTCCTCCAGTGTCTCGGAATTGTCAGGGCCGTCAGACTAACACACATAAGACGATGAGATCCCAGCCACGCGGCAGTGATAACACCCCACATTTCTTGAGCTCTGACCTGCTTTGAGGGCACAACTGCACTGGGCAATGTGAAGGTTCCCACGGACATCATATTACTAGAGTAGGGACCTGAGGCTCAAAGTGATTACATCATCCCATGGAACACAGAGACTGGTCCATTGTGACAATTACCCAACCTCTAGGTTGGAGAGTCATGAAGAAGAAGGCCACATAAATTCCACGGATCCGGGCTGCGGAGGGCACGCAAACCCAATCCAAATTAAAGTGGCAATGAGACACCACGAGACACACTTACTATGGAGAATGGTCAAAACCCAACACCAACAACGCCGAGTGCTGAGGAGGGTGTGGTGGAGACACAGGAACTCTCGTTCATAATGATAACAGTGGGGACGCACAGCCACCTTGGAACACAGCATGGTGGGCACCCATGGCTGAGCATGCTTCCGCCATACTACCCAGCAATCACATGCCCAGGTGTTTACCCAAAGGAGGCAAGAACTTATGTCCATACAAAAACCTGCACTTGTATGTTCACGGCAGCTTTATTCATAATCGCCAAAACCTGGAAGCAACCAAGATACCCCTCGGTAGGTAATGGATGAATAAGCAGCAGTACGTCCAGAAGGTGGACTCTTACTCAGTGCTAAAAACACAGTAGCTATGAAGTCATGAAAAGACACGGAGGAACCTGAAAGGCGTATCCCCGAGAGAAAGAAGCCAGTGTGAAAAGGCTACGTTCTATATGACATTCTGGAAAAGGTAGAACTATAGAGACAATAAAAGGATCAGTGGTTGCCAGGAGGGTGGGGGAAGGGAAGGATGAACAGAGTTGCCCAGGGGATCTTAAGGGCAGTGAAAATGCTTGGTGTGATATTCAGTGACGGCGACATGTCACTGCACATCTGTCCAAACCCACAGAACGCACAACACCAAGGGTGACCCTCATGTAAACCAGACACTCTGGGTCTGGGTGACGATGATGCATCACCATAGGCTCATCCATTGGGACAAACGGGGTGCTCTGGATGGCGATGTTGATAATGGGGGAGGCTGTGCTCAAGTGGGGGGTGAGGGGGTGTGGGGGGCATTGTCTGCACCTTCCTGTCAGCCTAAAGCTGCTCTATAAAAAATAAAGTCTTTATTAAAAAACAAACACAAACCACTCAGCTGAAAAGAAGGGAAGGTTTGGTTAGACAGCACGTAGCCACTGTCAGGGGAATCACGTGGTCCTAAGCGGGATCTCTGAATACCGTTAGCCTCATGACAACATGACAAATGGACAGAACCTGTGGCCGCAACGAGGCGCAGGAGCCGGAGGGCTTTGTGGCCACCCGGCCCAAGGTGCACAGACCGGAAGGGGGCCATGGCCGTGGGAGAAGAAAGCAGGCAGGGACAGTGAAGCCCCTAGAACTAAGACAATGCAGCCTTGGGGACTGAGTGACGCGGAGGTGGGAAAGCAGAGAGGGCGAGGCCTCAGGGTGAAGCCACTGTGTCCAAGCTGAGCGTCAGGAGCCGCGGGGACATCAACGACCAAAAGCCCACAGCCGGGATGGGCAGGCGGTCCGGGGTGGGTAAAAAGCAGCAAGCTGGGTTCTGAACACTCTCACTGAATCTGAGACCAGAGCCAAGGTGACCTGTCCCACAGGAACATGAAGACCCAAGACTGGAAATCAAGAGAAAAGTCTGGAGCCCCCTTCAGGGAATGATGAGGAATCCTTCCAGGAGATCTCCCCAGCGAGAGAGGAGATAGCACGGGGAGGACAGAGGAGCCAGCTGAGCAGACCCCATGGCACAGCCAACGCTGAAGGCCTGGGGACAGGCAGAAGGGAGACGCAGAAGAAAACTAGAAGAGACCCATGTCACTGGACTGGGACCAGGAGAACAATGGAGGGAAACAAAGGCTGGAAACAGCTCACTGGCTGCCGGACGAGAAAAATATTAACCCCAGTCATTCTTATGGGGTTCAACTCCTCAAAAGAAATTAACCATTGAAACGTGTTCTGGTTTATATCCTCTTTCATTGTACACGTCAGAATGGTAGGAATATTCTTTTGTATTGTTTTACAGTTGACATTTTTTAGTGGTTGTTTAATAATAGCAGGAAGAACAATCCCCTAATGATATTATTTTAGGCATTCTATTGTTGCTTTTGCTCACTCCACCTCAAGAATTCAAAATACCGAATGTGCTGGAGAGGCATTTTAATGAGGTTAATCCTTTTTAAATTTCTGGAACAAATGTTATAACAAACATTGTATATACTTCTGCAAAACAAGTGTTGTAACTTATTCCAGTCTTGATGCCCTCCGGATTTCTAAAAGGGTTTGTCTTAGAGCCTCGCTGGTGGGTTCGACTGGTCTGCAAAACCTTTACCAGCTCTTAACCAATAACTGAACTGGTAAAGTTATGACCATCCCTACCAGTCCCAAGACATTTGCCAACAGTCTTGTTAATGAATAATGCAGGGTTTTGTGAATTCCCTCATGTCCTTGCCCAAGTGAGGGTAGGTTTTCTGGGTCAGTTCCTAAAGGCACTCCAGTCTAGAATCAGCCATCCATGCGGCAACTTTCCAAACATCCTGATGGGCCTGCAGCCTCAGGAGAGGGGACACCACCAATCTCAGGGCCACTGGTGGGAGCTGGGCACTTCTCACCTCTGTTCTCTGAGACCTCGTCCCTCAGTGTCTCTACCCTTCCGGGAGGAAAGTTCAGCTACCACGTTAATAACAGAGGCAATGACATGTTGGTATCTCACAGGAGGGAGCCTTAGGCTCATTTTTAAATGCAAACCCCTGGAGGAACATGAAAGAACATGTGGGTAGATTTATCCCCCCTTCTGAGTATAATGTACCGTAACAATTCATGAAAATAATACACTGAGCTTATAATTCTATTTTCCCCTCTGATTTGGAGGTGGGATGTCCTCAGGGAAGTTTCCCTGAGTTCCCCAGAGCTGGTTAGAGGCTCTCCCGGCCCTCGATTTACCTTGACCGCAGCACTGACCAGCCTGAGTGGTGTTGACCTGCTGCTCAGCACTTCTTGCTGAACCGCGAGCTTCCAGAGGCGGGGTGGGTCCCCCTCACTGTGGCCCGGCCAGCACCAGGCAGAACACAGGGCATGAAGAAGGGCCCAGGGCACATGTGTGGAACAAAGGAAGGGAGGGAGGGGTCCCTGGGAGAAGGGGCAAGTCTGCCAGGGCCGGAGGCGGAGGGTGAATGAGTCCTCCAAATTCAGTTGCTTAATCAAAGCAGATAAAATTGAAGATTGTCTCGTCCCTAAACCACACTGGCTCTTTGCGTATGTGATTAATCGACACCACTAATACATCTGTGAGGGTCCACCCTTACACACTCACAATGCGCACACACTCTTCCTGCCGGTTGTTACCTAGTTGTCACATACACCTTCCTTCTGATCAAGTCTATACGTTAAGAACACGATGGTTTGGATCATGTCTTCACCAATGGCACTCCTGAAATATTGGGCTGCTGGTGGTGTCTCTGTCATTGGGTCTAAATTGGAAATCAGCCTTCTCGTTTAAATTACATTTGCAGCAGAACACAGTCCATACTCACACGGGAACTCACTCTCACTTCATTGCAGTTCCGGGTCACTGAGTCCCAGGAGAGTGAGTGAGGGCCTGACAGTGCCAACACCACTGGGCAGGCATCACCACACACATAGGAAAGTGCACATTTCTGATCCTGAGAAATAATCTCTGTTAAGGGGTGTCCCTGGGACCAGTGAGGGAGGAGTCTGAAGGCCGCGTGTGGTGGGGACACCTCCCTTCCGTCTGACTGCTTAACTGAGAACAGAGGGCACTCACGGCCATAACACGAGGGGCACAGTTTTGTCTCAGGCTTGCACCCTATTCCTCCTTTCCTGTCTCAGAAAGAAAAGCTGTGCAGGAGAGTCAGGGCAGATTCGGCTTGGGGAAAAGTCACTGGCCGATAAAACCCATCTACTAGTAAATGAACAATAGGGCCACGGCATATATGGTCAAATATAAAATCAAATAGCCTTTCATATGGGAAGTGGGGAGTGCACTTCTCGCCCAGCACAGGAGGTGATGTTGGGACAGGTACAAATGCAGGTAAAAGTGTGACTCAGACACTCTTTCAAAGGCACAGGTGACCCAAGAATCATTCATGTTGGCTTCTGAGTTCAGATTTGATTGACTTACAGCACTTTGCATTCAAATGTACTTTTCAATGTATTTTGATTGGATGAATATTGAAGTCATTTCAACTTTTTGGTAACTCTGCAAAGAAGTAAGCAAAAAATGTTCTTGATGGCATGAAGAGTGAAACAATTTTAAAATTAGACAAATTACTACTTTTGGATTTTTGTGTACACCCATAACTCATATCCACGTATCTCTGATTAAGCAAGGAAAAATGAAGTACAATGATAATGCCTGGTAAGTCAATGGTGATTGACCAGAGAGTGTCCATTCACACGCCAGATATCCTAAGATACTAGGCAATACCTTGTGGCTTAGAGTCAAGCCAGTGGAAAGGAATGTGCTTGGGCCTAAGAGAATAATTAAAGGGAAGTGAAAGCATCCCAAACTCAAGAGCAATGAGTTTGGTTTCCCAGGCAGGAACAGGGGTCCCTGTAAGTGAGTGGCTCATCCTTTAAAGTCCTGGCTGTTTGAAAAGCTAGCTCTGACAATTAGCTTTGCTTTGCTAAGATTTTCAATTAGACACTCTAAGTCAGAGATTCGTAGTTCCAAATTAGAGAACTTTCTCTCATTTGTTTGCCACCGAGTTTAGCAATCTCTCCTTGGAAGTCATAAATCTTTTGGTCAATATTTCTGCACCCAAATAACGTGTTCTAGAGACTCCTCTTTTGAAAGTATTTTGTCACCATTACTGAAGAGCGTTTAAACCGAGCATGGCGCTTGGCCCGACTCCGGGGCTGGGAGAAATCGTCTGCAGTTAATTGCTGCTGTGATCACCAGCCTTTCCAACACCGATGAAGGAGCAGCCAGTAAAGGGTCAGGTCTGGGATGATGAGGCATGTGTGCGAACTACCGGTTTCTCCTGGCACCTAACAGTTAATACATTTTACACCCAGTGAAGAGTGAAGCGGGGCTGGTGGCAATCAATCCCCCAGAAGAGAAGTAAACACAAACAAACAAACAAAACCTAAGAGCAAGATTAGGATCTGAAACAGTGAGCCAGTAAGTGGGAAAAGTGGCAAGTAGCAAAATAATTTTAAATGGGGGGGGCGGTGCAAACTGGGCCAAGAAGCCACACTCTCCCGGGGTTTTGTCTACAAGGCTCCCCCACTGGGTAACGGCGGACGTCTTTATTCTGTCTGAAGGGAAAGGAAAAAAAGGAAAGAGCAGTACATCAAGGACCCACCGGGGCTGAGAGCCTTTACTCCAGCAAGCCGAGCTCCCAGATCCTTTCCGGGCAAACACACAGCGGAGGAAATGAAAACGAGGAAAACAATTTGTGCTTAGAACACACTAAGATGTAGTTTCGCTTTGCTTCCACTCCCAGATATAACGTGGTTGTAGCTGTTCAACGTATACAAGTAACAGGCAAGGGGTCCTAACTTTTCAAGCCGCGCCGCACAGGAGCCCCACTGGTGCTCCGGCCGGTCCTCCCGCAACAGCACAGTCGTGGGAAAGCAAAGATACAGCTGTTTCCAGGCAAACGGCCCAGAACTGTTCAGCATCAACCAGCAGAGTCGCCCAAGAACGGGAGAAACACGCCCAAAGCGACTCCCGGGCGCAA